>NC_140586.1:776064478-776689674 GCF_964204655.1 Triturus cristatus | reverse complement strand
GCGCCACCCGCTTGGTATTGTCAACCGTCTGTCTGCCAGGCACAAAGCCAGCCTGGTCCGCCTCCACCAATCCGGGGAGGTGCGGACCCAGCCTGGACGCTAGAATTCCTGTATACAACTTGAGGTCAACATTTAAGAGCGAGATGGGTCGGTACGAGCCGCAGAGGGCCCGGTCCTTCCCAGGTTTCGGAATTACCGCGACCGTCGCCCTCAGGAGATCCGGTGGGATGGCTCCCGGTTCAGAAAAGGAATTAAATAGCCGAGTAAGGACAGGGGCCACAGCCGTGCAAAAAGTCTTGTAAAACAAAGACGAGTACCCGTCCGGGCCCGGGGCCTTACCATGCTTCAGCCGCGCGATAGCGGAAATCACTTCCTCAACATGGATATCCCGCTCCAAGTGGTCCGCCTGAGCCGGATCCAGCACCGGAAGGGTCACCGACTCCAAATAGCCTTCGGCGTCCCGTGGCGAGGAGGGCTCCTCAGCGTACAGCGCCTCGTAGAAGCCGCGGAAAGATTCCGCTACCTCTGCGTCCCCGGAGACGACCACCCCGTCCGTGCCCGCCAATTCCTTCACGACGCCACGCTGCTGCGTGACCCGGAGCCGGTGTGCTAGGAGCTTGCCACATTTGTCCCCCCCAGTGTAGAAGGCATGTTTCAAGCGCAAGGCGGCATACTCCGCCCTGTCAAGATCCAGTGCCGACAGGAGCTTCCTCGCAGCCTTCAACTGCCTCCACACCCTAGGCGCCCCCGTGCGGCGGTGGACCTGCTCAAGCTCCCGGACCTGAACGGTCAGCTCGTCCCTCTTCCGTTGCCGCTCCCTATTTTCGGCGGCGGAGATAGAGATAAATTCCCCCCGGAGGACTGCCTTCAATGCCGCCCACTGTGTCGCCTGCGAAGTGTCGGTGTTGCTATTGTGAGTTAGGTAGTCCTGTATGACCTCCCCAATGCGCTGCACTACAGACTTTTTGTGTAAAAGGGTATCCCGGAGGCGCCACACCCCCCGAGAGGGGGAGGCCGCCGGCCACTGGAAAACGCCGGTGACTGGGGAATGGTCAGACAGGGTCAGGACCCCGATGTCCGCCGCCGTGGCAGCGGCACGCATCGGTCCACTCACCAGAAGGTAGTCCAGCCGTGAGTAGGTTCGGTGTGCGTGCGAAAAGTAAGATTAGTCCCTATCCGTGGGGTGCATGGAGCGCCAAAGGTCGTGTAAGTCCATTTCCGCAATCCGGGCCCTCACAGCCTGGGACAGTTCCCCCGTCTGCGGGAAGCGCTGCGCCGATCTGTCCATCACAGAATCGAAGACAATATTAAGGTCTCCCCCCAAAATGATGTGGCGGTCGGGAGAAGCAGTGACATCCACCAACACGGAGTCTAGGAAACGCTCTTGGTGGTCGTTTGGGCTATAAACAGAGCCGACCGTAAACGCTATGCCTCCTAAGCGCATGCGATACGCAAGAAGCCTCCCCTTCTGTTCAGCACACTTATACAAAACCTCCCCCCTAAAGGAGCTCGCTAGAAGAATGGCTACCCCCGCCGTCTTGTTCGCTGCCGAGGAGAAGAACTGGGTAGGGAACTTAGCAGAGCGCAGCCTATGGCAATCCCGGGACAATAAGTGGGTCTCCTGCAAAAGGCAAATGTCCGCCTGCGTCCCCTCCAGCAAAGATACGATCGCTCTGCGCTTCACGGGGTTATTCAGACCCTGAACATTAAGGGTCACTACCTTTAGGCCCGACATTCCTCTCGGGGATTGGGAGCGCCGTGCAATGGGCAGGGGATCAGCGGGTGGGGCGCGCGGGGCAGCCGCGCAGGACAAGCCAAAACAGACCAAGCGTGGGCATGGACAACATCGGACGGGACCTCCCCAACCCCAGAACAACCCCTACACCCACCCAAAACACAACCCAGGCAACTAGCCAAACGCAAACTCAAACACCCCATTGTCCCAGTCAAGCCCCAAAACGGGCAAGTCCGTAGAAAAGAACGAAGTGGACGTCCAGCCACTCACCTCCATCCGCTCCCCCCCGACCCCCCCGCCCCGTACCCAGCATTGAAAGAAGCTAAAGGCATCTCCCCCCGGAGTGAGTGTTAGGCCGTCAAGGCCACGCCGGTGGAGCCGGCCGAGTCCCTGGCCGCCGCCCTCAAAGCGTCGGCCATGTCCGCCCTGATGGTAGGGGAGTCAGGACGCCCCGCGCTGGCCGCTGAGCGTCGCCTCATCGACCTCCGCCGGCTCCGTCTCTCCGAGGACCTCCACGACGGTGTAGCTCCTTCCTCCTCCGCCGCCGTAAGCCCCAGGACACCACAAATGTCCTGCAAGGAGCGTAGCTGGTGTAGCACCCCGTTCCACCGGAAGATCAGGCGGAAGGGATGACCCCAAGAGTACGGCGTCTCGTGTTCACGCAAAAAGTCAGTGGCAATCCTAAAGGACCTGCGTTTCTGCAGCGTGATGGCGGAGAGGTCCTGGTAAAGCGCCACCGGCCGATCCCGGAAAGTCAGGGGCTGTTTCCTGCGGGCCTCAGCCATGATGCGTTCCTTCAGCGGGAAGTCGGGCAGGAAGGCCAGAATGTCCGGTGGAGGTGCCGATGACTGGCGCTGCCGGCTAACCCTATGTGCCCTATCAATGCTAATGGGGAAGTCCGCAGCTTCCCCCAGGATCTCTCGGAACAGGGTCCGCAGGTAGCCCCCCAGATCGGACCCCTCGTCCGCAGTCGGCACCCCACGCACTCGAATGTTGTTCCTTCGGGATCTGTTCTCAAGGTCCTCAGAGTGGGCCTGGAGCTCAACACACTGCTCCCGGAGGCGGAGAACGTCCTGTTGAAGATGGACTATCTCCTCCGCTCGGTGTTGGGCCTCCGTCTCCACCGTTTCAACGCGCTCGCCAAGGCCCTCCACTTCCCTGCGCACTTCCCGGACCTCGCTGGCCACCTCCCGCTTCAGTGTCTGGAAGTCCTCCCTGAGGGAGCTAAACAGTTCCTCCATAAAGGTCCTCGTGACGGGTGGCTCCCCCCCAGTCACATCCGCCGAGGCCCGGGAGGACCCCGGCGAGGGCTGTGTTCTGTCCCGCAGTTGCTGGGCCCTGCCAAGCATGTCCGGCAGGGTGCGGTCCCCCTTCTTCGGGCCGCCTCTTCCAGACATCGCGAGCACTGCGGTCGGGCACAGGTCCAGCCGCCCCAGGGATGCCCAGCTGCTGGCAAGCGCTCGACGTGGGTGTCCCCCCACAAGCAGAGTCGCTGCGTCACAGGTGACAAAATGGCGGTCCAGTCCGGTCACCGTCAGCCGCGGGTGCCCATTCGAGACAGCAATGGGAGCTACAGTGGGGGGCGCCTCATCAGCACATCCCCCAAAAAGTCAGCCCGGCAGCAGCGGCGGTCACATACATCCAACAGCAAGGGCTCCGGCGAAGGCCACCACCACTGCTCCCTCGGGGACAAAATGGCGGCAGGGCGGAGCAGGGCAGAACAACCAGGCCCGGCGACCCCACCGGGGCCCCCAAAACGCACAACAATCAAATAGGTTCCACCGCCGGCTTCAGTCTGTCACACGCAGGGGCCCAGATGGTCCGACCCCATCAGAGAGTCCGCCGTACCTCGGCCAAGGGATAGGGGCCCCGCAGTGCGAAGTGTCGCCGACACAAGTCCGAGTGCCAAAGCACCCGTCCTAAGCCTTCCGCACCGTCGGGTCCCCTCCCGCAGGGCTCCTTCAACCTCCGTCGAGCGACGGGCCAGATTCCCTCCAGATCGCAACTTTCAGCACCAGGCCCAGCCGAGGCGCCCGGACAGCACTCCGATGCGCTCCGCCTCTCAGGCCCTCCGTCGCTCCTCGAACTCGATCGGACTTTTTGGGGGCTTCCCCCGAGGCGATCCGAACCAAAACGGCAACAACGTGCGCCCCAGGTGCTCCGCCACGCTCCTCTCCCACGCCGAGCCTCAGCGGGGGGAGAAAAGCATAAGAAAAGGGCTCAAGCTTGGCCGGGCCGGAGGAGCTACGGGAGGAAGCGTCCGCTCACCCCGCCATCTTGGCCACGCCCCTGTGTTTTGTATTTAAAATGTTTTTGCGCCACAATTGTTATAAGTATATTGTTTAGTGCTGCCTTTTGTTGCAAACCATTGATCATTTCTAGTGCTGCTAACATTAACTAGGTGTCACTAAGGTTTGAGGTACAGCATAGGTACACAGATGAATAGAATATTTGGTTACAGAACTTATAGAACCGCAGACACCATATATGTGCAAATTTCGATGATAGTGCCAGGATTAGAAACACTGACTGAGGTCACTAGCTCCTGGCCCCGTAACCCCCTGCGAAGCAAGGTCCTTCTTTACTGCCTTGGTGAACATCCTGGTGCCCTGCAGTTTCCTGACTTCTCACCAGAAGGAGTCTATAACGGTCCAGATAAGCGGGAGATTAAAGAGGCATTTTATTTAACCATTAAAGAGGCATTGGGGGACGAGCTAATATATGATCACCCTGACTACTGACACATAAGGAGAGCAGTATATATATAAATATATATAAATATAGAGTACTAAGGGATACAGATGAGCAATAGTGGACATCAGTCAGTTGGGATAGTTCTGCACATACTAAATGACAGAATAATAGCGGTGCACAATCCTGACGAACAGACTATAGCAACCTTTGGGAGGCGACAAAGTGCCTTGATAGCCAGAGCGTGGAAGTTGCTGGGAGTCACACTAGCACATGGCACTGAGGTAAAGGTATCTTCACTACACCTAGTGCAGCTGCACCTCCCAGTGCCTACCTGTAGACCCACTACCCTGAACCCAGACCCTGTACTTGAGCTGCCACAAAGCACCCCCTCTGTGGAAGACGCTCCAGATACACCGCTGCCGCCGCCACTAGTGACCCCTCCGTGTGCTGCTAGAGACTCCTCCACGGCATTAACCCAGCTGGGGAGCCCTGATCTCGCTCACCAAGAATCACTTACACCATCCCCTCTATTCACACCGTCTCCTCCAGGCGACAGCCACCTGGAACAACAGGAAGGGTCACAAATCACTAGCGACGTATTAGGCTGTGAACAGCACAGGATATTGTTGCAGGCACTTAACGACCCCAACTTACCCCTGGTTTGTGAGCATCACGCCCAGCAGCTGCATGTGCAGCTGCAGCAGCAGCCCTCATTAAGTATCATAGAGCAGTTACAGGGACGTCCTTCTATAACACATTACCCATTACTGTGGGGATACTTACAAAACCGCCTGTTGCCAAGAGAATAACACTGTTTATTTGTGGTCAGAAATAAGCCAACCCACACAATACCCTAGGTTATAAATAACAACACATCTGTGGCAGGTGAGGTTGATAAGTGACACCCAGTGGAGGTATACTGTTATTTCTGAATACACACAACGCTAGAGAATAATGGCAACACCACTAGAACACGTGATAAAGAACTTTACTACTCAGGGGAAACGTATTAGAAAACATTGTGGAGAGCTGCACAAGCTCACACAGACTATGCTACACCCTTGGCCAAAAGAGGGTACCTTCGATAAGGCAATAAAATTGACACCAGCACCCAACTCTGCAGCTCACCAGCAGGAAGAGGGCTCAGAGAGTGATGGAGCCTCTGGTGACTCACAGCACAGCTCCCACTTGCCGTTTCCTAGGCCTAACCCTACAGCGCCTACATTTTTCACTGACAATAGCGAGCCCTTAGAGACAAGGACCAGACACTATGGCCCATTCCTCTCCCCTGGCCAGCAGCACAGCAATACACAGGCACACCATAACGGGTGGCGACCCCTTAACACAGGTCCCAAGCGAGAGGAAGAGCACTTGCTACAATTCAATGGAGGAAACAGAGATAGTGAACAATCTCGCCCAGAAATAATCACTGAGGCGGACATTAGTAGATGGAGAACAGAGCACAACTTACACCAAGGAACAGGTAGAGAATCAGGGGACGCGTCACACGAGCAACATTCAGGGAGTCCTACTGGCCACCCCGCAACAATACAGCGGTTATCATTACAAGTGGACAGGGTAGAGGATCAACTCACTGAACTAATGGGTGGCTTAGGCCAATTTAGAAGAAGGCAGCCACCAACACTAAGTGAATTGGCTGGAGCTGCAGGCCCGGTGGTGGGTTCACGTAGTGGTGGGGTCCCAATGATCCCCCCACAGCAGGAGCCATGGATAGACTTCCATCAGGAGGTCCAAAGCATAGCCCCAGCCCCACCTCAGAGTAACCCAGCAGCTCCTCTGATGATCAACCCAAGTACACCGCAAGCTCTGCCAACAATTGTCACGCCCCCATCTATACACATACCTCAGGTAGTGCCACCAGTAGTCACACCACGCAGGCCAGATGCACAACAGATGGACCTTGATAAACTTGATCTACCAAGTGTGCTCGAACGGGCAGAAACAAGATGGAGAAGGCAGAGAAGGACAGAGATAGAGAGACTTGCAGTGCAAGGTAGCCATGGGCGGCCTGATGACATCCCACAAGATTATGATGTATCAGGTACTGCAACGCTAAGAACAACAAGATCTAGAACTCTGCATCACATGGCCCCTAACAGGCTATTGCCGTCAATGACCAATGGTCTGACGCCAAATGAGATAGTGATACTTGGGGAAGGGACTGACTATTATGTCAATCCATTCTCAGATAATTTAGCAGGTTGGACAGAAGCTAATGCACCTCAAATGAATGTCTGGCCTCGGGATGGGTCATTTGAACCAGAAGACATGGCCACGGCTGAAGAATGTATTCTGCAGGGGGCAGGAGATGACGATTGGGATTACGATTATATGAGCAAGGGCCTAAGAGTTTGGCAGAAATACTCACGTAGATATGACAACACAAGGCCCACAGGGGTGACACGCCAGCTACCCCTGTTATTTAAAAATGTTAAAGATCCCCCCCTCTATGTTCCTTGGTCACTAATGGACAAGGACAATTTGAAGAAACAACTCCCGCCCCTCACAGAGGGTGCTGGAAAATGGATACAGGCCTTTGAGAAACACACTGCAGGTGTTCCATTGGCTATTGGAGATGTAAAAAGTCTGCTCACCTCCTTGATTGGAGAGGATGCAGAGGACATGTTCACACGCATTGACACAAGACTGTCTACTACTAATACACAGTGTGACGGTAACCCCTTCAATAAGATTAGATCACCCCTATGGAATGAATTGCGTAGGAAGTTTCCTGACGTTCCTGACATCAGCTCTTTGATGTCACAGACAATGCAAAGCAATGAAGATCCAGCACAGTACATTTCACGAATGAAGGAGAAATGGCATCAGGAATTGGGAGAAAAATGGGATGTAACAGGGGGTAATTGTAGGTTCTTTTACCACACAGTAAAAAAGGGACTGCCCACTGCAGTACAGGACAAATTAGATGGAATAGTAGCCATGGAGTGCAAACCATGGCCAGAGATACAACACCACATCATTCATTTTTGCAAAAAGGAGCAGGAACAGGAGAAGAAAAGGTTATTAGCTATTGAAAATGCAGCAGCTAAATTAGTGCAGCAAAAACTTAAGAAAAGGGAGACCCCTGATACAATGATGGTGGCTTCACCAGTTAGTCAGATGACTGCTGTTACTAATTTCCCACAAGATGCCCAGACTGCACTAGGAGGTAACACACAAGTAGCTGCACCAAACCTACAGGCACAGCCCTTCAATAATGGTGTGCAACAACAGGCATACACCAATGAGCAACAACAGCAGTATTATGGTAATGAGCAAATGAGGTATGCAAATACTGGGATGCGAGGGAGAGGTAGAGGATTAGGCTTCCAAAGACCTGCGCCACAGCCAGGAGCACGACTGTGCTACTACTGTCAGCGACCAGGACACTATATGAGGGAATGTCATATTAAGATGCGGGATGAAGGGAGGTCAGTAAGTAGAGGAAATCCACAACAAGCTCAAGTGCCAGTACAATACTACCAGCAGCAGCAGCCGCTGCCGCCGCAAGCAGTATATTCCTATCCTTCCCCAGCACAGCAGCCAATGCTGCAGCAGGTACAATTACAGACACCTACGATGGCCCAAGTGCAGCCCCAGATCCAACAAGCACAGCCACAGCTACTTCAGCCACAGATGCCTGTGTACCAAATGGTGCCACAGACGCAAGCTCCCGTGCCTCAGGGAGCCACAATACTGCCCACCACCAATCCCTTTTCACAGGGCACCATCCAGCAGTACCAGGCTGGAGGGTATTCAAGTTAGGACAGCCCACAGACAACTCTAGTGTGTCCCGTGTTATCGTGCCTCACAAATATCAGAGAGGACCCAGTTGTGTATGTCACGATAAACAACAAAACTTATAGTTTTATGGTTGACACAGGTGCTACGTTTTCCTGCATTAGGGAAGGAGCACTGCCCATCTCCAACCAGAGCGCAGACACACAGGGTTTCTCTCGGGCAATAATAAGGGTCCCTTTTACCAAACCAGTACCAATGGAAATAGGAGGTAAATGTATTCAGCAACGCCTGCTCTACTCAACACAGTCCCCAGTCAATCTCTTGGGTCGAGACCTCATGGCCAAATTAAATATGACAATTAGTTTTAAAGAGAACGGTACAATGACTTGTTCCATTCCTGGTACATCAACGTGCAGGATGATGGCTGTCACTATGGATTCCTCCCTGAGAAATGAGATGAGAGCCCGCCCAATGGATGAGCAAGCATTTTCCACAGCGGTACACATTGTTGTTGCCAATACACCAGAGATGAATGGGCGCACTGTCCAACTTCCCAAAGAATTCCTTTTTTGTCCACAGTCACAGAACATGCCTGTGCCTGACAAAAATATGATCCTAGGAATACACTGTCTTGAAATAACACCCACGTATGGAGCTTTCTTAGCACTAGACGACAATGCCCACACATGGGCCTGTGTCATTTTCATCGAACCTGGACATCAAGTAAGGAATATTTCAGATCACCAACTATTTGGAGATCCTGAGGAATATGCCAAAGTGGAGATTATTTACCAAAATCCAGTACCTTTGTCAGTGACAGTTGAGATTAGAACTCCAACTCCGCCCGAAGTATTCGATGCTACCCGTGACTCATACTTAGCTCAGGTACCAAGCATTCTTTGGACAACAGGTCCCAATGATGTGGGGCTCATTAAATCAGCTGCACCATTCAGAGTGACACTGAAACCAGGTGCCCTTCTACCCAGAGTGCGCCAGTACCCTTTGTCTAGGGAAGCAGAGGAGGGAATTGCCCCTACCATACAAGCGCTGCTACATCAAGGTGTGATATACCCCTGTATCTCGCCATGTAACACGTGCCTTTTTCCGGTGAGGAAACAGAAGACTAATCAATGGAGATTAGTGCATGACCTACGCTCAATTAACAGCATAGTGATCCCAGAGTTTCCCATCGTCCCAGACCCTTCAGTGATACTTACCAACATCCCACCTGACACTAAATACTTTTCCGTCATTGACCTGAAAAATGCATTTTTTAGTGTCCCTCTACACATAGACAGCCAGTTCTTATTTGCTTTCTCATTCCAAGGTAGGCAATTTACATATAAAAGGTTACCCCAGGGGTACTGTGAGTCCCCCAGTGTGTTCAACAGAGTTGTCAAAGATGACTTGTCAAATTTCCAATGTGACAGCACCTTGCTACAATATGTCGATGACATACTCCTCTGTAGCACCACTGAGCAGCAGTGCCGACAGGATACAGTTGCTCTGCTTACAACATTGGCACAGAGAGGATACAAAGTAGACAAACAGAAACTCCAATACTATCAGGAAGAAGTACAGTACCTAGGACAGCTGATCTCAGCATCAGGGAGAAGAGTTACCCCAGGAAGAGTAGAGGCAATAAGAAGCACTCCAGAACCCCAGTCAGTTAAGGACATGCAAAAGTTCCTAGGACTAGTGAACTACGTTAGACAATGGATTTTTGACTATTCCACCATTACTGCACCACTCCTGGCAGCTGTCAAAACGGCCAAAGACAGGCATAATAAGATTGACTGGACACCTGAAATGACATCAGCCTTTGCCAAATTGAAAGATGAGATTACAAACGCACCTGTGTTAGGCTCTCCTGACTACACAAAAGAGTTCTATCTGTTCACTCACTGTAATGGACAGGTCATGACAACAGTCCTCACCCAGAAGTACCCCATGGGCCACAAACCCATCGCATACTTCAGTGGCATGTTAGACTCGGTAATGAAAGGCCATTATCCTTGTGAGCAGGCCTTGTCAACCGTAGCATTTGCTGTTGAGAAAAGCACCCCCATAGTCATGGGGTCCCCTCTGACACTGTACACTGAGCATGCTGTATTCGCAGTGATACAAAAAGCTAAAACAACTCTTACTACACAAAGAGTGTCAGGATATGAAGTCATACTGTCATTACCATCTTTGAAGGTTGTTAAATGTCATACTGTAAATCCTGCCACGTTCTTTGTTCATCCCATTGCCACAACTGATGATGACAGTCATGACTGTGCCACATATTGTCCAGATGAGTCAGGAACAGCGAAAGAAGATCCATTGCCAGATAGTGTAATTTACTTTGTTGACGGTTCCTCTACCATTGATCAAGAGACAGGAATAAGATACACAGGTTCTGCAGTGGTCAGAGCACAACAGAGGGATTCCTCTGACTCACTAGACATCGTACAGCAAATAACATTGCCATCACATTATTCAGCGCAGGCAGCAGAGTTAGTAGCTTTAATTGCAGCCCTCAAACATGGAGCTGATAAAAGGATTACTGTATACTCAGATTCTGCATATGTCACCACAACAACACATTCCAGCATCCTGAGATGGAAAAGGCGCGGCTTCCTTAAAACTGATGGCACACCTGTAATGCACAAACAGTTACTTGAGGAACTAATAGATTCATTAACATTACCAGCAGAAGTGGCTGTAGTAAAGTGTACTGCACACACAAATGGCCAAGATTTCGTTTCCAGAGGAAATGCCATGGTGGATTGGGCTGCGAAAGCAGCTGCCAGAGGGCCCCGACCTGAACCATCTCAAGTGACAGAGCAAAATACCTGTGCCCCCATCCTGCTTGCTCAAGATGCATCCGTCATAGTACAGGTAGATACACAAAGTACAGTAGATGACACGAGTGAATCGCTGCTCTCAGATACCACTGATCCAACACTCCCATACACTATAGATGACACACAGCAATATGATATCATTGCACAACTACACCTACGGGAAATACAGGAGAGTGCCCCTCCTGAAGAGAAAGAGCTGTGGAAGAAGAGAGGAGTGCAACAAGATGTCTCAGATTTCATTTACAGACAGACAATGACAGGGAAGCCAGTTATGCCACAGGCACTATTACAAGTAGCGCTCACTCAGTTACACCTTCCTGCACATGTCCCTCGTGACATCATGTCCACAACTTTGCAGACAGAATGGTTCATCCCCAATGCATATGAGCAGATACAACTCTTCGTTCATCAGTGCCTCATTTGTCAACAATATTCACCTAACCCAACTATGAAGACAGTTGCCTCAACAATACCTAGGCCCAAAGGTCCCTTTAGAGAACTCCACATTGATTACATAGACATGATTGACAGATGCAACAATTACAGGTACCTCATTGTAGTGGTATGCCCATTTTCAAGGTGGATTGAAGCTGGACCATGTGTCCATTGTGACGCAAAGGCCGCAGCTACTTTTTTGCTTCGTGAGGTCATATGTCGCTGGGGATTACCGGATGCTATTCGAAGTGACAATGGCCGCCATTTTTCAAATGATATCTTTGCCATAATTACCTCAATGTTAGGAATAAAACATAAGTTGACATCAGCCTATCATCCACAAAGCAATGGTATTTGTGAGCACCTTAACGGCCTGCTCAAAGCCAAAATCAGTAAGATAAGTGCCACAATTGGAAAGAAATGGCTCTATTGCCTTCCCATTGCTCTGTTCACACTCAGAAACGCTCCCAGTTCTGACCATCACCTCACACCTCACCAGCTTGTCACGGGCAGATCAATGAATGTGGTTGTTCCCTCCACCAGACCTAAAGTAGACACTGAAATGTCTTCTGAGATTGTCAAAGCTGAACTGTTTGATTACTTGTGTGCACTAACTCGTGCTGCAAAGTTCCTTTCTATTCAGATATCAAGGACACAGAACAAGGGCTCTATTTCTGATGAACTTCCACCTATTTGCCCTGGGACAAAAATCTTCGTAAAGAAACAAGTCCGGAAGTGGAAAGATCCTAAATTTGAAGGACCATATCAGGTCATAGACTCTTCACCCACTGCAGTTCGAATAGCCGAAAGGAAGGCATGGATACATCGGAGCCACGTGAGGATCCACCCGGCACCATCTCAGGCCTGAACTATGGACAAGAGGAGGGCATCATGTTTCCATGGTCTATCCAAGAGAAGGAGTATGAAGATCGCATGGCCATCTATGGACTGAGACACAGTAACAGACGTTCCTCGCATACCGAACTTTCACTGAAAAAGATATGTACAGTAATCGGTATTCTCTTTGTTGCATTTTTAATTGCAGTAATTGCATTTGATTGGGTTGTGGTGTATCCAGAGAGAAGGGGAGGTACAGCTAGCAATGTTAGATCTACCCTAGGACAACCCCAGTCTGAGACACTTCCTGACACCTATGCACCGCCCACTCTGGCACCTTCCACACCCCCTGCTAACCCAACAGAATGGGATATGGTACTGGATATCACCTTGAATGCCCATATGCCAGATACTCATAAAAGATTCCGCCAGAATAAGCGAAGTGTTGGGAGTGAATTGATTGTCAGAGGCATAAAGGCACCTGCCAGGTATACGCCACGTAACACTCACAAGCAAGCAGTGGCCCCGCCAGTAGCAGACTGGGTTATTAAACTTCAGGACACAGTTGTGTACACCTATGACCAGCATTTCATGCCTGGTTCCCCCTCCCAGCGCACTGATAAGATATCAGAGGATAATGGGGTTCACAATGCACTGTTTGACAACATGTGGTATAGAGACATGAGGGAGGTCGGGAGGAAGGTCACGAATGAATCCTGCTTTGTGTGCTCTCACATCCCTCATGCTGTGGGCGCAGACAAATTGATATTTCCCAGAGAAGTGCCACCACCCACTGCCAAATGTCTCCTACATCTGTTTCTTTGTTGCATACATGGTCAGATACAGCTCCACTCAGCCACAATAGATGGTGTGTTTGTGAATGCTACAGAGTGGGATGACAAATACGTTACATTTACAGTGGTAACAAATCCATCAGAGTATGAAAGGTGGATAGGGGCTTACCGTGGTATGGAAATGCCCATCGGCCTGTTGGAGGTCTGGAGATACCAGTTTAGGAGACTACGGTACTTCGCCTTCCCAACACCCCCGTCAAAATGTCACTCACCAGTGCATCGCCAAGCCAACCATAATGATTCCCAGTGCCCTTGTCAGTGGAGGCCAATATTGCGCCTGCAGGCCAACATTTATTTTAACGGCAGGTGGAATGGCCCACATGACTTGGTATGTAAGGCAGCCTCCTTAGGGGATGCAATTGTGAAGGAAGATGACACACATCGTATTGATAAGAAGATAGGGGAGGAGTGCGCTGAGATATGGGCACAAGAGACTAGAAGATACACTTTCAATGAGGGTACAAGATACCAACCAAAGAAAGCATACAAGCTAAAGTCTCCTCTTCTTTGTTTCCTAGGTAATGGAACGATCTCTGTGGGCCGCAACACAAACTGCAGCAGCACAATTTTTAATTCGGACCTTCAGTACGGCACCTCCAGCCTCATGGACATCTATTGGGCCTGCGGTGAACACATTTATCTGCAGCTGCCACCCCACTGGAAAGGACTATGTTCCATGGTCATGATGCATGAACTACACCTGGTTGTACCAGCATCAAACATTTCCCGCATCCATACCCACCCAATGACAGGTGATGTCACCCTGCTCCACCACCAAAAAAGGAGCCTTCAGGAATATTTCTCAAGTGGTCCAATTCACGAGATTCCACGAGATTTCCTCCTTTTCAACGAAGCTGAACTATTCTTCGGGGGCGCTGTCCCCATGTTCCAGACAAAAGCCAATGCTCGCTGGCTCCAAGTGACGCGATACGAACTGATGCAGCTCGTCAACAACACCCGTGATGGGTTCAACGCCGTGAAAGAAGAACTGAGACCTCTGAGACTTATGGTTCTAGAGCACAGATATGTTCTAGATCAGCTGACTGCGATGAGTGGTGGTGTATGTGCAAGAGTGGGGAAATCCTGCTGTACTTTCATTTTGGCTAATGATGCGGACAACGGAACACTTACAAAGGCCATCGAGGACTTGGACACTTTGGGGAGACAGATGCATGAGGAAGGAGGTGCTGAAGCAGACGTTTTTGATAATTTGTTCAGTTTTGACTGGATGCCTTCATGGCTGTCTGCTGTACTAAAACTTATGATGCCTATAATTTGTGTGCTGTTGCTGTTGTGTTGTGGTGTACAGATTCTAATACATTGTGTGAAAAAATTCAGCTCTACGGTAATTGGTATGAACTACGCAAGCTCAGGGGTGTACACTGGAATACGCACTGAACAGGGGGATGGGGAAGAAGTAACTAGGCTGAACATAGTAGAGCTCACCATCCCTGGGTCTAGCACGTCACAAGCTTCCCTTGGTAGGTGTTATCAGCCCCAGGTGCCTGGTAGCCCCCCACTTCCCTCGAGGAAAGACTTAGTACACCCGTATGAGATAATGGCTGTGGATAAAGAGGAATCACAGGGAGAAATAGAAGCAGGCCCGAAAAGGAGTGATGGTGGGCTTTCTCCTCGTGATGCCACATGGCCACTGCCCCCACCGCCAGCTAAGTATGCTGTACGAATGGTGTTCATTAGAGATGAACAAGAGGAGGGAAATGAGAAAGGGACTGATTGTCCCATATAGTTGTCCTGAGACATCCCTCCCACTTGCCCGTGCTGTGTAGGCCCTTTTATATGTTATATAGGCCTTTGTTAAATTGACCGTGGCTCTGCCATTTTAGTGCATCGCAGGCTGATGGCAGGTCTGCCCCAACTCTGACCCAACGCAGATTCAGTTCCTCTTTCTGCGAGGCTTTCTGCCTCCAAGTTGGTAGCCCCCACCCTACCCGGTCGGTACCAAAAGTTCAGCATCCTCTTGACACTTCAACATACAGTAAGCTGCATCCTGGCATAGCACTTGTTTCCTGGGCAGGTTTCCCGCATTTCAGGAAGTGGCAACCGCAGAGCTTAAGTTGAGGGGATTTATGTATGTATATATTCGATTTGAGCACAATATCTGTTTGTATTTTTTGCTTTGCGTACAATGTCTACTTATAGTTTCTGCTTGCTCTGTGTAATTTACGACAAGAGATTGGCCTGAGAAACTGACCTTTTCACCTAGTTCATTGTCAGCATTAAGTGGTAAATGACGACATGTCTGGTGAAATTCTGCAGACGAGGTTTATTTTTGGGTAAGAGTTGCGTGCGAAGGAGCCCTTAGACTAGTATATAAGGGGAGCACCCAGACACCTCGACGGATTACCTCGCTATCTGTATGTAGGTGACAGACAGATTCCGTAGGTCTTCCCCAAGAGCTCTTAGAGGCTCTTGTGTTTGCTTTTGCGCCTGCTTAGCATTGTATTGTATTTTACCTACATGAAATGTTCTGTTATGTTTAGTTATTGTTCTCTTTATTTCTGATCAAAATGTATTCATTTCATTCAAAATTGCAGGAATGCTTGCTCTAGAGTAGACGTGAGAGTTCCTAGGTAATAGAGTTCTCCTACTCTGAAACATATCTCCTAGGTATAACTTGTCTCTTAAAATGCTTTCCTTCTCTCAGACAATCTGATACGGAGAGAATGGACATGTGAATATATGAATTCTGTATTTTGTATTTTGTGTCTCTGATTTGCGGTTTCTTTGAAGTTGCATCTTCTCATTAAACTGCTATTGTGTTCTGCCTCAAATTCCATGTCTCACATGTCTGTTTTCCTCAATTTTAGAGCGAGCGTTCCCAGGCACCCCTGCTCAAATTAAGGTGCCCCTTTTGTCCCTGACTCACTCTCCTGCCCAGTTCTGTGGTAGCTCCCGGGGCTCTGAGTACCGCCCCTAGCTTCCTTGTCCTGTAATAAATCCTCCCTCCGACATTTTCCTCATTCCCTCCTTGTTCCCTAGTGAACCCCTATGTAACATCTATTTTCATGAGACAGTCGATCTGTGCTTGCAGCATTATTTTTCCATTTTCAATGCTCTGTGAATGGGGATGTGGAACACATGCAGTAGCACACAGGCCGCAAATGGCCGGGCCACACTGCAGACATAGGCAACAACTGAATATTATTAATAGTATCAACCCACAGACGGTCAACACCTTCCATCCCCATGCCGATATTAATCCCCAGAGCCAACCGGACCAAGTCCACGTGTCTGGGTCTTGATGTATGCTTTGAGCAATCTTGTGGAGCCTCGTTATTGCTTTGTATACAGATGGTGCGTTATTAGGTATGAAAACGCAACAGCTAGAACCGATGACCCTACAAGCCCCGCCCCTATCCGCCAGGATGACGTCAAGAACAAGACGATTCTGAAGAACGACCAGTCTCATAGCATACTGTTCCTGGGTCAGATTCCCCAGGGCCGATGCAGTCACATTAGCAACTGTTTCAAGAATCCTTGTTAACCTTCGGATAAGTTTACTATTCTGGACGGGACCTATGAAGAAAAAGAATCCTTTGTTGAAATCTGTATATTGCTCCCAAGCTGTCTCAGTTTGGTCAATGCCAGAGGCATCGAGCCCTCGTCTGTGTCTGACAAGTGTGAGCCAAAGATCTTGATGGTAGCTCGATGGGGCCAAGAAAACGGGTGGTAGAAGAAATGATATGTAGCAAGTCCCACCCCAATCTAAGGGCAGCTGCACATAGGCTGTCTGGCCACAAATAAAGTAGGTGTGTCGTGATGCTCTGAAATAGGACTTTCCTTTGTCTTTGAATACTATTATAGTATCACACTCACTGTGCCCCAAATGTACTGAGCCTTCTTTTCTGACACACAAGTTCCCTTTCACTGGCAGAACAGTAATTGAAGATGGACCTGACATGTGTGGGGGCTTTACGTTCAACACTATGAAATCGAGGGTCGCATTTCCTTGCAGATACTCTTCAGTTTCTAGATCTGTACCTTTCATTTGGGGAAGACCCTCTTCATCTGGAAAGCATGCTTCGTTCATGACTTTATTCAAGTTACCCCATACCCACTCGCCCCTACAATCCTCCTCTCGACATTCTTTGGCATCACCGTTGATGGATGTCATTAAGGCAAACCATGCTCCGCAAGAACCATTATGGGAGAACGGAAAAGGGAAAAGAGGCAACACTCCCTTTACCTTCTGATATGGGGGAAGTCGGCCACAGACCCAGCAGTCTGTAGCATTACTAGTCTGATGTGAATGGTGCAGCATCTGAATAAAGGTATTGTTGCGTAGAGCAAGTCGATACGATAACTCATGGGATGGCAGATCACTAAATGTGTGTTTTGTGGTATCATTAGATGAAGAGTGTAAGAGTGAAGCAATAGGGGGAAAAATAGCATGTAGTACATATTATCGTGATACACAGTAGAGATAGAAAAATCAAAGTAACTATACATCTGCCACGTAATATTTTACAGTATTTGCTTTCATCTTGCTCTTTCTCTCGTTCGCTTTGTTCGAGATCTTATGCAAGCCAGAATGCATGTTCAACCGCTTCACCACCTAGTGGACTTAATCGATCAAACGGGTTCTGACTTATGAGATCTAAGTTTAGCTTCATATTTCTGCTGCGGAGTCTCCTCTAATAAAGGGGGCTCAAAGTCCGAGCAGTCAGTGTTCTTTTGGAAAGTACAATTATTCCCGAAGTAACGTTTGCAATGGTGGAGATGTATCCATCCTTTCCGTCCCTCGACTTTGACGGCGGTCCTTGTGGTGAGCAACACCAATTTCGGCGTCTTCCACCTCGGTTCAAGAGGGCTTGATCTATCAAAGTTCCGGATCAGCACATAGTCGCCAGGAGCGATCGAGTATTCTTTGACCTGGGTGTTGTCAGGGAAAGCGGCGGCAACCTGCGAACGACAAGAGAGTAGTGCAGACATCAAGGAAGCCAGGTAATCTGTCAGCATGTTGCTATCAACATCAGTGATCTTTTTAGGCATTGGAGTGCCCCACATATTCGGTGGTCTATCGAAAACCACTTCATAGGGAGATAAGCCTGTTCTAGAATGGGCTACCATTCGCATGTAAAAGAGGGCAACCGGTAGGGCTACCATCCAATCTACACCTTTGCCTGCGCAAATCTTTGCTAATTTTATTTTTAATGTCTGATTGTGTCTTTCTACAAGGCCTGCTGCTTCAGGATGTCGCACACAATGGAACTTCCAGGTATACCCTAACAGAAGGGACACTTGTTTCATGAGTTCAGAGGAGAAAGGCTGACCGTTGTCGGAATATACGACACGCGGTAATCCATAACGTGGGAAAAACTCTCGTACCAATTGTCTGGCGGTAGTTACAGCAGTATAATCAGGGACTGGATAGGCTTCGGTCCACCTTGATAATGAACATACTACTACCAGGACATATTTGTAACCTCTACATCTATTCATTTGGATATAATCCATTTGGAGGACCTCAAAAGGGTGGTCAGGTTCGGTCTGCCAGATCATTGCCTTGGGAAATGGTATCTGTGGCTCTAGTATGTGCTTTGCATTTTAGGATAGCTATGGCTGTTGGTAAATGTATCGCTTCCAGAAGTGCTTGAATAAGGGGGCCATGCTGTATCTTGGCCCCGTGAGAGGTCAAGAAACCTCTTTCTCGCCAGAGCACCCCGAAATCATGAACTACCCCAAATGCATATTGGGAGTCGGTGTAAATGTTTACTTTCAGGTGCTCAGCTCTTATGCATGCTTGTGTTAGGGCGATGAGCTCTGCTGCTTGTGCTGACAATATGTCTATTCTTTTAGTCTCTATTATTTCAGTATCAGTAGTCACTGCATATGCTGCCACTAATTCTCCCGCCCCTGTCCTCATGCATGAACCGTCAACATATAGTGTTAGGTCAGGGTCTGGAAGTGCAACGTCTGTCAAGTCTTGTCTTGGCTTAGTCACGGTATGTATTACTTCAACACAGTCGTGTGGGGAAAGGCTTTCTGTACTGGAGGGCAATAGAGTAGCGGGATTCAGTATGTTGCATCGTCTGATCTCTATGTGTGGTTGGAATAACGTCAGCTCATAACCTGTCAGTCTAGCTACAGTCAGGTGTTGGGTTTGTGTTCGGTTCAAGAGAACCTCCACTGCATGCGGTACTTGTACTGTCAGGGGGTGGCCCAACACTATCGAGTCACTTTGTCTTATGGCTAAGGCCATTGCTGCAACAGATTTTAGGCACGCAGGCAAAGCCTGTGCTACTGGGTCCAATGTACTAGAAAAATAAGCACAGGGCTTGTGTTTTCCTGCATGATCTTGTGTGAGGACAGATAGTGCTGTTCCATCCCTCTCTTTCCCAAAAAGCATAAAAGATTTGTTGTAATCAGGGATCGCTAAAACTGGCGCTTGACATAATGCTCTCTTTAATTCTTCAAATGCCACAGTGTGTTCTTGTGTCCAAGGGAGGACTTTAGTAGAGGCTGCCTCCTGTGTCGTCAACTGTATTAGGGGCTTGGCTATGTAAGCATACTGGGGAATCCACTGCCTGCAATATGAAGTGAGGCCAATGAATGCACGTACCTCCTTCTGTGTCGTGGGCTGTGAAAGGCCTGAAATTAACTGTATACGCTCAGGTGTCAGTCTCCTACCCTCCTTGGATAGCAAGTGCCCAAGGTACGCCACTTGCTGTTCACAGAATTGCAACTTCGAAGGGGACACTTTGTGCCCCTTGTCAGCCAGTAAATGTAAAACCATCAGGGAAGCATCTTCACAATCATGGTCCGATCGTGCAGTGATGAGAATGTCATCGACATACTGTATCAGTGCTGTAGAGCTAGGCATGTGAATACTGTCCAGTTGTCTCTTCAGTGCCTGACTATAAATGCTAGGACTTTCCGTGAAGCCCTGTGGTGCTCTCGTGAATCTGAAGCTGCGACCTTTTAAACTGAAACCGAAAAGGTATTGGCTGTCCGGATGTATTGGAATACTGAAAAATGCGTTCTTCAGATCTATCACTGTAAAGAACGTAGCATTCGCATCAATGGCAGTCAATATCGAAGAGATGTCCGGGACCACAGGGTACTGTGGCACCACACATTTGTGTAACTCTCGCAGGTCCACAACTAATCTATATACAGGTGGTATATTGGGGTCAGTTCTTTTAAGAATAGGAAGGACCGGTGAATTACATATGTTCGAATCAGTCTCAATCACCACCCCTTGTGCAATTAGGTCATCTATTATTTTTAGTAAACTTACTTCAGCCTCGGGTGGTATTTTGTATTGCCTAATCCGTGGTAGCACTACACCGTCCTTTAGGGTGACCTGGTGTGGTGTAATGTTCATATAACCTACGTCAGTTGGGCCTTGTGCCCACAGGTGCTGTGGTACGTCTCGGAGCCTGATGTCGACATCCTTTATTACAAAATGTCCCTTGAAATCACGTAAATACAGTCGCACTCCTTCTGGAGAGCAACAGATTACTGCTCCTAGTTCTTTTAATGTTTTTATACCGAGCAAGTTTTCCGGACATGATTTAGTAAGTAGTAAGTCTGTAGTATGTATTAGTGGACCAACTCCTAAGGAGACTGGTTCTGAAACCTCATTAACGATAGGTCTACCCGAAAATCCCAGGGATACACTTTTTGAGCCCGAGAGGGGTGCCCCGGGCACCTCGGAATGACTAATGGTAGTTCTACTAGCCCCAGTGTCAATCAAAAACTTTTTATTTTGTCCCAGTAACCGTGCATGTACATAGGGACCCGCTTGGTCCACAGGAACTGGAATGAGGGGCAGGTCGAATTCCCTCTCTGGGCAGCTTCATGAATATGCTTGGTATTCTGGATAGTTGGTTTGAGCGTGCTCATACATTTGTGTTGTAGCTCGGGCTGGTGCAGGTGCATGGACGGACGGTGGTGGCGGTGGAAACGTGTCTGATGTCTGATGTGTGTTACCGTCCTTGGGATGATATTGACTAGGCTTTGTTTTACCTATCGCTATATTTTTTTCAGCACTGCACACTCATTTACGAAGTGGCCTGGCTTCTTGCAATAATTACAAGTCCCACTATTTTGTTTCGTGCTATTCTTGTTCGTGTTTGCATTTGTGTTTGCCGGTGTCGATTGGGCCACCGGCATCTTCATCTTTGTGTCTTTCATGCGTCTCTTTTCTTGGTCATGTTCCTCCCTAATTCTGTTCTGGTGATACTGTAACATCTGTAACATTTGGGAAGGGCTGTTTGCTTGCCAAGTACTTTCAACTTTCAGTACTCTATACTTTACCTCAGGTAGGGAATTTTCTACTAACTTGCTCACAAAAAGATGGGGATATGAATCACTACCGGGCTTAAGGCCACTGTTGATAGTAAAACATTTCTCAAACCTAGAATAAAAATCGCTAGTGTCCTCGTCTGGCTTCTGTTTACAAGCTGAAATAGCATCCCAATCTTCTTTCTTGGTAACTAATAATCTTGGCAGAACTTGTACAAGGAGTTCAGGCAATTCTTTAGCTCAGGGACCGAGACCAACCCCCGGGCCTCTTGTATTTTCTTCGGTTTGCAACACATCCCAGCTAATCTTGCTCTCTCCCACCTCCCAGTCTTTTTCTTTAAGCTTCTCGTAAATACCAGCAGGCAATAGTACTTTTAGTAAATTTAGAACGTCCGCATATGTATATTCCCCTAAGCAGAGAATGTCTTTTAATTCCCTGTGAAAACCCCCCGGGTCTTTGTCATGGGAGGGCAACATCTTTTTCATTTCCAGCATCTCTAATTTGGACAGAGGGGTGTAGACATACACCCGTTGTAGGTCATTGTTTGCATCCTTTACAGGATGTACCTCTCGTAGGGGGTTCAGTTTGTCGTATGCCTGCCCCTTAACCTGGGGTGGAACGGGAAGCAGTGTTCTAGTTACATATACTATATATTTGTGTCGCTGATCCAAGATGACATTAATCAGTTCAGTACCCAAGTTCATCCATCTGTCTAGTATTATGTCGTCCAGCAACCTATACAATATACCAGGACCAGAGTACTGACTTTCATATAACGTTATTAAATGTTGGACCATGTAAACACCAGCTAAGCGCTGTTCATTCGGTGGAAGGCTCAAAAACGTCTGTGCTACGACATCATTATTATACAATTCGTATTGAGATACCCACAGGGTGGCTGATCGTGCTAATTCAATTTCGGTTGGGGTTAAGGGCTGTTCATTACCTAACCATTCATTCACCGCTTTGTCGGTGATTTGGAACAAATTTTCAAGGGAAAATCTCTTTTTTATAGCCGTTCCCTGTTTACGGTAATTCAGGCCCGTTGGTTTCTCGAATCGTCTGGCATGGCCCACGTATTGTATTTTATCTTGGTCCCCTGTATCATCATCATCAGATGATACAGCATCTTTATCGTGCGGTCCTGCTTCGTGTGACGCTATTATTGCTTTTCGGATTTTGGTCAACATGTTGTCAGTCTGTCCCGATTTATCATGCTGACCTGCATCTATGCGGTCACTCCAACCAGTAGAACGATGGTCTACATCCCCGTTTCCTTCGTCTTTTTCTCTGATCAGACAATTAATTAGGAAGCGAAGGATGTAATTTTTAACAACCACTTTTCTATTTTGTATAGCATCTGCTATGCTCTCAGGACCTTCCCCTGTTCTTATGAATGTATACATTTTCTTTAGATGTTTATCCATATCTGTCGGATGCTGTTTTTAATTTTCGGGGTACTGGCGGAGGCACTCTAATGGGTCTTTCTACTGGAGTCACTTTCGCTAGTTCCTCTGAAAGGACAGGGTAAATACCAGCAACAACAGTATTCATTTCTCTTTCTGTCTGCTCTCTTTTTACCCGTTCCCCTTCCTCTCGTAATTTCTTTTCTTTGGCTTTCTCAGATTCATCCTTACTTCTCTCTATTTTGTGGAACTCTTTTTCTGTTCTTCTAAGTGACTCCTTACGCCACAACTCAATGGCATCCTTCTGAGCAGGTCTAGATTTTCTCTTCCATATTTCTTCCTCTACTTTCATAATGCTTTCCGCATCCCACGTTCCCGTGATAGGCCATCTATATTTTGTCTCTAAATCCTTCGTGTAATCTACCCATAGTTCTAAAAACAACACGGCATCTAAACCATGCTTACAGTACATGAAATGTCCAGGTGTGTCCCTAGGCGGAATGTTAACTGGTTCCTCTAGTACACCTTTTCTGGTACATATTTTACGTAGTTTCGAAAATAACGGCATGTTGGAATGTAGCCAAAAACAAAAATCACAATAGCGCTATAAAAACAAAAACTATAATAAAACAAACTTACATAAAAACCTGACACATTCAGACCTAACTGAACCTGACTAGGAAAATAACAGTCATACAGTTATATCGGTGCACCTTGAATACTTTTGAGAACTCAATTTCCTATAACTCTAGCTGCATGCACTTGAACATACAGGTCTCACAAGTGAGAACCCGTCTTGATTGCAACCCCCATGAGAAAACTCACCGGGAAGCGGAACTTGAACTTGAACTTGAACTTGAACTTGAACTTGAACTTGAACTTGAAACTTGAACTTGAAGTCGAAGGCCTCCGAAACTTGACACTGCGCGGGGAATGGCGTATCTTAGGTGGATCTCCAGAAACCTCGGACACAGCTCTCTCGCGGCTGGGCTCTGGGTTAGGACAATCTGCGTTCCTCACCGCCTCGTATGGATGCCTGGTCGCAGTCCGTCTCCTTCGTTGGCCTGAGGGAGTTGGCGGGAAAACCCGCGACGTACGTACTTGAAGTCCGTCACAGCTGTGGAAGGGGGCAAAACTGTACCTTCATCTCCGGCGTGTGGGGAAAGAGAATTGTCCCTGTTCGGGCGCCATTATGTCGTAAATAAAATATTACGCTCTCTGAATTTCAGAATATCAATAGGATCATGCATAAAGCAAGAGGCTGAGTCTGTGGTATCAGGTTCAAAAAGGGCTTTATTCCAATAACTCGAGTCATAGGGAGAATATTACCATCACCACAAGGGATCAGGAAGGGTCTCAAAGTATTCTCAAAACATTATTCACAGAGTACAGTATATATGCATTTCTCAAATTGTACGTAAGCAAAAGAGCAAAAGAGAATGAGATAAGAGCATGTGGGCGTGTAAGTAGGTGTGAAGGTGGGCGTCCATGTGGGCGTCCACTTGATGATAATGGGTGATTTGTCATAGGTGGGTGGACACCTGGAGGGGGGTTGCGTGATCTGCTGGAATTGTACTGGAACTTTGCCTTACTTGTGTTCAACTCGAGCATGACGTGTAACTGACGTGGAGAAGTGTTGCTATGCAACCGGAAAGTCTAGGAGTGAGGCCTTCAGCGAGTGAGGCCTTCAGTGTCAGGACGACCAGCACATCTTATTTTATCTGATATCTGATGTCTGGAGCAGGGACTGATTTGTGACATAGGTTGCTCATCACCAAGAGCCAATGTGGCATCTATTTCTTCATTTACTTCATTTACTGCAGAGGCCTTACGTGGGGGCCATGGGCTTTTTACTGACGTGAGCTATGCAATCTCACAAACAGAGACAGAAAGGCTAGGCTTTCTCCTTTGCTGATGGGTTATGTTGATCCCTCCTTCTCCAGGCAGGAATGCGGCTCTGTAGGAGGAAGCAGATAACCGTGCTCAAAACTGTCTCGGCACCTTTCGACAGGGCCCCTTTGGATGAGGGCCAAGTGTGCAAGGCCAAGGATACGCAGCTGTAGCTGAGGCCTGAAACCTCTTCTCGGGTCTGGCTGAGCCACAAAACACGGGTTTTCATATAGTGCAGGAAAAACATGATGAAAAGCGTGTAGGCCTCGATACAGATTTTGTCGTTTCTCTCATGGGAGACTGAATGATGGCAGGCCACGTTATAGCATAAGCATCATGATGGAAAGGCCATGGAGGGGAAATGCATAGGTCACATGCATGTGTACATAAGCGTTGGGGGGGCACATGGGGACACATAGGCCTAATTTTTATTTTCCTCACCTCGAGAGCTGCTAATACTACCCAAACCTTATACTTTATCTATAACAGAATTTTATATAGTCCACATGCTTTGTCCCGCTTCACACCTGACATGTCCCCTACTTGTTGGACCTGTTCTTGTTCCACTGCAGATCTCAAGCATATGCTGTTTGAATGCCCTCCTATTTCCAAATTCTGGCACCTAGTTTGGACGCAGATACAAAAAATATTCCAACTTCAAACTCCCTTCTCCCCTTTGCAAGTTTTTCTAGGATCCCTTTCACCGTCACTCCCGCAATCTCCTTCCCATTATCTATTACTTGACCTCCTAGTTGCTGTGGCTTTTCATACCATTACTTCTAATTGGAAGCAGGCTGCTAATGTCTCCTATCAATCTTGGTGGAATGCAGTTTTTTTCCATCATCACCTAGATACCAGTTACGTATCTCCCGTTTCCCTAGCAATTAAACGTGATCTGCTTTGGCTTCCTCTGGTATCCTATCTCTCCTCCTTTGCCCCAACACACGCCTCTCCAGGCCTGGACACAGTTGAGGTGCGTAAACCGCCATGATTGTCTTGTTTCTTTAATGCCTCTCTGCCATGATATTGCGTTCTACTATATTATGTGGTATTTTCATTCATATAGTTGGTTCTGTTTACGTAATCCGCATGCCTATTATTTTTGTTTTTAATGAGAGTTTTTATTGAATTGTTTATTCTTTGTATATGCTTTTCATGATGATTATATTCTGTTCCCCTCCCCCTTTCCTTCCCCTCTTATTTCCTTAATAAACTCAAACTTAAAAAAAAGGAAGGACTTTTGTAGCAATTGCAATAATTTTCCATGATGGTCCTTCCACAACATCTGGACATTACACTGCCTATCTAAAATGTGACAAACGCTGGACACTTTGTAATGATGCCCAGTTGGTTTTCTAACAAAATTTGCCTAGTGAATTACCAAATTCCTACCTAATATTTTTAAAGCCAAAGTTTTAGGAAGATAATTCACTCTCTGAGGATTTTATTATTATAATTTAATAGGACTACCATTGGACAATTTACATAAAGAAGGAATGCAAAAATACCATTTGGCCTCAAGGAAAGGTATATTTTTGAATTATGGACTTTTTGGTGGTCATTGATTCGGTGATTATTTTAATGCGGCAATATTTACAGTTTTTATAAGTTAAAGTTATAAAATGTTGTAAGCTGTAAGCCTTTCATATATGTGTGATTTGTATTTTCTGGTATTTTACTGAGAATAGTATGTTGTTGTTTTTTTAACAATCTTTCTGATTGTTTTTTTTTTACCCGCTGTTAAGTGATGAGTACGATTGAAATCACTATTTCTAGTGAAATTCAATATATTCTGAGAATAGCAAAAAAGGCAAACAATTTACTTTGTGGAAATTATGCTGTGTTGTTAAAAATGTATTATTACATGTTATAATTTTTTTTCTTTTCTTTCAGAGATCCAAATTTTAAAATAAGCAATTTATATGAATTTAGATTGCAATGAAAATCTGAAAAAAATGTATACCATTTTCTATTCCTATTATTGTGAAGGTAAGTTTAACTAAGTCTCAATATGTAGAATGAGGAGGTCTGCAAGAAGCTACAAAGTTGAAACACGTTTCTAAAAACACTCTGTTTATACCTATGTAGTTTTAAAATCTGACCATAATCAGATATCATGTGACCTGCAAAAAAAGAGATTTGAGGGGTTCATAATATTTCCCATTGTACCTATTGAAGGACCACAATCATTTCAATCAATTTTCTTTGAGCATCTTTGCAGACAAAACTCTGTGCTTACCTTCTATCATTCGCAAAGAATTTTAAAACCGGAAATATGTCACTTTTTGTAACATAGTTATTGCGCAAGACACTCTTTTATATGTACAAAGAGAGGAAAGGGCACTCTGTGTACTTTTTCTACTCCATGTAAATACAACCTCATCATACACACCACTTTGCGTTGAAAGGGTGTTGTATAAGTGTTGTTGTGCATGATTGCACTATACTCATAGAACAAGATACATCTCTAGATTTATCTGAAATCATAAATCTCGATATGTATGTGAATGCTGCACCATTCTAAAATAGGTGTAGGAAAGCACAATAAGAAAAATTATTTTTATTTCTCCACATTTTTATATCTTCAATGCATGCTAAAATGTTCAGCATACATTGAAGGAGAAAAATGCATTTTCTCATTGTTTTTGTGCAGGAAGGTGTGTCTTCCTGCAGAAAAACAAACAGCACATGACACAGATATCCTTGCACTATGGTGCAAGGGTGCCTGTGTCACCACATTGCTGCAGTTTGAGCAGCCGTGCAGAGAGAAGCATGGATTTGCAACATATTCATGTACATATGTTGCATCCCTGTGCTTTGGAAGTACTACAGCATACTGTAGTTAAAGAGGTTACTGTGTGATGCTGCAGCCCTTCCTCATAGTTCTGCACTTATACATTCACCATACGCTACTAATGCATTCATTCAGTCAATTACGTACTACACATACATTCATCTAAACTTTCACACACTAACAAAGAAATTTAGCTCTTTTTTTAAACCAGGAAAGTTAGTTCTTACAAGAACTTTTTTTTTTTCTTCTTTCTTCTTTTATATTTTGTTTTGGTTTTTGTAACAATTTTGTGATTTTTTTGTTTTTTCTGGAAAAAAAAACAAAAACAGGAGGAACCAAACAATGAACTTCAGGGAACAAAGAAAAAAAAAACTAGCAAATTTGACTTTCTTGCCGGCGGTAGATCAGATCGATCGACTGCTCACCGTAGCACAAAGTCGCATTGCCCTTAGTGCAGAGCACATTTAAATATTGAAATTGAGGACGGATGTCCAAGTTTTGGGCTGATGGATGCACTCTTGAAGTGCTCGGCTGCGATGAGGTGGAAGGCGCAGGAGCAGGAGTGTTTCTCATCCGTCGGCACTCTTCTCGTGCAAGATTGTTCGGATGAAGGGTCCTCAGGTGCTTCATCATACTTGCCGTGCCGCACGAGAATTTCTTGTAAGGATCCCCTCGCGACAGCACTCTTTTGCAAATCTTGCACGTGACCAAGGTGGCATTGGTCTTATTCTGCCCCTCGGGAAAAGTAAAAAATTTCAACACCACTGAAGAAAAACGTTCTTTGTGTGGTGCCTCCTCCAAAAATTCATCCTCAGATGTATGAGGAGATGCAGGTGATGCCTGCTGCCCTGAAGCCATTTTTAGTTGAAAAAAGTTAGAGCTAAGTGTAAACTTAGTCTAAAAAATCTTCTCTGCAAAGAGATGCTCCTCCAAAGAAGGTCAAAGAAGAAGGATTGAATTGGGTGGGGTCTTTCAATAGTTAGAACAGGAAGTGTAATGAACCAATCGAATCTCTTTTTTTGCAGGTCACATGGGATCCGCGCACCCTGCGCATACGCATTCCGCACCCAGCGCGCATCCGCGAAATTCAATTAAAAAGAAATATAGGATTATTAGATGTAAAAATATATTACTTTTAAGACTAGTTTAGAGTTTGTCTTCAATTAATATTCACATGAAATACATATATATATGTTTTTTAAAATGTTAAATGTTTCATAGACGCGTATGACGCATCGCGGAAGCGCGTAAACGTCGCGTTACGTACATCTAATGTGTCGCGTATAGGCTGGGAGTCGCGTACCAGTCGCATTGCGATCGCGCATTACCCAACTCGTACCATGCGCGGATGCTAACGCGTCGGGATCGAAAAAATATATATAAAATAAAGTTTTGAACATATAGTTAAAAAAATATTTTGAAAAATATAAAAAATATGTTTGAAAAACCCATTACATTCAAATAATATTTTTTAATTTTTAAAAGAATTAATTGAAAAAATAAGTTTAAAAAATGGTGATAAAAAAGTATTTTTAAAAAAACATAATTAATGAAATTGACACACTGAATTTGAAAAATATAGAAATCCAATCAAAATCATTAAACATGATATCTTTAGAGATAAGTTATAGATAGGAAATAGCATTTAAAAAACCTTTGAAATTCACTGAAAAAACCATAGGTTTCATGCACGTTATAGTTAGGAAATGGTATTTAAAAAACCTTTGACATTCACTGAAAAAACCAAAGGTTTCAGGGGCGTTATAGTTAGGAATTGGCATTTAAAAACCTTAGAAATTCACTGAAAAAAACATAGGTTTCAGGGGTGTTATAGTTAGCTGGACATTTCCCTCGTACAAAACCCTAGAAATTCCCCTGTTATAGTTTGTTCAGGTAACTATAACTCGCGCCCCCGCAAAGCACTGCTGATGACGTCACATATTACATCACTCATGACATGGTCAGTGACATCACTGATGACATCACTGATGACATCTCAAATGACATCACTGATTCAAGAACGGAGCCTAACGCAGTTAGTGGCATTTGTTGGGATATTGAAGAGCGGGGATTACGATAATCGGCGCTCTCAGGAACAGAAGACACTCAATGGCAAGTAAGCGGCTGACGAAGGAACTGTAAAATGAGCGTTGAGGCTCCGTTCTTGAATGCACAGCGAGACAGTGCGATCAACGAGTTATGGAACCAGTTCCCATTACAGATGGAAGTTCACTAGGAATAATATTGAATTGGAAGAAACTCACTACTATAGAACACTATGACAAGGGTTACCTACTCCAAGATGGCGACTATGTAAATCAGGAGGGACTGGCCTATGCTCACAGTCCTTCCTTGCTGAAACGCTGTGTAGGAGGAGCCTATGTTTTTAAACATCAGACTACCAGACACCTTCTTGATCACAAAACAGCATTTGAGGAAGTCATGTAAGACGAAACGCGTCATGCTGGGTGAATTAAAGAAAGGATTACAGAACCCATGAGTGCTCCTGTGTGTTCCTAAAGGAGGGACCTTTTGTTGGTAAATTTTAACGTGCATGCTACTTGCACGTAGGAGGCACCCGTCATGCAAAAAGTTCAGCAGTTAGTGGCATTTGTTGGGATATATATATATATATATATATATATATATATATATATATATATATATATATATATATATATATATATATATACAAGTCAATAAAATATATTTTTCGCTAATTTCAAACCCTGAGTGCGACTCCTTTTTGTGCTGCAGCAGCGTGAGGTGATTATGATATATATATATATATATATCTCGCTCCTCCGCACCAGCAGAAGCACGGCACACTAGAGGCGGGTGCTTCAAATGCGGCGGTGCCCCGCAATATCCATTATCGCTCCCAAATTCCTCCTAGATTGTAAAAATGGAATCTCGAGCACTCACGGGGGAGTAGTTTTCGCAGCTTCGTTTATTACGGCAAAAACAACAAACGCGTTTCGGAGCTAGTCCTTCTTCAGTGTTGTTACTAAATTCATCACAAGGTGCCATTTTATAAACACATGATCGCTTTGTAAACATAGAAATAAACATAAACAAAGGGGAGGGGATGACGGCCAGCATATCGCGAGCGCCATCTTGGAAAGGTCAAATCCTTACTTTTCATTTAGTGTTGTTTACCAAAGCAAATGAACCGGGTTTACTAAAAGCAAATAAAACGATCAATTTGTTCATGTGCTTTAAATACATTAACCCATATTGCTCAAAGATATAGCCATGGATCGGCAATTAGCAACCAATGAAGTAGAGGTTGCTAAACCCCTCCCAATTGTGTAAATGATAGCCGTATATCGGCTAAATATTTCGGAGTCAAATTGCACATTGGTAAACAGTAAACATTTCAAAAGATATCAGAAAGGATACAAAATCATTTGTCTAAATACCACATAATTTGCAGAAGATCTATTGCATTACTATACAGTAATGACTACTGGAATACATACTTCTAGATCCCTAGATGTACTGTTAATTCTTCTCCAGAATTTAGCCCATATTGGGTTTTTGTCTGGAGATCGATTATATATCTTGATTCCAGTCGTCTCAATCTTGACACTCTGTCCCCTCCTCTGGCATGTGCTGGAACACAGTCAATAGCAAAAAACTGCAAATGATCCCTGTTACTCTTATGCTTTATGGCAAAATGCCGTGCAACAGGATGATTAAAATCTTTTTTCGCTATGGCTCGCATGTGTTCTAAAATTCTAATCTTGACATTATGGATGGTACTGCCAACATACATGAGTCCGCATGGACATTTCAAACAGTAGACAACATGTGAAGTGTGGCAAGTCAAGAATTTGGTGATGGTCCTCCCTCTTTTTAAACCTTTCACTTTGTAGCTAAGTACTCTTTTGCTAAAGGCACAGGCCTTGCATTTCCCACAAGGATAGAATCCTTTGATCTCTTTCAAGGTGCCCTTTTTAAAAGGGATTGGATCTAGGTGACTATGGATCAAATTATCCTTGAAAGAGCGTGCTTTCCTGAATGTGATCATGGGGGCCAACGGAATATCAGATCCAATCACTGGATCTGATTTTAACACATGCCAATTTCTTCTCAGGATTGTTCTTAGACTAGAAGCATCATCGGAAAAAGTTGTGATCAGCCGAAATTGACCTTCGGTTGATTTGTTAGTTTGTTTTGGTTTTAAAATTTCCTCCCTAGGTAACTGTTTAACTCGTTGTAAGGTTTTCTCCAGAAGATCACTGTCATAACCTCTGACTTCGAACCGACTGAAACTACTCTTTGCTGCCTGATCAAAATCACATTGTCTTGAGCAATTTCGTTTTAATCTGAGGAATTCGCCATACGGTATGCTATTTTTCAACCTCTCAGGATGGTCACTAGAGGCATGCAGGATACTGTTTCCTGCCGTCGGTTTTCGATAAAGAGCAGTTGTCAATTTTCCCTCCTTTACTTCTACTCTGAGGTCGAGGTAGTTTACTGCCACTAAACTAATCTCTCCTGAGAAGTATAAGTTGACATCATTGCTATTTAGGTGCTGAATATACTCTTTAGCTTTGTCTATAGAACCCTTCCAGATTAGGGAAAGGTCATCGATATATCGATGCCAGGACACTATCTCCTTGGTCCATTCATGATTGTCAGTGGACCAGACCACCTGCTCCTCCCACCAGCCCACGAACAAGTTCGCGTAGCTGGGGGTCGAAGCAGGTGCCCATCGCGGTTCCTGAGATTTGTCTATAAAGATCTCCCTGGAAGAGAGAAATGTTGTTAAATAGACAAAATTCGATCAGTTCCAACAGCATTCTGTTATGGATGGCAAATTTCAAAGCTCTTTTTCTAAGAAAATATTCAATCGCACTCAAACCCTGTGAGTGTAAAGACTTGTTATGTCCAACACGATCATACAGTATGACGGATCCCATTCGATTTTTTCGATGTTATGGATGAAGTCGGTGGTGTCTCATATAAGATGTCAGTTTCAACACAGATTCAAATAGAAAATGATCCAAGAATCTCGACAAATTTTCAATTAAGCTACCCATGGAGGAAACAATTGGCCTGCCTGGAGGTGTTGCCACATTTTTATGTATTTTTGGTAAATGATAGAATGTGCATGTGATAGGATTGGTTATTCTTAAAAACAAATATTCCTCAAGGTCTAACGTTGTTTTCTCATGCCATTTTTTAATTAAAGAATGCAGCTGTACAATGCTTTCTTGGTATATTTTCTTGGTGGTTAATTCGTAGCAGTTGGAATCTCACAGTTGTCGCATAGCTTCATTCACATATTGTTCACGAGACATCAGGACAATGTTTCTCCCTTTAACTGAGGGTTTGATGATCATAGAAGCATCCTCTTGAAGGTTTTTCACTGCAGCTTTCTGTAGCTGAGTTAAGTTTTTATTAACTTTGCGATTTCCTGCATCTTCACGAAATTGAATTAGGTCCTTGATCACTCCCTCAGAAAAGATGTAAATTGCGTCTATGGGCATCTGAGGTAAAAATTGGGAAGATGGCTTAAACCCACTGACCGGAGCTTCCTGTACCACATTAGATTCCTCAATCCTTTGTGTCAAGGTTGTAACTGATCGTGATTCTTCCAGAGTTCCTTGCTTTCGTAGTTCTTCCAAGATTTCTAGGGTTGTCAAGTCATTTACTGCGAGCAGATCTGTTTCTTTGTTCTGAGTTCTAAGGAATCTCGCCTCCTGAGTTGTTGGTTTGAATTTGAAATATTTATACAATTTTAGATTGCGCACCAGTTTGAAAATTTTAATTCTCGTTTGAGTATATTCTAAACGGTTCTGTGGGCAAAATGAAAGTCCCAATTTCAATGCTGCTTCCTCTATGGAGGTTAGAGTTCTGGGGGTCAGATTCACTATTGTCAATTGATCAATATCTTCTACCATCTGCCTCCCCTCTTGCTCTGCGTGACTCGAGGAGTTTGGTTGTTTATTGCTTTTCCTCTTCCAGCCGCCCCTTCTTGTTTGTGTTCTTTTTCTGGGGGCTTGCTCTTCCCTCCCCTCATATATATATATTATCGCTCCCAAATTCCTCAGCCCAAAACGGAATCTCGAGCACTCACGGGGGAGTAGTTTTCGCAGCTTTGTTTATTACGGCAAAAACAAAAAACGCGTTTCGGAGCTTGTCCTTCTTCAGTGTTGTTACAAAATTCATCACAAGGTGCCATTTTATAAACACATGATCGCTTTGTAAACATAGAAATAAACATAAACAAAGGGGAGGGGATGACGGCCAGCAAATCGCGAGCGCCATCTTGGAAAGGGCAAATCCTTACTTTTCATTTAGTGTTGTATACCAAAGCAAATGAACCGGGTTTCCTAAAAGCAAATAAAACGATCATTTCGTTCATGTGCTTTAAATACATTAACCCATATTGCTCAATATGACTAGCTCCGACACGTGTTTCTTGTTTTTGCCGTAATAAACGAAGCTGCGAAAACTACTCCCCCGTGAGTGCTCGAGATTCCTTTTTTACAACCTAGGAGGAATTTGGGAGCGATAATGGATATTGCGGGGCACCGCCGCATTTGAAGCACCCGCCTCTAGTGTGCCGCGCTTCTGCTGGTGCGGAGGAGCGAGCTATTTTCAAACGCTGGCACCGCTCTGGACTTTACCTTTTTAAAGCAACTACGATTCGCGAAACGAAAAGGAGGATTGGCACACGTGCGGTGAACCACAAATCCCAACGGTAAGCCAGCCATATGCAAGCGTTGTGTCTTGTTCCTTAGTCTAGAGCCAGGCGAAGGGGGAGTAGCGGCAGCAGCGTCAAGAGGAGCTTTGAAAACACGCAATGGATATGTTTAATGTTGCAGATCAGAGAGAGGCGGCAGTAGACATCTTTAAAAAGAAAGCACTGGATATCTTAAACCCAGGGATATTGGAGACACGTAATATCCCCAACACTCTACAAATGCAGTACATCAAATTGGAAAGATTATATGAAAGAGAAGTGGTGGGAGGCTACCTCTCTACAAAATTACATAGAGGTAGAGAGGGTGCCTAGGGGACTACGTGTTTACACGGTACCATCATATGAGAACCCTGACCCACTTCTTCTAGAAGAATGGGCATTACACACGGCTTCATTCTGCAAAGGAACACTGGAGTTGTTAGTGAAGTTTGCCTGGAGTGATAGAGACAAAGCCTTGAATGACATTGAAAATCTAGAAGCAGAATTAATAAAGGAAACAGATAAGAGTCAGCAAGATCTATTAAGATTAGCTATGTAAAAGAGACTCTCTGCATACGAAATCAAGATCAAACAGCGTAAGCAAGAAAAATTTGAACGAGACGAGAAGGATTACGCCCTCAGGAGGGTGCTGACCTTTGCAAAAAAATTTGATCAATCCAGAAAAGAACTGCAACAAAGGAAGATTTTGCCCTCAGCGACACCGGTTCGAGTTGAAACCTCAGAGTCTGATTTAACGGAGAACGAACATTCTGAGGACGATATGGCAGGTCCTTCTGGAGGACAACAGGAGACCCCTTTTCAAATGGAATTCAACAATATATATATATATCTATACAAACAAAAGTGCCCTAAGCATCTGGAAGGCACTCGACAGGTCTCTACCCTCCGGGTTTGAAATCATCATGCCTTCCCGCCTCAGCTTAATCCATTACTGTGCCCGACGCGTTTCAGGGTCAACACACCCCTTCCTCATGGGCCTGCAAACATGGCAATCGAAAACAGCATTACTTTCAATTCAGACTTTTTATTGGTTGACAAGCCTCCAAAGTGGGCGTGTGCTGAATGCACCGTCTCACCATCATTAGCTGGGACTTGTAGTCCGTAATGCGTCATCATTATCATCCTTGTAGTAAGGTCAAGTATCCTGTTTAAATTTGGCTGTGTACCTTTCAATACCTTAAGTAGGCAGCGGTGCGGTCGGGCATGTCCATTAATGAAGAGTCCTGTGCTACAATAAGTTCCTATGCGTTAGGAGCTCGAGCCTCGCTCAGCTGGTAAATTCATCCTTTTGCCAGCAAGCGATGGTGCCTCCCACACGATCGGGCCGCCGTGCAACATATGAACAAACAAAAGTGCCCTAAGCATCTGGAAGGCACTCAACAGGTCTCTACCCTCCGGGTTTGAAATCATCATGCCTTCCTGCCTCAGCTTAATCCATTACTGTGCCCGACGTATAAGCTTTAATTGTACGAATGGACATCGCACCTACTAAAGGGAATAATGACTATACTCACATTAGCAACTACACATCCCATAATGCATCCTGAAGAACTGCACTAAGCTAAATCCATGGGAGGGGCTGTGTAGTAATAAAAGATGCCAAAAATTGAAATAATGTGAGTTTGTGATGCCGTTTTTCTTTAAGCAGCCCCATGAGTAAGAGGCGTGACAGACTCGAAACGTGTCGGGGGAATTCATGATTAATGGTTGGAAGACGAGGAGAGAAGCAACATCAGGCCGGATGGTGCGGGCGACGTCGAATGACCCTTTAAATGCTTCGGGCACTTTGGTGATCATATATATATATATATATACATATATATATTACCTACTGGCTGTAGGTAGTTATAGTTAGGACCTCGTTTCTATTCAAAAAGAGTTTTTTCTTTTCCCAATAACTTTGGCGCCGGTAGACGAATCTTCGCGAATTTTTCAAAACTAGTGGGGCGCTCCGGTCAGCTGCTGTCTTCAAAGTTTTGGGGTGATAAGTCAAGTGGGACGAGAAAAAAGAGGGTCCCAACATGCATATTTACCATGTAATTTTCCATAGGAAACTTTAGACAAAGCTACAGCCCGAACTGCTGAATTACACCAAATTTGGCAAAAAGGTAGGTCTTGTTCAGAAAGATCACTTTTTGTTATATGGTGTAAATCCGTTCAGTAGTTCCTGAGAAAGTAGAAAAAGAAAAAATATTGATATCTGTGGGCGCTGTGGGTTCGCAAACCCTCCCCAGCACGAGCTTCATTCTCATTGGCTGCCAACACTCCAAACCTGGATGTGTTGGCAGCCATCTTGTGACTCGAGTCACAAGAAAACAGTAAAAAAAAGATGAGAACCAAGAAAAGGGGGCAGGGTAGAAACACCCTGACCCCCTAGGCCTGCTCAGGGGGTCCCACAAGGACCCCCAGGGCCAAAAAAGCATTTTTTTAATACATTCGGCTAAATTCGCGTTGGGGTTGCGAATCCTGCCAAAATTATTTTAAAAAAATGAAGCGCAGGTTCCCTCGCTACATTTTAATGAGGCCCTCGGGTGGGCCAGGTCCTGGGGGCATTGTGAAAAATATATTAGCGGGAGCCACCTCCCCGGGGCTATGCTCATTATGTGCGGGGGCATGCGGCCCCCCCGCAGCCCCGGGGACCACCACCTCCCTGGGGCTTTTTTAACAAATAATGTGTGGGGGTCTCACCCGCCATGTTTCCCCGTGGACCGCCACCTTCCCGGAGCATTGTAAATTGGATGCGGGGGCACGTGGCCCTCCTCAGCCCCGGGGACCGCCACCTCCCTGGGGCTCTTGTTTAAAAAAAAACATGTGTGGAGGGGCAAGAGCCCCCCACACACCCCGGGGACCTCCACCCCCCTGGGGCACATACTTATTTAAATTCTGGAGTCCGTAGCGGACCCCCAGCCCGGGGACCACCACCTCCCCGGGGCTATTTTGACAAAGAGAGGGGGGCTGTGCAGCCCCCCTCCAGGAACCCTTGATGGCCCTGGGGGCCGCCACCCACCCAGGGCTGGCTCCTGCAGTGTCCCGGGGTGCCCACCCCCGGGACACTGCTGTTTGCTATGGCAGGGCAGGAGCTGCGGCTCCCGTCCTGTCATAGCAAACTCTGCTTTGCTTCATAGAAGCAAGAGCAGGGAAACCTGCTCTCACTTCAATAAAGCAAAGCAGAATTGCTTTTCCACAAGGGGAGCTACATGTAAGCAGCTCCCCTTGTGGAAAAGCAATGCCGGCTCCTGCAGGAGGCGGGGAGCCGGCAGGGACCGTGGGGGCATTGGGGCTCCCCCCACAGTCCCCAACGGAGCAGCCAGGCCCTGGGACCAGAAGTGGCCTGTGAGGGGGCCACGCAGCCCCCTCCCTGTACATTTTTTAACAGAAAGGCCAGCCCCAGGGGATGGGGTCCCAGGAGCCATAAGTGACCTAAGGAGGGGGGCCACGTGGCCCCCTCCAAATAATTTCATAAAAAAATCATGTCTGGCCATGCCCTGGGGATGGGGTCCCCGGGGCCGAAATTGGCCTCGGGAGGGGGGCCTCGTGGCCCCCTTCCTGTTTAAAAAAAAAATAGGGGTCGGGCCATTGGGGATGGGAAAAATTGTGAAAAGAAGGAGGGCCACGCAGCCCCCTTCTGAAAAAAAAAGCTGGCATCGCGCTGGAGGCCCCGCCGCCTCCCTGCAGTACTCTCTGGCGCATTGTAAGTTGGGGAATTAAGAACCCTTGAATACTGAGGGTCCCTGGGGCCAACTAGCCCACCAGAAACCTCCAGTATGTGCCAGGGATCTGCATTGCAGAGAGTTGGTCCAAGGCCATGCTCTTTTTACACCACTCTGCAACGTGGATCTGTGGTGCTTACTGGAGGTACCTGGTGGGCTAGTTGGCCCCCAGGGACCCTCAGGATTCAAGGGGACTTAATCCCCCAATTTACAACGTGCCAGAGGGCGTGTTTTCCCAGTGGTGCAGGGGGGGGCAGAGCCTGATATTACAAGTGTTGAAACACATTCCCTGGCGCGTTGTAAATTGGGGGATTAAGTCCCCTTGAATCCTGAGGGTCCCTGGGGGTCAACTAGCCAATTTAGAAATTAACTAAAAAAAAATAGGATTGAGGCACATTATAATTAGAAATGTTCGTTTAAAAAACTATTGAAATTCACTGAAAAAAACATAGGTTTTAGGGACATTATAGTTAGAAATTAGCATTTAAAAAAGCTTAGAAATTCACTGAAAAAACCATAGGTTTCAGGGACGTTATAGTTAGTTGGACATTTCACTCGTACAAAACCATAAAAATTCCGCCGTTATAGTTAGTTCAGCTAACTATAACCCGCACCCCTGCAATGCACTGATGATGATGTCACATATTACATCATTCATGACATGGTCAGTGACATCACTGCTGACATCACTGATGACATCTCAAATGACATCACTGATAACATCACTGATGACATCATCCAATGACTGCATGTTTCTGTAAACTTTAATTATGTTTTTTATATATATATACCAAGGTGTATTGAAGAATGAGTGGGTGTATAAGTGTCCAAATGGATGATTTTGTAGGTGCGTGAGTGATTAAATGTGTCTTACTGAATGCATGGGTTAGTGACTATACTGTGTGAAAGTCTGTATCAGTCTGTCAGTTGGTGTGTAAGCGGCTGCATGGGTTGGTGATTAGCTACATTAGTGTCTATATGGGTTATCGATTGGTTGTATGGGTAATTGAGTGTCTGTGTGGGTGGGTGGGGGGGTGACACTGTGCATAGATGAATGGGTGTGTGTGTGCATGGGTGTGTTGGTTAGTGAATGGAAGTCTCAGTGGTACATGTGTTGGTAACTACTTATGTTAAAGGCAGTATATGTGAGTGTTGGAGTATATAGATGACTATACGTGAGAGTGTGTGCTTGTATCTTGGGGTGGGCGGAATTTGCACCCAACCAAAATGCGAATTTGCTTAGATTTTGCATTCTTGACTGTATTCCCCTGAGAGAGAGAGGGGGCAATGGAATCTTGGAACTCAGAAGACGAGAGTCTAAAATGGTTAGTAAGTATAAAACCTTAGCCCCCAGAGGTTTGAAACTTGATGAAGAGATGTCAGTACACTTAGGTCAAACTTAGTGGTTGTTTTTAGTCCTCATGTTTCCTCTTGATGTTTTTTAAGGTTGTTTTATTCAGTTCGTGCACGTTAGTATCAACGTTTTTTAACAACAGCATTCTCTGTCTGGTCTATTACAGATATCAAGATGATTGACTGAACTGCTTAATAATGATCGACACAGAATACCAAGCACTTTTCACATAACCAGTTGTGGGGAATTTTGCGCTCACTGAAGCAAGATTGAGCACACTACACTGAGACATATATTTGTTTGCCCACTGTGGCCTTATTAGTTTTTTCGAAAGCTAGCATTTATTGAAGATGCGTATAATTACAGAAATATTTTGCTCAAACTTAATGAGATGCATGTAATTTGTGTTCCTCTGACAGTATATATGTGTTTGCCCACTTGGGCTCGAATGAAGTTTTACATTCAGTTGGGATGCGTGCACAATTTTATTGGCATGCTTTGCATATCCAGCATTTCATGGGTATTTCTCTGTTAAAATGCTCTTGCTTTAATATGACTGTTTTTATTGCATCAGTCGTTCATAATCTGATAATTTTCTCCCACGCTAAAAGCAATGTGAATATTGCAATATGAAATTGTACAGGTAGACTGTTACCGTTTTTCAACAAAACTTTATCTATCAACTTGTACCAACAGAAGTATGTTGTTTACATCTATTGTAGCAGCACGTAGAGCACTTGTGTCTTTAAAAGAAAAAGAAAATGCACTAACCTTTGCCCGTGAACAAGGAGTGACGTTTAACTCGGAAACGCGTCAGGACCTAGAGATTGCTGAATAAACACGTTTCTATACCGAGGCCAAGGCTTCGAGATTTTCTTGACTGACAAGTTTATGTCACTGGATGTGTGGTGGATATCTATATATAGATATATATATATATTTACCAACATTCTAGATGCTTCAAGGATGACGACGCCATAGATGAGCTCCAAAATTACTTTATTGTCTGGCTCACATCAAACACATTTTGACCTACTCACAGCCTTGTTCACTGATGATGAGGCACCATTTTCGCACAGTATTTACCACGTGATCACATAAAAACTGTAGACAGACTGAGCAGACTCCCAAGCCTTATCGATATCAACCATTCACATGATTATTTCAAAGGCAAATCAAAATTAAATAATAAAATTCATAGCAGATGATGACATGAATTAAACAGCATTGAACAGGGATTATCATACACTTACTTCAACAGTGCAGTTCTATCCGAAGGTTGCCGCCACCCGCCTGCCGGATTACGTATTTTCAGTACTCTGGCAGGCTGGTGGCATAGAGGTCCCATGGCCATGGTGCCTTTGAAAAAGGCACCGTAATGGAACTGCCTTACAAGGTTCCTGCACGGCATGGCCTGTCAAGTCCATGCGGTGCAGGAAACTATGTGCATGCACTGTGTGCATCCACATGTGGTTGAGGCTTTGCTTCAACTCCACCAAGGTTGAAATGGACTAATAACCTTCATATAAACCTTGAAGGAGAGGAAACTTGTAATATGCCTGGCAGGATCGTGGCGTTCCCACCAAGCATAATGCGGCCTCTGACCCCCACTCCAAAGCCAAGGAACAGCGGTTACCTGGCAGAGCCGGCAGTCCTAAGGCTGTCCAAATGGCCAACTCCTAATGCGGAGGTGGGACTGCCCATCTGGCGGTGGCTGAATCCACCACCGCCGCACCACCAAAAGTCTGGTGGTCCTCGGACCTTCAGACTCATAATATGGCACATAATGTGTACTTGACTTCTATTTAAAGGAATTTCAAGCATTTAAAGATTTACACATACTGGATCTGATAGTAAACATAGAATTCATTATTGAACTAAATGTATCAAAACAGTCATCATGATTAATTAATTATTATTAACCCACTGTATGTAAAAATCAAAGGAGTCCCTAAAATCCATTATCAACGCAGTAATGCTATCCCCTCAAAAAATAACTTGCTTCCGTTCCAGTGGACATTATACAATCAATGTATACATCTGGCAATTGTAACAAATTAAGCCTATGTGGGCAAAACCTGCCACTCTAGCGGCTTGCCTACACACTGAGTGATCAAATCAGGAAGAAAGAAAAGGAAGGCTTCCCACCTAGGACTCACATTGTGTGTGTGCACTCCAACCACATGAAGAAAATCACCACATGATGAAATATCTTGTCATTAAAACCATTTTTTAAATTATGTACATGGCAGGAGGGTTTTTGTATAATCTATGATACCTAGCTGGCTACAGGTACGTGTACATGTCTTCCTCAATGTTAAGACCCCCTGGAGGTTTGGTATTCATTTCAATTATGTATGTCTTCGATTTCTCTCAAATATTGGCATCAACAGCATCAAGTACACAATAGGTCAGACCTGCCACTTCACCGCCATCATATTTCTCGAAGTAGTGGGCCACTAGATTATGACCTGTCATGATTTTAATGGCCCTGAGATGCTAGAGGATTCTTTTGTGTACTGCCAGTATAATACAGCCTATGTATGACAATTGGCTTGGACAATGCAGCATATACACAGCATATTCAATCTTACAATTGTAATTTCCCTTAATATGCATAGTGCGAGATATCAAAGGCGAAATGCACTCCGTTTTATTTTTGCCATGTTGACAAGCTTTGCATCTGCCACATCTTTTGAATCCCATTTTTACTGTTGAGCCAAGTTGTCTTCACTGCTTTAACACTCTCAGGACTACTTATTACCAAGTCCTGCCTCATAGCCTTACCTCTCCTGAACATGATACCTGGTCTGTGCGGGGCCACACTTCCTAGTACCATCTCAACTTTGCTCGTACTGGGCCCCAGGTGCCATCGACCCTTCAGTAACTACTCACTTGATGCAGCTTGGTTTGCTCACCTCCCCTCCTTACCTTCCCCCCAGATTCGTATCACATCTAGCTTCGCTACCCACTATGCCTCTCTTCACTCCCCCACCACCATTTGTCCCTCTTGCTCCGGTATTTAACACTTCGGCCACACTCCTAAACACTAGGTCAGCGGTCAACCATCAGTACGAGCTATTCGATTACATCGATACCCATGAACCAGATCTCTTATTCTTAACAGAGACCTGGTTCAAGGCTGACTCCCTGCCCAACGTGTTAGCCGCATTGCCCCCTTCATATTCCGCCATTCGAGCGGACCGCTTAGAGGGCAAGCGGGGCGGTGGAGTGGCCTTAATAGCTCGGACTGATTTCAGCTTTCAGATTCTCCCCTCCCCTTCTATTCCTGATGTAGACTACCTTGTAGCCCGTTCGACTTTTCATCAGGTACCCCTCACTTTTGTTCTAATTTATCGCCCCCCCCCAACCAACTCCCTTTTTTCTCTCAAGCATTCAGGCCCTCCTGGCTACTCTGGTGATTAACAACTTATCAGTACTAGTCTTAGGGGATCTTAATTTTTGGCCTAATGACCCTGCTGAGAGTCCTCAATCTAAAGAGTACACCGACCTCATGATCAGTTTGAATTTCTCATCGCTTATTCACAGTTCCACTCATATACACGGTCACACGCTGGATCAAATCTGGGCATTGAATATTCCGTCCACATCCCCTACAATATTCCCGTGCTCCTGGTCAGATCATTCCATTATTACCTTTTCCCTTGCTCTGGCCCCGATGGCCAAACCCCAGCTTCCCAAGAACACCTGGGTCAGGAAATGGGGCAAAACTGACATGCCTTCTCTCTGCTCGACCTTGGCCAAAACTAGTCCTGACCTTTCAGGCCTTGCAGCTACTTCCCAGCTGGCCGCTATTAACAACTGGTTGACCCTGGCGGGTGATGAATTCACCCCTCTGAGGCGGCTCACAGTCAAGCGGGCCCATGCAGCCAATCAGTGGTTTACTCTAGATCTAAAAGGAAAGAAATTAGCTGCAAGGAGAGCCGAGCGAGCTTGGAGAAGAACCTACAGCCCCGCGCTAAAGACAACTTATCTGTCTGTTTTACAAACCTATAAAAAGGGCATTCTTGAGGCCAAAACAGAGTTCTATACGAGCAGGATAATGGCAGCAGAGTCCCACTCGAAGGAAATCTTCTCTACGATCCATGAACTGGCATCATCCAGCAGAGCTACGGCCACTATTCCCCCTTCCCAGTCCCTCTGTAACTCTCTCAACGAGTTTTTCATTGACAAAGTTGCTAATATTAAACTCAACATCTCCCCGCCCTCCCCTACATTTGTCAATCCCTCTCCACCCCCTACGGCCCTTAAATTGAATACCATTCCGTTGCTAACCAATGACACACTTCCCCCGCTGCTTCATCGGGTTAAATTGGGTTCCCCCCTGGATTTTGCCCCAGCCCATATCCTCAGGGAAATCTATCTAGCTTGCCCCACCCCACCCCTGACTCTTCTTAACGACTCGCTTAGAAAAGGCATTGTCCCCAGCTCACACAAATCAGCGGTTGTCATTCCTATTATAAAAAAACCTGACGCCGATCCATCCTCCCCCTCCAACTACCGCCCTATTTCCCTTCTGCCCTACCTAGCAAAAGTTCTTGAAACTCACGTCACGACTACCCTGAGTACCTACGTAGAGGCTAACCATTGCCTCTCCACTTGTCAAGCTGGCTTTCGCCCCCTGCACTCCACGGAGAAGGTAGTGATCTCGGTAATGGACGAGCTGCGTGAAGGTATTGACATCAACCTTCCACAAGCCCTGATCCTTCTGGACCTGTCCGCCGCCTTCGACATGGTGGACCACTCTATCCTCCTTAACCGTGTCAGGGCGGCGGGCATAGAGGGCTTGGCCTTCTCATGGCTTGAGTCCTTCCTGGCCGGGAGAGCTCAAGCGGTCCATCTGGCTGGCTTCACTGCGGCCTCCCGTAAGGTGAAGTGCGGGGTCCCTCAGGGCTCATCACTTTCCCCTCTTCTATTTAATTTATACATTTACCCCCTTATTTTTATGTTACAACAGCTGGAGGTCACGGTGTTTAATTACGCCGATGACCTCCAGCTAATCTTCAACCTTTCCCACTCATCTTCATCCGCCCAAAATGTCCAGACAGTCATGACGTTCATTCAGGATTGGATGAACTGCAACCACCTCAAACTCAACCCGGACAAGACCGAGCTGGTCTTGACCGGAGGTGGTTGCAGTCCGTGGTCTCCCTCCTGTTGGCCCCTGTCACTTGGTGTCCCTCCACTCCCCGTACTTAAAGTTAAAACTCTTGGGATTTTCCCTTAGAATAATTAGGAAAGTCTCCCACTTCTTTTCTCCCTCTGCTTTAAAAATTATTGTGCTGGCCATGGTATTATCGCGTATCGATTATGGCAACATAATCTACAATGGGGCTCCTGCCTATGCGATCCATCGCTTGCATTTGGTACAGAACCAGGCTGCTCGCCTGATCCATGGCCTACCTAAATACCATCGGGCCACTCCACTGCTCAAAGCACTACATTGGCTTCCGGTGAGAGAGCGCGCCCTTTTCAAACTTGGCTGCCTCACTTTTCAGGCTAGGTCGGGTACTGCCCCCGAGTTCATATGCTCAGCTATTAAGCCCTACCTTCCGGGCAGAGAACTTCGCTCCACTCATATGGCTCTTTTTGCTACCCCCCGTTTTAAGAAACAGAAGTCTGGTGGAGCGAAGTTCGCTGTTCTTGCTCCAGTCTTCTGGAATTCCCTTCCTGCTGCCCTTCGCACATCGCCTTCCTATTTACAGTTTCGGAAGGATCTCAAAACCTTCCTATTTGTGCGAGCTTACACTGCCTAGCCCTTCCAGCTGCTGCCGTCCACTGCATCACACATAGCGCCATGAAACCGCTTGGTAAAAGAGCGCTCAATAAATGTTTTTAAATTCAAATTAAATTCAAATCATTTCTGTTAAAGTACAAATATTTATGCATGATTGCTCTTATTGCAGCTTCCTGCTTCTTAAATGCAGTGGTGAGCCTACAGTCAGGGTCACTTTTGTTGCTCTTAGATGCATTAGCCCTTTTAAAAAAGATCTGTCTCTGTGTTTGGGTCTGGCCTTGGAGATGGCTTCTTCAATACATTCATGTGTGTACCCCTTAGCTCTAAATCTTGATCTTAGTTCATTGACTGCCCTCTCATCCTCGATTTGCTCGACTGCAGTTAGGTCTGATCCTTAGACTTTCGCCAGATTACTTGGGTGGAATCTTGATGAATGTCTTAAAGAGTTTCCAGCTTTAGATTTCTTATAAAGCTTTGTCTCCTGCCTGTTTCCCTTGACATAGATCATAAGGTCTAAAACGTTGACCTCAGTCTTACTCATTGTGCTTGTAAAGTGTAAATTGAGGTTATTGTCCTCACTTTTACCCATGAAGAGTCTAGGACTTTCCTCCCTGCCCTTCCACGCAATAAATGAGAACATCAATAAACCTTCTCCAATGAACCACATGTTCATCACAGTCTTCGCGGTACACAGTTCGGATCACCTGCTCCTCCCACCAGCCCATATGCAAATTTGCATAGCTGGGGGAAAAGCAGGTGCCCATCACTGTGCTACATATTTGATGGAATAGATCTCCATTGAAGACGAAAGCATGCTGCTGAGGCATCTTTCTATCATTGACAGCAACATTTTAGTGTGCTGCCAAAGGGTAAGTGGTCTAGCACCTAGGAATTGGTTGACTGCCCTAAGGCCATCCTGATGTTGTATACTAGTATATAGCGTGGTGACTTCCACTGTGAGCAGAATGTGATCCTCTTCCCAGGGGACATCATAAATCCCCCATTGGAAATCCCCTGTATCTTGAATAAAAGACCGGAGGCGCTTCACAAAGTCACCCAAGAAGTAGTCAACATATTTCAATGTATTTTCAAAGGAGATGCCAATTTCAGAAATTATAGGGCGGCCTGGGGGGGGATGTCCCTTTTTTTATGGACTTTAGGTATCAGGTATAACAGTGAAGTAACTGGATGATCTACTTTCAAGAACTGATATTCATCATCCATTGTCCCTCCAGGATTTCAAATCAGAATGGAATTTAGTTTGAACAGCTTCCATTTTTTGTTTGGTGACTCTACTATAACAGGTACCTGTACTGTAGAAGTGACCTTTGCCCTATGTCGACCCCTTCCGAGTCTGATTCACCCTTCTCTTCTTGTTTGGCCCTGTGAAGCACTCTTCCACACCCTCCTTTATCTCCCCTTCCTTGGCTAATTTGCTACCAGCCTCAGTGAAGACGTACGGCACTGGCTGTTGTTTATCCCTGGACCCTCTCCAGTTGGTTTGTGTTAGACCTGGCATTTCTTGGCGTGGTTACCCCTGACTTTTTGCCTCTGCCTCCTCTATTTTTGGTGCTGTGATAGATTTTGTTTTGCCATCTTAGATGCTTTGGACACTTTGCCACTGCTAAACAGTATCAAAGTGCATGTGCTCCCTGTATAAAGTGTTATGGTAATTGGTTGTCCATGATTGGTATGTTTACCTTACTAGTAAAGTCCCTAGTCAAGTGCACCATGTGTGCCAGGGCTGGTAATGCAAATGCTACTAGTGGGCCTGCAGCAATATTTGTGCCACCCACACAAGTAGCCTTAAAAAGGGAACTCAGGCCTGCCAGTGCAGTACCTGCGTGCAGTTTGTTAAACTGCCATGTTGTTCTGACAAGTGCACATTACCCTTCCCTTTCTATGCACATCAGACACCCCTATGGTAGGTCTAGGGTACCCCCTGGGCAGGATGCAGTGCATGTGAAATGTAGGACATGTACTAAGGTGTGTACCATGTCCTGACAGTGAAATAATCTCAATTTCGTTTTTTCACTGTTGAAAGGCCATCTTGCCCATAGGACAGAATGGGAAGGCTGTGTAATATGTTTTACAGCATATCTTCCCAAAGGCTTAAGATGGAAAGGTGAAGTTTAGTATGCCTGAACTCACAATGTAATAACACATCTTTTTATGAAGGTGGTTTTTGCATTGTGTGTTTAGAAGCCACTCTTTTAGAAGTGGCTGAGTTTTTGTGCTCTAACATTTCTGTGTGTCTCTGCCTGGTTGTGGATTGACTGTCTGGATTTGAAAGCGATAGGACCTGGGGAATGTCTTGACCCAGGGGAGGAGGTGAGAAAGCAACAGGCTGATCTGCATCTGGAGTGTAGGGGGAGGAGTATCCCCTAGAGGTGAAGAGTCCTGGGTTGCTGCTATAAAACAATTGTCCCATCTCCTGCTGAGTAATTGAGAATTCAGACCCCCACTAATCAAAGAAAGAAGGTGTCACTGGCAGGGAGGCACCCAGAACTGGTTTGAACAGGGGTCAGTGTCCTCTGAGCACAAAGACTTCAAAGCCATTGAGGGGTATAACTATGAGAGCTGAAGGCCCTGAACTTTGGAGAATGGCTTGATCAAGTGTGAACAAGACTGGAGCTACTTCGTGGTCAAGAGGACCTTTGCCAAGGAAGAAACAACTGAAGAGACTGAAGGATAGGACTGACCCTTGCTGTGTGTTCTGGGGCTGGCCTGCAGTTTGCTGTTTTAACCAAGGAAAGGCTAAAGGCACTTTGCTGTGTGCTGTGTCCCCCTACTTGAAAGGACTTTGCTGTGTGCTGTGTCCTGAAGTAACTTATCCCCAAGCGCCCGAGGTGAGCTGTCTCCCTGTTGCTGAAACACAGGAAGACAAACGTTTCCAGGAGAGTCTCAGCGGCGCTGTGTGTGCGTGCTTGTTTCAACCTGAGACCCTCGTAAGGTGTGCCCTGTGATCGTGGGCACCTGGAATCCAAGCAAGGATCAGCGACACGATGTGCATGTGCTTTTTTCAACCTGAACCCCTTTGTGAGGATTTTCCAGTTATCGTGTGCACCGGAATGCAAGTAAGTCTCATCAACGCTGTGTGAGTGTGCGTTGTGCATCGTGAGACCTTTGTGAGGATTTGCCTTGTTATTGTGTGCACCAGAGTTAAAGTGAGTCTCAGCGACGCTGTGCACATGATCTTCGTGCAGCCTGAGACCTTCATGTGGAGTGCCCAGTGATCGTGCACCCGAAGCTCAAGGAAGTCTCAGCGACGCTGTGTGCGTGTGCCCTAAGGCAGCCTGAGATCTTCGTAACTGTAGCGGCCTGGACCGGCAGCCCCGGACGAGCTGAGCCGCCGGCCCGAGGCCGCCCTTTGCCAATTCACAAAGATTGCATTGAAGGTCCAGCCGCTGGACAAGGAGAGGAGAGTGAGTTTGTGCCCGCCAGGTAACGTGCGTCAACTCCTGGGGCGGGGTGCGGGCTTGGAGGGAGACGCTCTTGGCCTCTCTCTCATTCCGGCAGTGCGAGCCTCTGCTTCGGCTCATATCGCGGCCCGTATTGCCAAGGGAGTGGCAGTACAGGGACCGGAGTACGGAGCTGCACTTTTTGATTACACCGTACCCATGTTGGGGGCAACTGTTGTGAGGCTGACTGCAAGTCAGAAGGAGAGACAGGGAGACTGCCTAAGGCACAGTGATCGGTGCCTGAGTGTATTACGCATTGTTCCATTTCTGCATAACGGAGTATCTGACTGTCGTATTACACATTGCATCATTTCTGCATAACAGAGTACCTGATTAGAGCATTACGCATTGCATAATTCCAGCATAACAAACTACCTGATTAGTGTATGACGCATGGCATTATTTCTGCATAACTAACTACCTGATTGTCGTATGACGTATTGTATTGTTTCTGCATAACAAACTACGTGATGCACATTGCATTATTCCTGCATAATGAATTACCTGATTAGTGTATTACACATTGCCTTATTTCTGCATAACGACGTACCTGGTGGTTGCATTATGCATTGCATTATTTTTACCTTGCAAAGTGCCTGATTGTTGCGTTACGCATTGCAGTCTTTTTACATTGCAGAGTGTCTGATTGCTGCGTTACGCCTTACAGTATTTTTACAATTCAAATGTGTCTGATTCTTGCATTACAAACTGAATAACATGATGTTAGGATTACAGGAGAATGTTTAGAAGTGCTCATTAATACCACCAGAATTTACAAGGGCTGGCTGGCCTCACAACCGGCCAGAAGAAATAGTACACAAACTCATATGTTGGATTTATATTGTGTGATATTATCATATATCTTTTTATATAAAGTTTATACTCGTTTTAAAACTCGTGTGGAGTCTATTTATGGTGTCATCATTGGGTTGTTGTGAGTGTGGTTGCAAATACTTTACACATTTGCCTTGAAGATAAGCCTGGCTGCTCATGCCAAGCTACTGAGGGGGTGAGTGGGGCTATTTCAGAAGGTGACCTCCCTTTCCCTGACGTGGAACCGCGGGTCCCTATTTGGCCTAAGGTACCTACCTCAGCCAACCAGGGATCCAGGGTCTAACATTTGGTGGTCAGCGGTGTGGGATTTGAATGTGTATTTGCAAATTCACTCACAGTGTACATCACAAGTTTAGCGCAACCTCATATTGTGTTCTTTATTTGTTGGTTTTATTTTTGAGCAACCTTTAAGCCACACATCATGTCTAAGAGGAGTCAAGCAACCAGTGAGGCTGCAGAATCAGAGTTCAACATTGAGGCATCGTTTACCTACAAAGTTGATCAATTGAGGCAATTCTGCAGAGCTTTGGGGTGTCCCAGGAAAAGTAGCGCCAAGAAGGAGGAGCTGCAAATGGCCTTGAGGGCCTGGTGGGAAGCCAAAGGGACTCATGAGGCGGGTGATGTTGAGGTGGATGAAGATGACCCAGGGAATGGATTTGGTTCACAGGATTTGCCAGTGGAGGGACCAACTTCAGAGGCTGGCAGTAGCCATTCAGGGAGGAGTTTTTCACCAGAGGAGCTGGAGGAAAACCAAAGGGTCAGAGAGCATGAGTTGGAGGTTTTAAAACTCACAACTCAAGCAGAGGAGAAGAAGCTGCTCTTTGAAAGTGAAAAGCAAGCAGAGGAGAGCAGGAACGCTCTCGCCTTGGAAGAGTAAAAGATTCTCTTAGCTCATGAGTTAAGCATGAGGGAACTGGAAATGAAGGTTAAACATTTTGAATGGTGGCAGCACACAACCAGTACCAGTGGGGAAGGTGTACATTCCCAAAGACTTAGTGCAAGATTACCTGAGGGATGATGATATTTATGCGTGGTTCACGGCATATGAGATCGCACTGAGGATGAATGTGGTGCCTGAGAAGCATTGGGGGCGGGCCTATGGAAACACTTTGAGGCTTCTGGGAGGGATGTCTTACCCCCCTTTAGAAAGGGCAGGAACCCTGGCCGAGGCCAATATGAAGGAGGCTTTATGCCTCAGGTATGGGCTCACTCCTGAACAGTACTGGCTGAAATTCAGGAACTTCAAGAAACAGGAATCCAGTACTAGGGTTGAGTGTATGAAGGCGTACACGTGTGCACTGGATGGTTGTATGAAGGGCAGCAAGGCAATTGATTTTAAGAGCTAATGCAATTTAATTAGTTGGGAGCACTTGAGTAGTCTGTGTGTTCCAGAGCTGCGCCAGCATCTGTTGGAAAGTAAGCTGACTGATCCGAGTAAGCTTCCTGAAGTTCCCTGGTCCACAAGGGGATTAGAGGTACCACTGCCAAAAGTGTTCAGGGTCCCCGCAGAAGGTGGGGGAGGACAAGGGTAACCACAAGGGGTTCTCTAAAGGGCCCCAAAGTAGTTCCCAGGTGAAAGGGTTCCAGTACCCCATGGTTAAAAGGTCCTGGCCCCATAAGGGCAAGTGGGACAACCGAGGTCCTCCTACTTGTTACTTCTATAAAGTGGGTCATATTTCTCCTAGATGCCCCAAGAAGTCATCTGCACCCACTGGTGCTCCAACACCAGGATTAGGGAGTGTAGTGTTGGGGGAGGAATTGAGTCCTTGGAATGGGGAGGAGCAAGCAGTTATGACCCTGATCTCATTAGGAGATCGAGAGATGGTCCAGGAAATCTCTCTGCCTGAGAATACTAAAAAATACAGGCAGTGGGTAACCATCAATGGAAGGAGGGTGGAGGCTCTGAGGGACACCGGAGCTAGTTTGACATCTGTCAGGTGTCAGTGGGTGTCTGAAGAACAGGTAATTCCCAATGTGCTTCACCCTGTAGTTGCAGCAGATAACTCAGTGCGCCTCAGCAAGGAGGCACTGGTTCCCTTTGAGTTAGTGGGGGTCTCAGGTTCCTTGAAGGTTGTTGAAAGTCCGTCCATGCCTCTAGACTGTCTGCTGGGGAATGACCTGGAGAGTTCCGCCTGGAAGGAGGTGGAGCGCCAGACGCATTTGGAGATGTTGAGTCTGCCTGAGTGGGCTTGTGTGACCACTCGGTCTATGGCAGCCAGTAAAGGTATTCAAGAGGACCTGGAGCCTGAAACAGTGGCCCAGGTGCCTGCCGTAAAGAGAAGAGGCAGGAGGCGCAGGAAACGGGCCCCACTGTTCCCACAGTCCAGGAGGAGGCACCCTTTGAGGGGGATGCCCTGGAACCTACGGGAACAAGTGGCTGAACTGGGGGACCTACCTGAGCTGACCGAATGGCAGCAGGAGGGAGGGCCCTCCAGGGAGGAATTCTGTGAGAAGCGGAAGAAGTGCCCTTCTCTTGTAGGTTTGCAGCAACAGGCAGCAAACCAGGCAGCAGGTGATCAGTCTGGATCACACTTGGTTTACTGGGAGAATGATCTCCTGTACAGTGAGCCTGAGGTTGCTGAGCCAGGGTCAGCCCGTATGCTGGTGGTACCCCAGCACTTCAGAGCCTTCCTCCTGGGGTTGGCTCATGATGTACCTTTAGCAGGACATTTGGGGCAGGACAAGACCTTTGAGAGGCTTGTCGCTCACTTTTACTGGCCTCAAATGCGCAAGAGTTCTGATACTCATTGCAGGACCTGTCAAACTTGCCAGTAGGAAGAATGGAAGGAAGCGCAAGGCTCCCCTCCAACCTTTCCCGGTGTCAGCACCCCTTTTGAGAGGGTGGACATTGACATTGTGGGGCTGCTGGATCCCAAGACCGCCATGTACAACAGGTTCAACCTGGTCTTGGTGGATCATGCCACCCGGTACGCGGAAGCCATCCCTCACTGGACGGTGACAGCCCCCATTGTGGGCCGTGCACTGATGGGGATTTTCTCCCATGTGGGGATCCCCAAAGAGGTGGTGTCCGACAGGGGTACTAATTTCATATTTGGGTATATCAACTCTCTGTGAAAGGAGTACGGTGTAACCTACAAGTTCACCACGCCTTACCACCCCCAGGGTAATGGTCTGGTTGAGAAATTTAACCAGACCCTGAAGGGCATGATTATGGGTCTAGAGGAACCCCTGAGGTGTAAGTGGGACGTCCTCTTACCATGCCTGCTGTTTGCTTACAGGGAGGTGCCACAGAAGTCCTTAGGGTTCAGTCCCTTTGAGCTCCTGTATGGGCACCCTGTAAGAGGACCCTTGAGTTTGGTGAAGGAGGGCTGGGAGAAGGCTCCTAGTAAACTTCCCCAGGATCTATAGAGCTACATGCTGGACTTCAGGAACCAAACTAGGCGTTTCAGACAAGTCGCTCAGGCGAATCTGGAAGCCAGCCAGGAAGAGATGAAACGTGGTACGACCAGAAATGCCACTCTGGTCGAGTTTCAACCTGGGTAGAAAGTGTGGGTGATCGCACCAGTGGAGCCTTGCACGCTCCAGGACAAGTGGACTGGGCCTTATGAGGTGGTGGAGCGCAGGAGTGAAGTGACCTACCTGGTTGACTTCCGGTTTCCTTGGAACCCTTTGAGGGTCCTCCATGTGAACCGCCTCAAACAACACTTTGAGAGGTCGGAGGTGACCGTGCTTTTGGCTACAGATGACGGGGCAGAAAAGTAGAGTGAACCTCTTCCTGACCTCCTGTCAGCCAAGGAGAAGGATGGGTCAGTGGATGGGGTGAACCTCTCGCCTACCCTGACCACGGAACAGCAGAGGGACAGTCGCCAGGTATTGGGTCAGTTTGCCTTCCTGTTCTCCCTGACCCCAGGATCACCCATTGGTGCGTCCATGATGCGGACACTGGAGACAGTCTACCTGTAAAACAAACATTTTACAGAGTAGCTGATAAGGTCTGGGCCAGCATCAAGAAGGAGGTTTCCAAGATGCTGGTGCTAGGGGTGATTGAGCCATCCAGCAGCTCCTGGGCTAGCCCAGTTGTCCTTGTGCCAAAAGCTGCTGCGCCTGGTGCCACCCCAGAACTCCGGTTCTGTGTGGATTACCGTGGGCTCAATGCCGTCACCAAGACTCACGCGCACACCATCCCCAGAGCTGATGAGCTTGTGGATCGGCTAGGAGCTGCCCGGTACCTCAGTACATTTGACTTGACATCTGGGTACTGGCAGATTGCCTTGACCAAGAGGGCCAAGGAGAGGTCAGCTTTCTCAACGCCAGAGGGGCACTACCAGTTCAGGGTTATGCCATTTGAGTTGAAGAACGCCCCTGCCACCTTTCAGAGACTGGTTAACCAGGTGTTGAGTGTGCTGGAAGAATTCAGCGCTGCCTACCTGGACGACATTGCTTTGTTCAGCTCCAGTTGGGAAGAACATTTGCAACACCTCTGTGAAGTGTTGAAGGCCTTGCAGCGGGTAGGCCTAACTATCAAGGCGAATAAGTGCCAGATAGGGCAGGGTTCTGTGGTGTACCTGATTAGTGTATTACGCATTGCCTTATTTCTGCCTAACGACGTACCTGGTGGTTGTATTACGCATTGCATTATTTTTACCTTGCAAAGTGCCTGATTGTTGCGTTACCTATTGCATTCTTTTTACATTGCAGTGTCTGATTGCTGCATTACGCCTTACAGTATTTTTACATTTCAAAGTGCCTGATTCTAGCATTACGAACTACATAACATGATAGTAGGATTACAGGAGAATGTTTAGAAGTGCTCATTAATACCGACAGAACTTACAAGGGCTGGCTGGCCTAACAACCGGCCAGGTGAAATAGTACACAAACTCACATGTTGGATTTATATTGTGTGGTCTTATTGTATATCTTTTTATATAAAGTTTATAGTTGTTTTTATAAAACTTGTGTGGAGTTCATTCGTGGTGTCATCATTGGGTTGTTGTGAGTGTGGTTGCAAATACTTTACACATTTGCCTTGAAGATAAGCCTGGCTGCTCGTGCCAAGCTACCGAGGGGGTGAGTGGGGCTATCCTAGAAGGTGACCTCCCTTTCCCTGACGTGGAACCGCGGGTCCCTATTTGACCTAAGTTACCTACCTCAGCCAACCAGGGATTTCGGGTCTAACAGTTCGACTCACTTATCTGACTTTTTGGTACCCCCTGAAGTTCTCTTCTCCATGTGCTATCTCCCTGGCTTGATCCTTTATTTTATCCCTTGTACTTCTTCCATCTTTGCCCCTAACAACTTACTTTCTATGTTTTCTAATTTGCTCTATAAACGTCTGTATTGATGTAATCACTGTTTTTTTTACCCATTCTATGTTTTTCTGTAGTAACTCATGTAATTTTGTAACCTTGTTCTTTTGTAACAATATTCCTCATGTAAAGCGCTCCGATATCTCCGGGTCTAGCCAGAGCTATATAAAACTCTTCAAATAAAAAAAAAAAAAAGGTACTTTTGTTTAATTGCTTTTAAGCTTCGGCCGTATATCTGTCTTTAGTCCATAACATAATATTTCCTCCCATACCTGAGTTCTGTTTCCAACTGCAATTAATTCACCAAATCAAGATAATCCATTTCTGTTTTTATATACAAATGTTTTCATTTCTGTAGATTTATTCTTCTTTGGTTGCATCATGAAGAATTATTTCAACTTGATAGATCGCACAAATTTAAAGAAGTCTATTCAGGTCTGTGTATAATTCATGTTTTGACTAGAACAGAATTACATTCCTAGTTTGAGAATGTTGATTTTCTTGGCTGACATTCCATATGCATGAGACTGATGATGGAGTTCTCGGTGCTAGGTGGATTCTCAAATATTTCTTATCGCATTTTAAATGAGTTTTTATTCATTTTTCTTCCTCTTTTTTCGCCATGTGATTCGTTAGGTTACATTACACCTGAAACACTTGCAAGTCAATATAAGATACATTGCAACGTTATATAAATGATACAAGTATGACAGTTCACAATACAGTCAATAATCCTTGTTTCAGATCCAACGCACCCATGAGAGGAATAATGGTGCGATTGCTAGACATCTACCAAAACCAGCATAACTTTTATATAACATAACAATACTTCACCCTACCTCTTGAGTCGTGCATCAATATGTCTGCATACAACCACAAGCATCACGGTTAGCCTGTCTACGTACAGTATGTATGTAGTCTTGCTTGCCTGCCAGCATCTACAGTTTGCACTCCATCCGATTGTACCTGGTGTTTTGGGGGATTGAATGCAGGTTGGGGCACGGGGGCGGGTAGGGGAAATTGTGAAGCCGGGTTACAGGGAGGGGGAGGAAGAATTATAGAGGCTGGAGAGTAAGAAGGCGAGATATAAATATGCCTAGTAACTATGCATTGGGTGCTGATTACCACACCCCTCCATATATTTTATGGTGCCTCCCATTAGTTATCGCTCTTCACTCTCGGGAGCGTCCATTGTTGCCCCTGAGCGCTCACGCCAAGTCGTGTAAAAATCTGACAGTATCGCATCCCATGCTTCCGCCATTGGTTGCTTACGTGAGCCTACCGCGTCTTCCCGATGAAGTGCTATGCTTTCCGCCTGCGCCCAACACATCAGGAGGGGTAGGAGCCTTCCAGCAACGCGTGAGCAGGCACTTAGCCACTATAAGGCCTAAGCCTATGTATCTGGATATTACCTTGTACTTCTTGGGTCTGTGGTACAGTCCCATTATACACAGTTCCCATGACCAATCCAAGGTTCGCTCCGTGAATTGGGCTAAGCAGTCGGTAACTGTACCCCAGTATGTCTGAATAGTATTGCCTGACAACAGCACATGGAGCAGGTCGGCATTTATTTCACCACACCTTGCGCACTTGGCGTGCACTTCGTCGACATATTTATTTATACGTTCCAGTGTCAGGTAGGCTCTGTGGGTAATATAGTATTGGATAAGTCGGAATCTGGCATTCCGATGGATTCCTGTGGGACTCCAAGTATATCTTCCCACTCGCGCTCTGTGATGGGTCTCTGCAAGTCCACATTCAAATGAGCACGGAGCGAGAGCAGCTTCGGTGCAGTGTGTGTTCTATGGGATTCTGCAAATCACTTGGTGAGATGGCTGCCAGAGCCCAGTTTGTGTAAATACTGTACAGTAAGATGAGTATCAGGTTCCTGTGCTATATCTCCCCACAGGGCGCCTAGTGTGCGTGTCATTGCAGCATGTAATAGGAACTGCCCTTGCGGCAGACCTGTGTCTTCGGCCAGTTCCGCAAATGGGATGAGTTGCCCATCGTTGCATAGGTCACCAAATGTTTGTATGCCTGTGGCATCCCATCGGGCAAGTTCTGCGCTGGTTCTTGCCGGATGCCTCCTGGGTGTGTCCTCTATAGAAAGAGATAGCACGTACAGTGTCACTTGATGTGTGATGGGAAGGCTGCATTGGTAGCACCGAAACGCCACTTGCTCCAGCAGTTGTGTGGGTGCACTGCCCGCCCTGCCAGGATGAAACAGTGCTACTACCTGGGGTTGAGTGAGCCCATCTGCGTTGCTGTGTCCTCAAGTTTAACGTACCTAACCACCTTGCCACCCACTGAAGCTGTGCCGCCAAATAATATTGCTCCATGTTAGGTCGCAAGAGACCTCCCCGTATGGTGGATGGATACATTTTGGCCATTGATACTCTACTTCATGCTCCATGCCAGATAAACTGCCGTATATCTGACACCAGGTTTTTAAAAAACAGAGGTCTAAGATGTAAGGGTAGATTAGTAAAATAATAAAGTAGGCGTGGCAGGACCACCATTTTTATCAGGGCAATCCTGCTCATGACCGCAAATGGCAGGGTATTCCAGAAGGACAGCTGTGCTCGCACCGCCGTGACAGCTCATCCTAAGTTGCCCTCGAGGAGGTCCTGCGTGTCCCTACAAATAAGAATTCCAAGGTATCGGAACGCTGTCAGTTGCCAATGCAAATTTACCATTAATGAGTAACTGCGGATCCGGGGTACTTCCGTAATGTGGCTTCTATCACCGCACATGAGCGTCCAACATCTCTGAAATAGATCAGCAGGTCATCTGCATACCGCAAAACCGCATGTATGCCGTCTTCCATTGGCATTGCCCAATCATCTTGAAAAGTGTGGAGTGCCACTGTCAATGGTTCAATGGCCAGCGCAATTAGCAATCGGGAAAGCGGGCAGCCCTGCCTCGAGCCGTGCTCTATGGGAACGTTCTCCAGTACGTATGGACCCGTCCTAATCCTGTCAACTGGGTGTGTATATAGTAGCTTAACAAGACCTAGAAACTCTTCTCCCAGTCCGTACCTCTTCAATACAGCAAACAAGAACCCCCATTTGAGGGTGTCAAACGCCTACTCCAGGTCTTACAATAGGCATCCAGCATGTGCCCAGACATCCCTGGAGTAGTGCACTACCCTGAAATAGCGTTGCAATTTCAGCGACATGCTGCGTGCGGGCATAAATTAGTTTTGGTGCGCATGTACCAGTTGTGGCACCATCGGAGCTAGTCTGTTTGCTAGTATTTTTGCCAGCAGCTTATAACCAGTATTAAGCAGCGCCAGCGGGTGGTATGAACCTATCAATTCCAAGTCTCAACTGGGCTTGGGCAGGGATACTAGGAGGGACTCACAGAGCATATCCGGAAGCGTGCCCGCCTCTTGTGCATACTGGTACATAGGAAGAAGTTGTGGCACCAAGGCTTGTTGGTAAGCTTTATAGGGTACCCACCCGGGCCCAGGGCTTTGCCTGTGGCTAATGAGCATATGGCCCCTTGTATTTCCGGTAGCGTGAGCGGTTCGTACAGTTCATCTCTCTGTTCTCTTGTAAGTTGTGGCTGGGCTAAGGGAGAAAGAAATGAGTCTGTTTCCATTGATGTTGCGTGATTCAGTGATTGATATACTCTGTTGTAGTAAATGGTGAACTCACCGTGAACGTCGTGCTGCGAGGTAAGCATCAGACCTGCCGCAGAACGTATCCACAGTACAGGGACCTGTGCGTGTTCCTGACAGATCATATGCGCTAGCAATTGTCCCGCTCTGTCTGCCTCCACATGCGTGTGTGCGGCATGCGCTGCATAATTCAAGCAGCGCAGTCTCTCTAGTATCTCACCATGTTGTCTACGCTTCATGTCTATTTCCCGGCATATGTCATTACCCTGCACTAGATCGGTCTCAAGGCAGGTCAGGGCATCTTCAATACAATTCACTTCCCCATCTAGCTGTTTCCTGATGCTCCAACTTAGTCCCATACAACACCCTCTGACCACTTCTTTACTCATGTCCCATAGAGTACCTATATCTGTAACTGAACCCTCGTTATTGTCAAAATATGTATCATAGCTGCACTTACTGCTTCTCTGAACGGAGGGCCCTCCAACGCAAGAGGTTGTAGTCTCCATATAGGGGTGGTGGGCCCCTCGTTCTCGCCTTGCAGGGACATGATATGCGGGTTATGGTCAGAGTGTACTTTACCAAGGTAGTCTGCACTCAGACATTTTGCCAATACGGGCGCGTTTGCAGCAAAGCGGTCAATGCAGACATGGAGTCTATGCGGGTGCGAATAGTGTGTGTACAAACTATTTCTTATCTATATGATTGATTTCTCCTTGATTTGGTAGAATTTGTTTGGATCACCTCTGCCTCTTCCTCTTGGCGGCTTTCGATTTGATCGATATTGTCCATGGCGGAGGTTGAACCGCTGATCTTGACATAAAAAATCTAATTTGTCAATTACTAAAGGGATTTCACCTATCTGTGCTTGACCTCCTTCTTCGTCAATGTCAGTGTCAACTTCAGAACTTACTATACTGCTATGTTCAGAATGACTCTCTTGCCCTGATCTGCCGATGTCTGTTAAACGTTACCTGTGCAAGTTATTAACTTTTTGGAGAAAGTGTAAATTTGACCTTTTTTTTTGTAAAAGATGTTTTTATTAATAAAAAACACAGAAAAGAAACACAGGCGACAATTTCGCACAACTTCCCTCGCAGGGGCGCAGGGGGACGCATATTAGGAGGGGAGGCCTGGAAGCCAACCCAGCAAGCAGTGTAACAACCAGGTCAGGCAGTCCGCCATGCAGCTAGGAAGCACTCCAAACTAGGACCGCTATAGCAAGGAAAATGTCAATGACAGGGTTATGCCTCCGTCCCGCAACATACACCGGAGAAGACCATATTATCGAGCCAAGCTCGGCATTCGGGAAAGATCCAGCATTCCCCTCCGCTGCCTGCCCTCGCCCAAACTAAACTCTGAAGAAAAAAGAAAGCCCCCCGCCCCGCAACCTCCCCAACTCTCCCAGACCCATCCACCCTCCCCCCCGAGTGGTGGCAGCTCACAGTCGTACGTGGGAGCAGCTCCAATCAACAATTACACCTGGAACAGGTGAAGGGCTCGAATCGAAGAGGGACACACCGCTGCCGGCAACCCCCTAGAGAGAAAGCGCACTAGAGGACCCCAGCGGAAACTGAAATTCTTAAAGGACCCCAGAAAGACATCAGCCATCCGTTCCATGCACAACAATTTCCACAACCTCGCATGCCACAAAGAAATCGCCGGGGCTTCCTTCTTTTTTCAAGCTGCCGCCAGAGTGATCTTAGCCGCCCCTATGCACAGCCAAATAATCTTTTTATCCGCGCGTGTCTGGTGTTCGAGAAGGGGATCCTGGAGGCCCAGTAACACTGAAGCTACAGAATCCGCGATGGGATAACCCAGGATCTCTTTAATATGGGACAGGATCTCCTGCCAGTAAGGGCGGATGACCGGGCAATCCCACCAAATATGGCGGAAGTCCCCCAAGAAGCCACAGCCCCTCCAACACCTGTCCGATGAGGTAGGAAAAATGCGGTGCAGTTTGGCGGGAGAGAGGTACCAGTCCATCATAGTCTTGAGGTGTGCCTCGCGCAGCTCCACGGAATGATTGCGGCTGGTCAACTCACGCCACAGATGAGCCCATTCTTCATCCGCCACAGCCCTCCCCAAGACGTCCTCCCAAAAACCCATATAGCGCGGCCGTGGCGAAAGAACGGTGGCTAAGAGATGGCCATATATAAAGGAGATGGTACCGCGCATCGTCGAGGCGCGGGAGAGGAAGGCCTCAAACGGGGTGGGTGGCCTAATTGCCGCCTCACGAACCGGTGGGGACAAAGCCCAGTGCAACAGTTGGGCGTGGCGGAACCGCTCTGTCTGAGGAACCCCATAATCCCGACCACAATTGGCAAAGGTGAGCGGGGCAGAGCCATGGTACAAATGCGTAAGGGCGAGACAGCCCCCGCTTCTCCATGCGTCAAATGGGCCCTCCTGGAGCGCCGGCGGGAAGGCCGGGTTGAAATGTATGGGAGTAAAAGGTGATGGGAACGTAGTCCAGCGCTCATCCCCGGAGACTGAATCCCAGACCTTAAGGGTGGTGCCGGTAGGCGGGCTGATGTACGCATTCTGGGGCCTGTCTCCCTTGGGTTTCCATACCAGGTCCCAGATCGTACGCCCCGCCACACTCCTGTCCATGTGGAGCCAGTGCTTCTCTGAGAGCGGCTGAGTCCACTCCACCAAGACCCGCAACTGCGCAGCTTTATAGTAGAGTTGCAAGTCCGGGAGGCCCACCCCACCCTCTCCCCGAGGGCGTCGGAGAGTGGCAAAAGAAAATCTAGCTCGCCCCCCCTGCCATTTGAATCGGAGCATTAGAGACTTTACGCGGCGAAAGAAATCAGTGTCCAAGACAATCGGGAGCGCCTGGAATAGGTATAAAAGCTTGGGCAAGAGCGTCATTTTAATCGCATGTATCCTACCCAGCCAGGAGATGAACAACGGCTTCCAGCGGTCCAAATCAGCCCGTAGCGCTGCCAGAAGAGGGGGGAAGTTGGCCGAATATAGTTTCCCCACCGTGGGAGTCAGGTGCACACCCAAATACAGTAGTGAGGAGTGTGCCCAAGGCAGGGGCGAGAGCGGTCGGAGGCGGTCCACTTCACCCGACGTGAGTGTGAGATTAAGGATGTAAGATTTGTCGTAATTCACCTTAAAACCCGCCACCGCTTCAAAACTCACCAGTGCCATTTGCACGTGGGGGAGAGATTGTGCCGGGTCCGCAAGCGAAAGCAGGACGTCGTCCGCGAACAAGGAGATCTTATGCTGTTCGCCCGTAAAGGGTATGCCTCGGATGTCCGGGTGTTCCCGTATCGCCAGCGCCAATGGTTCAATACTCAGAGCGAACAGCAAGGGAGAGAGCGGACACCCCTGCCTCGTGCCCTGCGTGTGCGGGAAGAAAGGTGAGAAGTAGCCATTGACCGCGACACGTGAACGGGGCTCGTTATAGTTGGCCCGAAGCATGGTGAGGAATCTGTCCGAGAACCCAAACGCTTCCAAGGTATGGAAGAGGAACTGCCAGTCCACCCGATCAAACGCCTTCTCGGCATCCAGGCCTAGTCATATAGCCGGAATGTAAAAGCGGTTGGCCTTTTCGATGAGGTGAATCACCCTCCTAATGTTGTCATGGGTTTGGCGCCCCTGAATGAACCCCGATTGATCCGGGTGGACTAGCACTGGCATCAGATCCTGCAGGCGGGACGCAAGAACGGAAGAGTAGAGTTTGGCGTCGATATTGAGCAGGGCGATTGGCCTGTATGAGGAACAGACAGCGGGGTCCTTACCGGGCTTAGGGATGCCTGAAATGACTGCCTCCGCCATAGAGGCCGAGGATACCCCCGACTCAGCCATTGCATTAAACAGATGGACTAAGAAGTCACTGATGTCAGCGGCAAAGGTTTGATAAAAGATGGCCGTAAATCCGTCCGCCCCTGGCGCCTTGTGAGGCTTCAGGGCCTTGATGGCCCCCAGCACCTCCTCCCCAGTGATGGGAGCGGAGAGCAGCTCATTCCAGGCCGCAGATACCTGAGGGAGCGGGAGAGCGCGCAGGTAGTCTCCTTGGGCAGCGGGATCCAGGGCGTCCCCCGCGTAGAGCGCCGCATAAAACTTGCCAAAGCGTGCAGCCTTGGCCGCATCGCAGTGCTTTAACGCACCCGTTGCGTCTCGAATACCGCCAATGTAATCCCGTTCACACTTACGACGCAGCTGGCGGGCTAAGTGTTTTTCTACTTTGTTCTCCTGGGCATAGGAGAGATGACGGAGCTTCAGGAGGGTAAACTCCGACCTATTGTTGTAGTGAGAGGGCGCCACGTTTGTCTGGAGGGTTGATCCTTATGCATACGCTCCAGCACCGCCAGTTCCGCCTCTAAAGCCTCACGCTCCGTTCTCCGTAATCTATTAAGTGCCGCATTAATAGCTATGCAACTACCCCTCACGGATGCCTTAAAGGCGTCCCAGGTAGTGAAAACAGATGTGTCGTGCACCGGGTTAAGGTAAAAAAAGTCCCGAATCGCCACCCGGAGCTCCTTGCAAGAAGAATCGTCACGCACCAGGGAGGCCGGAAAGTACCACCTGCGCGGAACCTCCCCCACCGGCGCCCACTGTAGTCCCAGGGCAAACAGGCTATGGTCAGAGACAGAGAGGGGAAAAATCCGGGCCTCACTTACGGATCCCCGGAGGGATTGGCTGTAAAAAATATGGTCTAGGCGGGAGTACGATTGGTGGACATGAGAGAAGAAAGTGTAGTCCCGAGCGAGGGGGCGCAAGGAGCGCCACCCATCTAGCAACCCCAATTCCTCGATCCGCCGGCGCAACTCAGAAGAGAAGACACCAGTCTCAGCTCGACGGCAGTGGGAGCAATCCAAGTCCGGATCCCAAACTAGATTGAAGTCCCCCATAACGAAGAGCGCCCCCTCTACAAAATCCTCGACCGTGCGCAATAAGTTCAAGAGGAATCTATTTTGCCCCACGTTGGGAGCGTACAGCACAAGGAAGGAGCAAGTCCACCCGCGGAGCACCCCCTTAACCAGGAGCCATCTACCCTCCTTGTCGCTTCGGACTCCCAAGGGCTGGAAGTGGAGAGTCGAGCGGAACAGCAGAGCCACTCCCCTATGTTTAGAGACCGCAGAAGACTTATATATAAGGGGGAACCGCTTATGCTTCAGCCGGCCTTCATCTCGCCGAGCCAGGTGGGTCTCCTGGAGACCCACCACATCCAGGTGATGGTCAAGGACATACTTCCAAACCTTTTGGCGCTTCTGAGGCAAATTCAACCCCTTCACATTCCAAGTGCCTAGGGTAACAGGCATGCTTCACGTCTCCCAACTCTCAGCTCTCTCAAGTCAGTCACAGCCCAAGCGGTGCTCCCGTCCCCGGGACCCAACCCAGCTAGAAAGGCCACGTCAGAAGTGAGCCCACACCGCACCCCCGGACCACAGCTCGTCAACCACCGTACACCATCTCTCCGAAGGTGACCGTCAGCCCCCACACAGCCAGGGCAGCGACCCTTACAGTAGCACCTCTCTCCTCCTCCACCCACCCCAGGACCAGGGTCCCCTCTAAAGCAAGCGTCACTCCCTCCCTGCCAATCCTGGGTGACCCCCTCTACCCTCTCAGGTCTCCTCCCCAGAGCCCCCACTGGCCGCAGCCCACAAAGCCGTCCTCGCAGCCACTCCATGCTACCACCACTGGATCCTCCCCACCCCACACCCACCCATCCACCTCGCCCCATAAACATCAAACATAGGAGCTATCCGCCCCCACCTAAAGAAAGTCAAAAAGAGACAACATTGCAACCAAGAGGGCTGACATTGAGACCCTCGGAGAGCGGGAGCGCAGGCAGTGGGGGCGTCCCACCCGCTCTCCAGACCAGGGTGTCTTCCCCCAAAGTACATAGTGTCCCCCGGTACCTGAAAAGGAGGAAGGCATCCCCCCGCCACCAAACAGCCTTCCCTTCACCATCAAGCCGCTGAAGAGCTGTCCCGCGGCGGTGACACCGTCACAGTCACTACGGAGGCCACAGCTCCATCTCTTTCCTGCTGACTGGCCACGGTGTTCGGCCCAGTCCGTGCCGCCAGTCGCCCAACTCTATGCCAGGAGGAAGAGCGCTGTCTTCGCCGTGATGGTGAGCGCCCCCCCTGGCAGAATCCGCAGCATCAGCCAGCCCCAGGAGCTCCTTGGCAGCCTGCAATGATCGCACCCGGACCAGCCTGTTTTCCCACCTGAAAATGAGTCGGAAGGGATGACCCCAGGAGTAAGCCACTTCTTGAGCGCGCAGAAAGGTCGTCACAGGCCGGAAGTCGCGGCGCTTCTGCAGCGTAGAGGCTGCCAGATCTTGGAACAGCTGGGGACGGTGATTCCTGAATAACAGGTCAGCCATGGACCGCGCCTTCTTAAGAATACGTTCCTTGAGTTGGAAGTCATTGACACAGACCAGAATGTTTGGAGGGGGGGCCCCGGAGCCCCTCGGTAGGCCCACTCTGTAGACCCTGTCCATCCTAACTTCGTGGAGGTCATCGTCACCCAGGATTTGCAAGAAGAGGGCCTCCACATACCCACGGAGATCTCCAGCCTCGCCATCCCATGGCACCGCTCGGATACGGATGTTGTTGCGCCGAGACCGGTTTTCCAGGTCTTCCGCATGGGCCTGGAGATCCAAGTTCTGCTACGTTAGTCTGAGGACATCCTGTTGGAGCTGATGGACATCCCCCGCCAAACCAATATCATGCTCTTCCAGCGTCGCCACGCGTTCACCAATGCCATCCACTTCAAGTCGCACGTCTCTGAGGTCCGCGGCAAGCTGGGAGCGGAGATTCGAGATGTCCTCCTTGATGGCGGAGAAGAGCTCCAACATGAAGGCCTTGGTGGCCGGCGCATCATCGTCCCTCTGCTGGGGGGAAGCGCTGGTACCCGGGGGCGTCGGCGGCGGCGCCCCCCTCAGGGGCACCTCTTTGCCCGATTTTTCCTTACGGGGCCTATTCGACATCTCGACCTGAGGCCCCCGCCGCTGTCCAGGCCAGTGGCTGCGCTGCACAAAAGTCCCGGCTCCGCAGGCCCCCAGCGGCAAGGCGGCCAGACAAGCAACGCCGTCCGTCACAGCCCAGGTGGGGAACACGCGTCCCTCCGGTCGTGTGCAAGTCCACAGTGGAAGCGGCAGAGGCGTCCGGACTCTCCCCTCCGTGAGCAGCAGCGGCCGTGCTGCCCCACACTCGGCCCCCAAGAGGCCTCGGGCCCAGCGAAAGTTCAACCTGGGAGGGGGGGAGGGGGGGAAGCAGGCAGGAACTCACCGGCGGGCGCTAGTCCCAGCCCAAGCGATGGATCAGGGCCCACTTCAGCGGCAATTACTCCTGCTCGGCCGGTGCATCAGCGTGTCAGGGCACTCCACGGGGTCGTGCGTAGCAAAAGTTCCCACCAAAGCACCAGCGCTGGCCCACCACAAGACCGATCACGTCCAGGCCCCCAGGGATCGATCCACGCCGCAGCACAGGCTGCCCCCCTCAGCACGGGCGCCGTAGCTCCTCCGTCCAGCACCCCCGGTCAGCCCGAGCACGCCGGCCCCCAGGCGCTCCTCTCCAGAGTGGGGGTAGGGTCAAGGATAGGCCCCGCGTCGGACTCCCATGCAGGGGCACCACTCCGCGGCCACACAAATCCAGCCAGGAGCTCTTCGGGTGCCGCTCCTCTGAAGTCGCGGGTCCACTCGAGGTCCAGGCCTCCAGCCGTCAACGCGACACCCCCGGCACACCTCCGCCACGGCGCGGCACTCTGCTGTCCGTCCGGCCACCCGCAGGCCCGGCAATGCGCTCCGCACCGGGGGGATCGTCGGAACTTCGTCAGCAGGACCCGACCGCCGCTCCGCAGCCAGCAGCACTGTCCCCGCGGCGCCACAGAAGGCTCCGCCCCCAGCCGCGCCTCCACACGAGGCGCCCGGCTTCAAATGCTCGGCCACGCTACAGGCCCCAAAGCTGCCAAGAGGGCTCCGCTCGGTCCACGGGACCGGCTCCGCTGGCAGATCGTCCCCAGAGCAGTCAGGGGGACAGCGCTAGCCTGAGGGCCCCCGACAGGGCAAGGGAAGGCTCTGGATCAAAGCTAATGCATTCACGGCGGCGGAGGGACTGAAAACACGTCTTACTCCGCCGCCATCTTGGACACGCCCCCAATTTGACCTTTTTCATAGTCACTTTTCTCACGCACAATTTCTGCTTCTTCCTGTTTTTGATTGAGTCTTCCAATTTTGTAAGTCTTTCTTTCATTCCAACCATGAACTAATTATTGGTCTTGCTCATAGTTGATGGACAGCTAGGTACTATCCATTTCCTCCAACACTTTTTTTCTGTCAATATCGGCATATTTTATTAGGATGCCAAGAATCCTTCTGGAGGACTATTGTTATTGGCCCATTCTCGCAACATCTCTGGGTTAGGATCTTCATAGCTTGAGACAACTTGGATTCTCAAACCCTGTGGAATGCGACCGACTTCCAAATAAGTGACTTTGATTCCCACCTTTAGATAAATCTTAGATAATTTTAAATTGAAATCAGCTCTTTCATTATGAGCATTATCACTGATGGTTGCTTACCGCTGACAAAATGAAGAAGCGTGCAAGTTCTAAGGCCATTCTGAGCTCGGATTTGGAGTCATGGAGACTTGGAGTAAACTTTAGATTCAGGGGGGAGGGAACAGGGGGCTGTGGCTGGACATCGTCATATCACATACGCATCACAAATATTTAAAACCACGTACGCACCCAAAATTTTTATAATCAATCAACCATCACAAATCTTCAAAATAGAGCATTGCCTTTGGACCCCGAGTTTGGATATTCAACTGTAAATAGATGCCTGAGATTTGGACTTTAGTTAAAATCACTTGGAGACCCCGATTTTAGATATTAAACTTTAAAAAGATACCCAAGATGTGCTCAAAATAGCCGACATCCATATTAGTATTTGCTGTGCCAGTGACACTTTTAAGCACATCAGCTCTCCAAGAAGACATTTCCCATGTTAAAAATTATGCAAAAGTGGCGCATGGGCCTTGTAAATAAGCCCCTGTGAGTTTAAAGTAGGGAGACATCGGGCACATTTACAAGCCCCTTGCGCCACGTTTGGGTCACTTTTCCCATGTTAAAAAATGACGCAAAAGTGGCGCAAGGGGCTTGTAAATCTGCCCCATCGTCTGTGGTGAAGGGTTCAATTGTATGCTTTCTGACAACATAGGCGAATCCAAAACAAGTCTATTTTCCTTTTGAAGCACCGATTCATCCAAATCCCCTCAATCTCAATTTCTACTATAGAAACTGAAGGGCTTTGATGTCTCTTTACTAATATTAAGCACAAAATAAATTCTACAACACAAAATACTTGTAAATAATTAGGGGGCATGTTATCAAGAAACAGCATTAAATTTATCGTCGCTTTAGCGGCAGAAAACTGCTGCTTAAGCGGAGATAATGGGCTTGATAATATGCCCTTGTGAATTCCCATAGAAGCCCATGTTCCGGTGTGAACATGGGCTTCAATTGGAATTCTCTAGAGCATATTATCAAGCCCATTATCGCCGCTTTGCCGCTAAAGCGGGGATAATTTTAACGCCGTGCTTGATAATATGCCCCAAAGTTTTTCAGAGACTTTTCATTTGGAGTATATTGCACAGTGTTAATTGCAGCATCTCTGGAATCTTCCCGTACAATACCCAGCTTTCATCTCCACACTACATGTCAGTTAGCCCCAGGATGACTCAAGAAACCTCGCCCCTCACGTTATCAGTGTTAGTGTGTGTGGTTTACAAGAACTATCCATTTTTAGGCACTTTTCGTAAATGTCCTGTGGCCTGTCGGGTTGAGGGAACTGCAGCCGCAATTCGTAACGTAAGTTTTCTGCTGTTATTTTTAGTTTACAATTGTATATTTTACAGGTCAAAATTGTCTTTTGTGCTGTTTTCTAAATTATTATTTTCAGCAAACCACAGACACCAGAAAAACCCAGAGGTGGAATGGAGCCCTAGACAGCTGCCGAGTTAAAGGCTGGGCCTTATTGTAAAAGCCTCCGACAATCTTCTGCAGACCAGCAACAAGGAACCTAGGAATACACCGAGGGAGTTCATGTGACAGGAGTCAGCACACGTTCGGGCTGTGTTTTCAAATGCTGAATTTACATGCAAAGAAACACTATAATTATCGTTCGCTCTCCACGTAGAACCTGCAAGGTCTCTTAATTTCCAATTTTATAATTACAAGAACGCTACAAAAGCCCGTGTTTTTTTTTATTTTTACCACAGATTTGCGACTCTGAAGCAATTTCATGTCAAAAGGTTTTTTTAAAAAAAGTACTTTTTGACCCTGTCGGTCTTCTAAGGAGACCATAACATTAGGGCTACGTGTCAGGGTATTCTTACTCTGCTCCCTTTACTTTAAAAAAATTCAGAGAGACAGCTGTGTCCCAAGACGGCTTTCAATACTTCTTGGTTGAAGTGTTGGCAGCCAATCAGATCTCAGTGTTCGCGGAGCCATCCCGTCCCTATTTATCTAAATTTGGATGTTTTTTAATATCTCCAAAAACTCTGAATTGATTTACTCCAATTCACAAAAAGGTCACTTTCTGAACCAACAGCGAACTTTCTGCCAAATTCCGTGTAGTTCCTTTCAGCAATTCAGGCTGTAGTTGTGTCTAAAATGCCTATGGAAATTTGCATGGGGAAAACGCGTATTGGAACCCCCCTTTTCTCTGCCCCTGCTTGACAGATCACCACAAAACTTTCAAGACAGCAGCTGAAGTGAGCACCATACTAATTTGGACCTTTTTGCAAGGATTTGTCAAATGGCACCAAAGTTATTTGCAAAAGAAAAAAACGCTCTTCCTATGGAACAAAGTCCTAACTATAACTATATACTGGTGACCGCCAGCAGGTTATATATATATGTATATAGTATATAGTATGATATATGTTGTGTAGATACATATATTTATGTTAAATAGGTATATATAGACATATATATCTATATCTCTGTCTATATATATATAAATATATATATATATATAAATCTATAGATATATATTTATTCACTGAAAAAAACATAGGTTTTAGGGAAAGTTATAGTTAGTTGGACATTTCACTCATACAAAACCAGAGAAATTCCCCTGTTATTGTTAGTTCAGCTAACTATAACTCACGCCCCGCAATGCACTGATGATGACGTCACATATTACATCACTCATGACATGGTCAGTGACATCACTGATGACATCACTGATGACATCTCAAATGTCATCACTGATGACATCATCCAGTGACTGTGTGTTTCTGTAAAGTTTAAATATGTTTAATACATATAGGGAAAGGCGTATTGAAGAATGAGTGGGTGTGTAAGTGTGAATGGATGATTTAGTAGGTGCGTGACTGACTCTACAAGTGACAAAACTGTGTGAATGTCTGTATCCGTCTGTCTGTTGTGTGTAAGGGGCTGCATGGGTTTGCGACTAGCTACATGAGTGTCTATATGGGTTATAGAATGGTTGTCTGAGTATCTGTATGGGTGCCTGAGTGTTTGTGTGGGTGGGGTGTGTGTGACTCTGTGCAAAGATCTGTGACTGGGTGATTCACTGGGTGCATGGTTTCAAGAGTGCATCTGTGATGGACTGTATGGGTGGGTGAGTGTGTGTATGGGTGTGTTAGTGAGTGAAAGTATATTTCAGTGGTACATGTGTGAGTAACTACATATGTGAAAGGCAGTATATATGTGTGTTGGAGTATATAAATGGTTATAAGTGAGAGTGTGTGATTGCGAGAGTGGCTGTATGGATGAGTGTGTGCTTGTATCAGTGATTGTATAAGAGTGTAAGAATGTGCTAGTATTTGTATGAGTAATTGAGCTGGTGTGTGTATAACTGTATAAGTGAGTAAATGGCAGTGTGAATAATTATTTGCATGACTGAGTAGGTGTGTGAGTAGGTGTGTGAGTACCTCTATGGATGAGTGGCGGTGTGTGAGTGTCTATATAAGTGTATGAGTGCATATGAGAGTCCTGTACTGAGTGACCATAAGTATGAGTGACTGTACGGGTGAGTGAGTGGATGGGTGTGTAGACCTAAGAATCAAAGAGTGGGTATGTAGTTATTGGTATTGGAGTGTCTATGGTTTTGAGAATGGCAGTCTGTAATTTAGAGTGGGTGTATCAAAGGTTATATTAGGGTGTGAGAAGATGCATCAAATCATCACATGGATGATGTCATCAGTGATGGCACCAGTGATGTCATTTGAGATGTCATCAGTGATGTCACTGACCATGTCATGAGTGATGTAATATGTGACGTCATCAGCAGTGCATTGCGGGGGCGCGAGTTATAGTTAGCTGAACTAACTATAACGGGGGAATTTCTCTGGTTTTGTACGAGTGAAATGTCCAACTAACTATAACTTTCCCTAAAACCTATGGTTTTTTCAGTGAAAATCTAAGGACTTTTAAATGCTAATTTCTAACTATAACATGCCTGAAACCTATGGTTTTTTTCAGTGAATTTCAAAGGTTTTTTAAATGCTAATTTCTAACTATAACGTGCCTGAAACCTATGTTTTTTTAAGTGAATTTCAAGGTTTTTTGAAATGCTAGTTTCTAACTATGCCTTCAGAGGTAGGACATGTGATGAAAGAAAAAATGCACAGAAAGAAGCAAAAGAAATGCAGAAAGAAGCAACAGAAGTCCACAAACACGAAGAAAAGTGCAGGAAGAAGCAAGACATGTGCAGAAAGAGGCCTTGTTGCAAAATCATCCTGTGCCCACAACTTTTTCAGACGGGTACTGGTGGTAACTAACTCTGACTAACCAGGCCTAGAGCCAGTGCTATGCTAAAAGACACTTAGAATACAGTGAAAACACCAACATACACTAGGGAACACTATGCGTTGGGGTACCCCTGTGATTAGCATGACCTCCTCTGTAAGGCCCTAGTACATAATAGGGCAGGGGATTAAAACTACCTCTAAGTCAGAGGTGCAGAAATATGCTACTTTAACCAGTAGTCGCGTTTGCAGAGTGGTGGAGCAAGGATGCTGGGCGTCCAACCAACGCTCAGGAATTCCGCTGCGTAGGACTTACAGGAGGTACCAGGAGGGATTCTTGGCCCCCAAACTCCCTCAGGACTAAATTGGACTTCATCCCCATCCCGTAGTCTGCCAAGAGTCACGTTTGCAGAGTGGTAGAGAAAGGGGGCCATGGCCTCCGAAGACGTCTTAGCAATCCCACTGTGTGGGACTTACTGGAGGTAACAAGAGGGGTAGTTGGCCCCCAAGGACATCCTTGGGGGCCAACTTCCCAAACTATTACCTCCAGTCACTCCCACACAGAAGCACTGGTAAGTACTCGTACCAGGCCATGCCCACTTCACCCACCACTCTACAAACGCACTCCCTGGCACGCTCTTGGATGGGGTTTGAAGTCCCCTTCACTGCTGGGGGTCCTTTAGGGGCCAACTAGCCTACCTTTTACCTCCAGTAAGCCCAACGCAGTGGGATTGGTGAGAGGTAGACAAAGGCCATGCCCCCTTTCTCCACCACTCTGCAAAAGCCCACCAGGTACCTTCAGTAAGCGCCACAGAGCTGCGTTGCAGAGAGGTGTTAAAAGGGGCGTGGCCTGGACCACCTCTCTGCAACGCAGGACTGTGGCCCTTATTGGAGGTACCTGGTGGGCTAGTTGGCCCCCAGGGGCCCTCAGGATTGATGGGGAATTAATTCCCCAACTTAAAACGTGCCACAGGGCTTGTATGTATGTATGTATGTATTTACATTTATAAAGCGCACTGTAACCCTATGGGCATCCTGGCGCTGAGACACAGTAAAAAGAGAAGGTAAAAAGCAAGCTGCAGAAACTAAGCCGGCCGGCCGGTTACACTCTGGGGAAGAGCCAAGTCTTAACTTTCTTTCGGAACAGCAGCAGATCCTGTATTTGCCTCAATTCCGGGGGGAGACTATTCCATAAGCAGGCGGCTGCTACGCCGAACGCTCGTCCCCCCATTGTAGATCTCTTAATCCTCGGGATGATTGCCAAATTAGCTGCAGAAGAACGCAGGCTACGTACAGGTGCATACCATCCAAACTTAACCTGAAGCGGTTTGGGTCCAAGTCCGTAAAGCGCTTTAAAGGCAATACACAAAGACTTGAACAATATCCTTTGTCTCACCGGGAGCCAATGCAGCTCAGCTAACGCCTGAGATGTTGATTATGAGAAGGTGGCTGATATATGCTGTTCACTAGTTCTAGTGGGCACCTTGTATCAGTCCCAACAACCCCTTATGGTGAATGATTAAAGACAACCTTTATTGAAAGCTATCCTAGTGGTAGCTATGGAGAGCAGCCTTCAGGCTAAGTCTTGAAGGAATGTAAAGCAGCTTGTTTTACCAGTCTATAATCTCGTGAATGATCAAATGAAAAGACAACCACACCAGGTATATATTCAAAATATATGTATTTAAGATAAAAACACACCCCTCTAGTCTCTTTATGAGACTGGAGTTCGAAGTACGTATTTTACAAGTCAGCAATTATCAGTAATAGCACAACTACACGTTTGGGTCCTAGGGGCGTACCAAACCATATACCAAAAAAGTGGTATAAGAACCACGACTGGAATTGACACTAGGCCTATAGCCTGTAGAATCGCTGGGACCCCACGGAACCACCCAAGGTAGTGACACAGGGGACCCACGGGGACTGTATGCAGTGTGTAAACACAACCACGGGTTCCCGTTATCTTCTATGGGCAATGTCGCAGTTGGAAATTTAAAGATTAGAGACACTTCTAATCGAGTCAGGACCAAACCCTTTTGGACTTAAGAAGTTCTAGGGCTAGCACCCACGAGAGCACCGGAGTACTCGAGTTACCTCACCCAGGGAAGCCGGGTGCATAGGTGTCGTTTGGCATCGGGTCGCGTCGTCGATTTCAATGGGAGCCTGCAAAGAACTGCTGCTGCCGTGAAGAGGAGAAGTGTCCGAAGAGATCCAAGCCCGGATCTAGGATGGAAGGAACCTGAAAGCAGAGGGGACAGAGTCTGGGTCACTTGCCAGTGACCAAGGGCAGGATGGATCAATGCCCACAGATGTCGGGTGCTTCAGGTGAGTTGATGGGTGTGTTGACTCTTCAGCCACGAGGTCCAGGAGGCGTCGACGAAGTCCACGAGCTGGATTCGAGCTGTCCCATGAAGTCTGTCGAGTCCTCAACCAGAATGGACCCAACAAGCCTTGGCAACGGCAAGTCACTGGAATTCAGAGAAAGGACTGCGGTACAGACAAGCAAGGTCTGAGGGACTCACCCAGCAAGGGTAAGTTAGGGCACGTCTGGAACAACCAGGAAAGTTCAAGCAGAAAAGGAGTTGCCTTCGTGGGGACCTGCTAGCCAACGGGCTAGTGATTGCAAAGGAGCCTTGAGTGGTCACGCTTGAAGCTGGCCCACGGGTCACTCGTGGAGTGGAGGCCAACAATCTTTGGTTCAGGAGGTGCTTAAGGCTGGGGCTACTCGGAGCCCAAAGCACAACTTTGAGGAGGACCAGGAAGATAGTGTTGCTGCAAAAGTTCACGGTGTCCAGGGGTCATGGTTCCATGTCACCCACGGTAGCCACGGGCCTCAGCTTTGCTGTGGACTCAGGGTAGCCGTGGGAAAGTCTGGAAATCCCCCTCTGGTGATGCAAAGACTTTGGCGTCCGGTAGGAGCTTCAGCAATGCAGAACGGTCAGTTGCTTCTTTGGTGCCTGCCAAGCAGGGGAGTCACTCCTTGACCCCAAGGGAGATTTCTTCAGTCTTCTAGTCAGGATAGAACGTCAAAGGTCCAGGATATATGTAGCAGAGTTTCGTCCAGGGTAATCTAAAGTAGTAGGAACTGGATTCCTATACTTACAGTAAGTTTAGGGGATGGACTAACTCAAAGGCCCCACCTATGGGTGGGCCTGGAAAGAGGGGTGGTTACACCCATTTCCTTTGCCCAGTTTCGCGCCAGAGCAGGGGCAGGTAGCCCCTGCAACCGGTTTGAACTGGGCTATGCACAGGGACAGCAAACGTGCCCCCAGTGAAGGACTTCAAAGCACAAGAGAGTGGTCCCGCCCAGCCCCAATACACACCTGCCTGTCTGGGGAGGTGGTGACACCTCCCTTCGACAGGAAACCTATTGTCCAGGCCTCCCCTGCCAGAGTTTCAGTCAGCAGCAGGAGGCCAGACCCGTGTCTGTGGCAGAGGCATCCATTTTGTGATGCCAGGGCTCAGGAAAGTCCTACCGGGTTTAGCCAGTGTGAACATGTCTCTCCCACTAGAAGGGTGGAATGCTACACCCGCCGCCAGAAGTGGCGGTGGAGGTAGTATTCCAAAGCGTTTGACACCAAACACGACATGTTTTGATGCAACCATTCCAAAGTTAGCATTTACTGCAAGGTTTTAATTCACTTAAAGAGTGTATGGTATGGCTGTATCACAGAACAGCCATAAGGAAGTATTTCCGAAAGCTGCAGAGGGGCTCAGCTCATGCTTGAGCACCCTCTCACATAAAACCAAGCACTCTGCCTTCAGAATTGTCAAGGCCTGCCATAGGAGTGTCTTATAGGTTTATATGTGTCTGTATATAGGTGTGGATATAGGTAGCCTATACCACTGTAAGGGGTGAAAGCACACCCTTACCCAGGCTGCAGTAGCAGACCTGTGGTGCCATTTTGGAGTGCTTACCAGGGGTGGCATAATATATGCTGCAGCCAATGGTAGGCCTCTGAGGTACCTATGCCCTAGGTACATAGTATATCATATACTAGGGACTTATAAGGCACTACAGAATCGAATTAGATATGTACCTAATGTACATGCAAACCATTTTACAGAGAAAGCAGATAGACTGGGGCCCTGAATAGCAGGCTCCCAGCCCAACTAAGTCATAAACCAGCCAAACACCAGGCAAAAAGTGGGGGCAACCATATAGTCAGATTCCACCTTCCTACATTGATGACCCACGAGTTCTCAATAAGACAAGCTTTGCTGCTTTCGCATGGATACTCTGGAGCCATGAGATCAAATAACTCGGGGACTCCAGTAGCAGAGAATTACAGTAATCCAGGTGTTTGAGGACAACACTCCTAACCACTGTGCCTCTAAACTGAGGAAGCAATAGTGGTAGTACCTTACGAAGTCCTCTGATGAACGTATAGCAATTCCTGACTAATTTGTTTACATGCGATTCCAGGTTAAGCTTCTCATTAAAGCTGACCCCCAGATTGCGTACCATGCTCACGGGTACCAGAGGTGCATCTTTAGGGATAGGCCAGAAGTCAGATGGTAAAGCTGTCGGCACTCTGCCCACTTCACAGTGCAAAATCTCAGTTTTATCATTATTAAATTGCAGCGCATTGTTTCTCAGCCGTGACACCATTTCACACATACACTTATGGAATGTTTCTTGGGAGTCTGCATGGTCACCTTCCAAGGACACAATCAATTGAGTGTCATCGGCGTAATTAAACACACTTATATTGTTGGCTTTGATGACTTCCAACAGTGGCCGCATGTAGACATTAAATAATATGGGACTAATTGAGGACCCCCGAGGGACCCCATGCTCATTGAGGGTAAAGTCTGATTGAAAAGGAGGCAAAGCAACGGCCTGCCGTCTCCCTGCCAGATAAGACTGAAACCATCGCAAGGCCATATTTGCCACCCCCACTTCTTCCAGTCTTGCCAGTAAGGTGGCAGGGTTTACCGTATCGAATGCGGTGGACAGGTCCAACAGAATCAGTGTCGCAGATTGTCCCCTGTCCACACGCATCCGAAGATTGTCCAACACGGTAACCAATGCTGTCTCAGTGCCATGGCCTGGACGAAAACCAAATTGATCTTCCCCCAGCTTATTAATACCTTCCAAAAAGCCGGAGAGTGCTCGGCTCACCAGGCGCTCCACTATCTTTACTGGATATGGTAAAAGGGAGATTGGTCTGTAGTTCCCAAGACAGTTAGGGTCCAATGAGGGTTTTTTGAGGAGAGGTGAAACTATCGCCTCCTTCCAACAAGATGGCACCACTCCACTGCTGAGAGATTGATTACACAGCTGGTGAAGCAATGGAAGGATCTCAGAATCCAGCTCTTTCCAAAGTTTTTGGGGGATGGTATCCAACGGTGAGCCAGAAGAGACCCCCATTGGCACCCTGATGAACTCTTCCTCCGTAGGCAATTCCCAGCGGTCAAGGGTAATCCCTTGCCTCTATGGCTCCATCCCAGTATCCCTAACTCCAGTTAAGTTAGCTGGTCCTATTTCTTCCCTTTCACTAGTGCCTAATGGGGTATCTGGTTTCAGACCTTCAATGATCCTATTGATCTTTTCCTGAAAGGAGGCTGCCATGCCATTACATAGCTCTTGCGATGGAGTAATCTTAATACTTGTGCAATCAGGATTGGCCATATCTCTCAGTATATTAAAAACACATTTAGCACTATTTGGTGATTTTAGGATAAGATCTGCATAATATGCCGCCTTGGTAGTCACTATCTCTTTTTTATACTTAGCTAAGCATTCCTTCCAAGTAGCTTTATCATTATTAGCATAATGCGTTCTCCACTGTCTTTCAGCCCGTTTGTATTGCAGCTTATAGGTCCTCAGTTCCTCCGTGTACCACGGAGCAGAGGGTTTCCCCCGTTTCCTGATTTTCTTCATAGGAGCGAGCTGTTCAATTGTGCTGGTTAATTGCCCACAGAAGGCTGTATAATTCTCAGCTACCGACTTCCCAGGATCAAAAAGGGACTCTAGATGAAAGAGCGGGGCCGTTTTAGCTTTCCTCAAAAGGGCCTTCCAGTCCCTACCCAGAGCACACCTTCCCTCCCTGGGAGTCGACCTGGTCCTCCTAACATGAGTCACTTGGAATTTGACCAAGTGATGATCAGACCATCCCATTGGTAGAATTCTGTCCATTATGACCAAGTTATCCTCAGAGAATACCAGATCTAATACATTTCCTGCTATGTGGGTTGCTTCTAGGACCAATTGTGACAAGTTCAAGTTAGCACAGGACTGAATAAAATGGTTATAGGCTGTATCCAGCTTCCCATTAGGCCAAAGATTGAAATCTCCCAGTATCAGCAATCTATGATGGGTAAGTGTCATATTATTAATCACGTCAACTAGCTGCTGCTGTTGTTGTGCATACACTGCCCCCGGGGGTCTATAACAGACCATGCCAGTCAGGATGTGCCCTGACCTATCTTTCAATGAGAAACCTAGATTTGTATGTGTGCAACCTCGTCTATTTCCATAGGAGCGAAATCCCAGGAATCTTTAAATATGATCCCGGTCCCGCCCCCTCTGCCACTGGGCCTCGGTTTATGGAATGCTTTATACCCTGCAGGGCATGCTAACCCCAACTCGAGGTCCAACCCTAAATCTGTCCATGTCTCTGTCATAAACAGGACATCCAATTTGTACATTTCGATCAACAGTTGGATTTCTGTGCAGTGTTTAGGGCGTGACCTCACATTTCAATGCACCCGTTTGTAAAGTTTCAAGATCTGTCCCCTCTAAATGGTCCAGTGCAGATACGCTAAAAGCATTACTCCGCTTACCTATATCGCACAATTGATTACTTGTGTATCTATATCTGGGAGTTTCTGCAGTCGTGCGATGAAAATCGGCATAGTGGCTGGCGCTGAGCACTGACGGTGCGTGGATGGGTGCAGACGGGCTTGCCTTAGGCGCGCCGCTGCGCGGTTGCTGCAGTATGATGCTATATAGGCGCCACTGGGCTAAGACTGGAGTGCTAACCCCCCGCGACGGGACCACTCTACAGGTGAGCACGGTCAAAGTTTGAAAGAACGCTTTATTAAAAGTAAAGAATGCAACCAATTTTAAAACAAGGAAGTTTCCTTGAGAATTGACATAAAAACACAGCTGCCGCTATTAATGTGCAAAATACGCAATCAAGTTATGCAATACACAGAAGTAAATTTCAGCAGTGACAGCCCCCAACCATCAAATTCACCGTGTCTAATGATGCGCGGTCGCTCCAGTATGACGCTATATAGATGCCGCTGGGCTAAGACTGGAGCGCTAACCCCCCTCAGCGCGACGGGACCACTCTACAAGTGAGCACCGTCAAAGTTTGAAAGAACGCTTTATTAAAAGTAAAGTTTGCACACATGTCACCTCCGTCCCCGCCCCCTGCCTTCACCACTATGCAAACACGCCCCATGGCATGTTTTAAGTTGGGGGATTAAGACCCTGTGAATCCTGAGGGTCCCTGTGGTCCAACTAGCCCACCAGGTACCTTCAGTAAGCGCCACAGAGCTGAATTGCAGAGAGGTGTAAAAAGGGGCATGGCCTGGACCACCTCTCTGCAACGCAGGCTTGTGGCACTTACTGGAGGTACCTGGTGGGCTAGTTGGCCCCCACGGGCCCTCAGAATTGAAGGGGAATTAATTTCCCAACTTAAAACGAGCCACAGGGCCTGTTTGCACACATGTCACATCAGGCCCCGCCCCTCCCTTCACCACTGTGCAAATGTGCCCCGTGGCGCGTTTTAAGTTGGGGGATTAAGTCCCCTTCAATCCGAGGGTCCCTGGGCTCCAACTAGCCCACCAGGTACCTCCAATAAGTGCAACAGAGCTGCATTGCAGAGAGGTGTAAAAAGGGGCATGACCTGGACCACCTCTCTGCAACGCAGGCCTGTGGGGCTTACTGGAGGTACTTGGTGGGCTAGTTGGCCCCAGGGGCCCTCAGAATTTAAGAGGAATTAATTACCTAACTTAAAATGCGTCACAGGGCGCGTTTGCATAGTGCTGCTGGGAGGGGGTGGGGCCTCCGGCGCGATGCCGGTTTTTTTAAAATTTATTTTTGGGGGGATGGGGAGTTGTGTGGCCCTCCTTCCTTTCCTTTTTTTTGGGTCCTACGGGACTCCATCTCCCAGGGCCTGACCCCTAATTGGTTTATTTCATTTTTTTAAAAGGGGAGGGGGCCTCACGGCCCCCCTCCCAAAGCCATTTCCACCCGGGGACCCCATCCCCCGGGGCATGACCACTATATATATTTTTTAAAATATTTTTTCAAAGGAGGGGGGCTGCGTTGCCCCCCACCTGAGGCTTCTGTTAGCCCCGGGGACGCCACATGGCCCCCCTCCCGGGCCACTTCTGGCCTCGGGGACCCCATCCCCGGCGCCGTCCTTCTCCTTTGGGGACCGTGGGGGGAGCCCCAATGCCCCCACGGTCCCAGCCAGCTCCCCACCTCCTGCGGAAGCCGGCATTGCTTTTCCACATGGGGAGCTGCTAACATGCAGCTCCCCGTGTGAAAAAGCAATCTGCTTTGCGTAATTGAAGCGAGAGCAGGTTTCCCTGCTCTCGCTTCAATGAAGCAAAGCAGTTTGCAATGACAGTGTGGGAGCCGCACGGCTCCCGCCCTGTCATTGCAAACAGCAGTGTCCCGGGGATGGGCACCCCGGGACACTGCAGGAGCCGGTCCTGGGGGCTGGCAGTCCCCAGGGCCATCACGGGCTCCAGGAGGGGGGCCGCACGGCCCCCCTCCCTTTAATTGCAAAGCCCCAGGGAGGTGCTGGTCCCCGGGACTCGGGGGTCCGTAATGGACCTACAAATTAGCATTTTAGTGCCCCAGGGAGGTGGCGGTCCCCGAGGCGTGTGGGGGGGTTCAAGCCCCCCACACAGGTATAAATTTTATTACAAAACAAAAGCCCCGGGGGGTGACTGTCCCCAGGGCTGCGGGGGGGCCGTGTGCCCCCCGGAAATAATTAATGAAAGCCCCGGGGTGGCAGTCCACGGGCCTTGGGGGGCCTTAGAGGCCCCCCCACAGATTAACACACATTGGCATAGCCAAAAGGTCTCCCCTTTGGGGCCTTATAAGTATTTAGCCAGAGCTATTGACTTTGCCAATGTCTTTAAACTGTGCTGTAGAGAAGTGTGGCTGCTGTGCAGCTTGCTGAAAAGTTTTAATAAAAAAGTGTCAGAAGCATTTTTGTTACCTTATAGATGACCAAGAAGGCATTATGTACAATTGAACGACCATATTAAAAAAAGTATTTACAATAAAAAATGTCCTCAGTTTCCTTTTGTTCTTGCAATGCTGGCAACTTGTTTCTGTCTATTCCAATGGTTATTTGTTAAAGCTTTTTTTTGAGGGGGCATAAACAATAGGAGGGTGAAGGTTGGGAACTAGTACCTGTATTATAACACTAGCAGCGGCCAGACGCTAGGGGAGAATCAACAGATGCCAGATTCCGAGAGCAGGCTGAGGTGGTTCTGAGGGATGCTGAGGTGGTAGTGGTGGTGGTGACTGGTGCGGAGACGATGCTGAGGTGATGCTGAATGATACTCAGGTTTTGCTGAGTGACGATGATGTGGTGGTGTACTAGTGCAAAGGCAATGCTGAGTGATACTGATGTGGTGCTGAGTGATGCTGTGGTGGTGCTGAATGATGCTGTGGTGTTGCTGAGTGATGCTGTGGTGGTGCTGAGTGATGCTGTGGTGGTGCTGAGTGATGCTGTGGTGGTGCTGAGTGATATTGTTGTGGCACTGAGTGATGCGGTGGTGACCCTGAGTGATGCTGTGGTGGTGCTGAGTGATGATGTGGTAGTGCTGAGTGATGCTGTGGTGGCCCTGAGTGATGCTGTGGTGCTGCTGAGTGATGCTGTGGTGGTGCTGAGTGAGTCTGTGGTGGTGCTGAGTGATGCTGTGGTGGCGCTGAGTTCGTTACACTGTGCTTAAAAACTGTTGTGGAAGGGGAGCTGATTTCCATGTGAAACGCTATAATGCCCTTGGTTCAAGTTTGCGCTATAATTATGCGGGACAGGCAAGCGGGTGTGGCCTAATGTAATGTAATCAGACAATATCAGGTGAAAGCACTACGTATTCACAGCTCAGGGAGTGCTTCTTCTTATGACAAATCTCCTAATATCACACCCGTTGTGGCTAGGCCGGCGGATGTTAGAACTGGGTAACTAGGTTAGAATCTCGGCTTAGGCGCAGCATCTTGTGATTCCGTGCAAATCGCTTTGTTACCATGTGCTTAAAAACTGTTGTGTAAGGGGAGTTGATTTCCGTGTGAAGCGCTATAATGCCCTTGGTTCCAGTTTGCGCTATAATTATGCGGGACAGGCAAGCGGGTGTGGCCTAATGTAATGTAATCGGACAATTTCAGGTGAAAGCACTACCTATTCACAGCTCACTGAGTGCTTCTTCTTATGACAAATCTCCTAATATCACACCCGTTGCAGCTAGGGCTGCGGATGTTAGAATTGGGTAACTAAGTTAGAATCTTGGTTCAGGTGCAGCATCTTGTGATTCTGTGCAAATCGCTTTGTTACACTGTGCTTAAAAACTGTTGCGTAAGGGGAGCTGATTTCCGTGTGAAACGCTATAATGCCCTTGGTTCAAGTTTGCGCTATAATTATGTGGAACAGGCAAGCGGGTGTGGCCTAATGTAATGTAATCGGACAATATCAGGTGAAAGCACTACGTATTCACAGCTCAGGGAGTGCTTCTTCTTATGACAAATCTCCTAATATCACACCCGTTGCGGCTAGGGCTGCGGATGTTAGAACTGGGTAACTAGGTTAGAATCTCGGCTCAGGCACAGCATCTTGTGATTCCGTGCAAATCGCTTCGTTACACTGAGCTTAAAAACTGTTGTGTAAGGGGAGCGGATTTCCGTGTGAAGCGCTATAATGCCCTTGGTTCAAGTTTGCGCTATAATTATGCGGGACAGGCAAGTTTGTGTGGTCTAATGGAATGTAATCGGACAATATCAGGTGAAAGCACTACATATTCACAGCTCAGGGAGTGCTTCTTCTTATGGCAAATCTCCTAATATCACACCCGAAATGAAAGCCCTGGGGAGTGGTGGTCCCCGGGGCTTGGAGGGGCCTTAGCGGCCCCCCCACAGATTAAAAAAGAAGCCCCGGGGTGGCAGTCCCCAGGGCTGCGTGCCCCCCGCAGCTCACTAATAAAGCCCCGGGGAGGTGGCGGTCCCTGGGGCAGTGTGGGGGGGATTGGCGCCCCCACACTTTTTTATCACTGCCCCCGGGACCTTGCCCACCCGGGGGCTTCAATACAACGATGCACGGGAGCCAGCGCTTCGTTTTTTAAACATTTTCTTGTCCGGATTCGTGCACCCAGCACGAATCCGGCCGATTTTATTTTTTTTAAATGCTTTTTGGGGCCCTGGTTGTTCTTCTGGGCCCCCCTGAGCAGGCTGAGGGAGTCAGTGTGTTTCTACCCTGCCCCCTTTTCTTGTTTTTTGTGTTTCTTTTTCTCTTTTCTTGTGCCTCAGTTACCGAGGTACAAGATGGCTGCCAACACTTCCTGGTTTGCAGTGTTGACAGCCAATCACAGTGAAGCTCGTGCTCGGGACTTAGGCTCCGCCCAGATAGAAAAACGTTTATTTTTCTAATTTCTCAGCAACTACTGAACAGATTTACACCATTTAAAAAAAAGGTCGCTTTTTGACACAAGCACTACCTTTTTACCAAATTTGGGGTAATTCCGTTCAGTAGTTCCAGCTGTAGCCGTGTCTAAAGTTTTCTATGGGAAATGCATTTTTTTACCTCTATTCTTTGATTTTCTCAGCAACTACTGAATGGATTTACACTATAGAGTTAGAGATAGATAGATACAGATATTTATATAAAAAACCCAGTGGCGGTTGCCACTGAGTAGTTATAGTTATGTCAGTATTTCAATAGGAAAGGCCTTTTTTGTTTTGCTAATAACATTAGTCCCGTTTGATGAATCTTCACAAAACTTTCCAAAAAGGTGCTACTTTTTCACTAGTTTCTGCATGAAACATTTCACTGGTGATCCGTGAAGTGGAGGCCAACAAAAAGAGGTGGTCCCAAAGCGCAAAATCCTCATCTATTTCCATAGACTTCTTCAAGAAGCACTGCCACAAAAACTGAATTACACCAAATTTTGCAGGATGGTAGCTCTTTGTGCACAGACTGTGCTGTTTATGTTTTTTGGTGTAAATTCATTCAGCAGTTCATGGTTCAAAATATTGGTATATTCTGATGGTTGGTTTCGAGGTACTCTTGGAAGAGTCCCTCAAACCCAATTAAAAAAATAGAGCATTCTGATTGGCAAGGAGCTTTTGTTCCCTTGGGCCATCTTGCTCCCACAGGAGTCAGACTCCATTGGGAGCGAGCACTCTGATTGGCTGCCAGCAACATGAGAAAAATGTTGCTGGCAGTCATTACAGGACTGGCGTATTTACTTTCCTGTCCTAAACTAAAAAAAAAGTCATATGAAGAGTAGTGATATCAAGCCCCCTTAGCCCCATTGGTGGGGACCTAGAGGGAATACCCCCTCCGGTGTAAAAAACCCCGCAATTTTTGCCACTATCTAACTGGATTCCCACAGAATCATGGACAAGAAATAAATAAATGGTGTTCTGGGGCCCCATATTTTAATTATGCGAAGGGGGCACGCAACCCCCCTCCCTGAGCCATTTTTGGTTCAAGGGACCCTATTCCCCAGGGCCCAATTTAACCCAATTTAAATATTTGGAGATGGGGAAACGTGCACCCACCTCTGCCCGAGCCGTATTCATCCTGAGGGACCCCATCACCCGGTGCCCAATTTAATTAATATAGGGAGGGGGTGGGTGGCCTCCGTCCCAATTCTGGAACGTGCATGGTGCTTAAGAATGTTCTTATCCTCCCAAAAACTGGCCCATATATCTATGTATTTAAAAAACTAAAAACAATTACTCAATTTATATAATTACTATTCAATAACAAACAAATTATCAATGAATAAATAATTGTTATTGAATTATTAATTGATTACCTTTGCACCCTGTACACCTACAAACCTATGAGTCCACCAAAACCGATTCCAAAAGTAACATTTTTTAAATAAATAACTCATTAAAAATTAATGATTAATTGTAAATTACTTAATACTTCAATCTTTCTTTATTTCACATTAAAATAATAAATAAAAAAAATACATGAATAACATGACTAGAAATATGCCAAGTGAAAACATCCTCACATCAATACAATTCATTATCTAATAGGTCATTAGTCTATATAAAAATGGATACAGTAATATTATTAACACAAAACAGTGTATAACAATAGAACGACAATTAATGGCCAAATTAGGCTGGTGTATATTTGTTAAAATTGTATCATTCAGTGCAATATACGTACCAATATTATACAAGTTTAAATGAAAACATAAACAGATACAAGCTCATGTAAGAAAAAATCTTTTAAACATATCCTTTATGTTGACTTATTCATCTTTCTAATCCTCAAGACAGCTAATAGATAGGTAGCAATTGTGTAACAGACATAAAGGGTTTCCTGTTCTTGTAATGTTTCCAAAGTTTGCTTATGCATCATTAGACTGAGTTTTTTCAGTAAAGGAATAATACATTTATCTTTAACAGCCTTATAAAAGGAGCAAACGAAAAGCAGATGGAAGAACCATCACAAGGACAAAGCACCAACTGATTATTCATGTAGGATTGTGCAGGATAACCAAACATTAATGTGATATAGTTCAATCTAAATCTCACCAAAATAAAGCGATGTCTAATATTAGTGCCAAATGAAAGATAAGATAGATGCCCAGTTGCCACTGATGATAACGCTCGATAGACATTAACTGAGATTTTTGTTTGATTATGTTGCCATCTATCTTGAGTGCATTTGGAAATAAAAAGCTCCTTGAAACTGGCTTTAGAAAAAGATATACAGTGGGACAGTCATACAAAAACTCCGAGCCCAACCCGCTAAAGGTATGTTTCCCAAAGGCTAACCAGGAGACTGTTGGACTGCAAACACATCTACCCGACTCCTTCTAGCATTGTGCGAGATAAGTTAGCATTTGTGGCGCCATTTTGTCCTTAGCCGCCATTTTGCACTGTGATCGAAAGTAAGCTTCTGTCTCATGAACTGTCTGCCACAGAGAAAAACTACTTCGAGTTACTTCTTCTTATCGTATTCAAGGTTGAATCCTAACAAACTAATGAATAGTTTATACTGTCTTTGCATGCCTTTCCTTTACCGCAGCCCTGCTCCCACACTAAAGAGCTTGGAGATTGAACACGACAACTTTGAGAATGTGATAACATGTACCCGTTCTGCAGGTGGTGGCTCACCCTTCTGTACCTCCTTTGTTCATCAGTGCCCGAGCTGGAAAATTCCAGTCTGGGCAGGTCTTTAGGGGTGTTCGAAATGCATGTTATGTTTTACCAAGTGTTCTGAAGTCAGTCCCCTCAGTTGCATCTAAGGAGGCTAGTCTGACTGGACTCCGCTCGAGCCCAATTGCTAATAAATAACTTGGTTTGTATTCTCTACTGTCTCATCAACTCTTAATTTCTTGGAAGGCTGAGCAGTGGTCGCAAGTTACCCAGGTGGCCCTAATCGGGTCACTTCCTTCAAGACAGAAAGAGCTCAATCTAGGGATAAAGTATCATTTAACAGTGTTTGATTCAGAAAGACCGTTTCCCTTTTCAAAATAGATAGCCATGCCATAAGGGGGGCCAATTTTATAGTGTCGGTAATGAACAAAACACCTAATTCCTTATAAGCTAAGATATTTGGGCAAGAACTGGGAATAGCCAATAGTCTTTTTAGAAATGTATCCTCTGTAGCTTGGAGAGAGTCAACTTGTTCTACACTCCAGACTGCCACTCCATAGGTTGCTATGGATAGTGTTTTTGGCGAATACATTTCTAATATTTCCTTAATTGGTTTATTCCCCAAGTTTAAAGCAAACTTTCAAATCCAGCTATAATTCTAGACATCTGACTCACTCTGTTTCTGACCATAAAAGACCATTCTAATTTATTATCAAAAAGGATGCCCAGATACGAAAAATTCTCTACTCTCTCCAAGGTTCTACCATCTATATGAAATCGCATTCGTTTTTTCCTGTTTTCCATGCCAAAGGCCATCACATAGGACTTGGTTTTATTAACAGATAAGCCAAGTTCAGCCATATGAGTTGAATACGACTCAATACAAGACTGTAATGCTATTGGGGTTCTTTCCAGCAAGACCGCATCATTCGCATAGAGCATAACGGGAACTGATATTTGACCTGCCACTGGGACATCGCTGCATTTTTCGCTCAAGACCTCAGGTAACTTATTTGTATATAGAAAAAAAAAGAAAGGGGGCAAGAACACAACACTGTTTCACTCACTTTTCAATCCTGAAGGGTTTTGAGCATTCCCCATTTCTCACAGCTTCTGCCTGGCTATATAAAGTTGTAATGAAGATAGATATGGATGGGTCCACGCCCATTGATTCCATAATGTCACACAGTTTACTGTGCGGGACACACAGTCAAAGTTCGCAGAAAGGTCCATGAACGTCATATATATTTGGCCTTTCTTTGCTGTAACTAATGCAAGGTTAAGGCATTGGTCCGTCATGCTCCTCCCCTTCCTAAAGCCACATTGGGCCTCCGCGAGAATATTGTTTTCCCTTGCCCATTCCTCCAGTCTATTTAATAGTAATGCCCATCTGTTTGGCTGTACTGTCTAGAAGAGAAATTGGGTGATAATTAACAGGGTCAGCCCCATTCCCCTTCTTATAGATTGGAATTATCACAGGCTATCTCCAAGACAGGAGAGGGCTGGTTTTAGCTATGGCATTAAAAGCTATTGTCAACACTGGAGCCCACATATCCCTGTTAATAAGAAAAACATCCAGTGGGACCCCGTCTGGACCTGCAGCCTTCAGTGCAGAAGACTGAGATAATAATAAATGTATCTCGTCCTATGAGAACTCCATTCCGGGAGAAGCATCCGATGAAAACTTCAAGGTTTCCTCAATGTCATCTGTCTCTTTGCTAAATATATTCTGAAAATGAGTCAACCAAGTAGCCTCATCTAAATAATGATCTCAAGTCGGCCCACTTAGCCCCTGTAGAAACGGTGAATTAACCACTTGCCAAAATGCCTTACTATCTTTAGATAGTGAGGCTAATCTCAAACTCTCCCATGCTTCCTTAGAGAGTGTTCTTTTTCTCTCCTGCCCTGCAGTTTTATATATAGCCCTGAGGTTTCTAATAATATTTGCATCCCTAAGGCACAATTTGAGTGCTTTCCACAGAGCCAGTGATGCTTGAGAGCAATTTTTATCAAACCACTTGGGAGAGGACAAATTTTTCCGGGTGGTTTGGCAGGTAAGTAAGTCTTTTATGACAACTAAAATACTACTTAAAGCTGCCACAACTTGTGTACTGTTAGAGGAATGGTCTAAACAAGAGGATATTTCCCGATAAGACAAAGACACAATTTTGGGCAATATCAAGCTAGGGACTATGTTCTACCATTTTAAAGTGTAACCATTTTTTCTGGATAAGGATGGTTTGGGTACAACTTTAACTCCCACACTCTTAGGAAGAGACCAATTAAAAACAAAATATAATAAGGCAGGGTCACTTAATTCAGTCATCACAACCTCACAATTCACAGGGGCACTGTTCATTGACAAAGAAAACAATATAAATTCGATGCACGAGGCAGAGCCTGACCTAAAAAACTTTGGGATCAATTGACCTGTGCTAGGACAGGTTGGATTAACAACATTCAAATCCCATGCTATCATCAAATTGTTTAGGGCATTGCCATAAATTTGGTGGCTAAAATTACCAAGAATATTTCCCAACTGATTAGTTATCCCACATACATTTGAATCAGTATGTTTACAAATGTGTGTGTTAAAATCACCGACCTATATGATAGAAAGCGGTTTAGGATGAATTGAATGGAATTAAATTGAAGAAGCATTTGTAGAGCGCCTGGTTACCCGTAGGCATCCCCGCGCTAATGGACAGTCTGTTCCTCAAAGTACTTCAGGGAAAAAGTAGTGTTTTTAGCTGTTTGCGGAAGATGGCATGATTTTTTTGTGATTGGATATGGATAGGGACAGAGTTCCAGAGCTTTGCACCACAATAGGAGAATCTACGGCCTCCACATCTGGTGCGTTTTATTCTGGGAACTGTCAGCAAATATTTACCCTCCGATCTCAGGGTTCTTTGTGGGAGATGAAGGTGTATCATATCCTCTGTCAGAGTAGAACCTTTTCCAGTCAAGGATTTTTGTATGATACACATAACTTTGAATTTAATCCTCTCCTGAATAGGAAGCCAGTGTAGTGAGGAGAGTGCCGGCCTAGCGGATAAATGTTTAGGGATATTTAACAGAAGTCGGGCTGCACAATTTTGCACGATCTGTAAAACCTTAGTGGTGGATAACGGGGCCCCCAAATAGATGGCATTTGAATAGTCCAGCCTAGACAAAATGAGTGCCTGCACCAGTATTCTACTAGCCGTGAATGGGAGCAAAGGAAGAATTCTCCTGATCATTCGCAGAAGGCCATAACAGGTACCTGCAACCTTTCGTGCCTGTTCCTTGAAATCTAGCTTGGTGTCAAGCATGATACCTAAGCTTTTTATGTTTTTTTTAGGGATGGGAGGGGGTCCAAGGCTAATTGGCCACCAGGGTTCAACGGACAAGGATGTAGCGTTTCCGAGAAGCATAACCTCTGTTTTAGCTCCATTGAGCTTGAGGTAAGATGCCTAGATCCAGTTAGCCACTCTCTTCAGACAAGCCGTAAGTTCAAGGAAACGACTAGCTGAGTGTCATCTGCATAGGTGACAATATGCACCCCAAACGGGGTGACAATACTTGCCAGTGAGCTCAGGTAGACGTTGAACAATGTAGGGCTTAATGCAGAGCCCTGAGGTACTCCGCATGAGAGCGGTACTGGATCAGAGACGCAGTCATCCACAAAAACAGAGAAGACTCTGTCCTCCAAAAAAGAACTGAGCCATTTCACTACCGTTCCCCTTATCCCGATGTCTTGGAGTCGTTTAATTAGAAGTAAGTGGTTCACGGTATCGAAGGCTGCGCTGAGGTCTAACAAGATAATTACAGCGCAGCCTCCGCAGTCTAGGATCTTCCTAGCTTCCTCTACTACCGACAAAAGCGCAGTCTCGGTGTCATGTTTTGCCCTAAAGCCAGTCTGCGAAAAGTGCAATAAGGCATTATTTTCAAGAAATTTCTATCGCATCAAGTTAACATATTTCTCGGCAATTTTACAGACACCAGGGAGTAAAGATATGGGTTGATAGTTTGACCAGTCTTCCATATCTAGGTTGGGCTTTTTCAACAAAGCCCTAACCATTGCCTTTTTCCATAAAGGAGGAACAATCCCTGTTTGAAACGACGCGTTGATTAATCCAACCAGCGCTGATAAGATTGTTTTTTTGATCTTGAGGAGAGCAGTAGGAGGGGCAGGGTCAGACGGGGAGCCAGATTTAAGATGGGTAAGAATTCCCTCTATCTCCAGTTCATTTACCGGCGGGATTTCTACCAAGAGAGGTTGTTCTGTCTCTACCTCTAATTGATCTGACAAACCAACGTCTTCCTGTGCGGGGAAAGATTTATAAATGGTTTGAATTTTATCAGCGAAAAATTTTGGCATTTGGTTACACCAGGATTGACCATTCTCCCGGATGGAGCAGGGAGATGGAGGTGTCAGCAGAGACTTTGCAATCCGAAAGATTTCTTTCGGAGAGTTAGCTGCAGATGTTATTTTTTCCTGAAAAAAGGAACTTTGTGCAGATTTAATCTCGTTTTTATACACTCTGATGGCGTTTCTGTATAGAATTCTATCATTCAGTGAATAGCCTTTCCTCCATTTCCTTTCACATCTTTTACCTTCTTGTTTGAGTTTCCTAAGTTCTGGGGAGTACCACGGGTTTTTCTTCGGATCTGGTTTCACCTGAATCCTTTTTTGGGGCAAAATTTTATCTAATGAGACTTCCAGCCAGTTATTTAAAATATCATTAGCCATTATGGGATTAAGGTGTAGTGAGGGACGGGTAATTTACAGATCGCTTTCCCACTCGTCCCAAGAGAGGATTGTCCAAGATCAGATGGACTTCTTTATATTTGGTAATGTCACTTTGGCTTCCTGCCTGATCCATATAAAAGGGATCAGAAAGTGGTCAGTCCACAGGAGGGGACTGGGTTGACTGGCAGTCAAAGACTGGATATTAGAAAAAATGGGATCCAGAAGGTGATTTTTACTATGTGTAGGGCCCACAACTTTTTGAGAGAACTGAAAGGTTTCTAATCCCTCAACAAACTCTAAAATTTGAGGGTATTCCATTCTGTCAAAATGAATGTTAAAATCTCCCAGCACCGTGAAGTTGGATTCAGTGCTGGCAAACCTAACTACATTATCTGCAAAAGCTTTGCAGAAGGGCGCATATGGGCCAGGCGGGCGGTATAAAAGGAAACCTGTAAAGGTGGAAGTGGGGGATAGTTGGATTGAGAACAGAATGCTCTCACATTCCGATATGGGACTGTTTGAAAAGCGGCATTTAAAATCTTCTTCATAAAGAATGGCAATGCCTCCTCCGCGGCCACCTTCTCGATCTAATCTCTGAATCAAATAGTGGGGAGGAAGAGCTTCAACAATGGCATAGTTTGAATTTTATCTAACCAAGTTTCCGTTAGAAATAGAATATCTGGTTTTTCCTCTTCCATTAATAAATGTATTTCTACGGAGTGTTTTACAAGCGAACGGCAATTAAGAAGGAACATTTTGTATTTGGTTTCTTCCAGTATAGCATCCTGTCTGCTTTGTCGACAAGTCCTTCCATATTCACAGTGTTAACATCGTAGCCAAGCTGTATTACAGCTTATAGAGTGTAAGCATTGATTTGATGCAGCAGGTTTCAGTTGCAGTAATGAATCACGTGAATATGTAACCCTGTAACTATCAGGGGTCCTGGCCCCTGGGCCCGGTCTGGCGCGGATGGGCGCAGACGGACGCAGACGGGCTTGCCTTGAGCGCACCTTCGGCGCGCTCGCGGAGTGCCCGCTGCGTGCGTACGCGTCATCGGTTACTGATAAGGCCGAGTAGGCGAGTCACGTGAGGGGGGTGTGTCAGCGTGCAGCTGAGCCAGTGACCTACACTGTAAAAATGGTCCCTAAAGGAGCATTGAACACAGCTCCGTGTGTGTAAGATAAAAAGATCAATACGACGAAATTATTAAAAACAGGTAATCCTCCTTAAGCAATTCCCCCAGCCAATATCAACAGTTTCTCCCAGGACTTCTTAGAGATGTGTCCTGAGATGGGAGAGCAGTTCATCCATGATGTGACCCATGTCCGTAACCACAAAATTATTATTATAAAAACGTATTATCAAAAGATCAGATCTCTCACGTCCTCTAGCCACAACAGTATGAAAGTAAACAGAGCTATTCACCAAAACAAGCTTAACAAGGGGAATAGTGTTAGCGATGAGAGTTAATAAGCCCTGCTTTGCTCTACCGGAATTCGAGGGAACTGCTTGGGTACAGAAAGAGCGATAGCCATTTATAAAGATTGGATTTGGTTCCCAGGTGCCCTGTCTGCAAATAATTCCGGCATTCTGTGATTCATCATACCAAGCCCGGCTGTCTTTTATATTATTATAACCTGCTATGTTCCAAGAGAGTAATGACATTTCACCATGTTTGGGCTGGGGTAAAAGATCCCCCAACTGTCCAATAGATGTCGAACTAGGCGGAACAGAGGAACATTTTTCTTAATTAGCTTCCTACTCCAGACCCCTACAAATTTAGCATTCTGCAACTAAACTAAAATGAAATAAAATACGTATTACACAATTTGCATATTTAAAATTCAATTAAAAAAAATAATTTACAAATAATGGATCACTGTTTAAATATCGATAACAAAAACACCGACGTACAAAAATATAGATGTAAAAATATTGTATACAAAAATATCGTCATTCTATACTTAAACAAGATTTAACACAAATATCGGTATTTAAATATCGCCGTAATAAATATCGTGAACAAAAATATCGACTACATATCGATAACAAAAATATCAAAAAATTTAAATTATAAAGAGACACAACAAAAATATCGATAACACAAATATCAACTTACAAATATAATTATAACTTATACAAAAAATATTGATAATACTATTCTACATTAAATAAACACTCCTTCCAATGATTTAATAATTTAATATAATAAAACAAATCATATTAAATAATACCAACATATATAAAATTAATATATATTTAAAATAATTATAAAACAATTATAAAAACCTTAATAAATATATCAATTCACAAAAAACAATAAATATACTCACTAACACATAATTAGTCACATATATATAAAATACAACAATTATTAACGTTATAAAGTAACATTATTAACAAATATTTTTAAATAACTACAACAAATAATATATTATAAACATCAAACAAACAACACATATATTTACCTAATTAAAAAGTAACTGCTACAAAATTCAAAAAACGTATCTCAACCAATTATTTTAAACTAAAAGAGCACAAACCAATTAAAATTGAGAAGTAATTATCTAAACACTATAAAAACTAAGAATTAACTTTAAAAATTACCGTTTATCGGCCAAACACGGAGGAGAGCGTTACTTTGCTGGAGAGAGAGAGAAAGAAGATCTACAAAAACTACTATAACAGATTATACTACAACACAGGTAAGAAAAAGCATTTTTTTATTATTATAAATGCCTCAACCTCCTTAACTTACCTACCTAAATTAATTAAATGTTCTCCTCTTTTTAAATCAAAACTAAACTTGCTAACAACCACAGCAAAAAAATAAAATTCAAATGTGATTAAGTACCTTATCTTACTCTACATGATAAAAAACATGAACTATTAAAAAAGCAACTTTACCTAGAAATAAAAGAAAATTGTCTAAGGTTGTTACATGCTTACAATGAGAAAACAAAACTAATAAATACATTTTTCTTCACAGCTTTGACAAACTGCATCTACAAAAGAAAATCCACCAAATTAAATGTATCTACTTAAAAAAAGTAAGTATACTTTCAGTGTAAAAAAATGATTAAGACAAAGAAACTAAAAATAATCTCTAATATAATTAACATAAACAATTTTCTACCCCATCTACGGAAATTACAACTGGGAAAATAAAAAAGCAGCAAATAAAGCCATCAACAAAACGGAAAGAACAATAATGTAAGTATTTTCTTTAAATGACTACTAAAACTAGCATATTTATAATTCACAAAAGCGTATTTACTCAACACATATGTATATATCTTCACAGATATACCCTAGAAATGGGCGAAGGAGCAAGCTTTATTACATCGCAAAAGGGAAAGTTAATGCTTTGCTACATGGGTTATACCTACACCCAAGAAAAGGATAAAGATAATAAGACACATTGGAAATGTAGCAAATACTATTCAACTGCACGTTATGGTCGAGCTACAACTATAGATAACAACGTTGTGAATGTTAGAGAGCACAACCCTCCACCCAATGTGACAGAATTAGAAGTAAGGGAAGCCTTAGAAACTATTCAAGAAGCAAGCACAGGCTCCCAACAGACAAACACTGAAATCTTGAAGAATGTGTTGACAAAATACCAGAACATGTCACAGGACAATTGCCCTCTATCCCCAACCTGAAACGATTAATCGCTAAAACTAAAAGAGCTTCCGATCCAACTCCACCCACCCTCCAGACCTTTGAAGAAATTAAAATACTGCCTGATATACTATCACCCACAAAGAGGACAAATTCTTGATCTATGACAACCAAAGTAAAGATAAAAGAATTCTTGTTTTTGCAATGAATAATAACTTAAAAAATTAAAACTCTGTGAAACATGGATGATGGACGGAAATTTTAAAGTGTGTCCAAAACCATTTTACCAACTTTACACCATTGATGGTGAATTTCAGGAAACCAATATTCCCTTAATTTATGCATTGGTGCCAAATAAAAAAAATCCCACCTATATTGAACTATTAACAACAATAAAAGAATTAACTGATAATTATTATCCTCAAAGGATAATAATAGATTTTGAACTAGCTATGATTCAAGCTATTCGTAATACTGCAATTCAAGGGTGTTACTACCATTTTAATCAAAGTATGTGGAGACACCTCCAAAAATCTACCTTAAGTATAGAGTCCACTACTAACAGCAACTTTGAATATCAAATTAAAAAAATTGATTGCACTAGCATACGTGCAAACAGAAGTGGCAAATTAATATAACTTGTTAATAGATAGTCCTTTCTACCGCAGTAATAAAATAAAATTAAGTCCCTTGTTAGATTACTTTGAGGACACCTGGGTGGGGAGGTTGCATCGTTCAGGTCACTGTAGACAACCAAAATTTCAAATTCCCTGGTGGAATGTCTACACCAGCACTATTGCACAAATAGCAAAAACTAATAACGCGGTAGAAGGATGGCATAGTGCCTTCCTGGCCACAATAGGGAGAAGGCAACCAACACTCCACAAACTTATACAATCAATAAAAAAAGAACAAAGTTACCAAGAGTTCAGAGTGGAACGATCTCTGAGCAAAATAGGACCAAAACTGAGTAAACAAACAAGTAGTAGGTACGAATACCTCCAACAAAAAATGAGAATGTATCCAGATATCCAAGGTCTACAATACGTAGACATGATTGCAAAATCCATTCTTTAATGTAAAACACATAGCAAACATTAAATACATATCAAAAACACAAACCTAGGGGTCCATTAGGATGTCGGGCGGTGCTAGCGGTGCGGAAAAATTCATTTTTCCGCCCGTAAGCTGCGGTTCTCACATCCGCCATATTAGTATGGCCAAACACAGCCCATTTCCCGTCCGTCTCGGTGCGCCACGCACCGTCATCAAAGTGTGCCCGCCACCGCGGCGGTGGGAGCCATTGGAGACTCCACAAATTAGGATGCCCCAAACAAGCACCGCAGCGGAGAAACCGCCCAACCAGAGACGGCGGAAGCTCCACAGTGGAGCGCGAAACCAGAGTCCCGGTCCTCACCACCCGGTCCCGACCGCCATGGATCCAGCTCTACATGTTTTTCCAGTGCTGTACCTGCTACATCACCAGGAACTCATGGACCGCCATGGACGCCGCCGCAGGTATGCAATGACACAACACATAACACACAACACATGGGCTGACACAGGGTCCAAATCCACATCAGACACCCTGGTGGGGACAGGAAGACATCCACAAGGGCACCCACACACGACCCACCTGCCACCAGGTCAGCCCTCCGCATCCTGGACACACATATTCCGCGATCATGCAGCAATGTCCCGGTCACGTCACCGCCGCGGTGAACACAAGGGAATACATACGCACAATGCAGAAGGCAGGGCCAGCGCCAGGCATGGGCAGGGCACAAAGAGCACAGGGCCACACCTCCACCCACCACACACTAGCAAACCCCCTGAAGGCATATGCCATGTGCCCCTCCTGTGCACCCCCATGCACAACAACAAGCCAGGTGAATCCTCACCCTGCACCACACAGCAAACAACCAGGGAGACAGCCACTGCAGGAGTGGCTGCACAGGAACACACAGCACAGTAGCACAGGGCCAGGGAAACACACACACCACAACACCACAACACTCAGGGCAAGGAAAATGAGTACAAGCACCAAATGAAAACACACACATACAAGGAACAAACATCCCACTGGACACACAGCTTGCCAAGTCACACAGACTCATAAATACACCACATGCCAACAGCAATGGAGCACAACAAATAGGAAACCCAAAGTGTGGTGCACACAAATGGAAGGCCATGGAGACAAACAACAAGCATGTGTACATCACATCAAGACAAGGAACAGAGAACAACACCCTCAGACCATCAAAGAACACATGGCTGGCACAGTCAGTGAAGTCAAACCACAGACAGCTCAGTGCAACAACACAGAGAGACAGCAAGGCAAACCATGCATAAGCACAAGGATGAAAGGAAGGCCCAGAAATCAAACTGTGAACAGCCACACATGTATACAACTACTCCACAGGAGTACACCAGCAGCACAACACACAGGGCCCATTGACACACTCCATGACTGCCAAACACCAGTAGGAATCTACACACATACCCCCCTCACACCAGCAGCACACAACACCAGTGTCAAACACATGAGTCAGCGCTATATAGAATATGTATATAAAGTCAGAGGTCACAATGATTTTGCAAGTGAATAAAGCATCCAAGATATGTTGTTCTTGAGATAATTCTTCTTTATTTTCCTTTAAAATATTTTCTTTATTTTCCAAAGATCAAGAGATCCTAGCCATAGCCAACGCGTTTTGTCTCTTGGCGAGACTTCTTCAGGGCTTCACAGTAGGACAAAACGTGATTTCATATATTGAGTTTACAGTTCAGGTTTCAAGAAATTTTCAGAGTTCCAAAAAAGCTTCTATGTAGTGTACAGTTTCCGAAATGGCATGGTAACCCGTAGCGTTTCTGCTCCCTTCATTCAAGTTGAACTTGAATGAAGGGAGCAGAAACGCTACATAGAAGCTTTTTTGGAACTCTGAAAATTTCTTGAAACCTGAACTGTAAACTCAATATATGAAATCACGTTTTGTCGTACTGTGAAGCCCTGAAGAAGTCTCGCCAAGAGACGAAACGCATTGGCTATGGCTAGGATCTCTTGATCTTTGGAAAATAAAGAAAATATTTTAAAGGAAAATAAAGAAGAATTACCTCAAGAACAACATATCTTGGATGCTTTATTCACTTGCAAAATCATTGTGACCTCTGACTTTATATACATATTCTATATAGCGCTGAACTATTGTGCATCAAATGTTTATGTAGGACTTGTTCCTAAATAAGGAGTATAGAGGGGAGTACTCCTTGGTTTCTTGCGCTATTCTGTAGACCATAGACACGGATCATTTGTTGGGTGCGGAATCAAACAGCCTCTACCCTCTTTTTTGTGTTGCCAGTGTCAAACACACTGAAGGCTGGCAATACTTGCCAGTCAATACACAGACAAACAATCACACACCCTGGGAGAGCCACAAACAGCACACATACACAGGGATGCCAGAACAAATGTCTCCACAAAAACAACAGACAAACACATAACCCAACAGAAACAGACATGCCCTGGGCAGCTAAACCGTGGAAAGGCAAAGGGAACACAGACACAACAGGAGTGCACAACCTCATCACTCAGGAACAATGCACAGACAACATACCACAACAGACACGAAGTGCACCATCACAGAACAACAATGCCACATCAAACAAACAACAGATTCACAGGTAAAAGAATTACATAGCAAACACAGCAGGACATCAGGGGATGCACACCAGCCAATGACAAGGCAACGTACACCCACAGCACTGCATGAACAACAAGCAGTGTGTGCACACCAAGCATACCAGCCACACACAGACATGAGTGACATAACATTAACCCACACAACACCAATCAGCACAGTACAAAGACAACAGCACACCCAGGAAGTGAAGCAGTACCACAGCCAACACACATACATCCAACAGAACACCAACAGATGCACAAGTCTGGGACAGTAAGGTGGAAACAACTTGACCAGAGGACTGGGCAGCAAACACAGTTGAACAGCATATGAGCAAATATTGACTGCCAAAAAGCACAACATCACATATAACCCATTGGGGAAATGCCAGAGTGACACATTGATCCTGGCCAAAGAACTACACCACAAAGCACAGTGTCAAAAATGAAGTGATGGGGACGAACACACACACATGTAAACCAAGGGGACAGCTGCCATCAAAGTGAAGTGTACTGCATGTCAGTAAGGGACATTGCAGGAGTGTACCATACACAAATAGAGGCAGTGCAGACTCACAATGGGTAGGCACCTGAAACACAGATAGGGGATGGTATGACAAAACACACAACATGCCATACTGGAGGCAGAAAGGCACCATATGACAGCAATGCATGAGAAAACACAACCACTATGGCAGTGTGGAACAGCAGGTCTGCACATTCTACACAAATAGTAACAAGACACATGGATGTTCAACAAAACACAACACTGACTTGCCAGTCACACACTCTGCAAACTCACAAGTGACAAAAACAACCAGTAGGTGTCAGCCAGAACTGCAAGGACACACCAGCACACTGCACAGTGCACAACATACAACTCACACATGTGCATTCAACCACATCCACAGGGCTGAACAATCAAAACAACAGGAATACAAATCCTTTGTTGACACATGTGTGTAGTTGACAATGCAGGGGCATGCACACATCAACATACCCGACAAACGCACCCCCTTCACACTTCTTGACCATCCAAGAGCACACATTGAAAGTAAGCCATGGGACTAGGATGACTGGCCATCACAAGATGACCACACACATACACCACTGGGCACACATAAAGGATGAATACACATACATGATGACCCTGGCCAGCCTGCCTGCAATACTGTGGATAGAATCCCAATGTCCCCCAACGTGACATGTGTACAATATAGCTAACATGAACAAATTAAGAAAATGACAACTGCTTTCCATTTAAAGTTGACATCATTGCCCCCACAAGTATCTGGGTCAAGAAGAACTGAAGTCCCTGTCACCCCTGTAAAAAATAGGGTAAGTGAGCCAAGACATTGGCTATGTTGAAGAGTCACACAGATCATGTGGCACAGTAAACCATATACACACAGCAGAACTTTATTCAGTAAGGACACTGATAAAACAGACAACAGGAACAACTGTCTTTAGTCACATATTGCATAGATAGGCACCATGAGAAGAGAAGAGCAAGGCACAAAATGCAGTCTATGTCCATGAGAAGCTGCACAGGCAAGGGGCACACAGCAGTGAATGACAAGGCCAGTTGGCAGGGCAAAGTGCAGAGTATGTCCATGAGAAGCTGCACAGGGAATACTTGAACACAGCAAAGAGCAACAAGGCCAGTGGCAAAAATGAAGTGCAGAGTATGTCCATGAGAAGCTGCAAAGGCAAGGGCAAAACAGCAGTAAACAACAAGGCCAGTGGCCAGGGCTAAGTGCAGAGTATGTCCATAAGAAGTTGCACAGGCATGGGCAAAACAGCAAAACAGCAGTGAACAACAAGGCCAGTGGCCAGGGCAAAGTGCAGAGTATGTCCATGAGAAGCTGCACAGGCAAGGGCAAAACAGCAGTGAACAACAAGGCCAGTGGCCAGGGCTAAGTGCAGAGTATGTCCATGAGAAGCTGCACAGGCCAGGGAAAAACAGCAGTGAACAACAAGGCCAGTGGCCAGGGCTAAGTGCAGAGTATGTCCATGAGAAGCTGCACAGGGAATACTTGAACACAGCAAAGAGAAACAAGGTCAGTGGCAAAAACGAAGTGCAGGGTATGTCCAGGAGAGGCTGCTCAGGTAATACTTAAACACAGCAAAGAGAAACAAGGCCAGTGGCAAAAACGAAGTGAAGGGTATGTCCCGGAGAGGCTGCACAGGGAATGTGCGCGACTGTACCTTTCCATGTTCAGCAACACAGTCAGGGGGTAACAATGTGCAGTACAGGCCCACCTGTGTGAGAGACAGGTGTGTGAGGGTGACTACCACTCAGACTTGGCTGTCAGGCAGACTGGGAGCTGGCTGTGTCTCGGGGACTATCGGGGCACTTGAACGGGGAGAGATTGGACCAGCTGTGGTAGAGCTATCAGTGGCTTGGCAAGCCGGGGGGCTCCTTGGACCAGGGGGTGTAGTGGCAGGTGGAGTAATTCAGACGGGACACAGGGTGTGGCAGGGAGATTTTGGAGGGGTGCCTTTCCACTTATTGGGGATCCTAAATGGCTTGCCTGACTTTGGATTAATGGGAAGTGGTGTGGACACAATAGGAACACTCACCACCCAGCATCAGGTGCAGATGCTGGCACCCCCTCTGGTGATGTGCTGGATCCAGCAGAACGCTTTGCCTGGCTTCGCCTCTGCCCCCCCTTCCCCTGTTTACAAGGTGTCACCCCTACAGTGCCCTCCTTCCCCTGCTTCAATGGGCTTGGAATGGGAGTCGAGGTGGTGGGTGAATCTGCCTTGGAGCCCTTCCTAGGTGTACCCTTTGCATGTACCACCTCCTCGGTGGGCACAGAAACTGTATGCGTCTCTTTGCGAGATGCTTTAGGGACAGGAGAGTCCTTGGATGGGGATGCCTCTGGGGCATGTGTGCCTGAGGTCTGCTGCTTTGCTTTTTGTCCCCTGGTGTCGCCTGACCGGCTTTTCTCTCTGCACTCTGGGTTGTCTTTGGTCTTCTTGTGGTAAATAAAATCTTCTTTACCGGACTGAATTTCATACGGAATCTTAAAATAAAGTAAAATAGCTCAAAATAACAAGAGGCAGAATCCGTGGTATAAGAGGTTTTCTAAATGGGCTTTATTCCATCAAAAATGGCCGACTCGAGTCGCGGCCTTCAGGTTCCGTCACCACGAGGGTTCAGGAAGTGAAGTACAATACTTTATTGACAGACATGCATTTTTATAATAAGTACATTACAATGAAACGAATGTAGAAGGCGTAACATTTGATAAGAAAAGTGACAAAACAGGTACGTAATCGAAACTAGGCGTAATAAGGAATAAAAGAAACATGATTGGTTAGGATTATCAGACATAGGTGGATCTATAAGATAATACTTGGCATAGATGCGCGCGCAGCAGCATGACGTGTGAGTGACGTGCAACTAGGGGGTGAAGGGACTTGACATTTAGCTCTACATGTGGAGACGAGAAGTCTGGGGGGTCAAGTCAACCTAATCCCAAATCATATCTAACATCCTATGTTTAAAGAACTATGTTATCCACAAGGAAGGACTCTCGGACAGAATCTAGTCTATACTGACTGTGTGCGTGCACAAACGCCTAAGTGTCTATATGAGATGCGAGAGGCAGAAAACTTTCCATGGCAGCAGGGCTATGAATCACTTGCAGGAGGACGGAAAGGCTGAGTCCTTTGCTTGTGAGCTAAAGGAAATGTTTACCTAAATCACTAGACAGGAATGCATCGGCTGAAGAGCAAGATAGATAATTCGAAGGTGAAATACAGCTTCTTGGCAGGCAGACGAAAACTGGCCGAGGCAGGCACCGTTAGCTGCACAGGGAGTAGGACAAAGTTCATGGATACAGATGCGAGCTCAAGCTGAAGCTGTCAGAGACAGAGAGCAGGGAAAGGCTTTGAGGACAGAATCGGGCCTACTTGCCTGAACTGTAAAAATGGAGTAACTTAGCCATATAAAGTCGGTGGCCTTTCATACTTAGGAATCGAATATCCAGCCCATTGATGGCGGATCTGACAGAGAACATGTCGACGGTAGACACACATATATTTGCGTCTTAGAAACTGGAACTGGAGGGAACATACATGTATTTGTAACATGCATATAGAACCGTTGGGGTCCAAGATAGGGGACATAACTGATCAGGAAAATCCACATTTCCACATTCCCTCCTTGTCCCCTACTTGCCCTTCAAGAGATATCAATCTTCATCATTCCATCGATTTGCTCATGGAGCATCATTTCTTCTTCCTTCTTCTTCCGACATTTTGAACGAGAACTGTGATATGGAATGCATGATGTGGCACACAGACCACAAATCGCTGGTCCACATTGCAGGCATAAACAACAACTGAAGAGCATAAGAAGGCCAATACCTAGGAAGGATAGAACTCTCCATCCCCAGGCTGATATCACACTCCAAAACCACCCGGACCACGTCCAAGTGCCTGGATTTTCGTGTATCTGGCTTACAATCTTATGAAGGCGTGTTATAGCTTTATATACAGATGGCGAATTTTCTGGTATGAATATGCAGCAGCTGGATCCGATGACCCTGCAAGCTCCGCCCCTATCGGCCAGGATGACGTCAAGGACAAGACGATTCTGGAGAACAACAATTCTCATCACTGATTGTTCCTCTGTCAGATTGCCTAGGGCGGCTATAGTCTCGTTTACTACAGCTTCAAGAGTCTTGGTGAGTCTGCGTATCAGCTTACTATTTGATATTGTACCTATATAGGGAAAGATACCTTTATTGAAATCTACATACTTGTCCCATGCCGTCTCAGTATAATCGACAACTGGGAGATCTCTACGCTCTCTTTTGTGTACTAAATGAACATTTCGATAATAATCAGGGGGAGCTAGGAAAACAGGTGGCAGAAGGAATGCTATGTAACAGGTACCATCCCAATCTAGAGGCAGACGCATATATGCCGTCTGACCACATATAAAGTAAGAATGGCGAGAAGCTCTAAATGAAGATTTACCTTGATCACGATATTCTACTGTAGTAACGCATTGGCTATGGCCCATATGTATGGAACCAACTTTTCTCACACATAATTCACCCTTAACTGGAAATACTGACATAGTGGGCAGAATTAGTTCAACTTCGGATTTGACATTCAAAATCATAAGATTAGGCGTAAAATTACCTAATTTATACACTTCATTTTCTAAATCAGTTCCTGTTCTACTGGGGTGACCCTCCTTATTGGGGTGACAGACTTTGAATAAAACTAGATTCAGATTTCCCCATATCCAATGTTGTTGATAAACTGCTGTGTCTGGGTCTATGGAATTTAATAAACTAAACCATGCTCCACAGGAGCCATTGTGTGTGAATGGATGTGGAAAGAAAGGCAGAACTCCTTTGTTATTCTGATAGGGAGGGAGTCGGCCACACACCCAACAATTGGTGGCATTACTAGTCTGATGGGAATGATGTAACATACTAATGAATGTGTTATTGCGCAGCGCAAGTCTATAGGACAACTCATGTGGGGGTAGTTCACTAAAAGAATGTTCATCAGTTATATTGAAAGCACGTTTAGAAACAGGATAATACATATGCAACAATATACTTGCAGTAATTATTAAAAAACTCAAGGAAAACAAAATTAATAAAGTCACAATACAGTGGCTACGCAGTAATTTACAATAAGCATGTCGTTTCATTATGATTCTGGACTCTACATCATTCAGACCTAAGGGATACATGTCGGGACAGATTCAACCGCTTCACCTTGGAGAGGACTTAAACAATCAAATCGTCCGACAGTTTGGATCTGGACCTGAGTTTCTGCTTATAGAGTTCGGTGCTACTGGCCTCAGCCAAGGGTAGCTTTGAGTCAATGGGGGAAGACACACGGGGAGTACTGTTTGTGTCAGGAGGAAGTCCATGAAATTTCTTGATATGGCTGGAATGCACCCAGCCTTTTCTCCCTTCGATCTTCACAGCTGTTCTGGTCGTCAGCAGGACCAACTTAGGAAGCCTCCACCTTGGCTCCAGTTGGGTTTTCCGATCGAAATTCCTGACGAGAACATAATCGCCGTGTTGGAAACAGCCCACTCCCACTCCGCAGGGTGGTGGTGGACTTCCCGAACACACTGTGGTAGCTTGGCTCGAGTGGTCAGGAAACAGGCGCAGTGCTAAGCATACAATATACCCATACAATAACCATGCGTGCATCCGTTCCAAAAACGACTCTACACCGTAAAAATTATGAAAATATTCTTTCTTTATCTTTTTTCTCTTAGTTGCTGATTGGGAAAATAAATAAGTCAATCACAATATATACATTCTTAAATAGAGCAGGTCAAATAAATATTTGCTGTTTGATGAAATAAATAGGGGTGATCATAAATAACAGGGCATAAATACAAGTGCAATATATACAGATAATTAAATACTTTGAGGCAATGACCACTGTACCAATAAATACTGTACACCAACAAGTCCTGTGGACCTATAAATATAGTGCAGCAATAAATAGGTAAAAATTCAATAAATACAGTACCCCCAATAAATAATTAACAGTATACAGCAACACTCCTGTAATCAGATGACACTTCACTTCTGAAGGGCTGATTTGGCCCAGGCACAGCTTGTAGGGTTGTGGTAGGCTTGAGGGGTACTACTCCCTGGCTGAGGCAAAGGCTGAGGCCTAAACTGAGGTAGATCAAAGGGGGGAAATTCCAATGCCCTGGCTTCCCTCTCCACACAACCTCTCTAGGTTAGTCCCAGTTCACCCCAGGCACAGTCAGGTGGGTTTCAGCACCTCCCTAGCCCCTTAGAGTAGTCTCTCAGGTCTCCACAGGGCCTAAGGCGCCCTCTACTCCACTTACTGCCCTTTTCTGATGTTCCGACGCCGCTGGAGTCGTGTCGATGCCGTGGGGCGGTCCCGGTTCGGTCTCGGCGGCCTCGGCACAATGTCAGTTCTTTGACGACGCCGGCAGGCGGTTCCGGTCCGATGTCGGCGGCCTCGGTTCGATCTCGACCTCCGATTCGACGGCGTCGGGCAGTCTCTTCACGATGTCGACTTCGGGCGGCTCCGGTCCGATGGCGCTCTCGGCTCCGATGACGTCGGCCGGCCTGGCCTTGCTGTCGACTTCCGGCGACTCCGGGGTGCGATCCTCACCCCCGACCTCCGGTGCTCCTCCTCACAGGTTCCGGGCGACTCCGGAGTGCGATCCTCACTCCCGACCTCCGGTGCTCCTCTACCTTGGTCTCCGACGACTCCGGAGGGCGGACTTCACCCTTCCGATGACGCCGCTCACTCGACCTCGGTTCACTTCCTTCTCGACCCTTGGTATTCCTCTCGACCTCCGTCGGCGCCCTCTTACGACCTCAGGCGGCTCCGGGTACGACGTCTGCTACCTCAGTCAGCGCCGCTTCTCCACCTCGGGCTCCAGGTCTTCGGCTACTCGACGCCAGACTCCAGGGAAACCAGTTCTCAGGTCAGAATCTTGCTGCTTTCTTGGTTCTAAGGCCTGTTCCTGCTGTCCAGGTCCTTAGGATGGTTTTCTTCTGTCTTCTTCCCACACAGGGCTATAGGCTGGGATCCATCAGTAGGGACAAGTATCAAGGGTGGGTTTATGGACCCCACTCCAGGCACAAGTTTCCACCCCTGCTGCTTCACTCCTTCCTCCTTCACTGTTGTGCTCCTCTCTCTTCACCAGTCAGGTGCCAACTGCCAGCTCCAACTGCCAACTGCCTCTCTTATCCTCCCAACATTCTAAACGGTCTCCAACTGTCACAGAGTTCTGGAATCTCCTGGAATGTTCTGGAAGGTGCTGGTAGGTTCCAGTGGATGCTGGTGATGTCACAGGTGGCCACCATTTTGTGCTTCAGGCCCTCAGACAGAAGTTTCAGGGGTAGCTAAAATGGCTCCCTGAATCTGTAGCAACACGAAAAAGTCTGGTGGTTCCCAAAAAGGAAAAATTCAAACAGGGTTTGAGGCAAAAGTGGGACAAAATAAATAATGATGAGGAGGGACCACCCAAAGGGCTGACAGGTCTAACACGCGTCCCCCCCAGCTGAAAGTGGGGAGAGCTACCCAACCCCTTGGGAGTTCTCATCACTAAGGCGGAAATACCTTGAGAGACCGTCTGCATTGGCGTGGTCCACTCCAGGCCGATGTTCCACCTGAAAGTCCATCCCCTGTAGGGAAATAGACCACCTCAACAACTTGGGATTCTCCCCCTTCATTTGCATCAGCCACCGAAGGGGTCTGTGGTCGGTCTGAACCAGGAAGTGCGAGCCAAACAGGTATGGCCGCAACTTCTTCAGAGCCCATACCACTGCAAAGGCTTCACGCTCTATTGCACTCCACTTCTGTTCCCTGGGAAGTAGTCTCCTGGATAGGAAGACCACGGGTTGATCCAGACCCTCTTCATTGAGTTGCGATAACACTGCCCCAATGCCATGTTCTGATGCATCTGTCTGGACAATGAACTTCTTGGAAAAGTCTGGGGCCCTTAAGACCGGGGCCTCGCACATGGCTTTCTTCAATTTCTCAAAGGCTTGCTGACAAGCCTCCGTCCAGACTACCCGTCGAGGTTGTTTCTTGGACGTGAGCTCCGTGAGGGGGGCTACGATGGTACCGTACCCCTTCACGAAGCGGCGATAGTATCCCGTGAGGCCCAAAAATGCTCGGACCTCAGTCTGTGTCTTGGGGGGTTCCCAGGCCATGATGGCCTCGATCTTCGCCTGGAGGGGCTGCACCGTTCCCCTACCCACCAAGTGTCCAAGGTACACTACCGACCCCTGCCCGATCTGGCACTTGCTGGCCTTGATCGTCAATCCAGCTTGTCTCAGGGCCTGGAGAACAGCTTGCAGGTGCTGCAAGTGATCCTCCCAGCTGTTACTGAAGACGGCTATGTCATCCAGATATGCAGCAGAGAAACTCTCCATTCCGGTGAGGATCTGGTTTACCAGGCGCTGAAACGTGGCAGGTGCGTTCTTGAGCCCAAAGGGCATCACACAGAACTGGTAGTGGCCATTGGGCGTGGAGAAGGCTGACCTTTCCCTTGCTCCATCAGTCAAAGAGATCTGCCAGTACCCAGAAGTAAGGTCAAAGGTACTTAGATATTGGGCAGCTCCCAGCCGGTCAATCAATTCATCCGCCCTAGGGATCGGATGAGCATCAGTCCTTGTCACTGAATTCAGTCCCCGGTAGTCCACACAGAACCTCAGTTCTGGTTGGGCACCCGGTGGTGCAGCTTTTGGTACTAACACCACCGGACTGGACCAGGGGCTGCTAGAAGGTTCAACCACTCCTAGCTCCAGCATCTTAGTGACCTCACTATGAATGCTGGCCTTCACCTTGTCTGACATCCGGTAGATCTTGGACTTCACAGGTGGGCTGTCTCCTGTGTCCACGTCATGGACGCACAGGTGAGTCCTACCCGGGACAAGGGAGAACAACGAAGAGTACTGCCCCAGGACCTGGCGACAGTCCTCCTGCTGTTCAGGAGTTAGAGATGGGGAGAGAATCACTCCCTCCACCGACCCATCCTTTTCCTGAGACGCAAACAGATCAGGGAGAGGCTCGCTTTCCACGTCCTCTCCTCCGTCAGTCACCATCATCAAGATGACTTCGGGCCTCTCGTGGTGGGGTTTGAGGCGGTTGGCATGCAGCACCCGCAGGGGCTGACGAGGGGTCTTCAGGTCCACCAAGTAGGTAGCCTTACCCTTCTTCTCCAACACCTCAAAGGGTCCTGACCAGCGATCCTGGAGGGCACTAAGCTCTCCAGGTTCGATCACCCACACCTTCTGGCCAGGCTCCAACTCCACCGGGTGAGCGTTGTGGTCATACCACGCCTTCATCACTGCTTGGCTGGCTTCCAAGTTGTCAGAAGCTTGCTTCCACAACTTAGCCATTTGGCTCCGGAAGGCCAGCATGTAGCTCACCACATCCTGGGGGAGCTTTCTGGGAGTTCTTTCCCATCCGTCTCTCACCAGGTTAAGAGGTCCGCGTACAGGGTGCCCATACAGAAGCTCGAAGGGGCTGAAGCCCACTCCCTTCTGTGGCACTTCCCTGTAGGAAAAAAGTAAACAGGGTAGGAGGACGTCCCATTTCCTCCGCAGGCTTTCAGGCAGACTTCTGATCATGCCTTTTAAGGTTTTGTTAAACCTCTCCACCAGACCATTGGTCTGGGGGTGGTAAGGAGTTGTGAACCGGTAGGTCACTCCACACTCCTTCCACATTGCCCGCATATATGCTGACATGAAGTTGGTCCCCCTGTCGGACACAACTTCCTTGGGAAAACCCACTCGGGTAAAGATTCCCATCAGGGCCCTAGCCACAACAGGTGCTGTTATGGTCCTCAGAGGGATTGCCTCTGGGTACCGTGTGGCATGATCCACCAGAACCAGGATAAACCTGTGACCAGCTGATGTTGGCGGATCTAACGGACCCACAATGTCGATGCCCACCCTTTCAAAGGGGGTGCTAACGACAGGAAGTGGTTCCAGGGGAGCTTTCAGCTTCACCCCTGTTTTCCCACTGGCTTGGCAAGACACACATGTCCGGCAGTAGGTATCGGACGACACTTTCATCTGAGGCCAATAAAAGTGTGGGACAAGACGGGCGAAGGTCTTGTCTTGCCCCAGGTGTCCTGCCAAGGGGATCTCGTGAGCCAACTCTAACAGGAAGGCTCGATAACGTTGAGGTACTACCAAGGCTCGTGACGATCCATGTAGGGGTGCCTTGGGTTCACTGTAGAGGAGGCCATCCTCCCAGTAAACACTGTAGTTCCCTTCAACGTTCCCTGCTGCCTGGGCTTCGGCCTGTCGCCTCAGCCCCTCAAGGGTAGGGCACTCCCTCTGGCCCTGGCAGAATTCCTCCCTGGACGGGCCTCCCTCCACGTGCCACTCGGCCGGGATGGGTAGGTCCTCCAGGTTGGTAACGTCCCCCTCCGCAGACTCCTGGTCCACCACCTCCGGTGGCCTATCCGTCCTACGGGGTGGAGACGCCGAGGCAGGCTCCTCCTGTCCTCGGTTCTTCCCTTGACTGGCAGCTGGCTGGGCCTTTGTTCCAGGCTCCAGCCGGAATGAACTCCCTCTTCGGGTAGTCACGGACCTTGTGCTAACACAGGCCCAGTCAGGTGTACCCAGCATCTCGGTATGAGTCCGGTATTCCACCTCCTTCCAAGCGTTGTGCTCCATGTCATTGCCCAGCAGACAATCGACTGGCACGGCAGGGCTTACGGCAACTCGAAGTGAACCTGCAACCCCCCCCCATTCAAAGGGAACCTCAGCCACGGGATAGTGGCCGGTTCTGCCGTCAGCCATCGCGGCTGGGTGGAGTACATCGGGAATGACTTGCTCTGGAGACACCAGTTGGCTACGTACCATAGTCATACTGGCTCCTGTGTCTCTCAGAGCCTCCCCTCTTTGGCCATTGATGGTGATCCACTGCCCATACTTTGCAGTATTTGCGGGCACCTGGATCTTAGGAACCATCTCCCGTTCTCCCAGGGACACTAAAGTGACACCCGCCCACTCCCTTCCCTTAGTTAAGGGCATCTCCTCCCCGAGCACTACACTAGCTACTCCGGGGGGCTTTCCTCCAGTGGGAGGGGGTGATCGTTTCTGACACTTCGGATCTCCTTTATAGTGTCCAACGCCACCGCACTCGTAGCAATGGACAACCCTTGGCTGCTGACTCTGGCCAGGATTAGGGTTTCTGGGTGGGTTAGCCTTAGAGGTGAATCCTGTTCCCTTCCCTTGGAAGTTATTTTGGGGGCCTTTGGAGAACTCCTTTTTCTTTTCCCCTCCTTCTTTCTTCTGGGGGGCGCCCTGTCCGGCCTTTTGAGTATCCCCTCCAGTCCCCCTTGTGGACACCCGGGTACTAGCCCAAATGTCCGCCTCCTCAGCAAGCTTCCGGGGACTGGTCAGCTTGCTATCCACCAGGTGTTGCCGCAGTTCAGGGAAACATTTCTCGAGTAGGTGTTCCTTCAATACTAGGTCAAACAGCTCCTCGTAGTTCCTTACTTCACTGCCTTGAATCCAACCTTCCAGTGCCTTCTTTGCATAGTCCAGGAAGTCCACCCAATTCTGTGTGCCCAGTTTGTGACTACCCCTGAACTTCTGTCTGTACTTTTCCGGAGTTAGTCCAAACTTCCTGATGAGCGCCAGTTTCATGGTGGGGTAGTGGGTTTGCTCTTCCTCTTCGAGGGCCAATAAAGCATCCCTACCAGCTGGAGGCATGTATTTGTACAATCCCCCTCCCCAATACTTCACTGGAACCCCATGGGCCCTCAATGAGACCTCATAGGCTGCGAGCCACTTGGCGATGTCGTCACCCGCCCCATAGCTCGCTACAATGTCCTTTGGCAGGTAAGGTTTGGATTCCCTGGTGGACTCTTGGTTTTGGCTGCCACCATTAGGAACAGGTTGTGCCCCGATTCTCAAAATCTGAAGATCTATTTCTTTCAGTCGCAATTCATGGGCCATCCTTTGCTCCTCTTTCTCCTTTTCCAGCCTTGCTAAGTCCCATGTGAGCTGTCTCTTCTCTCTCCGGTCTGCTAACTCCACTTCGGATAAGCCCCCACTAGAGACAGTGCTGCCCTTCCTAGAAAGTGTCCTGGGCCCTGCTGACAGGTTCCCCACCTCAGGTTGGTACATCTCAGCCCCCTCGGGGTCAGGCTCTCCATCCCTGTCTTCCTCCTCAGCCTTGCTTTCCCTGCGTGCCTCCCCCCAAGCCCTTAAGCTGGTTTGAAGTGCACCCTTCTTCGCTCCTGGGGGACAGTACACCCCCTCCCGCTGGCAAAACTCCCTGAGCTGGGCCACAGTGTACGTTTCTAGATTTTCTAGTACAAACTCCATCTCGCCCACTCAGGTTAGAGGACAGGTTTTGTGCAGTAACAATGCAGGGGGGTACCTTTAATAATACCTCCTCCCACCACCAGAGTAAATTTGGAAAAAACAAAAACCCACAATTAGGAAGGCCGCTTTGAGAAAACTCCCGGTGTAGGCCTATGGACTACCCACAGTTATTGTTGAGTATACGTAGGCACAGCTCTATCCCACCACTGAACACCAATTATGTTGGAAACAGCCCACTCCCACTCCGCAGGGTGGTGGTGGACTTCCCGAACACACTGTGGTAGCTTGGCTCGAGTGGTCAGGAAACAGGCGCAGTGCTAAGCATACAATATACCCATACAATAACCATGCGTGCATCCGTTCCAAAAACGACTCTACACCGTAAAAATTATGAAAATATTCTTTCTTTATCTTTTTTCTCTTAGTTGCTGATTGGGAAAATAAATAAGTCAATCACAATATATACATTCTTAAATAGAGCAGGTCAAATAAATATTTGCTGTTTGATGAAATAAATAGGGGTGATCATAAATAACAGGGCATAAATACAAGTGCAATATATACAGATAATTAAATACTTTGAGGCAATGACCACTGTACCAATAAATACTGTACACCAACAAGTCCTGTGGACCTATAAATATAGTGCAGCAATAAATAGGTAAAAATTCAATAAATACAGTACCCCCAATAAATAATTAACAGTATACAGCAACACTCCTGTAATCAGATGACACTTCACTTCTGAAGGGCTGATTTGGCCCAGGCACAGCTTGTAGGGTTGTGGTAGGCTTGAGGGGTACTACTCCCTGGCTGAGGCAAAGGCTGAGGCCTAAACTGAGGTAGATCAAAGGGGGGAAATTCCAATGCCCTGGCTTCCCTCTCCACACAACCTCTCTAGGTTAGTCCCAGTTCACCCCAGGCACAGTCAGGTGGGTTTCAGCACCTCCCTAGCCCCTTAGAGTAGTCTCTCAGGTCTCCACAGGGCCTAAGGCGCCCTCTACTCCACTTACTGCCCTTTTCTGATGTTCCGACGCCGCTGGAGTCGTGTCGATGCCGTGGGGCGGTCCCGGTTCGGTCTCGGCGGCCTCGGCACAATGTCAGTTCTTTGACGACGCCGGCAGGCGGTTCCGGTCCGATGTCGGCGGCCTCGGTTCGATCTCGACCTCCGATTCGACGGCGTCGGGCAGTCTCTTCACGATGTCGACTTCGGGCGGCTCCGGTCCGATGGCGCTCTCGGCTCCGATGACGTCGGCCGGCCTGGCCTTGCTGTCGACTTCCGGCGACTCCGGGGTGCGATCCTCACCCCCGACCTCCGGTGCTCCTCCTCACAGGTTCCGGGCGACTCCGGAGTGCGATCCTCACTCCCGACCTCCGGTGCTCCTCTACCTTGGTCTCCGACGACTCCGGAGGGCGGACTTCACCCTTCCGATGACGCCGCTCACTCGACCTCGGTTCACTTCCTTCTCGACCCTTGGTATTCCTCTCGACCTCCGTCGGCGCCCTCTTACGACCTCAGGCGGCTCCGGGTACGACGTCTGCTACCTCAGTCAGCGCCGCTTCTCCACCTCGGGCTCCAGGTCTTCGGCTACTCGACGCCAGACTCCAGGGAAACCAGTTCTCAGGTCAGAATCTTGCTGCTTTCTTGGTTCTAAGGCCTGTTCCTGCTGTCCAGGTCCTTAGGATGGTTTTCTTCTGTCTTCTTCCCACACAGGGCTATAGGCTGGGATCCATCAGTAGGGACAAGTATCAAGGGTGGGTTTATGGACCCCACTCCAGGCACAAGTTTCCACCCCTGCTGCTTCACTCCTTCCTCCTTCACTGTTGTGCTCCTCTCTCTTCACCAGTCAGGTGCCAACTGCCAGCTCCAACTGCCAACTGCCTCTCTTATCCTCCCAACATTCTAAACGGTCTCCAACTGTCACAGAGTTCTGGAATCTCCTGGAATGTTCTGGAAGGTGCTGGTAGGTTCCAGTGGATGCTGGTGATGTCACAGGTGGCCACCATTTTGTGCTTCAGGCCCTCAGACAGAAGTTTCAGGGGTAGCTAAAATGGCTCCCTGAATCTGTAGCAACACGAAAAAGTCTGGTGGTTCCCAAAAAGGAAAAATTCAAACAGGGTTTGAGGCAAAAGTGGGACAAAATAAATAATGATGAGGAGGGACCACCCAAAGGGCTGACAGGTCTAACACGCCGGGAATTACATCATGAGGTTTCACCTCGGTGTTGTCGGGAAAAGCTGCGACTACCTGTGAACGACAAGATTGTAGTGCAGACATCAAGGAAGCCAGGTAATCTGTCAGCATATTACAGTCAACATCAGTTATTTTACGGGGTATAGGCGTCCCCCACATATTCGGTGGTCTACCAAAGATCACCTCATAAGGGGATAGCCCTGTTCGAGAGTGTGCTACCATTCTCATGTAAAATAGCGCAACTGGTAAGGCTACTATCCAGTCCACCCCTTTTTCCTGACATATTTTAGACAATCTGATTTTTAAAAGTTGATTATGTCGTTCCACGAGACCTGCTGCCTCGGGGTGTCGGACACAGTGGAATTTCCACTGATATCCCAACAAAAGTGAGACATGTTTCATTAATTCGGATGAGAAAGGCTGGCCGTTATCTGAATATACAACACGTGGTAAACCGTACCGTGGGAAGAATTCTCGAACTAGCTGCTTGGCAGTAGTCGGGGCAGTGTAATCTGATACGGGATACGCCTCTGTCCAACGGGAGAGAGCGCAGACAACTACGAGAACATATTTGAATCCTCGACAACGTTCCATCTGAATATAATCCATCTGGAGGACTTCAAAAGGATGGTCAGGAGGCTGAAATCCACCCTGCTCTACGGGAACACTCTTTCCTGGATTAAACTGACAACATATCATACAGGTACGAACTTTTTGTTTAGCTGCTGCTCGTAAATGTTTGTTGAACCAAATGTGCTGAATGCTGTCTAGCATAGCCTTCTCTCCTAAATGTGCTGGACTGTGAACTGTAGCTATAATGGCTTGAACCATGGAATCAGGGAGAAACCATACAGATTTCTCCTTCGTCATCCATCCTTGATCTGTCTGGATCCCTCCTAGTTCAGTCCACTTCTTTATTTCTTCTGCTGTGGCATGTGTCTGTATGTCAATTACGTCAAGTGCGGGATCCTTAATTGTCATACACTGTGTTGGTGTCTGAACTATTGGCTTTGTCATGTCTAATGTGCGATTCTGAGCAGTCTGTTTAGCTGTTCTGTCAGCTAAATCATTGCCTTGAGAAATGATATCAGTAACCTTCGTGTGTGCTTTACATTTCATAATCGATATAGCAGTGGGTAGATGTATTGCGTCTAACAAAGCATGAATGAGGGGTCCGTGCTGAATGTGGGCACCATGGGAGGTTAAATAACCTCTCTCTCGCCACAGCACGCCGAAGTCGTGTACAACTCCGAATGCATAACGTGAGTCAGTGTATACATTAACTTTCTTATTTGTGGCTTGAATACAGGCTTGTGTTAGAGCAATAAGTTCTGCTGCTTGGGCTGACAAAGTATCTATACAATTTGTCTCAATAACTTCAGTGTCTGTTGTGACTGCATACGCGGCCACTAAATCTCCTGTACTTGTTCTCATGCACGATCCGTCTACATACAACGTCAGGTCTGGATCTAACAATGGAACGTCTGTCAAGTCTTGTCTAGGTTTCGTCTTTATTTCAATGATTTCAACACAATCATGAGCTAGTGGGTCTGTTCCAATTACAGGTAATAGTGTAGCAGGATTCAATGTATTACACCGTCGGATCTCTATGTGTGGTTGAAACAATGTCAGTTCATAACCGGTAAGTCTTGCTATGGTCAAGTGTTGTGTTTGTGTTCGGTTCACAAGAACCTCTACTGCATGTGGTACTTGTACTGTCAATGGATGTCCTAACACTATGGCATCGCTTTGTCTGATTGCTAAAGCTGTCGCTGCCACTGATTTCAGGCATGCAGGCAAAGCCTGAGCTACGGGATCTAATGTACTGGAAAAATAAGCACATGGCTTGCGTGATCCTGCTTGATCCTGAGTGAGTACTGACAAGGCAGTACCTTCGCGTTCTGTGACAAAGAGTGTAAAATGTTTGCTATAACATGGTGTTGCTAAAACAGGTGCTTGACATAAAGCTTCCTTTAGGCTTTCAAAAGCTTGTGTATGTTCCTGAGTCCAAGGGAGAACAGTCGATGTGGCTGCCTCCTGTGTGGTTAACTGAATGAGTGGTTTTGCTAGAAATGCGTACTGAGGGATCCACTGCCTACAATATGAAGTGAGGCCTATGAAAGCTCGCACCTCCTTTTGTGTCTGGGGTATTGACATGTTAGCAATTAACTGGATGCGATCTGGTGTAAGCTGCCTTCCCTCCTTGGACAGCGAGTGACCAAGATAAATAACTCGCTGGACACAGAATTGCAGCTTAGAAGGAGACACCTTGTGCCCCTTGTCGGCTAGAAAATGTAAAACTGTCAGAGAAGCTTTTTCACATTCTGGCTCGCTTCTCGCGGTGATCAGCAGATCATCGACATATTGAAGCAGTGTAGTATTGACTGGCATGTGGATACTGTCAAGTTCTCGTTTCAGTGCTTGGCTGTAGATGCTGGGGCTTTCTGTGAATCCTTGGGGAGCGCGTGAGAATTTAAAGCTGCGCCCATTTAAACTGAATCCGAACAAGTATTGGCTTTCCGGATCTATTGGGACGCTGAAAAAGGCATTCTTGAGATCGATTACAGTAAAGAATGTTGCTTCGGAATCAATTGCTGTCAACAATGATGATATATCAGGGACCACAGGGAATTGTGGTACAATACACTTGTTTAGTTCACGCAAATCAATAACCAATCGGTACACTGGTGGGGCAGTAGGATCAGTTCGTTTAAGAATCGGAATTATCGGTGAATTACATACATTGGAGTCTGTTTCTACAACTACTCCCTGGGCAATCAGCTCATCAATGATTTTCAGCAAAGCCACTACAGCATCATGCGGTAACTTGTATTGTCGCATTCGTGGTAGTACCACTCCTGCTTTCAGTGTGACTCGATAGGGTGTAATGTTCATGCAGCCAACATCCGTAGGGCCTTGTGCCCATAGATGTACTGGTAAAGTCTGTAGTCGGGGATCCATGTCTCTAGACACATAGTGACCTTTAAAATCACGCAAAAACAACCTTACTCCTTCCGGAGAACAACATATTATGGCTCCTAGTGCTTTCAGAGTTTTAATTCCTAACAGATTTTCTGGGCATGATTTAGTAAGCAATAAATCTGTAGTTCGTGTCAAAGGTCCTATCGTAAGTGGTAGAGGCTGTGATACTTCATTAACAATAGGTTTTCATGAAAAACCAAGGGAAACATTTTGAGAGCCTGAGAGGGGTGCCCCTGGAACTTCACTACGTTTTATAGTTGTTCGACTTGCCCCTGTATCGAGTAAGAATTTTCTATCTTGACCTAATAATTCACTATGTACATAAGGTCCTTCTTGATCTACAGGAATCTCGATAAGCGGTAAGTCAACTTCCCTCTCTAGGCTTGTTCATGCGTAACGCTGATACTCAGGATATTCATACTGTGCAGTCTGATACATTTGTCGTGTTGTGGTTTGTGTGGCAGTAGCAGGCAACGGTGGTGCAGCTGGCACAAACTGTATGGGTTGCTGTGAGGCTGGCATGGACTGTTGTTGAACTGGCATGGACTGTCCATGCTGCATAGCTCCTTGTTCATTCTGATCTTGTCTAACTAATCGTGGTCTCTCCTTTGCAATACCTGTAGCTATATTACGTTTCAGGACTGGACAATCGTGTACATAATGGCCCAGTTGTTTACAGTAATTGCAGGTTCCCTTTACAGGAACTGCAGAATCACCAGAATGTGTCACACCCTTTTTGTGACCATCTGCTGGTACTGTCTGAGAAACTAGCATTTTCATTTTTGTATCCTTCATGCGTCTATGCTCGTGTTCTTGTTCATCCCTAATTCTATTGTGATGATACTGTAACATTTGTAGCATTTGCGACGGAGTGTTACTTTGCCAGGTACTCTCGAATTTCAATATTCTATTCTTTACTGGAGGCAATGCATTTTCCACTAATTTTGTCACAAATAAATGTGGATATGAGTCACTACTTGCTTTTATACCACTATTTATACCAAAACATTTTTCAAATCGAGCATAATAATCGCTTGTGTCTTCATCTTGCTTTTGTTTGCAGGCTGTGATTGCACCCCAATCTTCCTTTTTTGTAGTTAATAAACGTGGCAGTACCTGTACTAGTAAACCTGGTAACAGTTTAACTTTATCCCCGAGCCCTGAACCTGCAGTTCGGCCCCTTTCTTCCTCTGCTAATGCTGTCCAGTCTATCTTTTGGTCACCCACTTCCCACTCTTTTTCTTTCAGTTTTTCATAAATGCCAGCAGGCAAAAGCACCTTTAATATCGTCATAATATCAGGAAAGGTGTACTCTCCCATCAGTAACATGTCTTTAATTTCTCGGTGGAAACCCGCTGGGTCTTTGTCATGACTAGGTACTACTTTCTTCATTTCCAATAATTCCATTTTTGATATGGGTGTGTAAACAAATACACGGTGAAACTCATTGTCTTCGCCTTTTATTGGGTGCACTTCTCGTAAAGGATTTTGTCTATCCATATAGTACGGCGCTCTTTCTCTGCGGGGCAGCGAGAGAGAATCCGGACTTACAAAAAGGACATACTGCTTACGTGACACTAATATCTCTTTAATTAGCTTGTTACTAGAACCTCTCCATCTGTTCGTGAGTAGTTCCGTTAATATATCAGGTAAAGGACCAGGGTCAGCATGTTGGCTCTTATATAATATGAGGAGTTGCTGAATCATATATATTCCAGCTAAACGTTGTTCATCTGCACTGAGATTAAAAAACGTGTGTGCTACGGTCTCATCACCGTATTTTTCAGGACTGTCAATCCAGTGAACGGCTGATCTGGCTAATTCTTGCTCATCCATGGAATCGAGGAGGTGGTAACCCCTTCGTTCTCGTAATATTTTATCTGCGGCTTGAAACGAATGTTCAGGAGACTTCAGATTTATTATAGGCGTCGGATACGTTCTGCTATTATTTGGGCATACAGAGTGTATGGGATCAGAAAAACATCTAGTATTTTCACAGGATCTTCCTCTGCCTACATAGGCTATGGTCTCTGACTGTCTTGCGGAATTCCCTGATTCGGACACTTCATCTTGTTCAAACTCGTCTGTTCCCAATCTTTCTTCATGAATACGCTCTATTTCTTTACGGATTTTTCGGCACATGGCTATTATACAATTTTGCTTATCGTGTCTCCCTTCTGATATATTCTGACTCCATCTTGTAAGAATAAGCATTGCATTCGGGTCTACCCCCGGGCGGTCTTGATTTCTGATCACACAGTTTATGAGGAAACGTAACAGTTCCCCCTGTATTTCTACTTTCTGGAATTCCATAGCTCTGTTAATACATCCTGGATCTCGTCCCGTTTGAACAAAATGATATATGTTATCTAGATGCGTAGTCATTCCTGGTAACCTTGCTAAATACTCTGCGGCTCGCCTGATACGTAATGATGCCAGGACCATTTCGTCCTCTTTACCAACCACCGGGTCATATCTACAATTTACAAGGAGTTCCTTAAGCGTACGTTCACTTACGAATTTAGGTGTACGTGAATGTGCTGACTCTTGAAAGACAAGTTTATTTATTCTAGGTGGTGTAAAGGTAATGCTAGCACCTCCCGTGGCCCCATCTGGGGCGTCGGGTGTGAATGGGTTCGTTGAACGTGACACAGCAACTATGGGTGTCGATACCTCTGTAGAGTCGACTGCGGAGACAGATGCGGAAACAGATGTGCTTGCCGAAGCTTGTGTCGGGACTTGCTGTTGCACGGGGACAGATACCTGATCCTGACGTTGAACCCCTACACCAGACGGTCTATGTGGTGCGGCGTTAGCATACTCGGGAGCTGCGTCGTCTAGATATGAGGAAAGAAAAACATCTTCTGCGGTTCTGGGATGCCCTTTTGGATGTACCTTAATTGGAAATAATGGGGGTGGCAAGTCTTTTGGCATCTCTGGAGCAGCCTTAGGTAGTCCTTCGGCTAGGAGGGGATACATACCATTCATAAGAGCATTTCTTTGTCTATTTACTTGTTCTGATTTCACTCGGATACCTTCCTCAATTAATGGATTTTCTTGAGCTTTATTTGAACTTTCTTTACTCCTCTCTTCTTGTCTACGTGCTTTTTCTGTACGTCTATGAGATTCTTTACGCCATAACTCAACAGCGTCTTTCTGTGACTGTCTGACCTTTCTTTTCCATAACTCTTCCTCCACTTTCATGATGCACTCTGCATCCCAGGTTCCCGCTACGGGCCACCTTTGACTTTCCGGCAATCCCTTGGTATAGTCTACCCATAGATCAAGAAACAATATGGCATCTAAGCCATGCTTATGGTACATAAAATGCCCTGGAGTGTCCCTAGGAGGAATAGGAACTGCTTCTTCAAGCACCCCTTTTCTGGTAGTAATCTGTCTTAACTTCGAGAAGAGCGGCATATTGACAACTGATCTGATACTTACTCTTGAACTCACTTAATACGAAAAACACAATAATGAACAGTGAACAATGAACACTCATTCGTACCACAATATTTGAACACTTTAAACATTAAACATTAAACATTTTAACAACGACCGACAATGATGACAGTCTGCCTAACTAATCACCACGCTGAATTCTTGACAATAACTGAATACTTCGGAATACTTGATATACTGCTAAACAGTACATATACACTGCTAAACAGTGCAGACCGGATTTGTGTACCCAAATCCGTCTTGACCGGCACAACCTATGTGCGCGTCAACACGCCTCCCCGGCGATGGTACTCACCGAGTAGCTCCTTGAAACGGAAGGCCTCAGAGAATGGACAGGACTCGATGACTGCGGACAGCGGACCCTCTGGACATCGGGATTTCGAAATATCTGGTGGGCCTCTGTATACCTCGGATCTTGCTCTCTCAGCTAGGCTCTGGTCGGGATACTTCGCACTTCTCACCGCCTCGTCTGGGTTGATCGCAGCCTCAGTCGCCCCCGCTTGACCGGAGGGAGCTTACAGGAAATCCTGCTGGTACGCGTTTATGGTCCGTCCAGCTATGGCAGGAGACCGGGCCTGCAACGCACCGCCGGCGCGTGAGATGAGAAAGTGTCCCTATTCGGGCGCCATTATGTGGTAAATAAAATCTTCTTTACCGGACTGAATTTCATACGGAATCTTAAAATAAAGTAAAATAGCTCAAAATAACAAGAGGCAGAATCCGTGGTATAAGAGGTTTTCTAAATGGGCTTTATTCCATCAAAAATGGCCGACTCGAGTCGCGGCCTTCAGGTTCCGTCACCACGAGGGTTCAGGAAGTGAAGTACAATACTTTATTGACAGACATGCATTTTTATAATAAGTACATTACAATGAAACGAATGTAGAAGGCGTAACATTTGATAAGAAAAGTGACAAAACAGGTACGTAATCGAAACTAGGCGTAATAAGGAATAAAAGAAACATGATTGGTTAGGATTATCAGACATAGGTGGATCTATAAGATAATACTTGGCATAGATGCGCGCGCAGCAGCATGACGTGTGAGTGACGTGCAACTAGGGGGTGAAGGGACTTGACATTTAGCTCTACATGTGGAGACGAGAAGTCTGGGGGGTCAAGTCAACCTAATCCCAAATCATATCTAACATCCTATGTTTAAAGAACTATGTTATCCACAAGGAAGGACTCTCGGACAGAATCTAGTCTATACTGACTGTGTGCGTGCACAAACGCCTAAGTGTCTATATGAGATGCGAGAGGCAGAAAACTTTCCATGGCAGCAGGGCTATGAATCACTTGCAGGAGGACGGAAAGGCTGAGTCCTTTGCTTGTGAGCTAAAGGAAATGTTTACCTAAATCACTAGACAGGAATGCATCGGCTGAAGAGCAAGATAGATAATTCGAAGGTGAAATACAGCTTCTTGGCAGGCAGACGAAAACTGGCCGAGGCAGGCACCGTTAGCTGCACAGGGAGTAGGACAAAGTTCATGGATACAGATGCGAGCTCAAGCTGAAGCTGTCAGAGACAGAGAGCAGGGAAAGGCTTTGAGGACAGAATCGGGCCTACTTGCCTGAACTGTAAAAATGGAGTAACTTAGCCATATAAAGTCGGTGGCCTTTCATACTTAGGAATCGAATATCCAGCCCATTGATGGCGGATCTGACAGAGAACATGTCGACGGTAGACACACATATATTTGCGTCTTAGAAACTGGAACTGGAGGGAACATACATGTATTTGTAACATGCATATAGAACCGTTGGGGTCCAAGATAGGGGACATAACTGATCAGGAAAATCCACATTTCCATTTGGGGATGGTGTCTGCGCCCGGGACCACTTCAGTTGCTGCTGCTGTGTGCTTCGTGTGCTGTATCGTGACTTTGATGTATGTGGACTGTGGTCACTGTCGTCAGATGTGGCCAATGTCATGGGGGTGGACAAAGGGACCAGACCTGGACTGTGAGTATGTGCTGTTGAAGGGCTGACGTCACTGTGGTAGACAAAGCCTGGACAGTCCGGTGCAGCCCACCCACGTCTGAGTGTATGCCCTCCATGAAAGCAAACGCCTGTGCCAATATTTTGTCGTGGTTTATGAAGGCACTGAGGAGAGCTGTCTGGCCTACACACAGCTGGTGCAAGAGGTCCACAGACTCAGCACTGATGGCAGCAGGTGGGACAGGGGCAGGGGCAGTGGTGCCAGGGGTGAAGGACACTCTTCCCATCTTACTGAGGCGGACACGGGCAGCACCAGAGGAAGTGGCTGGGAGGGTGAGCACTGGCCGCTGTGTGATGGAAGATGATGCAGAGTCCTGGTTCCCTGCGCCCGCAAACATGGATGCATCCCCGCTGGCATCAGATGATGTGGTACTTTGCGTCTCAGGCTGCGATTCCTCCAGCAGACTTTTGTCCCTCTCTGAGGTGCTGGTGACATCTGTGTCACTGGGCTCCTGTGCAGCTGTTGTGCTTGTTTCACCACCACTGGTGTCCGTCTCCTGTCCCTCCGTGACCACAGGAGATGCTGCAGAGAGAGAAAGATGTAGGCTCAGTTCAGTGGCAGCAACAGAACAAACAAATGCAAGCAATGCATAACAAAAGATGACTAAATCTACATGTTATACAACACAATAGGGCGACCCAATAAACCCCAAGGATTTGGGTATAATGTAATTTCAGACACAATATAAACCTTGAGGATTTATTCCATTAACATTTCTTAGTCATATAGTCACCTTAGTGAGCTTAATTTCATAAAGAACCTAGAGGTAAACGATAGTTATCACAGTTCATTATTTATTCAATTTTTTAGGAATTCTTTTTTTATATTTCAATGTAACAAAAAATTCGTATATACAAAAAGGAAAGAATCAATTTTCATTTGTACACTGGCAACAAAAAACTACTGTCAATTAGGTACACATAGAAAACAGTAGTAATTGACACTTTTTATGATGATGAACCATCCACAGTTTGGTCATATATCAAGAAAACTCTTGTTTCAATATTTTTAGTATCAAAGCACATCAGATGGGTACTTGTTTCCACCAAATAAGTGTCACAGCGTCGACGTTTCGGTCTCCTATTAGAACATATTAATCAACGAGACCATCTTCAGGACCACAGTTGCGCCATGTATCTATTGTAAACAAATGTATTACATTACTAAACTCATTAATACAAATATACATATATACATCTAAGTTCTACACATTGGTATTACCTATACAATGAAGGAAAAACAGGTGTATCCAAGGGTAAAAACCGATCAGGTGACCAAGATCCCAAACACCATAGAGTATATGACCACCATTAAAAAAATTCTCCAAGACACAACTCTATTAGTCAAGCCAGTACGTGAAATGCAACAACTAATTAATAATTCTCACGCAGCGTGACCCTCACCACTTTGTGAATCTATTTGTCATGTTAGAGTGGTGGAAATGTGCCACTTACTATATAAAGACCATAGGCTAATCAAGGTCTATTGAATCACTTCTTCCACAGTCTTCAAAAGAAGAGCTTGATTTCTAAAAAATTTGTACACAAAACGCCGTAAATCAAACAACTATCAAAGACATATTAAAAACTATAAACTATAAGTGCATTGTTTCAAATAAACAAAACGGACAAGCCTCTCAGCCACTACTTACAAGAAACGCCCCTTATCGTCGGCGGTGTATAAATCGTTATTCTGTGAACAAACAGAAACCCGCCTAATCAGTTAACGCCAATACCATGTCTACAGTATCTTTCCCAATTGATTCGGCGGTCCAACATAATTATATAACTTACTCTTTAGACAGAAGTTTACAGCTATTCTCCTTCCGTTGCACGTCTCGCCTCAGAGTCCGAGCATGAGTGCTGGGGCGACGTGAACCTTAATAATGACGTAAATGACGTGATCTCAAACGTCATTGGTACGCGGTAGACAGGTCGGCCATCTTTGAGTGTAGTCTACACAACGGACCAACCTAATATCCAGATCGCTTCAAGATACGTTACATCAATGACATCCAATTCAAAACAAAATCAACACCAAATAAACAAGTGAATAAGCAACCTAATTACAGGCATCCATCTATCTTGCGAAAAACCATTATATTTAGTTGTACCACACCTGTTGTCAGGTCGCTTAAACAGAACCATGTCCCAATCGTCTTACACCAAGTAAAAAACTGACGGCCATTTTAAGGTGGGCATATTAGCACTGTAAGTAAGCAGATAAAATTCCAACTAAATACCACAATATTCATATCCTTCTATAGATAGAGTAATAGGAGAGCAGATCAGGCCACAAGTCTAACTACACAGCCTGGCTAGTACTCTCCATGTAAGCTAGAAAACCACTTAAAACAAAAATGTAAGTGACTACATCAGCAGTGTGAATCAAACGCTATCAATATGGAACTACAACATCAGAGACAACCAGATGGTGATCATATAGTCTAGAGCGTCGCTAAAGTTTGCCATTCAATAAAGGAATTTAATCCCCTCTCCACCGTCTTGACTAGCCAAATCCACCTGTTTTCCTTCAAGGTCAATAGGCGTTCAACATTCTGTCGCCTTTTTGTGTTCTTAATAGTCTCAAGTACAAACCATTTCATTTCAGTAGGGTTGTGATCTTTTTCTACGTAATACTCTACCATAGGTGCAGTAATAATTCTACACCTAATACGCGATTGGTGTTGTATTATACGCTTTTTGACTTCTTGTGTTGTTTTTCCTATATAGTATAGGCCACAAGGGCATTCTATACAATATATGACATTTCTTGTCAAACAATTTGTGCGTTGGCGTATTGTCCACTTAATTCCATTCAACACACAGGATTTTACTACTGATGTCGTTGGGCAGGCTATGCAATGTCCACATGGGTAATGCCCAGTTATGGGTGCTAGCCCCCACAGGTTCGTTATTGTAGTCGGAGCAGGTTCTTTATATGCTTTTACTAGTGAGTCCCTTAGATTCTTTGCTCTTTTGAATGCAAACCGCGGTCTCGAGAGCTGTGGTTCAGCTTTTTGTACCAAATGCCAGTTTTTTGACAAAATCTTTTTGATGGAATTAGACTCAGTGCCAAATGTCATGACACAGGTAATGATTTCAGTTGTGGGAGCACGCTGGTCCTTACTCTGTAGGAGTGCCTCCCGATCATAATACCATGCCCTCTTGAGTGAGCGTTTCACAAGCCTGTATGGGTAGCCTCTCATTCCCAATTTTGTCTGTAAGATTTTGGCCTCCCTGAAATAAACGGAATTGTACCAGACGGGAGGATTATTTCAGGGAGGCCAAAATCTTACAGATTTGTCAAAAAACTGGCATTTGGTACAAAAAGCTGAACCACAGCTCTCGAGACCGCGGTTTGCAGTAGTAAAATCCTGTGTCTTGAATGGAATTAAGTGGACAATACGCCAACACACAAATTGTTTGACAAGAAATGTCATATATTGTATAGAATGCCCTTGTGGCCTATACTATATAGGAAAAACAACACAAGAAGTCAAAAAGCGTATAATACAACACCAATCGCGTATTAGGTGTAGAATTATTACTGCACCTATGGTAGAGCATTACGTAGAAAAAGATCACAACCCTACTGAAATGAAATGGTTTGTACTTGAGACTATTAAGAACACAAAAAGGCGACAGAATGTTGAACGCCTATTGACCTTGAAGGAAAACAGGTGGATTTGGCTAGTCAAGACGGTGGAGAGGGGATTAAATTCCTTTATTGAATGGCAAACTTTAGCGACGCTCTAGACTATATGATCACCATCTGGTTGTCTCTGATGTTGTAGTTCCATATTGATAGCGTTTGATTCACACTGCTGATGTAGTCACTTACATTTTTGTTTTAAGTGGCTTTCTAGCTTACATGGAGAGTACTAGCCAGGCTGTGTAGTTAGACTTGTGGCCTGATCTGCTCTCCTATTACTCTATCTATAGAAGGATATGAATATTGTGGTATTTAGTTGGAATTTTATCTGCTTACTTACAGTGCTAATATGCCCACCTTAAAATGGCCGTCAGTTTTTTACTTGGTGTAAGACGATTGGGACATGGTTCTGTTTAAGCGACCTGACAACAGGTGTGGTACAACTAAATATAATGGTTTTTCGCAAGATAGATGGATGCCTGTAATTAGGTTGCTTATTCACTTGTTTATTTGGTGTTGATTTTGTTTTGAATTGGATGTCATTGATGTAACGTATCTTGAAGCGATCTGGATATTAGGTTGGTCCGTTGTGTAGACTACACTCAAAGATGGCCGACCTGTCTACCGCGTACCAATGACGTTTGAGATCACGTCATTTACGTCATTATTAAGGTTCACGTCGCCCCAGCACTCATGCTCGGACTCTGAGGCGAGATGTGCAACGGAAGGAGAATAGCTGTAAACTTCTGTCTAAAGAGTAAGTTATATAATTATGTTGGACCGCCGAATCAATTGGGAAAGATACTGTAGACATGGTATTGGCGTTAACTGATTAGGCGGGTTTCTGTTTGTTCACAGAATAACGATTTATACACCGCCGACGATAAGGGGCGTTTCTTGTAAGTAGTGGCTGAGAGGCTTGTCCGTTTTGTTTATTTGAAACAATGCACTTATAGTTTATAGTTTTTAATATGTCTTTGATAGTTGTTTGATTTACGGCGTTTTGTGTACAAATTTTTTAGAAATCAAGCTCTTCTTTTGAAGACTGTGGAAGAAGTGATTCAATAGACCTTGATTAGCCTATGGTCTTTATATAGTAAGTGGCACATTTCCACCACTCTAACATGACAAATAGATTCACAAAGTGGTGAGGGTCACGCTGCGTGAGATTTATTAATTAGTTGTTGCATTTCACGTACTGGCTTGACTAATAGAGTTGTGTCTTGGAGAATTTTTTTAATGGTGGTCATATACTCTATGGTGTTTGGGATCTTGGTCACCTGATCGGTTTTTACCCTTGGATACACCTGTTTTTCCTTCATTGTATAGGTAATACCAATGTGTAGAACTTAGATGTATATATGTATATTTGTATTAATGAGTTTAGTAATGTAATACATTTGTTTACAATAGATACATGGCGCAACTGTGGTCCTGAAGATGGTCTCGTTGATTAATATGTTCTAATAGGAGACCGAAACGTCGACGCTGTGACACTTATTTGGTGGAAACAAGTACCCATCTGATGTGCTTTGATACTAAAAATATTGAAACAAGAGTTTTCTTGATATATGACCAAACTGTGGATGGTTCATCATCATAAAAAGTGTCAATTACTACTGTTTTCTATGTGTACCTAATTGACAGTAGTTTTTGGTTGCCAGTGTACAAATGAAAATTGATTCTTTCCTTTTTGTATATACGAATTTTTTGTTACATTGAAATATAAAAAAAGAATTCCTAAAAAATTGAATAAATAATGAACTGTGATAACTATCGTTTACCTCTAGGTTCTTTATGAAATTAAGCTCACTAAGGTGACTATATGACTAAGAAATGTTAATGAAATAAATCCTCAAGGTTTATATTGTGTCTGAAATTACATTATACCCAAATCCTTGGGGTTTATTGGGTCGCCCTATTGTGTTGTATAGCTATTTGCGCAGAAATTTCTGCAAGGGCCCTTGTTATAAGTGGTTTTGTGATTTGTTAACTATAGGTATTGCCGTCACATATAAGGTTGTCTAAATATTTTTTTCATATTTATGTGTTATTATTTGTGCACTTTATCTTTAGTAAATTTGTAACAAGTCTCCATATGTCAGAACAGGAAACCTTAACCTATACAGATGAATATATCGCCAAAATAGCAGGTGGACCATCATTGCTTGGCCCTACTAGTGGGGGCACTACTCATAACATTCAGCAAACCACACTACGTAACAACCTAGAAAGGTTACACAAGAAGCTTATAAGAACCGAACTGCATGCTAATTCTTAACAGATTGCCTTAATAACAACATAATCCCGGTAGGATTACAGGTACGCAATATACCAGTGATCTTTATAGATGACGAGGATTTTAAGGTGGGCTTCAGTTTTGTATCCAATAAATGCTCACGAAGTTGGATGGTTCTGAGTATAGAGACAGCCTTAAAACATATAGACAAACTGAAAGCAGAAATAGCGGATTTAGAAAAGCAAATCCTGGAAGATTCTTCAGTGACAGACTCCCGTGAATTTCTGACAAAGTTAGAGAACATTATCTCTGATTTTCAGAGAAACAATATACTAAAAAAGACGGATAAGTTACAAAAAGATATAAAAAACTATTCTAGAGAACGAACTTACCCATACTTGAAAAAAGATTTTTTCCAACAGAACCCAAGTCAATCCAACTGGGTACCAAAACATACTACTTTTTCAGACACGGGCTCTTCAAGTTCTGATGAAAATAACAGCCGTGGAGGAACTCCCAACTATAGACAAGGTAGAGGTCAAAATCAGTCCACTTCCTCCACTACTTTTTTAGGGAGAGGTCAACACACACAGAGAGGCAGAACTCGCAACAACAGGAGAGGATGGTTCAGGAACCAATACACCCCGGGTTACAGACAAACCAGGAACACATACTACGCGTGGTAGATCCGCACACAAAAGAAAACCCAAACATAATGACTGACTACAACCGAGGAAATTTGGAGGTAGTCCCCATCTTCAACCTCTCTAAACATGAACTATCTGTAAAAGAAATTGAGTTACTTAGTCATGGCCTCTCCTATGTACCGACTAACAGAAATGACATCTTCACAACACAGATTGAACTATATAAGTTTTTTAGGATGATTCGTCTTAAATACATGTTCAACAGGACTCCCAGTGTCACACAAAATAATGTCACAGGCTTGCGATGTTCTTCTACTTTCTATCCCGCCACTAATCTGATCCCGAAGGAATTAGTGACCTTTGAGAGTGTGGTACTCATGGAAATAGAACAAATGTTTAAAAATAAACAGTATGTAAAATACAACTTCACCAAGGATGAACACCATACCCTAAAAACGCTTGCCAGTAGAGATGATATTATTATCAAACCTGCTGACAAGGGTGGAAGTATCATTATACAAGATAAATCTGACTATGATTTAGAGGCATTAAGACAACTGAATAACACTACCCATTACATCAAACTAATGAGAGACCCCACAGAAAAGATCAGATCAAAAATTCTAAACCTAACGAGGAATGGATTGGACAACCTATGGTTGAGCCAAAAGGAATTTGCTTATCTGAACAAAAATGACTTCTCCATACCTGCGTTCTACACGCTACCTAAAATACATAAGGACGACAAAAAAACCCCCGGAAGACCAATTGTGGCTGGTTGCCAATCCATCTTACAACCATTAGCTGAATATGTCGACTTCTTTATAAAACCCTTTGTAATGTTGACACAATCCTACACGAGAGACAGCACACATGTAATCACAGCAATAGAAGGTCAACCTTTTAACAAGCAGTATAACATTCTAGTCACGATGGACATAGAAAGCTTGTATACAAGTATTCCACAAGGAGAGGCTCTAGAAGTAATTCATATGACATTAGAAAGAAGGCCACGTCCCCATCAGGTACCATCTGACTTCATTGTCGAATGTGCAAAGATCGCCTTGGAACAAAATTATTTTCTGTTCAATGGCGACTTCTATGGCCAAGTAAAGGGAGCCGCTATGGGAGCAATTTTTGCTCCAGATATAGCGAACTTGTATGTTGCTGCCTTTGAAGAAGAGATCATCTACAACAACAACCCCTTCAAAAATGAAATTAAAAAATACCTTCGATACATCGATGATGTATTGATGATCTGGGAGGGGCCCACTTCGAGACTACATGAGTTCCATGTATGGCTTAATGAACAAAGTGACCATCTCAAATTTACTTTAGACTCTGATGACCAGTCTATTAATTTTCTTGATCTAAAAATTTGGATTGACGACGGAGTATTAGCCACCAGTCTATTCACAAAACCGACAGCAAGAAACACATTGCTCGAATACACTAGTCACCACCCACGGAACCTACGGGATAACCTCCCGTTTGGCCAGTTCCTGCGTATTAAACGGAATTGTACCAGACGGGAATATTATTTCAGGGAGGCCAAAATCTTACAGACAAAATTGGGAATGAGAGGCTACCCATACAGGCTTGTGAAACGCTCACTCAAGAGGGCATGGTATTATGATCGGGAGGCACTCGTACAGAGTAAGGACCAGCGTGCTCCCACAACTGAAATCATTACCTGTGTCATGACATTTGGCACTGAGTCTAATTCCATCAAAAAGATTTTGTCAAAAAACTGGCATTTGGTACAAAAAGCTGAACCACAGCTCTCGAGACCGCGGTTTGCATTCAAAAGAGCAAAGAATCTAAGGGACTCACTAGTAAAAGCATATAAAGAACCTGCTCCGACTACAATAACGAACCTGTGGGGGCTAGCACCCATAACTGGGCATTACCCATGTGGACATTGCATAGCCTGCCCAACGACATCAGTAGTAAAATCCTGTGTCTTGAATGGAATTAAGTGGACAATACGCCAACACACAAATTGTTTGACAAGAAATGTCATATATTGTATAGAATGCCCTTGTGGCCTATACTATATAGGAAAAACAACACAAGAAGTCAAAAAGCGTATAATACAACACCAATCGCGTATTAGGTGTAGAATTATTACTGCACCTATGGTAGAGTATTACGTAGAAAAAGATCACAACCCTACTGAAATGAAATGGTTTGTACTTGAGACTATTAAGAACACAAAAAGGCGACAGAATGTTGAACGCCTATTGACCTTGAAGGAAAACAGGTGGATTTGGCTAGTCAAGACGGTGGAGAGGGGATTAAATTCCTTTATTGAATGGCAAACTTTAGCGACGCTCTAGACTATATGATCACCATCTGGTTGTCTCTGATGTTGTAGTTCCATATTGATAGCGTTTGATTCACACTGCTGATGTAGTCACTTACATTTTTGTTTTAAGTGGTTTTCTAGCTTACATGGAGAGTACTAGCCAGGCTGTGTAGTTAGACTTGTGGCCTGATCTGCTCTCCTATTACTCTATCTATAGAAGGATATGAATATTGTGGTATTTAGTTGGAATTTTATCTGCTTACTTACAGTGCTAATATGCCCACCTTAAAATGGCCGTCAGTTTTTTACTTGGTGTAAGACGATTGGGACATGGTTCTGTTTAAGTGACCTGACAACAGGTGTGGTACAACTAAATATAATGGTTTTTCGCAAGATAGATGGATGCCTGTAATTAGGTTGCTTATTCACTTGTTTATTTGGTGTTGATTTTGTTTTGAATTGGATGTCATTGATGTAACGTATCTTGAAGCGATCTGGATATTAGGTTGGTCCGTTGTGTAGACTACACTCAAAGATGGCCGACCTGTCTACCGCGTACCAATGACGTTTGAGATCACGTCATTTACGTCATTATTAAGGTTCACGTCGCCCCAGCACTCATGCTCGGACTCTGAGGCGAGACGTGCAACGGAAGGAGAATAGCTGTAAACTTCTGTCTAAAGAGTAAGTTATATAATTATGTTGGACCGCCGAATCAATTGGGAAAGATACTGTAGACATGGTATTGGCGTTAACTGATTAGGCGGGTTTCTGTTTGTTCACAGAATAACGATTTATACACCGCCGACGATAAGGGGCGTTTCTTGTAAGTAGTGGCTGAGAGGCTTGTCCGTTTTGTTTATTTGAAACAATGCACTTATAGTTTATAGTTTTTAATATGTCTTTGATAGTTGTTTGATTTACGGCGTTTTGTGTACAAATTTTTTAGAAATCAAGCTCTTCTTTTGAAGACTGTGGAAGAAGTGATTCAATAGACCTTGATTAGCCTATGGTCTTTATATAGTAAGTGGCACATTTCCACCACTCTAACATGACAAATAGATTCACAAAGTGGTGAGGGTCACGCTGCGTGAGAATTATTAATTAGTTGTTGCATTTCACGTACTGGCTTGACTAATAGAGTTGTGTCTTGGAGAATTTTTTTAATGGTGGTCATATACTCTATGGTGTTTGGGATCTTGGTCACCTGATCGGTTTTTACCCTTGGATACACCTGTTTTTCCTTCATTGTATAGGTAATACCAATGTGTAGAACTTAGATGTATATATGTATATTTGTATTAATGAGTTTAGTAATGTAATACATTTGTTTACAATAGATACATGGCGCAACTGTGGTCCTGAAGATGGTCTCGTTGATTAATATGTTCTAATAGGAGACCGAAACGTCGACGCTGTGACACTTATTTGGTGGAAACAAGTACCCATCTGATGTGCTTTGATACTAAAAATATTGAAACAAGAGTTTTCATGATATATGACCAAACTGTGGATGGTTCATCATCATAAAAAGTGTCAATTACTACTGTTTTCTATGTGTACCTAATTGACAGTAGTTTTTTGTTGCCAGTGTACAAATGAAAATTGATTCTTTCCTTTTTGTATATACGAATTTTTTGTTACATTGAAATATAAAAAAAGAATTCCTAAAAAATTGAATAAATAATGAACTGTGATAACTATCGTTTACCTCTAGGTTCTTTATGAAATTAAGCTCACTAAGGTGACTATATGACTAAGAAATGTTAATGAAATAAATCTACATGTTGCACACCATCCTGTGCAATCACATTGTGCTAACTCACTATATTGACTCAAACAGTGTGTGGGAACTGGAAATTCAGGCATAAGTGAGCCATGTGATGACCACACAGCACAACACCCTGCTAGTGGCTCGGCTCAACCAAGCACACAACTCTGAGCACACCTAGGGACATGATGGAGGCACACTACTTGTTGCCACTGACAGATCAGGAGTGGAAAACACAGACAAAACATGACATTCCACAATGGCCATGAGCTCATGCCACCCACCATGTTGTACTTTGGGGCCCAAAGACTGGTGCACATTGTTGTCCGATGTCTAGGCCTCCCAAATCTGGGTGCATGCAATAGACGCATTGATGAAGGCACAGTCAGATCGGGCACACTGCCGTTCCCTCCCATGGGATCCCCCAGACTACCCCAATGCAGAAGAAACCTGAAGAGCATGACTCAGAATGCAATGGGAATGCACAGCATTCAAATTACCTTTGTAAGTACAGGTAGGGCAAATGCGTAACACCGGCACCCAGCCCAGCAGCCACTTACATGCCACTGCATCACACTACCAACATCACATAGGCACAGAGCTGGCACAGGCTCTGTACACATGCAGCCACTCCCAGCCAAAGTCAACCTCCCTGAATGCTCACCCCTGGCTTGCTGCTGATGCTCCTTTAAACGTGCATCCAGCTCAGGCTGTGTCACCGTCAAGATGCGGCCCATTAGTGGTGTCATGCTGCGCCGTGCCAAACACCCAGTGTGAGGAAGCAGCCCCAAGGTAATCTCCGCTACGTTCTTTGCCAGCCGGCTGATGTCATCCCACCTCTTGTGGCAGTGGGTGCGCCGTTGGTTTGAGACCCCCAGAGCTCTCACCTTGGCCGCAATGGCCCTCCACACGGCCTTACGCTGGTGTACCTTGAGCTGCAGGCATGGGAGACAAGAGGAGTAAATGATCAGTGGCACAGTGTTATGTACCGACATCTATCAGTATAGCAGCAAGATACAGACTCATCACAAATCCAACAACATGTCGATCAGAGACTAGAATACATCTCACATGGTACATCTGCATGGGAAAAGCAGCTGTGAATGCATGCAGGTGTGAGGGGGAACACAGTCCCTGCACATCTCACACACATGCAGGATGCCAGCACTGAAACTCCTATGTAGCCTGCCCACATCTCCAGTCCATTGGTGGGTTGAGCAACACATACATCACATATCAACCTGTGTTTGGGGGTAGACTCACTGTGTACAAGACTGCACAGCCCTCAATGTCCCTGCCCTGTGAACAGATAACTGTGTCATGGATTTCACATTGAAGGACATGATCTCACAAATCCAAAATCCTCATCACAAGGCCGGTCGTGTGCAATCTACAGTGCTGAGATGGCCCATAGCTGCAGTGCAATGAGAAAAGACTGATGTAATACTCTGTAAGTGAAGTGATGTGTCCTTGTCTTTTTGAGCGGGGACTGTGCAGACCAGCTGGGCTCACACTGAGATGGACAACAGGGGCACACACAGCCATTCAGCCAAGCAATCACTGTCCTGAATCCTGCATGAACAACCTTCTGCATCACTATAGGGCTGACAACACAACACAAGTCACTCACACATACATGTGCAGGCAGGGAAACCTGTGGCATTGGGTACACACACCTTCCCCCTGGAGACGGCATGTTAGGCAGTGCATGAAACAACCCCACACTCTCAGGCACATACTGCATCAGTCCAACTACATGTTTGTTCACCCTCCCCCCACACTGTTGAGGACTTACCACAACATTTGGGGCAGCATACAGCCTTGGGTACTGTATGAGCGCCTAGTCCACCAGGACCTCCAGCTCCTCGCTCGTGAAGTGACTGGCACGGATCTTCTCTGTCCTTGCCATCACTGTGGACATGAGACAACAGCAGCAGAATTGGGTGGTGAGGGGTCTCTGTCAGCAGTCACTGGAGGCAGCAGCAGGTGGGGGTCTCTGGCATCAGTCCCTGGAGGGAGCAACAGGTGAGGGGTCTCTGGCAGCAGTCCCTGGAGGCAGCAGCAGGTGAGGGGTCTCTGGCAGCAGTCCCTGGAGGCAGCAGCAGGTGAGGGGTCTCTGTCAGCAGTCCCTGGAGGCAGCAGCAGGTGAGGGGTGTCTGTCAGCGGTCCCTGGAGGCAGCAACAAGTGAGGGGTCTCTGTCAGCAGTCCCTGGAGGCAGCAGCAGGTGAGGGGTCTCTGTCAGCAGTCCCTGGAGGCAGCAGCAGGTAAGGGGTCTCTGGCAGCAGGCTTTGGGAGCGGTGGAAGAGTGAGGCTCCCTCCCGCACATATAAAGCCCCCTGGGGTCATTTCAAAGGTGCCAAGCTGCAGCAATTGGTGGTCCAGGTCTGCCTCTTTCAAATGCATCCAATGACCGCCTCCGCGGTGGCAGAGCACGCCTACCGCGATTTTCAAAATTGCATCATGCCAATGCAATAAAGCTTCCCATTGGCTGTAAGGGCATGCTCCATGGCGGTGACACACCGCAGGGGCCCGGTGTGCGCTACCGCAATGGTGCATCCTTCAAATGCATCCAATGACCACCTCCGCGGTGGTGGAGCACGCCTACCGTGATTTTCAAAATTGCATCATGCCACCGCAATCAAACTTCCCATTGGCTGTAAGGGCATGGTCAATGGCGGTGACACACCGCAAGGGCCTGGTGTGCGCAACCGCGATTTTGTCTGCGGAGCATGCCCACCGCCATTTGGGCATGTCTCCATGCCTATCACTACCGCACTTGTGTGAATGGGGGGTGCTGGTGACACACCACTGGGGCCAGGCAGTAGCTACCGTGATATGGGTGCCATACATTGACAAGAGGTACCGAGATTTTGGCGGCGGAGCATGCCCACCGCCATTTGGGCATGTCTCCATGCCCATCACTACTGCACTTGGATGAATGGGGGGGTGCTGGTGACACACCACTGGGGCCAGGCGGTAGCTACCGCAATATGGGTGCCATACATTGACACGAGGCACCGCGACTTTGGCGGCGGAGCATGCCCACCGCCATTTGGGCATGTCTTCATGCCTATCACTACCGCACTTGTGTGAATGGGGAGTGCTGGTGACACACCGCTGGGGCCAGGTGGTAGCTACCGCAATATGGGTGCCATACATTGACACGAGGCACCGCGATTTTGGCAGCGGAGCATGCCCACCGCCATTAGGGCATGTCTCCATGGATATCACTACCACACTTGTGTGAATGGGGGTGCTGGTCCAAAGATAAAATAACAAATCTAGGCAGTAAACATGGATTATAAAGTTACGAGGCAATATCAAAATTCTAATTTGATTGAGACAGTGTACTCCTACTACAGTAAAGATAATTTTAAATCATTTTATTTATGTTGCATAAAACATCAGACAATATGTACAAAGAGGCAACAAGAATAACAACCACATGAAATAAACATTACTGGCACAAAACAGTGTTTCCGACAAAATACGTGATGACAGGAAAAAAGCAATACATATACTGGCTTATGAAGCGAAAAGCTGGGGGAAAGGTGGTTAATTTCAGTAGAGAGTTGTAATTTTCTATGCGCGTTTCGGCATTAAGATGCCTTCTTCAGGAAAAAGCCAAAACAATTCCTAAATAAAGAACAAAAATGAGTTTGTATAAACAATTTATAAACACATAGACATACATGTAATTTCAGCAATCAATAAGAGCTTTGTTTCTTAAATAGATGTTTAGAGACCTATTAACAGAGTATATTGGGTCATGTGTATATGCGTATATACGACATAGTGGAGTACACTGTATCCATATGGAAAATATAACACAAAATGGGGTTGGCACACACGAAAGAAAGAATAAAATGAAACCCAGAATTAAAAAGGGTTACTGATATCATCCATCAGAAAAGGAATTAACGATATGATGATATAGTGAGGAGACAAGAGACTGTCTCCAGATAGGACACCTCTATGTGCAGCGTGAAAGAGTTCAAACAAGACCAGGGTAAGTGCTACTTAATGAAAGTCCAATAGAAACCAGCCATCAATTGAAAAATAAGGCATAATCAAATTTACGTATCTATTACCTACTATGTCCCTGATGGACTGCAGAGACAAAAATTTCTCAGGATGTCAAAGACAAGATGCAAATATCGTACAAAGGATGCCGAATATCCAGGATCTGGAGATTCACGAAGAAATTCACGTCCCGGAAGTCCTAATGTTGGATCTATGTATAATTCGGAACGGGTAGACTAAAGAATTCTGTAATGAGTGAATTGAAAATGATAAGGAACTGCTCCAATGTTAAAGTGAATGACTAAAAAGTGAAAAGGGATATTTACCTAGGTGAACTCAAGTTCTATGGAAGGAAATCGATCGACCATAGATGGCGCTAAGTCCTTAGTCGCCAGAGTTACCACAAATTACATGAAGTGGCCTGGGTAGTAGTAAATTGATGGAGGCTGGAGAAAAGCAATTAAAGAATATAAGAAACATCACAAGAGTAAGACTAATAAAACGAAACTTATGTGCTGAGGATCGGCGTGTACAAGTTGGGAAAACTAAGTTAGGAAAGCAGCGAGTAAACTTAAAATCCTGAAGTATATAACTGCAACAGATTGACTGGAGAGCAAGGTCTGGGATTACCTGTATAAATAGCAACGGGACTCTTTATGTAGAGATGCAAGGAAGAGGAAGATGAAATCGTCGCTGTACTATGGAGTACTCGTAAAAGATATATAACTGTAACGAGATATACAATAAATTCAATTATGGAACATGTCAAGGGATACAATAGGTGATGGGCATGACTAGGAAAATAACCCATCAGTTACCAACCATGAATGAATCAAAATTTAAATTTTAAAGTGAGGGTCAAAATATTAAATGGAGGGTCAAAAATTCGCTATCCCAGCATGAACGCCACAATGAGAGAAGGTACTTACTTCGAAACGTATGAATATCAGCCTGTCCGTGATGCAACCCGGCACGGAAATGCCGTAGAGGAAACAGGGTGTTTATGAAAGAGGAGGCAGCCAATGGCATGGCTGTGTATAGCTCATGTGATCATGACGTGAGACGCGTTCAGCATATACAGGAAATGCTCAACCGAGTCTGCATATTACAATGGAACTAGAACGCTAACCGAGTGAAGAAGGATGGCGGTCTGAAAGCAAGAAAGAAAAGAAACTTATAACAGGATGACCGATGGGAAAAAAGATTGAAATAGAGGCAGAGGTGATGCCTTCACTAATAATAGAGGAGCATGTATTTTTAACGCAATGTGGGAATGTGTATAAAAGTAAGTAAAAGGGAATAACGATGGCCACTGTGCCAGGGAAAGAATAGGCAGTGGCATGTATGGGTCGTAAACAGCAATGGAGGAATATGTGAATACAAATGAAATTAAAACCATAAGTATAAATGTGGATCAAAGAAATTTGGGATGGTCCCAAATCTGAAGAGATATTGTACGTATCAGAAACAGCTTTATTGGAAACAGAATTGGAAATCAAGGGATTTAATGATAGGTATAGCGGATAGCGTTCTCCCATGGGATTTCGCTGTTTAATCTGTTTTTAAGCGAATCAAGGGTAAAAATCCAATACACCTCCCGTCTTTTGCGTATTTCTTCTGATCTGGACTTATCAGTACTGTCTATTTTTTCAATAATGAACCACTTGAAATCGTTAGATGTATGTTTGTATTCAATACAATGTTTAACTAAGGGAGCATTTATTTTGGATGTGTGTATAGCTGAGCGGTGTTCAGTATAACGACTATTGAAAGCTCGGGCTATCTTCCCTACATAGCCCAGATGGCATGGGCAGATCATTAGGTAGATGACGTTTTTACTTTTGCAGTTAGAAAAATTGTGGGGGGGTGATAGAATGTCCATGGTAGTCATAGGTGGCACCAACAATTGCTGTGTCACAGGCTTTGCAGTTGGAACATCTGTATGTGCCTTTAATGGGTGCTGAGCCGTCAATGTTTTTCTAAATGAACGGTGTGGTTTCAATAAACCTAGAGCGTGTCATGAGGCCTTTCAGATTTTTGTTTCTACGGTGGGCAAAGAGGGGTTTAGGGATTTTCCCTTTGATTTCGGGATCACTGTTTAAGATATGCCAACTACCATTAACAATTTGTCTAACTTTATTGTTTAGGGTGGAGTGTTTGATTATGCATACCAAAGTGTTTTTAGTCAAGGGTATTTTCTCTTTCAAAAGGCAATCCCGATCATAGAATCGTGCGAGTTTGTAAGATTCGCGAATCAGTCTATGAGGGTATCCCCTCGCAAGAAACTTTTCTTTCAAGTTAGAGGCTTGTGTGTCAAAGTCTCAAATGTTAGTACAGTTTCGTCGTAAGCGTAGAAACTGTCCGAAAGGGATGCTTTGTCGTTGAACTCGAGGGTGATAGCTATCGAAGTGTAGTAATGTGTTGCGTGCTGTAGGTTTTACAAATAAATCGACCTCAAGTGTGTTGGTATTATTCCTAATGATGATGTCAAGGAATTCTACATGGGTTTTACTAATATGTGATGTGAACCGAAGGTTAGTATCACATAAATTTAGCCAGAGAAGGAATTCAGATAGATTTTCATCACAGTCAATCCATATGAAGAATATGTCGTCGATGTACCGGGACCATCGAGTGACAGACTCAGAAAAGGGCGCAAGGTCATTGTGTATATATTTCATTTCGAAGTGCGCCATATATATATTGGCCACTGAAGGAGCAACCGAAGCCCCCATACTTACACCTTTGATCTGTTTGTATAAGGTGTTGCCAAACTTGAAAGTGTTTTCTGAGAGTACAATGTGTAAGCATTGTAATTCAAATGTTTTGGGACATCTAATGTTATATGTGTCAATGAACCAAGAGACAGCGTCTAGGGCTTCACGTTGAGGTATGTTACTGTATAAGGATTCGATGTCAAGAGTAACCATAGTATGTCTGGCTTGATTAAAAGGAAGATTTTCAACTTGATTAATCATAGCTCGAGTATCCATGATATAGGATGGAATATTAATCATGTGCGGTCTCAAGATGTTGTCACAATATTTAGAAAGGGGTTCAGTAATGGAACCTATAGTAGAGACTATTGGTCTAAATGGGGGATCCAAAATATCTTTATGTATTTTGGGGACGCCATAAATACAAGGCATTTTCGGTTCCCCTCGATTGAGATAGTCATATTCTTTAGGGCAAATAAGGCCGTTGTTCAGGGCATGTCTAGTAAGATGTTGAATTTGTGACATGACTTTAGAGGTAGGGTTTTGCTGTGCTTTAACATAAAAATTACCGTCACTAAGTACATTTTTCATTTTAGTTTCATACTGAATAGTATCTAGTACTACTATACCTACTCCTTTGTCGCAGCTTTTGATTGTAAGGGATTTTTCATTAGCTAATTTGTGGAGGGAATCATGTTCAGCTTTATCTAAATAGTCTGTGGGTTTGGGTACAAATTGGGTGGCCTTTTTTAGTTTATTTAGCACAGTATGTTCAAACACAGCTACTTCAGGGCCAAGTTGTTCTAACGTGGGAGTAAAAGTAGAGTGGTTGGATACTATGGGTGTCCTGTCAGTCTCATCAGATGTTGGTTCTTTGTCGACAAAAAACTTTTTTAGTCTGATTTTCCAAAAAAAAGTGATGATGTCTTGATGTAGTTCGAATATGTTGGTCTTAGTATGGGGTACAAAAGAAAGGCCTTTTGATAATAATGTAATACTAGCATTATCAAGGGAAGAAGATGAAAGGTTAAAGATGGGTATAGTATCTTGCTGTGATGCTGACATCATATCCATCTTCAAGGGCCTTTTCTCCAGTATTGGGCGTTGCGTGTTTCTAGCATATGTTGATTGGATTGTTGATATTGAGGGTTCTGATCATTTCCTCTCGTTTGAGTCTGAAATCGAACTCTTCGTCGGGCTCTCCTGCCTCCCCGTTGTCCTAAAAAAGGTTGGGGGGCATTGGGATTCATAGTAAAGTTACTATATTGTCCAGATTGATCGTAATTATACGTAGAATGACCTTCATCAGAGTCGGAAGTATCCGAAAAAGTTTGGATACGGTGATTGCTGGCATTATTCTCGTTGGTGTAGTGATTGTGTTTGTAAAAATTCTCAGAAAGGTAAGGACATGTCTTTTCTGGTGTATGGTATCTGATATCTTTCTGTAGTTTGTCATTTTTCCGTTTAAACAAATACTCTTGAAACGATGCCAATCCTTTTTCTGTATCTTCTAGTTTCTTTTTAGCCTCTTCAAGAGCATTGTTTTTACGAATTTTGTCTTCTAATTCAGTGATCTCGGTTTTTAAATCTGCTACTAGTTCTTTGGCTGTTTCTACTATTAGCATCATCAGATCACGTGAACATCGATTCGCGCTCTGAGTCCATCTTTCTAAGAATTTTCTTATATGTACGAATAAGCCAGGGATGTTACGTATTTTGAGGCCCTGAGGGATTACTCCTGCTTTTAGATATTGTAACATGAACTCACCATGAGCTTGCATCCGCGTGAGTTTCTTCTTAAGGAATATTAGTTGGTTAACTTCCTCATTGCTTCTAGCATTGGTATTGGCAGCAGTCCCAAAACTGGTGCTGAAGCCTACCAAAATCGCAAACTCTTCGTCTGTGAAACCAAATGTTTTTAATTGATCCATAGTTGGTGACTGGACGGAGAAAAACTAAATAAAAATTAAATAAAACAGAGCCATAATGAAAACTAGAGATAAAGTGTGAATGGCCAACACCAAAGTGAAATAAGGAAATGGGAGAATAGCCCCGCACAGACAAGCTGTGGGTAAATTTACGGTATAAAGAAGGGCACCCCGTAAATAATAGGTACTCCTAGAACGGGGAAATAGTTCAAAGACAAAATAACAAATCTAGGCAGTAAACATGGATTATAAAGTTACGAGGCAATATCAAAATTCTAATTTGATTGAGACAGTGTACTCCTACTACAGTAAAGATAATTTTAAATCATTTTATTTATGTTGCATAAAACATCAGACAATATGTACAAAGAGGCAACAAGAATAACAACCACATGAAATAAACATTACTGGCACAAAACAGTGTTTCCGACAAAATACGTGATGACAGGAAAAAAGTAATACATATACTGGCTTATGAAGCGAAAAGCTGGGGGAAAGTTGGTTAATTTCAGTAGAGAGTTGTAATTTTCTACGCGCGTTTCGGCATTAAGATGCCTTCTTCAGGAAAAAGCCAAAACAATTCCTAAATAAAGAACAAAAATGAGTTTGTATAAACAATTTATAAACAAATAGACATACATGTAATTTCAGCAATCAATAAGAGCTTTGTTTCTTAAAAAGATGTTTAGAGACCTATTTACAGAGTATATTGGGTCATGTGTATATGCGTATATACGACATAGTGGAGTACACTGTATACATATGGAAAATATAACACAAAAATAGGGTTGGCACACACGAAAGAAAGAATAAAATGAAACCTAGAATTAAAAAGGGTTACTGATATCATCCATCAGAAAAGGAATTAACGATATGATGATATAGTGAGGAGACAAGAGACTGTCTCCAGATAGGACACCTCTATGTGCAGCGTGAAAGAGTTCAAACAAGACCAGTGTAAGTGCTACTTAATGAAAGTCCAATAGAAACCAACCACCAATTGAAAAATAAGGCATAATCAAATATACGTATCTATTACCTACTATGTCCCTGATGGACATGCAGAGACAAAAATTTCTCAGGATGTCAAAGACAAGATGCAAATATCGTACAAAGGATGCAGAATATCCAGGATCTGGAGATTCACGAAGAAACTCACGTCCCGGAAGTCCTAATGTTGGATCTATGTATAATTCGGAACGGGTAGACTAAAGAATTCTGTAAGGAGTGAATTGAAAATGAGAAGGAACTGCTCCAATGTTAAAGTGAATGACTAAAAAGTGAAAAGGGATATTTACCTAGGTGAACTCAAGTTCTATGGAAGGAAAGCGATCGACCATGGATGGCGCTAAGTCCTTAGTCGCCAGAGTTACCACAAATTACATGAAGTGGCCTGGGTTTTAGTAAATTGATGGAGGCTGGAGAAAAGCAATTAAAGAATATAAGAAACATCACAAGAGTAAGACTAACAAAACGAAACTTATGTGCTGAGGATCAGCGTGTACAAGTTGGGAAAACTAAGTTAGGAAAGCAGCGAGTAAACTTAAAATCCTGAAGTATATAACTGCAACGGATTGACTGGAGAGCAAGGTCTGGGATTACCTGTATAAATAGCAACGGGACTCTTTATGTAGAGATGCAAGGGATAGGAAGATGAAATTGTCGCTGCACTATGGAGTACTCGTAAAAGATATATAACTGTAACGAGATATACAATAAATTCAATTATGGAACATGTCAAGGGGTACAATAGGTGATGGGCATGACTATGAAAATAACCCATCAGTTACCAACCATGAATGAATCAAAATTTTAATTTTAAAGTGAGGGTCAAAATATTAAATGGAGGGTCAAAAATTCGCTAGCCCAGCATGAACGCCACAATGCGAGAAGGTACTTACTTCGAAACGTATGAATATCAACCTGTCTGTGATGCAACCCGGCACGGAAATGCCGTAGAGGAAACAGGGTGTTTATGAAAGAGGAGGCAGCCAATGGCATGGCTGTGTATAGCTCACATGATCATGACGTGAGACGCACTCAGCGTATACAGGAAATGCTCAACCGAGTCTGCATATTACAATGGAATTAGAACGCTAACCGAGTGAAGAAGGATGGCGGTCTGAAAGCAAGAAAGAAAAGAAACTTATAACAGGATGACCGATGGGAAAAAAGATTGAAATAGAGGCAGAGGTGATGCCTTCACTGATAATAGAGGAGCATGTATGTTTAACGCAATGTGGAAATGTGTATAAAAGTAAGTAAAAGGGAATAACGATGGCCACTGTGCCAGGGAAAGAATAGGCAGTGGCATGTATAGGTGGTAAACAGCAATGGAGGAACATGTGAATAAAAATGAAATTAAAACCATAAGTATAAGTGTGGATCAAAGAAGTTTGGGATGGTCCCAAATCTGAAGAGATATTGTACGTATCAGAAACAGCTTTAATGGAAACAGAATTGGAAATCAAGGGATTTAATGATAGTTATAGCGGATAGCGTTCTCCCATGGGATTTCGCTGTTTAATCCGCTTTTAAACGTATCAAGGGTAAAAATCCAATACACCTCCTGTTTTTTGCGTATTTCTTCTGATCTGGACTTATCAGTACTGTCTATTTTTTCAATAATGAACCACTTGAAGTCGTTAGATGTATGTTTGTATTCAATACAATGTTTAACTAAGGGAGCATTTATTTTGGATGTGTGTATAGCTGAGCGGTGTTCAGTATAACGACTATTGAAAGCTCGGGCTGTCTCCCCTACATAGCCCAGATGGCATGGGCAGATCATTAGGTAGATGACGTTTTTACTTTTGCAGTTAGAAAAATTGTGGGGAGTGATAGAATGTCCATGGTAGTCATAGGTGGCACCAACAATTGCGGTGTCGCAGGCTTTACAGTTGGAACATCTGTATGTGCCTTTAATGGGTTCTGAGCCGTCAATGGTTTTTTGAATGAACAGTATGGTTTTAATAAACCTAGAGCGTGTCATGAGGTCTTTCAGATTTTTGTTTCTACGGTGAGCAAAGAGGGGTGTAGGGATTTTCTCTTTGATTTCGGGATCACTGTTTAAGATATGCCAACTACCATTAACAATTTGTCTAACTTTATTGTTTAGGGTGGAGTGTTTGATTATGCATACCAAAGGGTTTTTAGTCGAGGGTATTTTCTCTTTCAAAAGGCAATCCCGATCATAGAATCGTGCGCGTTTGTAAGAATTGCGAATCAGTCTATGAGGGTATCCCCTCGCAAGAAATTTTTCTTTCAAGTTAGAGGCTTGTGTGTCAAAGTCTCGAATGTTAGTAAAGTTTCGTCGTAAGCGTAGAAACTGTCCGAAAGGGATGCTTTGTCGTTGAACTCGAGGGTGATAGCTATCGAAGTGTAGTAATGTGTTGCGTGCTGTAGGTTTTACAAATAAATCGACCTCAAGTGTGTTGGTATTATTCCTAATGATGATGTCAAGGAATTCTACATGGGTTTTACTAATATGTGATGTGAACCGAAGGTTAGTATCACATAAATTTAGCCAGAGAAGGAATTCAGATAGATTTTCATCACAGTCAATCCATATGAAGAATATGTCGTCGATGTACCGGGACCATCGAGTGACAGACTCAGAAAAGGGCGCAAGGTCACTGTGTATATATTTCATTTCGAAGTGCGCCATATATATATTGGCCACTGAAGGAGCTACCGAAGCCCCCATACTTACACCTTTGATCTGTTTGTATAAGGTGTTGCCAAACTCAAAAGTGTTTTCTGAGAGTACAATGTGTAAGCATTGTAATACAAATGTTTTGGTACATCTAATGTTATATGTGTCAATGAACCAAGAGACAGCGTCTAGGGCTTCACGTTGAGGTATGTTACTGTATAAGGATTCGATGTCAAGAGTAACCATAGTATGTCTGGCTTGATTAAAAGGAAGATTTTCAACTTGATTAATCATAGCTCTAGTATCTATGATATAGGATGGAATATTAATCATGTGCGGTCTCAAGATGTTGTCACAATAGTTAGAAAGGGGTTCAGTAATGGAACCTATAGTAGAGACTATTGGTCTAAATGGGGGATCCAAAATATCTTTATGTATTTTGGGGACGCCATAAATACAAGGCATTTTCGGTTCCCCTCGATTGAGATAGTCATATTCTTTAGGGCAAATAAGGCCGTTGTTCAGGGCATGTCTAGTAAGATGTTGAATTTGTGACATGACTGTCGAGGTAGGGTTTTGCTGTGCTTTAACATAAAAATTACCGTCACTAAGTACATTTTTCATTTTAGACTCATACTGAATAGTATCTAGTACTATTATACCTACTCCTTTGTCGCAGCTTTTGATTGTAAGGGATTTTTCATTAGCAAATTTGTGGAGGGAATCATGTTCAGCTTTATGTAAATTGTATGTGGGTTTGAGTACAAATTGGGTGGCCTTTTTTAGTTTATTTAGCACAGTATGTTCAAACACAGCTACTTCAGGGCCAAGTTGTTCTAACGTGGGAGTAAAAGTAGAGTGGTTGGATACTATGGGTGTCCTGTCAGTCTCATCAGATATTGGTTCTTTGTCGACAAAAAACTTTTTTAGTCTGATTTTCCTAAAAAAAAGTGATGATGTCTTGATGTAGTTTGAATATGTTGGTCTTAGTATGGGGTACAAAAGAAAGGCCTTTTGATAATAATGTAATACTAGCATTATCAAGGGAAGAAGATGAAAGGTTAAAGATGGGTATAGTATCTTGCTGTGATGCTGACATCATATCCATCTTTAAGGGCATTTTCTCCAGTATTGGGCGTTGCGTGTTTCTAGCATATGTTGATTGGTTTGTTGATATTGAGGGTTCTGATAATTCCCTCTTGTTTGAGTCTGAAATCGAACTCTTCATCGGGCTCTCCTGCCTCCCCGTTGTCCTAAAAAAGGTTGGGGGTTTTGGGATTCATAGTAAAGTTACTATATTGTCCAGATTGATCGTAATTATACGTAGAATGACCTACATCAGAGTCGGAAGTATCCGAAAAAGTTTGGATACGGCGATTGCTGGCATTATTCTCGTTGGTGTAGTGATTGTGTTTGTAAAAATTCTCAGAAAGGTAAGGATATGTCTTTTCTGGTGTATGGTATCTGATATCTTTCTGTAGTTTGTCATTTTTCAGTTTAAACAAATACTCTTGAAACGATGCCAATTCCACGATATGGGTGCCATACAATGGCAATGGCCATCTGGCAAACATCAACAGCGCACAGTCCCCACGTGGTCAATGGCACATCATTGTGCACACAATGCCAATGTTCCATTCACTCCACTGGTGTCTACACATGCCTTGTTTGTGTATGTGATTTTGTTGATTGGCCTGTACTCCCTAACATTTCACTTATGAATTTGATGGTCGTGTAGGCAGGACAGTGTTGTTCTGGACTCTACAATGTGTACACATGTCAATATGTTGAGGTGCAGTGACAATCACAGCAATGTTCGTCTCAATGAATGATGATCTTTTTTACATGTCCTCTTCTGTCTGATCATGCACCCAATCGTCATTTCTGCTCCGACTGTGGTCATTGTGTTGTGGATGTGTGCCAGGTTCAAATGACACATGAAGGTGTGACAGGTACAGCAGCTAGGTATGAGACAGTGGGGTTGATTTGTTACAAATATGCTGGATGCTATACTCTCCAGGCGTGCCATGTGAAATGTGGCCATATCCCTATGTGCATTCACATTGACCAAGGTGGTGTTTGAGGTACTTGTTTTGTGTAAGTTGACAGCTGTGCCATTTGTGTAGCTGAAGGTGTCCCTACATGTAAGCTGGTCTATAACTCAATTTTGATGGCAGTCATTGTAGTCATTGTGTAAACCAGAACGTGAGATGATGTGCCCATCTCATGATGTATTGCATTGACATGTATCCACTTTCATCTCAACTAGGAGGAGGCCAAATCTGATTAGTCAAAAAGTGCTGGAGAACATGGAGGATGTGGTGATCATCCGGAAATGCCGTCTGGATAGAGCCACCTTAAGAACCCTTTGTGATATGTTGGAGCCCCACCTGCAGTCTCGCAGGACATATCCAACAGCTTTCACCCCAACTTATAAGGTGATGGCGGTCCTGCATTTTTTTGCCACTGGATCATTCCAGCAGACAGTGGCCAGCACTGATGGTATGTCACAACCGATGTTCCGCATGGTGCTGCGTGATGTTCTGTCCACCATGATGATATACAAGGACAGATATTTCCATTTCCCCAGGGGGGCTGAATTGCCAGCTGTGAAGGAAGACTTCTATCCCCTTGGACACATCCCCCATGTTGTTGGTGCCTTTGATTGCACCCATGTCGTGCTTGTGCCACCACAGGCAAGTGAGCACATTTACAGGAATCGCAAACATTACCACTCCATAAATGTGCAAGTGGTGTGCCTGGCAGATATGATCATCTCCCATGTGTGTGCCAATTTACCAGGCTCAGCCCATGACTCCTACATCCTGCAGAACAGCAATGTGCCCCAGCTGATGGCTAATCTGCTTCCCGAGCGTGCATGGATTGTGGGTGAGTATGCCTAGTCGTATGGCATGCTGAGTGTGTGACCTGCTGCCCTCTGCCTCAGCGACAATGCAATGTCGATTTATGTTTGTCATACCTAGGTGACTCTACATATCCCAACCGTCCCTGGTTGCTGAGCCCACTGCGGAATCCCAGGACCCCGGCTGAAGACCGCTACAATGAGGCCCATGGGAGGACACGTCGTGTGGTGGAGCGTACTTTTGGACTGCTCAAGTCACGTTTCCTCTGCCTGGACAAGACCGGAGGTGCACTGGCATACTCGCCCGGGAAGGTGTGTCAGATTGTAGTGGCATGCTGCATGCTCCACAACCTAGCCATTCGCAAGGAGATTCCCCTGCTCCTGGATGATGATGAGGACCCAAGGCCCCCGCCTGCAAACCAACCCGTGTCCAGTGATGAGGACAGTGGAGAGGAGGAAGGTGTTGACCTGCGTGAACAGCTCATCACCCGCTACTTCACTTGAAGGTGGGTAACAATGTACAACATACCCATTGTCTGATTATATTGCTGTTGTCATGAAGGGGTATGTGAGAATTGTAACAGCAGCCAGTTGTAGGGTGCATGGTGGGAGTAGTGGTACAGGCCTCCCACTCACAAACACCCTCCCAGGGAAGATGGCTACCTACCTGTAAATTTGTTTGGTGTACTGCAATGTCTTCCAATTGCTTCTGGGTGGGGGAGTGCTCCATCCTGCTGAGGTGTGGGCCAGGGGGCATGGTGGGAGTAGTGGTGCAGGCCTACCACCCACAAACACCCTCACAGAGAAGATGGCTACCTACCTGTAAGTTTGATGTGGGCTGTGTAATGGCTGACACATGCTTCTGGGTGGTGTGGGGGAGGGCTCAATCTTGCTGATGCTGTGGGCCTAGTGCATGGTGGGAGTAGTGGTAGAGGCCTCCCACCCACAAACACCCTCACTGTGAAGATGGCTACCTACCTGTAAGTTTGTTTGGTGTACTGCAATGGCTTCCAACTGCTTCTGGGTGGGGGAGTGCTCCATCCTGCTGAGGTGTGGGACAGGGGGCATGGTGGAAGTGTTGGTGTTTGTAATCCTGATTTCTATGAAAATCCATGTTTCTGTCGAAACTGGGATGCCCAAGGGACTGTATTGAGGCTGTCATGTTGCACTGGGGCAACAGAAAGAGACACTGTGGGGCATATTTATGAGCCTGTTGCATCGCGATTGCACCATGCAACATGGTGCAAGCACGACGCAACCCAAAAATAGGATTTATGAAGCCACGCAAGGCCACTTTGTGTGGCTGTGAGTGGCTTTATAAATTTGGAGTAATGCAACACAGTACAAGTCGCGGAGTTGCGTTACTCTGCCCTGGGAAGTCATTCTGTGGAGATGCACTTTAAAGTGGAATGGCACTAGTGCATTGTTGATGTCATTAGATTGGGAGGTATGGCAACGTTCTAGAAAAAGTTGTTAGGAAAGCCAATAGGCTGCTTGTTATGAAGATGTGAAGATGTATACTTAAAAAAGAGGATTTATGAAGAAACCTACTACAGCATACCTGATTACTACAGATTTTGGCAACGAGTGATCCACAACTCTGTGCCGGGGGCAGAGATCAATTGGGTAACCTCCACCCCTGGAGAAGTGCTGTAACATGTAGTTGAACAGTACCATGAAAAGTGTCCTTATCAACCTATGGAACTGTGAGTTATTTTAAATATTTTTCCAAGGCTTCAGAAAACATTTAGGGCCCAATTCCGTAGTCGGACAGACCGGAGTCTGTACGCCATCGGTCAAGAACTGGAACCGAATGACCGCCGAACCCTTCCCTTTTCGGTCACATGCCTATTTTTTTTAATGGGAACATGCATTCCGAACGGAATGCATGCTCTCATTGAAAAGAGAAGACGTATAATTCATCCCTGCACCCTGATGGCAGGCACCTCAAGGTACCTGCCACTGGGTGCAGGGCTCAACAGGGGGGCACCATAGGTGCCCCCTAGGCTACCATTCTGCGGCCTTGCACCCATTGGACGCCCTGCCGGCGGCCCCCAAAGCTGTTTCCAATGCTTTACTATGCCGGAAAGGCCTGGACAAAAAGGCAGTGGGAAACTGCCATCGTAATCCCTTGGCCGGAAAGAGCCATCTGGGGGATTACTGCAGGTTTCCGGATGGTGTTTGAACAACAGGAAGGCTAAAGAAAGACTCTTATCTTTTCATCCTACACTAGAAGAATCCATACAGATAGCTAGAAGTATGAAACATACTGCGGTGTGGATGAAAGAAATAGACATGAGCAAGTTCAGTGTTAAGAATATGGAAAAGGAAGCATCTGCCATAAAAGTGAAGGAAGTCAAATTCAAGTAACCTTTCAAGACTATGGATCCTGCAAATAGTAGAATGGAGGATAAGAGGATGATAAGATGCTACCGATGTGGTTGTCCCGGATATATTGCTTCTAGTCTTGCGTGTGGTGCAAGAAATGTTACATGCAGGGCTTGTTGAAGGAAGGGACATTTGGCGAAAGTTTGTAGGTCAAAAGGAAGGGTACTGGACACTAGTGTCAAAGTAGTGGAAAGGTCGGAGGAAACCAAGGTGGAAATTATATTAACGATCAATAAAATCATAGATTCCATGGATGTGGAGAGTAACAGTGTTTCAGAAGTGAAGGAAAGATTGGGGGAGTTAGAAAAACCTCATTGCAGTATCACCCTAGGTACTGTACAAGTCAGAGTGCTAGCAGACTCAGGTAGTCTGTTCACCTTAATCTTGAGAGAAACATATGTAGATGAGCTTAAATGTCAGATTACTGATTTATTTCTGGCAGATGTGAAAGCAGTGGGACATGGTGAAAAGAAAATAAATATCATAGGAATGAGATAGATGGATATTTATTTTAAACAGAACGGTGTGCTTGGGAGGATATACATTACAGAAGAGGATTCAAATCTCTTGGGGTGGCGCCATCAGAAGGATTTGAACATAATTCTCGATCCAAATGCTGCAGAACCAGTAATGTGTATTGAACCAGTTAATGGTAATACTTTGCTCAAACTGGATACTGAGACAGAATGGGGCAAAAAGTTAACAATGGCGTTTTCACATGTGTTTTCAGACAAATTATGTGTGTTGAAAAAATTTACTCATCGGATAATTTTTAAGAAAAATGCCATTCCTACTGTACATAAAGGGGTCTATTACGATGGCAGACAGACAAAGTCCGCCTGCCATCGTTTCGGCAAATGGGTCCGCCCGCTATGTGTGCAGCGATTTCCGCAAATCCAATTAAGATGCGCCCGCCACACTGGCGGACGCATCCCGCATTTGTAACATTGCGGCAGGCGGTGCTTTCAGCAGCACCCACCACAATGTTAAAAAGGCATTTGTGCATTTGCATGCACAACGTGGCAGGCACCATGCAGTGCCTGCCACGTTGTGCATGCAAATGCAGGGGGGTACCATAGGTACCCCCATGTGCATCCCACAGCCCCTCAACACTCTGGGGGCCTGCAACGGGCCCCCACATGCAGACACTGCATGCCTGTCCACGGCGGCAACGCCGCCATGGAAAGGCACTTCAACGCCTGCATCTTTATATGGATGGCGGTGTCTTGCAGACACCGCCACCATATCAATCCCCCTGTGAGACCGGCGGAAAACCGGCGCACGGTCTTTCCGTCTGCCGGGGTCCCCCCCGCCATCCTAATATGGTGGGGGGGAAATGGGAGGCGGGTGGTGAATAATAGCGGGCGGATCACCACCGCCCGTATGGCGGTGGCGATCCGCCCGCCATTATAATAGACCTCAAAGTGAGACCCATACCTTTTCTTAAGAGAGAGCAACTTCAACAAGAATTGGATAAATTGTTGAAGGAGAATATTATTAAACCAATTGAATCTTCAGAGTGGCTTGTTTATATTGTAGTGGCTCCTAAGGAAGGGAATAAAATTCTCCTTACGTGATCTGAAAAAAAATATTTGGGTTGACTGTCAGCCGTTCCCCAATATTACAGAGATGCTGAGTGTAATGGGAGGGGGGGATATTATTATATTGCTTTTTTTCTTGTGCACGAGACGGAAGCATGTAGGTTTCTCTCGAGAACTCTGCATGCGACCTCCTCGCGCACAAACTTGTTTGTATTCAACTTTGTGCCACGTAGCGGTTTTACAAGCAACGATCATTATCGTTCTTGGATCTGCAGCAGCAGGACGCCGTGGTCGTGGGTGTATTCAATGTACAAATAAACACCCTTTTAATGACTTTCTGCCTACGCCTCCTCACTTAACATCTTGGCGACGACTGGGAATTCAACACCCAGCGATCACAACATAATTTTTCTGGATTTTTTTTCTCACCTGCCTCGAAACACCACAAGGAGAATATCCTTTACCATCGAGAGGTTTCTTCCAAATGCAGCCTTTCTCTACGCTTCTTCACGGGATCGCGCTCACCGATCTCCAATGTTACGGATACAACGTAAGGTTTTTCCCTTGCTGACGCATAAGAGGCACCTCATTGGCTCATTATGGGAAACAGCCTGTTTGGTTGCAGCTCGCTTTGAACAAGCTTGCTCAAGTCCGTGCGACTGATAACGATCTCCAGGCTACGACCGTTCATCTCCTGCCATCCTGCTGCCGAATATATGTCGTTACTACGCATTCCGTTGCAACGCATGCCTTTACCACGCATGCGTTACAACGGAATGTGTTTTCCACGCTTTCCCGTTACCCCGATTTTACCTTTACTCCGCTTTTTCTTTTTTGGGGGGGAGACCCCCCCAAGCCCCCTTTCTTCTTTATTTGTCCTTTTTCCGCAGGTCTCCGCCGACACTGAAAACGGACTGATGCTTTTTTTCGGATTAGGATGACGTTGTTCCGTGATGACGTTGCTTGCATGGTGAAGATGGTCGTTGAAGCATTACGCGTTGTGAAGACGTTTACGAGGTAAAGTGTATCGTTGTAAACGTATTGCGTAGAAAATGCTTCGTGGTAAAGGCTGTTTCCCCCTGCTGCCTTCTTCCATTCACCACAGCATACATAGTCTGCGAGTGCAGACAAGAAGGTTTATTTTATGTGTTTTTTCTTTGCATAATTGGTGACTTTCCTCAGGTACTGTGGGGCATATTATCTAGTAATGGCGATAAAGATCGCCTGCGCAAGGTAACGTCATTTTTTTTATCGAATACTTTCCCGGAAACTTACCGCATTGTTATCGGCGTATTATCAACACGTCGGTAACATGCAATAGTGGCCGGGAAAGAACGCGATTACTCCCGTGAACATGCGGTACACATTACTGCGATAGCTTGGGAAAAGCGCGTTAGCTGCGATATCATTTCAGCTAATGGCAATCTGACCCATGGAGTGTTTGCAAATTCCACAGTTAACATGGCCACTCTGCAGAGGGAACACCGGGGACACTGGGAGAATGACATTGTGAGCCCCTGTGATGTGATGGGGTGTTGTGTTTCTCGTAGTGCAATGTACCTCCTACAACACAATACAACGGCACCTTAGCAGAAATACGCTGTAGCTGGCTTACATGCACCTACATGCTAAGGGACTAATAATGCAGCATAACCTGTATGTTTTTAGTCCCTGTGGATCCTCAGATGGAGATCAGGGCTAGTCTCCCTTATGTACCTCCATGTAGCAACATTGTTAGTAAGTTTTTTATTAGGTGTTAAAATCCTGCGATCTGCGGGACTTAACGCAACTTTTTTTATCGCGGCACAACTTTGATAATACAGCGATGTAGTCTTAGCGACTTTTAACGTGTAATTCTGGTTAGGAACGCCTACCTTGCATGTCATTAGCGATAAATATCGCTGACATGCAAGGCGATAGAAAAAGCGGAAGCTACCGCCTGAAAGCTTGCACTAACGCATGTTAGCGTAGGCTTGCTAATAGGGCGATGAAAATATCGCCGCTTTATCGGCAAAAAAGTGCAGGAAAAGCGGCGATATGGCCCTTGATAATATGCCCCTGTGTTCTTTATATTTCTCATTACCGGCCACATACTTATGTATTTGGTTTATTTAATTTAAAAAAAAATGTATTCAGTTTCTACTTATTAGTTGCTTCCTCTGTCAAGCATGGCCTCTGCTCAACAAATTACAACTCCTCCACCCTTTCTACAATCACCTGGTAAACCTATTGTTAAATGGCGTCAATGGATTAAAATATTTGACAATTATCTGGTAGCAATTGATGCCACAGGTTTCTCACCTGCACACAAAGCAGCTGTTTTATATAGTTGTATTGGTCTTGCTGCGCAAAACGTATTTGACAACTTGCCGCAAGTAACTCACGCAGGTTCAGGTGATGTTGACTTTGACCCTTTTAAAGAGGCTTTAGCTTGTTTAACAAAACAGTACGATGAAGAAGCGAGCATCATGCTTGTACGTCATAATTTCTTTAACCCCTTCCCCGCTCATGACGGAACCACTCCGTCATGAGCCACGGGTGCGCTGTGCTCATGACGGAGTGGTTCCGTCATGCTGCGGCCGTTGGCGGCCGCTCCGCCCACGCGGCGCTAATTCCCTGCCTGTGCGGGCGATTTGCGCAGTGGGCGGAGACGTGACGGAACCACTCCGTCATGAGCACAGCTCACCCGTGACTCGTGACGGAGTGGTTCCGTCACAAGCACAGCGGACCCGCAACTGCCCCCAAACCCTCCCAGCGCCGCGGCGGAATTCCTGCCGCGGCGAAGGGGTTAAAAGACAACAAAATATTGCTGAAATATATTGCACAACTGTAAATACTTGCATCGACCTGTGACTTTGGTGCAAAAACAGACTTTGCCATTAGAGACCAATTTGTCTTCAGGTGTTGTTCCCACAAGATACAGGAGAGATTACTGAGTTGCAGGAACCCCACTTTGTCTGTAACTATCGACATAGCAAAGTCAATTGAATTTTCCATTGTCTCTTCAAAAGCAATTCATAGAGGGAAATCTGTCAATTCACTTACTGCTGATCCTGAGGTTCCCATTTCTGCTATTTCAAATGACAATTCTAGTAGACCTTTTCAGGAAAGAACTCTAATATGTTACAGATGTGGATCCAGATCACATATTGGCAACTCACCCAATTGCCCAGCTATTGGCAAAAAGTGTACCTCATGCAAACAATTTGGCCACTTTCATACAGTGTGTAGAAGCACCAAAAGACCAATGAAAATTAACAGTATTGACCTCAATGATGACTTACAAGCTGTTTCTGAATCTCTGACAAACATTGTAGTAACAAATGTAATTCTATTGGTGAGAATGGTCCTCGGTGTGACGTTTTTATTGCAGGTCTTCCATTTATAACTATGGCTGATTCTGTACCTCCTATAACAATTCTTTCTGACATTTCTTTTCACAATAGTTGGCATGGTTCTATTTCACTCATTCCTACTGATGTGAATCCCAATGCATTTGGGGAAACTGAAATTAATATGCTTGTTTACTTCATGTCTAAACTAGTATGTGTGGGACATCATGTTTTTACAAAAATTTACTTAGCAATTAAGGGAAGAGACATTGTTGGTTGGCAGGACCTCGCAAAAATGGGAATATATCTCAAACCAAGCTCTGATAACCCTATTGTTCTTGGTGATTTACCAGAAGGTTACATTGATGATGACTCTTACAATATTGATATGTTATCTGTCAATAACCCTTCCATTTCAGATCTTACCACTGACATTGAGAGTATCATCAACCAATTTCCCATGGTTCTTAATAACAAGGTTGGCACTGCTTTGGGTTTTAAACATCACATCAGACTTAAACCAGATGCTCAACCTGTTGTGCATAAAGTCAGCTCTTTACCACTCAGTGCCAGAGATGATCTTAAGAAGGTATTAGATGATCTCTGTTCAGAAGGCATCATTGTTTCTTGTGATTCTCCCACTGTCGTTTACCAAGAAAAATCCAGTGAGGTGAGACTCTGTGCCGACTTGCGCTCATTGAATAAGAACATTATTATAGATTGCCATCCCCTTCCCAAAATCCAAGATCTACTAGCTAGTTTAGGGGGATCAAAGTATTTTTCCCTGATCGACCTACGATCTTCATATCACCAAATTCCCCTTAGCATTGACTCTCAAGAACTCACTACCTTTGTCACCCCTTTTGGGGCTTTCAAATATTTAAGACTACCCTTTGGATTGGCCTCCGCTGCTAGCGTGTTCCAGAAACTCATGGACTCACTTTTCAAGGATATTCCTGGAGTCCAAGCTTATCAAGATGACATTCTGGTTCATGCTAGCACTAGAGAAGCACACAAGCTCACCTTATCTAAAGTTTTGTTCAAGCTGTCCACCTCTAGAATGACCATCAGGCATGAGAAATACAAATTTGGTGTCCAGACCCTTGACTATCTAGGCCACATGCTTTCTGCTGAAGGGATCAAACAAAAATTATCTTTGATCAAAGCAGTACGTGAAGCTTCTCCCCCTAAGGACAGAAATGCCTTACATTCTTTTCTTGGCTTAGCTGAATATTATGCTCGTTTTGTTCATGGCTATGCTCAAATTGTTGAACCACTTCGAGCTTTACTTAGGAAGGGAGCAAAATTTGTGTGGAATGATGAGTTACAAAATGTGTTCAATCAGGTTAGGATAATTATTGAGCAAGCTCCTGCTCTATAGCCATTCCAAGATAATTGCAGATGTTTCTTGAATGTGGATACTAGTCTTTCTGGTTTAGCTGCTGTTCTTTGTCAATGGGTAGGAAACAAAGAACACAGTATTGCATTTGCTTTGAGAAATTTACAACGTGCAGAGACACGCTACAGTACTATTGAAAGGGAAGCACTTGCGTGTGTCTGAGCCATCCAAAAATTTTGATCTTATATTTGGGGGTGAGAGTTCGACATTTTCACTGACCACAAGCCTTTGGTCTATATTCTCGCTGGCTCTGCTTCCTAATAAGGTTTCTGCATGACGAATACTTTTACTTTGCACGTTACAAGAATATCACTTTGTAATCAAACACATGCCCGGGGGCAAACATTTTAGAGCGGATTGTCTCTCTAGAATGTCTTTGGAAATTGAAGAGAATGAATTTGATACCAGTATTTCTGAGTGTGTGGTTGCAGCTAAAGATGCCGTTAAAGAATATCCTTCCATTTCTGAGAATACATGGAAAGAAGAATATGCCAAGGATCACACTCTAAGAAAGGTCAAACAGTTCATTATTGAAGGATGGCCAGAAAGTAGAACTCTTTCTGGTGATATTAGAAAATTTGCTTATGTAGCTGATGAACTGTCCATTGCTGATGAGTTTATCATGCGTCATGAATTATTCATTCCTCCTAAGAACCTACGCATGAAAATTATCCATCTAGCTCATCAAGGTCACCTAGGCATTTCTAAAACTTGTCAGCGCATTAACGAGTTCTATTGGTGGCCTTCCATGAAGGCTCAAGTGAAATCTTCAATTGAAATTTGTGCAAAATGTCTTCTGTCTGACAAAAGATTGAAAACGTTACAAACCCCCCTTCATCCTGTACCCCATCCAGATGGCCCTTGGGAGAAGGTTGGCATGGATTTTTCTGGGCCTTATGAATTATTACCTTCTCACAACAGATTTCCAATCTTAATGGTTGATTATTATTCAAAATGGATTTTTGGGGGGTTTTATGATGGTCCCACCACTGATAACACTATCAAATTTCTAGAATATATTTTTAGACTGAAGGGCTCTCCCAAAGCCATTGTTACCGATAATGGCACCCACTTTGTTTCTCAATGCATGAGTAAATTTCTAGAGCATCATGACATTCAACATTTTAAAGTAGATCTATATTCTCCCACTTCCAATGAGAGAGGGTCGATTTTATATCATAGCGTGCCCCAGGCCCGTTCAGTCCACACCTGAGGTATGAGACCTTTGTCTTTGCCCTGCCAGCCTAATTTGTAGGCCCATTTAAATTGACCAGAGGGTCCTGTGTTACTATATAACAAATACCCTGGGACATCCTTACCACTCAGCCAGCATGAAACCCCTGTGTAGGCCCTTCTGTTCAATATGTAGGCCTCCTTGTTAAATTGACCATAGTTCTGCCATTTTCCTGTACCGCAGGCTGAAGGCAGGTCTGATCCAAATCATATCTAGCTCCTCTTTCTGTGAGGCCTCCTGCTCCAAACTAAAGAGCCCCCACCCTACTCGTGTGCGAAGTTCACTATCTCAAAGTTCAACATCCCCCTGTTCTTTCGACATACAGCAGACTGCATCCTGGGCTGGTACATACTTTTAGGAAAGTTGCCACCGCAGATGTGTCAAGCTGAGGCAGAATCCCTTTACAATCTGCTTGCCCATCCAAATTACGGCAAGCGCCTTGCCTGAGATATGAACTTTCACCTAGCTCACGTACCACAGTTACTGGAAAGGGCGTCACCATGTATGGTAAAATATTAGAACCATGCCGTAAGTCACGAGGTAGACGTGGCATGAGATGACAATACCGTAGGCCCTTCTAACCACCTTAAAGAGTATAAGAAGGGAGACCACAGAGACATCATTGGACTACCCCACCCGTCTGTCACTAGATGGCAGGCGGGTGTGGGTGGTTTCCAAGAGCTCTTGTTTTTGTTTTTAAAATACAATTTAACTTGCCAATATATTTGCTGTATATGCTATGTATGATATTTTGCTATGCTATTTTGTCCCTAAATTGGTGTTTTCTTATTGAGCATTCCATACTTATATTACATTTGCAAAGTTGCTTTCTTTTAGGTTTTAGGTAGGTACGTGAGTATTCTCAGTATTTTAGTTCAAGTGTGTTTTACATTCTGAGAACATTTTCCTTGATGTAACTTATGTTTCTCATAATGCATTTATAAATGTATCTTTAAGGTTTAGTCTTTCTCTCTCTCAGACAGTACAATAGTTTTAGTACAGAAATGCCATCTTATCCATGTGACTATCTGGATTCTGTATTTTGTATTTTTATGCCTTTGTCTTGCAGTTTTTGAAGTTGCACCTTCTTCATAAAACTGCCAAATCTTTCAGCCTCAGTTTCCATGGCTCACATGTGTTTCCTTCATTTTTAGAGCGAGCGTTTCCAGACACCCTGGCTCAAATTAAGGTGCCCCTTTTGTCCCTAGCTCACTCCGTGAAGGCTCCAAGAGCTCTGTGCTCCGCCCCCTGCCCTCTTGAACCTTAAAAAAAAGCTCCCTCCAACATTTGGTGCCGTGACTCGGATTGGCAGTACCAGCAGACAGCTGAGACAGCTGGGACCGAGAGGACGCAGTCTAAACACTTGTGACTCCTTTCTGACTGAAACCTCAGAGAACAACACTTAGGTAAGACTATGAGTGCTGCCTGACCTGAGTGTGTCTTTTGTTAACAGATTTTGAGAGGAGCGCTTGTGAGACCTCTGCGTTTCTTCTCCCTTTCAGTTTTTCTTCCCTGTCTGGCTGGTCTCGCAAAAGGACATTCTAAAGCTGGGTAAGCTTATGTGCGAAATGGAATTATGAGCCATAGAGTGAAGTTAGGAAGTTAGGTGATTTACGTGTTTTTCTTGCTATAAATAGATGTATGTTATTTCTGTGCCTCTCGTAGAGCCAAAGGGAAGACTGTGTCTGGCGTCTTTCAGTGGTGCTCATTTTTTAAATTATTGTTATAACGTGTTACTGTGCCTCTCCACATATAGCAATGAGAGGGCCTCTGTCCGAGGAGTTCCAAGGAGTCATAGGGACCTGACAGAGAGGTAAAGGTTGCATTTACAATCTTTCAGTGATTATTTATGTGTTTTTTTCAGTGCTTCTCTGAATATTCAGAGGGGACCCCTATTTCAGGTTGATTATTCTGGCTCGCGTAGCTAACGGGCTCAGGGATATCTCCTGTTTAGAGTGGATTACAAGTAGTTTCCCCGGGATAATTTATTAGATATTATGTTTTTGCTAGCTTAAGCACTGGTTTTTTTTAGGGCTTACATTATGGTTTTTTTACTATTATGGAGATATATTTTGTGTAACGGAGATAGAGTCTACACCTGTGCAGGAAGGCAAGGAGTTTGCATGAGGCAAATCTCAGCTTTTTGGTGGGCTCAGGAGCGGTTCCGAGTCCCAGATAAGATGTGCCACTCTACGTGTTACTGTGACAGAGATTCTCATCTGTGTTTGCTGTTGGGTCAAGCTATAGTAAAATGTTTTAATTCCTCTTTTGCTTTTGGAGATAATGAATTTCTTTTTAAAGTCTTGTACAGGGATGCCAATATAATTTTTGGGTTCTTTTCTTAATTTGAAGTTCCCCCTTACCTCAGCTGGACAACACATGCAGCGTGCACCATTAATAGCTCAACTATTGCAAGGCCTGTTGCTTCCAGTTTCAATTGTAGAATGTGCTGCACATGCCTCTCCCAAGGACTGTGTATCAATTGGTAAAGAATTTATTGATGCAGATGTACCAGAAAGAATAGCATATGACACTAAATATATTATTAAAAGGGCTGGGTGGAAGAAAAGGAAGAAGGGAACAGGGGAGGAGGTATACAAACAGAAAAGTAATATGAATAGGCCCAAATGGAAAGAAATGTTTACCAACGATATTGCTTGCCCCCATGGCCCATCTTTTTTCATGGTTCATCACTTGTACGACGTGATAGGAAGACGAGACTGCTTTCCTAAAGCTGTATTTCCACTGCCTTGGGCCACTTCATTTCCCTACATTGAATGGCCTTGATCAACATACCCCCTACTAAAACTACAAGTACGTGTTGGTTATTGTGTACATGATCAGCAAATGGACTAAGGCATGCCAATTCAAGAACAGCAATGCACAAACTATTGCCAAATGCCTCCTGAAAGAGTTCATACAGCGCTTTTGAGAACCTCTGCTTTTGGGTTCTGAAAATGGACCGGCGTTCATCTCACATGTGATTGAGGGGTTGTGCAAGGGGCAAGGAGCCACACAGAAACTACATGTGTTCCACGGAAACTACCAAGTGGGAATGGTATCCCAAGCTCATCCTGAAGGGTTGCACGTGCTACACAGAAGAGAAAGGACGAGTGTGTAAGCGGGCCGCAAGGATACATCACCTAAAGAACGTGTCATGATCGTGGACAAGACGGAGTGGACCGCGCGCCGAAGGAGAAACTCGCGGAAACTACAACTCCCGTCAAGCATAGCGGTTCCAAGTAACCCCACGTGACCGCGAGCGCGGCAGGATTAAAACCGGAATTAAGCAGGGAGGCGGCGCCAATGATTCGCTTCAGAAACCCGATGCAGACCAACGGCCCCTGACCTGCTTCCTAGACCTCTACGAACGACCCGGCACGCCAGAATCACCGACCCACGCCTCCTGAAGCCTAGACCAGCTTGTGTTCCTCGTCCTTCGCTCTCCACCTCCGGAAAACGCCCTCCTCCCAGCGGGCGCACCTCGGCAGCCTAGATGAGAGCATTGTCCTTGTCCCGTGTTTAATCGGAAACCGCTCCGGTGTAATCCGACTCATACGGAGGGGTAACGAGTGCCCTCCGTTCCCCGTCAGGAGCGTTTGCTGTCTCGACCCTCAACAGGAAGTACCCCTCCGGACCACTACCACGGCGCTCCTCGACCCCACGGATTCCTGGGTCTTGAGTGGCAGCGCTGCCAGTGGCTAGAGGGGGCTCCTACCTGCTCTGTTTTTTCACACTACTTTCCCAGCCAGTCTAGCTCCCTATAGGCGCTCCTCGACCCCTCGGATTCCCGGGTCTGGAGTAGAAGCGCCTACAAAGGGACTCCAATATCACCTTCTTGACCCTCACGGCCGGATCGCCAGCACGAGGGCGGAGACTCCCCCCGTCCCTCGAGACCCAGCACTCGTCCGGACCTCTGAATCAAGCCACACCCAACCCGGGGAGAGTGACAACCAGGCAGGTACACAAGGGACACCGGTGGGGAGACCTAGCGCCTTTGGGAGAAAAGGAGTGGCATCTAAATCTTCTCTCCTTGTCTCCTTTCAGGTGTTCATTCCTGCTGCCTCTTCCCGTCCCTCGCCCACCTGTCTCCCGAGCCCGAGGGTCATTTTAGCAATCCGGGCTGGGGACGGATGGGAGGGGGAACCCTTTAAACGTCAGCGTCATCCCGAGGAGAGGACCGAGTGAGCGCCACGACAGAATCATTGGCCTCCCGCTTGGAATATCGGATGAGGGAACATAAAGGGGACCACAGGCGCAAGGAAAAACCCCTTGCATCATACGACACTCCCCGTACCTCCGAACCCGGTACGACTCGCCCCGAGCCAATGGACATAGGGACGGTGAGAGCATCCCTAACCCTCAGCGAACGAGACCATCGTCGCAAGCAGGGTCTTTGCCTCTATTGCGGCAAGAAAGGTCACTTCCTCCGTGAATGTCCCGTACGTCCCAAGACCGGACGCCCTCGCCCCAACCAAGCGGCCGCCCTTACCAACGACGAAACGCCGGGAAACCCCAAGGCTTGAAGGTTCAGGAGGGGACCACTTCAAGCCACCTGACGATCCCTTCTACAGAATCCGACGTTACCAACGAGCCTGACCACTTTTTTGCATCCTTGTACGTGGAGGTGAACCACGTTCCCCGTCTAGTTCGCGCCATGGTCGACTCCGGAGCCACCGGTTGTTTCATCGACAGAACCGAAGCCGAACGGCTGGAAATACCGCTGATACTCAAGGACCAACCTGAACTCGTTTATGCGGTGGACGGCAAAGAGTTGGACGCAGGTCCCATTACGCATCAAACCCCTTCGCTATAGATTACCATAGGGGAAGACCACGGCGAGTGGCTCTCCTGCAACGTCATACACGCTCCACGCTGCAACCTCATCTTGGGGCTGCCCTGGTTGAGAACGCATGAACCCCTCATAAAGTGGGCCACCAACTCGATATGGTTCAACTCCGCCTTCTGTAGCCGACAGTGCAAGACGTCGAGAGGGTGCCTGGAAACCAACGCCACCCCCCCACAACGTGTGGCCACGGCCGCCGAAAAAGACACCACTCTTCCACACTGGTACTCCCCATACTCGGACGTCTTCGACAAACAACGAGCCGAACAATTGCCTCCCCATCGGCAATATGATTGCCGCATCGACCTGATACCGGGGGCGACCATCCCTTGCAGCAGAATCTACGCCCTCACGGGCCCAGAAACCCAACACCTCCGTGACTACCTGGACGAATTCCTGAAGCTGGGCTTCATCCGACCATCCAGATCCCCAGTGGCGTCCCCCCTCTTCTTTATCCCGAAGACCAACGGCGATCTCCGCTGTTGCATAGACTATCGCGCCCTCAATGCGCTGACCGTGAAGAATCAATACCCACTTCCACTGATTCCGGTGCTCCTGGAACAGGTACGGGGAGCGAACATTTACACCAAATTGGACCTCCGAGGAGCATCCCACCTAGTGCGCATACGAAGTGGGGATGAATGGAAGACAGCCTTCAAAACCCGGTTCGGCCTATATGAATATCTGGTCATGCCCTTCGGGCTCTGTAACGCCCCGGCTGCCTTCCAGTTCTTCCTCAACGAGGTGCTGAGAGACTTCTTGGATAAGTACGTCGTGGTGTATATTGACGACATCCTTGTATTCTCGTCCAACCTCCAAGACCATATACACCACGTGACGTCGGTCCTGCAAGCCCTGAAAGACCATCGTCTATTCTGTAAACTCACGAAATGCGAGTTCCATGTAACATCGATGGAATTCCTTGGCGTGATGTTGACGCCTGCAGGGCAGGTGATGACCCATCGCAAAGTCCAAGCAGTAGCGGAGTGGCCCCAGCCCAGGTCGGTGAAAGAGGTCCAAAGCTTTCTCGGCTTCTCGAACTTCTACCGTAGATTCATCCACCATTTCTCCCAGTTGGTAACCCCCCTCACCAGATTGACGCGAAAAGGGGTTCCCTTCGTCTGGTCTCCGGAGGCCCAATCGGCGTTTGAACAGCTCAAGGAAGCCTTCACCTCCGCTCCCGTCTTACGCCATGCTCAACCCGACCTCCCGTTTATCGTGGAAGCAGATGCCTCCGACGTAACGGTCGGCGCTATCCTGTCCCAGCGACAACCCGACACGGGACAGCTGCACCCGGTCGCCTTCATGTCACGGAAGCTGTGCCCGGCCGAACTGAACTACACCATTTCCGAAAAGGAATTACTCGCAATACGAGAAGCGTTCCTTGAGTGGCGGCACTGGTTGCTGGGCGCGCAACACCAGGTGACGGTGTTCACGGATCACCGCAATCTTCAGTTCCTCCGTTCTGCCCGTCATCTCACGCCCCGTCAAAAAAGATGGATGCTCTTTTTTGCGGAGTACCACTTTCTCGTTACCTTTCGGCCAGGCTCACAGAACCGGAAGGCGGACGCATTGTCTCGGCAGGAAGTCCCTAACCTCATGGCCGAGACCCCCGTCCAACCAATATTGTCGCCAGAACAAGTGGTGGGTAGTCTGAAGACCGAGTCATTTCTGCAGAACATCAGGAAAGGGATACAAACGTTTACCTGGTCGGCATGGCTGAAGCGACACAAAGAATGGCGCCTCTACGATGGCCTTCCCATGTGCGGCTCTCGAGTATTGCTCCCTACTCTTCGGCTGCGCAAAATCATCTTTGAATGGTGCCATGACGCACCCTGTGCCGGGCACATGGGAGGGGCCAAAACACTGGAGTTAGTGTTAAGACAATGCTGGTGGCCGTCTGTTCGCCCCGATGTCCTGACCTGGGTACGAAAATGCGCTGTCTGCGCCCAAATGAAGGCCGACCATCGCAAACCGCAAGGCCTCCTGATGCCTCTTCCGACCCCGAAGTATCCGTGGGAGAACATCTCGATTGACTTCGTGGTAGGCCTGCCCACAGACCAAGGCTGTACGGCCATAGTCGTCGTCATAGACTACCTCACGAAAATGGGACATTTTATAGCATGCCAGCAAGTGCCCTCAGCCGGAGCTCTGGCTAAGCTCCTGTTGGTCCACGTGGTCAGGCTACACGGCCTTCCCCTGGGAATAATATCAGACAGGGGATCGCAATTCACCGCCCGTTTTTGGAGAGTCTGGTGTGAGGAACTGGGCATTCACTCCGCCTTGTCCACCAGTTTTCATCCCCAAACAGACGGCCAAACGGAGAGACTGAACCAAACCCTGAAGCAGTATCTACGCTGTTACGTGGATCAGGCTGAGAACTCCTGGGTGGACTGGCTCTGGGTAGCGGAGATAGCGTACAACAACTCTAGGCACTCCTCCACGCACCATTCCCCATTTTTTCTTGCTTCAGGGCACCATCCCCGTTTTCTCCCGTTCCTTCTCCCGAGGGCACGTAGCAACCTTCCCGAGGTACAGGACAGAATCAAAACCATCCACACATCCCTCAAACAAGCTAGGGACCACCTGCACTTAGCCAAAACACGGTACAAGGCTCAGGCTGATAAGCATCGTCGAGCCCCTCCAGAATACAAAAAGGGGGATAGGGTGTGGTTGTCCACCAGACACATACGATTCAAGAAACCCAGCGCTTTCACACCAAAATACATCGGTCCGTATCCAGTGGTGCGCCAGGTGAACCCCGTGGCCGTGCAACTGCGACTGCCCAATCACCTGCGCATACACCCCTTGTTTCACGTCTCCCTGCTGAAACCTTCTTTTTGTCCGGTCCGCAAGGCCCCTGACCCTGTCTGGGTACACCACGAACAGGAATACGTGGTGAAGAAGATCCTCGATTCGAAACTGATCAGGGGCAAGTTGTGGTACCTCCTGTCATGGACTGGGTATGGTCCGGAGGAGAACTCTTGGGAACCCGCGACGGCGGTGCACGCGAATCGCCTAGTGGTGGCCTTCCACCGCCGCTGTCCCGCCAAGCCGGCCCCTCTCCCGTTGGTGGATGCGGTGGGAAGGGGGATGTGCTGTCATGATCGTGGACAAGACGGAGTGGACCGCGAGCCGAAGGAGAAACTCGCGGAAACTACAACTCCCGTCAAGCATAGCGGTTCCAAGTAACCCCACGTGACCGCGAGCGCGGCAGGATTAAAACCGGAATTAAGCAGGGAGGCGGCGCCAATGATTCGCTTCAGAAACCCGATGCAGACCAACGGCCCCTGACCCGCTTCCTAGACCTCTGCCGCGCATTCTGTTCTACGAACGACCCGGCACGCCAGAATCACCGACCCACGCCTCCTGAAGCCTAGACCAGCTTGTGCTCCTCGTCCTTCGCTCTCCACCTCCGGAAAATGCCCTCCTCCCCGCGGGCGCACCTCGGCAGCCTAGGTGAGAGCATTGTCCTTGTCCCGTGTTTAATCGGAAACCGCTCCGGTGTACTCCGCCTCATACGGAGGGGTAACGAGTGCCCTCCGTTCCCCGTCAGGAGCATTTGCTGTCTCGACCCTCAACAGGAAGTACCCCTCCGGACCACTTCCACGGCGCTCCTCGACCCCACGGATTCCTGGGTCTTGAGTGGCAGCGCTGCCAGTGGCTAGAGGGGGCTCCTACCTGCTCTGTTTTTTCACACTACTTTCCCAGCCAGTCTAGCTCCCTATAGGCGCTCCTCGACCCCTCGGATTCCCAGGTCTGGAGTAGAAGCGCCTACAAAGGGACTCCAATATCACCTTCTTGACCCTCACGGCCGGATCGCCAGCACGAGGGCGGAGACTCCCCCCGTCCCTCGAGACCCAGCACTCGTCTGGACCTCTGAATCAAGCCACACCCAACCCGGGGAGAGTGACAACCAGGCAGGTACACAAGGGACACCGGTGGGGAGACCTAGCGCCTTTGGGAGAAAAGGAGTGGCATCTAAATCTTCTCTCCTTGTCTCCTTTCAGGTGTTCATTCCTGCTGCCTCTTCCCTTCCCTCGCCCACCTGTCTCCCGAGCCCGAGGGCCATTTTAGCAATCCGGGCTGGGGACGGATGGGAGGGGGAACCCTTTAAACGTCAGCGTCATCCCGAGGAGAGGACCGAGTGAGCGCCACGACAGAACGTCTGGGAACATCGACGCCCCAACCCATCAGTCTACAAGTTGTGACAACGAGACATCTGTACCTTTTCTTCAGTTTGCTTTCTTCATATCGAATGTGCCTAAGTAATAAGAAGTGCTTGCAAACCTCTCAAATTACTTGAAAACAGGCACCAATGGTTACTTTTTCTGTTTAAAGGTATCATCTCTGAGGCTCTACATTATTATTCAGCAGACTTTTTTGAACATAGTACAGATGCAGCAGAAGATAAGACATTCTTCCAACTAGTCACACTAGCCACACGTACCAACGATTGGAACAATGCCTCAAGAATTGCTGAAGACTTTCAGAACAATTAGAGAAAATTATCATGGGTGCTACTAGCAGCAATGACCCCCATTGCTGCTATTATAAAGACTTTTGTACCACATTGAAAAAATTGCCATTGATAAAGACGGGACAGGGGGACAGTTGACAGAGCAGGGTTTTATTTTTGCATACACCGGCATACCGACACAGAAAACAGCATGTGTTACAATGTCATACCTGTTTGTCCTAATGTACAACATGCTCTTCAGTAAACACACTGAGTACGTAGCAGTTGCACCTCCTGAGAAATGCATAATTAGCAAAGGGAGAACAAGGATAGAACAGGGAATGTGAATAACTTTGCACTTATAGAAGTTGTAGAAGTAACAATAGTACTACACTAAATGCAGCCTGCTACTATTACCAAATACCTCAAAGACCTGAAAGGTATGCTGTAAGGATTGTGTTAAAAAATGAACAAGAGGAGAGAATGAGAGAGGGTCAAGTTTATATCATAGCGTGCCCCAGGCCCATTCTGTCCACACCTGAGGTATGAGACCCTTGCCCTGCCAGCATAATTTGTAGGCCGTATTAAATTGACCAGAGGGTCCTGTGTTACTATATAACAAATACCCTGGGACATCCTTAACACTCAGCCAGCATGAAACCCCTGTGTAGGCCCTTCTGTTCAATATGTAGTCCTCTGTGTTAAATTGACCATAGTTCTGCCATTTTCCTGTACAGTAGGCTGAAGGCAGGTCTGATCCAAATCATATCTAGCTCCTCATTCTGTGAGGCCTCCTGCTCCAAACTAAAGAGCCCCCACCCTACTCGTGTGCGAAGTTCACTATCTCAAAGTTCAACATCCCCCTGTTCTTTCGACATACAGCAGACTGCATCCTGGGCTGGTACATACTTTTAGGGAAGTTGCCACCGCAGATGTGTCAAGCTGAGGTAGAATCCCTTTACAATCTGCTTGCCCATCCAAATTACGGCAAGCGCCTTGCCTGAGATATGAACTTTCACCTAGCCCACGTACCACAGTTACTGGAAAGGGCGTCACCATGTATGGTAAAATATTAGAACCATACCGTAAGTCACGAGGTAGACGTGGCTTGAGATGACGATACCGTGGGCACTTCTAATCGCCTTAAAGAGTATAAGAAGGGAGACCACAGAGACATCATTGGACAACCCCACCCATCTGTTAGTAGATGGCAGGCGGGTGTGGGTGGTTTCCAAGAGCTCTTGTTTTTTAGTTTTTAAGATACAATTTAACTTGTCAATATATTTGCTGTATATGCTATGTATGCTATTTTGCTATGCTATTTTGTCCCTAAATTGGTGTTTTCTATTGAGCATTCCATACTTATATTACATTTGCAAAGTTGCTTTCTTTTAGGTTTTAGGTAGGTACGTGAGTATTCTCAGTATTTTAGATCAAGTGTGTTTTATATTCTGAGAACATTTTCCTTGATGTAACTTATGTTTCTCATAATGCATTTATAAATGTGTCTTTGAGGTTTAGTCTTTCTCTCTCTCAGACAGTACAATAGTTTTAATGCCATCTTATCCATGTGACTATCTGGATTCTGTATTTTGTATTTTTATGCCTTTGTCTTGCAGTTTTTGAAGTTGCACCTTCTTAATAAAACTGCCAAATCTTTCAGTCTCAGTTTCCATGGCTCACATGTCTGTTTCCTTCATTTTTAGAGCAAGCGTTCCCAGACACCCCGGCTCAAATTAAGGTGCCCCTTTTGTCCCTAGCTCACTCCCTTGCTCCCTCCATGAAGGCTCCAAGAGCTCTGTGCTCAGCCCCGTGCCCTCTTGACCCCTAAATAAAGCTCCCTCCAACACCAACGGCCTAGTTGCGAGGGGTTACAGAATTGTCAAAGAGGGAATCCAAACTGCTATTTCCTCAGGTTTGGACATTGGGGAATATCTAAAAGAGAAAGTGTGGTCCTATAATACCACACCCCATTGCACTACTGGAGTTGCACCTTTTACCTTACTTAGGGGCAGAATGGTGCATTCCAATTTGTTTCCCACATGGTTATCCTCTAAATCATAGCGAAAAACTGAATTGTTGGATGTTATCAAGACCAGAGTAAAAAATAAACAAGATGCCATGAAAAGTCATTTTGATTCCAACAAGTGTTTTTATGGTGAAACCTTGAAGACCGGTGATTGGGTTTTAATTAAGAAACCGAGGAAAGGATTGAAAGGTACTTCTAGATTCTCCTCTCCTGTGCAGGTTTGTAAAGTAAGCAAGGGTTCAGCTCTTTTGGTTAACAGAGGATGGTGGAACAAAGGGAACATGGGGCCAGATGTAGGTGGCTAAATACCGGTTGGTAACGCCGAAATTCGGTAAATTTCTGCGTTACCGACTGGTATTTAGCTATGTGCGATGTAGGTAATACCGAACGCCATTGCAAATAAGGAATCGGTAAAAATAAGGGAAACCATTTACCGATTACTTATTTAGCGATTAGCAGACACCGAAAACCCTCAATACCGAATCGCAATTAAGAAATTGTTAAAAAAAACGCAAATGTGATGTACCAAAATTCGGTAATACCGAATTTTTGAATTTTCAGTATTTAAGAGTCGCTATACCACTGACTCCAAGCAGGTGGTAATCAGGTGCACTGCATATAAACTGACCCAAAATGCAACAGTGTGAACACAATGGCGGCTCTCTACATAATAGCAAGGCGGCTACGTTTGCGAGCAGCAGGACTGAGGATCTGGAGACGGGAGGAGCATGTGTACAGACTGCGCGTTACACTGTTCCAACTAACTGAGGCTGAAATCCATGAGAGGTACAGGCTACACCCAAACACCATCCTGGACCTGATACGGGACCTGCACCCACTCCTGGGGCACCAGACACCAAGGGTGATGTAATACCCACTCATGTACAGGTACTCTCTTGCCTGCACCTCCTGGCATGTGTCAGTTACCAAGGGGTAATAGCTGTGGCAGGTGGAGTCTCACAGAGTTGCCTGTCGCGTTTTCTCAATAAATTCTGGGACGCCATGTTGCAAAGGATGCCACACTACATCAAATTCCCCAGCACACAGGCAGAACTGCTGAAGACCAAGATGGACTTTTACCAGAAGACCCAGTTCCCACACGTCATTGGTTGCAATGACGGGACACATATACCAATCTGCCCCCCTGCTGCGACTGAGTACATCTACCGCAATCGCAAATCCACACATTCTATAAATGTCCAGGTCATATGTGATGCGTCTTCCATCATCACCGACATAGTCGCAAAATTCCCTGGGAGCACGCATGATTCATATATATTCAGAAACAGTGGGATCTATACCCGTCTTCTTGCAGGTGAATTTGGAGAAGGCTACCTGCTAGGTATGTACATGTGACACCCCCTGAAGTATACACCTGTTGCTGCGATTGTTAACTGTGAATTACTTACTTTCTTCTCACACACAGGTGACAGTGCCTTTATGGTGCGTTCTTTCATCCTGACTCCGTACCTGCACCCATCCACCCCAAGTGAAAGGCGATACAATGTTGCACATAGATCGACGCGCAATGTGGTTGAGCGAACATTTGGACTCCTCAAAAGCCGGTTCTGCTGCCTCCACAAAAGTGGAGGTGCACGGAAGTACCAGCCCCTGGTCTGCTGCAAAATCATAGCTGTATGTGCCATGCTGCATAACCTTGCTACTAAGAGGGGGACACCTGTGGAAATGTGTGAATCTGAAGAGGAGGATGAGGATGAGGAAGGTACACAGCCACAGCACAGAGCAGCAGGCGGCGCAGCTGCAGCAGATGGGAGACGGTCAGAGACGGTCAGAGATCACACAAAATTATTTCTGAGTAAGTAATGAGACAAAGCCAGTTAATGCATTTGTGTCAGGGTGTTTAATAGACCTTACAACAGGCAATTGTCCAGCACACCGTAACACCAGCTATGTGTCCAATGGGTTACGTCACCCACCACACAATGGAATTTGAGGGCAGTGCCTATCTCCTGCGCCCACACACACCACTGCTGCGTTCAGCAGCCACACTGTCCTCACCAGTGCTGTGTCCTGCAGCAGAACCATGCCTCACACTGCGCCTCCTGATCTCTGGCAAGGGGGTGGTTACAGTGCTGCGACTGCTTGCCTCCTCACTCTCATCCACATCCCCTGTTCCGGTGGCAGCAGTTTGGTTTGTCTGCATGACGTCTAAGGCACTGGTGACTGTGACAAGGCCCTGAGTGACTTCATGGCTGCACTTTGCAATTTCCAGTTGCATGGCCACTGATCTACGACATGGGTTGCATTGCACAGCCTGTTGACAGACTTGGTGTAGCCTGCAAGTACCTGCCTGTCTCTCCGCCTTGCAGCACGCTCACTATCCATTCTGCCGCATAATAGCCTCACTGCTTCCGGCATCTCCTTCATTCCCTCTGCCACAGTATTGTTGAGGCAGTAGATGGCCTCCTTCATGTTGTCAACCTTTCTGTTGTTAGCCACCATCTGTCGTTGAATGGCCCTCATTGTCTTTCCCTGCAGGCGCTGCACTTTGAGCATCTGCCCCTCCAGTCCAGAGAAGACACTGGATTCATCAGCGCCAGGACTCTGTGCCCTCTGTCGCCGTCTACGGGCAACTGTGTTGGTATCCTCCATGGGGGACTGTGTCACAGATGCCTGTGTAAAATCAAAAAAGAGAGGGGGGACCGAGGAGCGAATTACGGTCCAGTGTCCATGCTCCTCTTTCATAGTATTTAAACAAACAAAAAGAACACTGTTCCAAAAGGCTGGCTATCGGATGTCAACCAATAGTCCTCGCCAAGAAAAAGCAAAAGTGAAGAGAAAGACCTAGGTATAGAAGGGACCCCCTTAAAAGGAGAAAGAACAGGTCTTATCTCCTGTTGCCCTCACACACCCCGGAGGATGTCATGCTTCATCATCGGGCGTTGGCTCCTCGTCGGGCCCGGCGGTGCAATGCCCAACGGGTGCCCCCGAAGGGTCACTTTGGCGGAGCTCTTTTAAAGTCAATGCCGGATGGTGCCTGAGGGTATGTGGGGTGTGGGTCCAAATGAAGAGGGCTACAAGGTGCGTGCAGGTAACAATAAAAATGTAAAAAGGGTTGCTAAGGCCAAAAAATTGACAACGGGAATAGTTCCCATAAAGGCACATTAGAACCCCATGGGTAAACAGTTACCCTTACAGGCATAGATATGCATGTAATGGATCGACATGTTTCACGCCACTGGTGCCACAAGGGTCATAGGCGCTTCTTCAGGATCAAAAACAATCAGCAGTGAAGTGCACGTGAAGTGAGTGATAAAAAACATATACCCTCATAATCAGACAGGGTGAGCCAGTGCCCTGTTTCCCATACAGGGTGGCAGTAATTTGCTTATCCTCCTGATGGATACCTAGGGTAGAAACACAGAATACATTATAAGCAGTATGTGTATCAGTACAACTTTATGCCACAAAATGTGCCACAATTGTGTGCACAACCTGCCACCATAAAAGACACACAAGCCAGAACTTCGGGGCGTCCCAAAAGTTACCCAAGTACCATTTATCCCTTACCATGATTTATCCACACTAAAGAAAGAGAAACTCTCGAAAATGTGCGTGCCCATAAAAATTCCATACTACACCGAAGCCGGTCTAGCAGACACCCTTAATGTCAGGTGGAGGACCAGGGTGTCAAAATTATGTACAGTACCCTAGACCACAGTGTGATTCTGCATAGGACCAGTCATGTATGGCTACCTGTTTCCGTATGGTAAGCGTAATGTCACAGGACTTACAAAAAGGGAAGCAATTCCAATTAAAAATTCCTTACCCAGCATTATCAGGAGAGTTCCTTCTAAGGCCAGAGACGGTGGACACCCGCACCCAAACGGACTGTAATAAAGGGGGATATATTTAAAAGAGAACAATGATGAGGGGGAGCATAAACACCAGAGCCCAAACACTACAAGGGCTGTGCACGAGTCGTGCTCTAATCGCTCGGTAAGCCCCTTCCTCAAAAACGCCACCTACTTAACTTACAATGGTGTCCAGGTGCGAGCTGCAGAGTACCTGCCCCGTCCATACGTCTCCTCCCACGAGTTACCAGGGGACAATGCTCGGACTAAATAGTCCAAATAGAGAAGCCCGGGCGGCGTCTACATCCGGGACGTAGATCCCTCAGCGTGACAGGGCACTTGCGCAGATGCGAGGTCCCGCCGCGCATGCGCCCCCGGGGATAACTACTCACCCGCGCGTGCGCATCGTACTGCATATGGGGATTAATGTTGTGATCACAGCGATGCGTGAATAGTATTGAAATTTTATAATGAAGTGACGCCAGCCCAGACAGTCCTCATGAATCAGTCCTGACATCTCTCCTATCGGGTAAACGATCTATGGGGGTTCTGGGAAGTCATACCCCAAACCCATCAACATGTCACAATACAGACTAGAGGTATCGGGTGCCAGTCCTGTCATAGGCATCACAGTAGGGTCACAGGGAAATAACCCTGTAAAATGGGGTGGTACGGGCTTGTGTGTGAAAAGGAAATGAAAAAAGAAAATAGAAGGGATAGAAAAGATATAGGTCCCTCGGCTGAACCGCCGTGCTACTGCTAAATCAAAAAAGAGAGGGGGGACCGAGGAGCGAATTACGGTCCAGTGTCCATGCTCCTCTTTCATAGTATTTAAACAAACAAAAAGGACACTGTTCCAAAAGGCTGGCTATCGGATGTCAACCAATAGTCCTCGCCAAGAAAAAGCAAAAGTGAAGAGAAAGACCTAGGTATAGAAGGGACCCCCTTAAAAGGAGAAAGAACAGGTCTTATCTCCTGTTGCCCTCACACACCCCGGAGGATGTCATGCTTCATCATCGGGCGTTGGCTCCTCGTCGGGCTCGGCGGTGCAATGCCCAACGGGTCCCCCCGAAGGGTCACTTTGGCGGAGCTCTTTTAAAGTCAATGCCGGATGGTGCCTGAGGGTATGTGGGGTGTGGGTCCAAATGAAGAGGGCTACAAGGTGCGTGCAGATAACAATAAAAATTTAAAAAGGGTTGCTAAGGCCAAAAAATTGACAACGGGAATAGTTCTCATAAAGGCACATTAGAACCCCATGGGTAAACAGTTACCCTTACAGGCATAGATATGCATGTAATGGATCGACATGTTTCGCGCCACTGGTGCCACAAGGGTCATAGGCGCTTCTTCAGGATCAAAAACAATCAGCAGTGAAGTGCAATTGAAGTGAGTGATAAAAAACATATACCCTCATAATCAGTCAGGGTGAGCCAGTGCCCTGTTTCCCATACAGGGTGGCAGTAATTTGCTTATCCTCCTGATGGATACCTAGGGTAGAAACACAGAATACATTATAAGCAGTATGTGTATCAGTACAACTTGATGCCACAAAATGTGCCACAATCGTGTGCACAACCTGCCACCATAAAAGACACACAAGCCAGAACTTCGGGGCGTCCCAAAAGTTACCCAAGTACCATTTATCCCTTACCGTGATTTATCCACTCTAAAGAAAGAGAAACTCTCGAAAATGTGCGTGCCCATAAAAATTCCATACTACACCGAAGCCGGTCTAGCAGACACCCTTAATGTCAGGTGGAGGACCAGGGTGTCAAAATTATGTACAGTACCCTAGACCACAGTGTGATTCTGCATAGGGCCAGTCATGTATGGCTACCTGTTTCCGTATGGTAAGCGTAATGTCACAGGACTTACAAAAAGGGAAGCAATTCCAATTAAAAATTCCTTACCCAGCATTATCAGGAGAGTCCCTTCTAAGGCCAGAGACGGTGGACACCCGCACCCAAACGGACTGTAATAAAGGGGGATATATTTAAAAGAGAACAATGATGAGGGGGAGCATAAACACCAGAGCCCAAACACTACAAGGGCTGTGCACGAGTCGTGCTCTAATCGCTCGGTAAGCCCCTTCTGCAAAAACGCCCCCTACTTAACTTACAATGGTGTCCAGGTGCGGGCTGCAGAGTACCTGCCCCGTCCATACGTCTCCTCCCACGAGTTACCAGGGGACAATGCTCGGACTAAATAGTCCAAATAGAGAAGCCCGGGTGGCGTCTACATCCGGGACGTAGATCCCTCAGCGTGACAGGGCACTTGCGCGGATGCGAGGTCCCGCCGCGCATGCGCCCCCGGGGAGAACTACTCACCCGCGCGTGCGCACTGTACTGCATATGGGGATTAATGTTGTGATCACAGCGATGCGTGAATAGTACCGAAATTTTATAATGAAGTGACGCCATCCCAGACAGTCCTCATGAATCAGCCTGACATCTCTCCCATCGGGTAAACGATCTATAGGGGTTCTGGGAAGTCATACCCCAAACCCATCAACATGTCACAATACAGACTAGAGGTATCGGGTGCCAGTCCTGTCATAGGCATCACAGTAGGGTCACAGGGAAATAACCCTGTAAAATGGGGTGGTACGGGCTTGTGTGTGAAAAGGAAATGAAAAAAGAAAATAGAAGGGATAGAAAAGATATAGGTCCCTCGGCTGAACCGCCGTGCTACTGCTAAATCAAAAAAGATAGGGGGGACCGAGGAGCGAATTACGGTCCAGTGTCCATGCTCCTCTTTCATAGTATTTAAACAAACAAAAAGGACACTTTTCCAAAAGGCTGGCTATCGGATGTCAACCAATAGTCCTCGCCAAGAAAAAGCAAAAGTGAAGAGAAAGACCTAGGTATAGAAGGGACCCCCTTAAAAGGAGAAAGAACAGGTCTTATCTCCTGTTGCCCTCACACACCCCGGAGGATGTCATGCTTCATCATCGGGCGTTGGCTCCTCGTCGGGCCCGGCAGTGCAATGCCCAATGGGTCCCCCCGAAGGGTCACTTTGGCGGAGCTCTTTTAAAGTCAATGCCGGATGGTGCCTGAGGGTATGTGGGGTGTGGGTCCAAATGAAGAGGGCTACAAGGTGCGTGCAGGTAACAATAAAAATTTAAAAAGGGTTGCTAAGGCCAAAAAATTGACAACGGGAATAGTTCCCATAAAGGCACATTAGAACCCCATGGGTAAACAGTTACCCTTACAGGCATAGATATGCATGTAATGGATCGACATGTTTCGCGCCACTGGTGCCAGAAGGGTCATAGGCGCTTCTTCAGGATCAAAAACAATCAGCAGTGAAGTGCACGTGAAGTGAGTGATAAAAAACATATACCCTCATAATCAGTCAGGGTGAGCCAGTGCCCTGTTTCCCATACAGGGTGGCAGTAATTTGCTTATCCTCCTGATGAATACCTAGGGTAGAAACACAGAATACATTATAAGCAGTATGTGTATCAGTACAACTTGATGCCACAAAATGTGCCACAATCGTGTGCACAACCTGCCACCATAAAAGACACACAAGCCAGAACTTCGGGGCGTCCCAAAAGTTACCCAAGTACCATTTATCCCTTACCGTGATTTATCCACTCTAAAGAAAGAGAAACTCTCGAAAATGTGCGTGCCCATAAAAATTCCATACTACACCAAAGCCGGTCTAGCAGACATCCTTAATGTCAGGTGGAGGACCAGGGTGTCAAAATTATGTACAGTACCCTAGACCACAGTGTGATTCTGCATAGGACCAGTCATGTATGGCTACCTGTTTCCGTATGGTAAGCGTAATGTCACAGGACTTACAAAAAGGGAAGCAATTCCAATTAAAAATTCCTTACCCAGCATTATCAGGAGAGTCCCTTCTAAGGCCAGAGACGGTGGACACCCGCACCGAAATGGACTGTAATAAAGGGGGATATATTTAAAAGAGAACAATGATGAGGGGGAGCATAAACACCAGAGCCCAAACACTACAAGGGCTGTGCACGAGTCGTGCTCTAATCGCTCGGTAAGCCCCTTCCTCAAAAACGCCCCCTACTTAACTTACAATGGTGTCCAGGTGCAGGCTGCAGAGTACCTGCCCCGTCCATACGTCTCCTCCCACGAGTTACCAGGGGACAATGCTCAGACTAAATAGTCCAAATGGAGAAGCCCGGGCGGCGTCTACATCCGGGACGTAGATCCCTCAGCGTGACAGGGCACTTGCGCAGATGCGAGGTCCCGCTGCGCATGCGCCCCCGGGGAGAACTACTCACCCGCGCGTGCGCATCGTACTGCATATGGGGATTAATGTTGTGATCACAGCGATGCGTGAATAGTACCGAAATTTTATAATGAAGTGACGCCAGCCCAGACAGTCCTCATGAATCAGTCCTGACATCTCTCCCATCGGGTAAACGATCTATGGGGGTTCTGGGAAGTCATACCCCAAACCCATCAACATGTCACAATACAGACTAGAGGTATCGGGTGCCAGTCCTGTCATAGGCATCACAGTAGGGTCACAGGGAAATAACCCGGTAAAATGGGGTGGTACGGGCTTGTGTGTGAAAAGGAAATGAAAAAAGAAAATAGAAGGGATAGAAAAGATATAGGTCCCTCGGCTGAACCGCCGTGCTACTGCTAAATCAAAAAAGAGAGGGGGGACCGAGGAGTGAATTACGGTCCAGTGTCCATGCTCCTCTTTCATAGTATTTAAACAAACAAAAAGGACACTGTTCCAAAAGGCTGGCTATCGGATGTCAACCAATAGTCCTCGCCAAGAAAAAGCAAAAGTGAAGAGAAAGACCTAGGTATAGAAGGGACCCCCTTAAAAGGAGAAAGAACAGGTCTTATATCCTGTTGCCCTCACACACCCCGGAGGATGTCATGCTTCATCATCGGGCGTTGGCTCCTCGTCGGGCCCGGCGGTGCAATGCCCAACGGGTCCCCCCGAAGGGTCACTTTGGTGGAGCTCTTTTAAAGTCAATGCCGGATGGTGCCTGAGGGTATGTGGGGTGTGGGTCCAAATGAAGAGAGCTACAAGGTGCGTGCAGGTAACAATAAAAATTTAAAAAGGGTTGCTAAGGCCAAAAAATTGACAACGGGAATAGTTCCCATAAAGGCACATTAGAACCCCATGGGTAAACAGTTACACTTACAGGCATAGATATGCATGTAATGGATCGACATGTTTCGCGCCACTGGTGCCACAAGGGTCATAGGCGCTTCTTCAGGATCAAAAACAATCAGCAGTGAAGTGCACGTGAAGTGAGTGATAAAAAACATATACCCTCATAATCAGTCAGGGTGAGCCAGTGCCCTGTTTCCCATACAGGGTGGCAGTAATTTGCTTATCCTCCTGATGGATACCTAGGGTAGAAACACCGAATACATTATAAGCAGTATGTGTATCAGTACAACTTGATGCCACAAAATGTGCCACAATCGTGTGCACAACCTGCCACCATAAAAGACACACAAGCCAGAACTTCGGGGCGTCCCAAAAGTTACCCAAGTACCATTTATCCCTTACCGTGATTTATCCACTCTAAAGAAAGAGAAACTCTCGAAAATGTGTGTGCCCATAAAAATTCCATACTACACCGAAGCCGGTCTAGCAGACACCCTTAATGTCAGGTGGAGGACCAGGGTGTCAAAATTATGTACAGTACCCTAGACCACAGTGTGATTCTGCATAGGACCAGTCATGTATGGCTACCTGTTTCCGTATGGTAAGCGTAATGTCACAGGACTTACAAAAAGGGAAGCAATTCCAATTAAAAATTCCTTACCCAGCATTATCAGGAGAGTCCCTTCCTAGGCCAGAGACGGTGGACACCCGCACCCAAACGGACTGTAATAAAGGGGGATATATTTAAAAGAGAACAATGATGAGGGGGAGCATAAACACCAGAGCCCAAACACTACAAGGGCTGTGCACGAGTCGTGCTCTAATCGCTCGGTAAGCCCCTTCCTCAAAAACGCCCCCTACTTAACTTACAATGGTGTCCAGGTGCGGGCTGCAGAGTACCTGCCCCGTCCATACGTCTCCTCCCACGAGTAACCAGGGGACAATGCTCGGACTAAATAGTCAAAATAGAGAAGCCCGGGCGGCGTCTACATCCGGGACGGAGATCCCTCAGCGTGACAGGGCACTTGCGCAGATGCGAGGTCCCGCCGCGCATGCGCCCCCGGGAAGAACTACTCACCCGCGCGTGGGCATCGTACTGCATATGGGGATTAATGTTGTGATCACAGCGATGCGTGAATAGTACCGAAATGTTATAATGAAGTGACGCCAGCCCAGACAGTCCTCATGAATCAGTCCTGACATCTCTCCCATCGGGTAAACGATCTATGGGGGTTCTGGGAAGTCATACCCCAAACCCATCAACATGTCACAATACAGACTAAAGGTATCGGGTGCCAGTCCTGTCATAGGCATCACAGTAGGGTCACAGGGAAATAACCCGGTAAGATGGGGTGGTACGGGCTTGTGTGTGAAAAGGAAATGAAAAAAGAAAATAGATGGGATAGAAAAGATATAGGTCCCTCGGCTGTACCGCCGTGCTACTGCTAAATCAAAAAAGAGAGGGGGGACCGAGGAGCGAATTACGGTCCAGTGTCCATGCTCCTCTTTCATAGTATTTAAACAAACAAAAAGGACACTGTTCCAAAAGGCTGGCTATCGGATGTCAACCAATAGTCCTCGCCAAGAAAAAGCAAAAGTGAAGAGAAAGACCTAGGTATAGAAGGGACCCCCTTAAAAGGAGAAAGAACAGGTCTTATCTCCTGTTGCCCTCACACACCCCTTAGGATGTCATGCTTCATCATCGGGCGTTGGCTCCTCGTCGGGCCCGGCGGTGCAATGCCCAAGGGGTCCCCCCGAAGGGTCACTTAGGCGGAGCTCTTTTAAAGTCAATGCCGGATGGTGCCTGAGGGTATGTGGGGTGTGGGTCCAAATGAAGAGGGCTACAAGGTGCGTGCAGGTAACAATAAAAATTTAAAAATGGTTGCTAAGGCCAAAAAATTGACAACGGGAATAGTTCCCATAAAGGCACATTAGAACCCCATGGGTAAACAGTTACCCTTACAGGCATAGATATGCATGTAATGGATCGACATGTTTCGCGCCACTGGTGCCACAAGGGTCATAGGCGCTTCTTCAGGATCAAAAACAATCAGCAGTGAAGTGCACGTGAAGTGAGTGATAAAAAACATATACCCTCATAATCAGTCAGGGTGAGCCAGTGCCCTGTTTCCCATACAGGGTGGCAGTAATTTGCTTATCCTCCTGATGGATACCTAGGGCCTTAGCAACCCTTTTTAAATTTTTATTGTTACCTGCACGCACCTTGTAGCCCTCTTCATTTGGACCCACACCCCACATACCCTCAGGCACCATCCGGCATTGACTTTAAAAGAGCTCCGCCAAAGTGACCATTCGGGGGGACCCGTTGGGCATTGCACCGCCGGGCCCGACGAGGAGCCAACGCCGGATGATGAAGCATGACATCCTCCGGGGTGTGTGAGGGCAACAGGAGATAAGACCTGTTCTTTCTCCTTTTATGGGGGTCCCTTCTATACCTAGGTCTTTCTCTTCACTTTTGCTTTTTCTTGGCGAGGACTATTGGTTGACATCCGATAGCCAGCCTTTTGGAACAGTGTCCATTTTGTTTGTTTAAATACTATGAAAGAGAAGCATGGACACTGGACCGTAATTCGCTCCTCGGTCCCCCCTCTCTTTTTTGATTTAGCAGTAGCACGGCGGTTCAGCCGAGGGACCTATATCTTTTCTATCCCTTCTATTTTCTTTTTTCATTTCCTTTTCACACACAAGCCCGTACCACCCCATTTTACCGGGTTATTTCCCTGTGACCCTACTGTGATGCCTATGACAGGACTGGCACCCGATACCTCTAGTCTGTATTGTGACATGTTGATGGGTTTGGGGTATGACTTCCCAGAACCCCCATAGATCGTTTACCCGATGGGAGAGATGTCAGGACTGATTCATGAGGACTGTCTGGGCTGGCGTCACTTCATTATAAAATTTCGGTACTATTCACGCATCGCTGTGATCACAACATTAATCCCCATATGCAGTACGATGCGCACGCGCGGGTGAGTAGTTCTCCCCGGGGGCGCATGCGCGGCGGGACCTCGCATCTGCGCAAGTGCCCTGTCACGCTGAGGGATCTACGTCCCGGATGTAGACGCCGCCCGGGCTTCTCTATTTGGACTATTTAGTCCGAGCATTGTCCCCTGGTAACTCGTGGGAGGAGACGTATGGACGGGCCAGGTACTCTGCAGCCCGCACCTGGACACCATTGTAAGTTAAGTAGGGGGCGTTTTTGAGGAAGGGGCTTACCGAGCGATTAGAGCACGACTCGTGCACAGCCCTTGTAGTGTTTGGGCTCTGGTGTTTATGCTCCCCCTCATCATTGTTCTCTTTTAAATATATCCCCCCTTTATTACAGTCCGTTTGGGTGTGGGTGTCCACCGTCTCTGGCCTTAGAAGGGACTCTCCTGATAATGCTGGGTAAGGAATTTTTAATTGGAATTGCTTCCCTTTTTGTAAGTCCTGTGACATTACTCTTACCATACGGAAACAGGTAGCCATACATGACTGGTCCTATGCAGAATCACACTGTGGTCTAGGGTACTGTACATAATTTTGACACCCTGGTCCTCCACCTGACATTGAGGGTGTCTGCTAGACCGGCTTCGGTGTAGTATGGAATTTTTATGGGCACGCACATTTTCGAGAGTTTCTCTTTCTTTAGAGTGGATAAATCACGGTAAGGGATGAATGGTACTTGGGTAACTTTTGGGAAGCCCCGAAGTTCTGGCTTGTGTGTCTTTTATGGTGGCAGGTTGTGCACACGATTGTGGCACATTTTGTGGCATCAAGTTGTACTGATACACATACTGCTTATAATGTATTCTGTGTTTCTACCCTAGGTATCCATCAGGAGGATAAGCAAATTACTGCCACCCTGTATGGGAAACAGGGCACTGGCTCACCCTGACTGATTATGAGGGTATATGTTTTTTATCACTCACTTCACGTGCACTTCACTGCTGATTGTTTTTGATCCTGAAGAAGCGCCTATGACCCTTGTGGCACCAGTGGCGCGAAACATGTCGATCCATTACATGCATATCTATGCCTGTAAGGGTAACTGTTTACCCATGGGGTTCTAATGTGCCTTTATGGGAACTATTCCCGTTGTCAATTTTTTGGCCTTAGCCACCCTTTTTAAATTTTTATTGTTACCTGCACGCACCTTGTAGCCCTCTTCATTTGGACCCACACCCCACATACCCTCAGGCACCATCCGGCATTGACTTTAAAAGAGCTCCGCCAAAGTGACCCTTCAGGGGGACCCGTTGGGCATTGCACCGCCGGGCCCGACGAGGAGCCAACGCCCGATGATGAAGCATGACATCCTCCGGGGTGTGTGAGGGCAACAAGAGATAAGACCTGTTCTTTCTCCTTTTAAGGGGGTCCCTTCTATACCTAGGTCTTTCTCTTCACTTTTGCTTTTTCTTGGCGAGGACTATTGGTTGACATCCGATAGCCAGCCTTTTGGAACAGTGTCCTTTTTGTTTGTTTAAATACTATGAAAGAGGAGCATGGACACTGGACCGTAATTCGCTCCTCGGTCCCCCCTCTCTTTTTTGATTTCGCAGTAGCACGGCGGTTCAGCCGAGGGACCTATATCTTTTCTATCCCTTCTATTTTCTTTTTTCATTTCCTTTTCACACACAAGCCCGTACCACCCCATTTTACCGGGTTATTTCCCTGTGACCCTACTGTGATGCCTATGACAGGACTGGCACCCGATACCTCTAGTCTGTATTGTGACATGTTGATGGGTTTGGGGTATGACTTCCCAGAACCCCCATAGATCGTTTACCCGATGGGAGAGATGTCAGGACTGATTCATGAGGACTGTCTGGGCTGGCGTCACTTCATTATAAAATTTCGGTACTATTCACGCATCGCTGTGATCACAACATTAATCCCCATATGCAGTACGATGCGCACGCGCGGGTGAGTAGTTCTCCCCGGGGGCGCATGCGCGGCGGGACCTCGCATCTGCGCAAGTGCCCTGTCACGCTGAGGGATCTACGTCCCGGATGTAGACGCCGCCAGGGCTTCTCTATTTGGACTATTTAGTCCGAGCATTGTCCCTTGGTAACTCGTGGGAGGAGACGTATGGACGGGGCAGGTACTCTGCAGCCCGCACCTGGACACCATTGTAAGTTAAGTAGGGGGCGTTTTTGAGGAAGGGGCTTACCGAGCGATTAGAGCACGACTCGTGCACAGCCCTTGTAGTGTTTGGGCTCTGGTGTTTATGCTCCCCCTCATCATTGTTCTCTTTTAAATATATCCCCCTTTATTACAGTCCGTTTGGGTGCGGGTGTCCACCGTCTCTGGCCTTAGAAGGGACTCTCCTGATTATGCTGGGTAAGGAATTTTTAATTGGAATTGCTTCCCTTTTTGTAAGTCCTGTGACATTACTCTTACCATACGGAAACAGGTAGCCATACATGACTGGTCCTATGCAGAATCACACTGTGGTCTAGGGTACTGTACATAATTTTGACACCCTGGTCCTCCACCTGACATTGAGGGTGTCTGCTAGACCGGCTTCGGTGTAGTATGGAATTTTTATGGGCACGCACATTTTCGAGAGTTTCTCTTTCTTTAGAGTGGATAAATCACGGTAAGGGATAAATGGTACTTGGGTAACTTTTGGGACGCCCCGAAGTTCTGGCTTGTGTGTCTTTTATGGTGGCAGGTTGTGCACACGATTGTGGCACATTTTGTGGCATCAAGTTGTACTGATACACATACTGCTTATAATGTATTCTGTGTTTCTACCCTAGGTATCCATCAGGAGGATAAGCAAATTACTGCCACCCTGTATGGGAAACAGGGCACTGGCTCACCCTGACTGATTATGAGGGTATATGTTTTTTATCACTCACTTCACGTGCACTTCACTGCTGATTGTTTTTGATCCTGAAGAAGCGCCTATGACCCTTGTGGCACCAGTGGCGCAAAACATGTCGATCCATTACATGCATATCTATGCCTGTAAGGGTAACTGTTTACCCATGGGGTTCTAATGTGCCTTTATGGGAACTATTCCCGTTGTCAATTTTTTGGCCTTAGCAACACTTTTTAAATTTTTATTGTTACCCGCACGCACCTTGTAGCCCTCTTCATTTGGACCCACACCCCACATACCCTCAGGCACCATCCGGCATTGACTTTAGAAGAGCTCCGCCAAAGTGACCCTTCGGGGGGACCCGTTGGGCATTGCACCGCCGGGCCCGACGAGGAGCCAACGCCGGATGATGAAGCATGACATCCTCCGGGGTGTGTGAGGGCAACAGGAGATAAGACCTGTTCTTTCTCCTTTTAAGGGGGTCCCTTCTATACCTAGGTCTTTCTCTTCACTTTTGCTTTTTCTTGGCGAGGACTATTGGTTGACATCCGATAGCCAGCCTTTTGGAACAGATGCCTGTGTGTCATCACCCGGCGTGGTCTGTTGGACCTCCTGGCTGTCCTCCTCTGTGGCATCTATCTCCTGGAGGCTAGCCACTGTATACCTCCTTGATCGTGCTGGTGGTGGTGGGGATGTTGGTGTGGTGTCTGCAGGTGAGATGACTTCCTCCTCAATTGGGTTTTCGTCCCTGGAGGCCTCGCCAGTCTCTCCTTCTGCAGCCTGGGGCGCCGTTCCACCTGTGGATACAGAATGTACTATTACTCACTTTGTTCCAGCATTTGTCTGCAAATAAATTTCACGACTGACATTCTAGCTGTCTGTCCTCCGCTATCTCATCTATTGATGTGTGTGACATGCCTATGCTTAATGGGGACTGCCTGATTTGCTACTAGTTGATAGGGACTTCATCTCCCATGATGCATTGCTGACCTTACACAAAACATGTTCTGGAGTGGGATTCTTGCAAGGGGATTGGGGTTAGGGAGGGGCGACCGCATGCTGTGCATGCTTCTTACCTTGTCTGTTGGATGCTTTTGCTGAGCTATGCACGTCCCCGATGCCACTGACTTTCTCTGGCTGGGGGGTGGACTCAAGCATTTGCTCTAGGGCAGTTGGAGCAGGCGCTGTGGAGCTTCCCCTGCCTTTCTTCCCCGCTTGTTTCTGCCGGTCAGCCACCCTCTCCTTCGCACGTGCCCTCAGGTCATACCATTGCTTTTTTACGTCCTCAGTTGTGCAATGTGTGACACCAATCGCGTTGATCTTCTGCTGGATTGCCAGGCAAATACTCCTTTTTTGAGACTCAGGGACGTTCAGAGATCTCTTGCCAAAGAGCTGGTCGTGGTCTTTGACAACTTCCTCTATGAGGACCTCCAACTCCCTCTCACTAAACTTGTGCTTCCTTTTCCTTCCGCCAGCATCCTTCCCCTTCTCCTGTGAGGCCATGGTGCAGTTCCTCTGTGGTAGCTGGGTGGTGGCTGTGCAGCTCCTCTGCTCTTGCTCCTGCTCCCTGTCTCTCCAACAGCTACAGGATCAGTGCACCTGCATGGGTGTGGCCACTTCCTGATTGTGAGGTCATGGGGAAGCACAGGATTGGTAGAATCGACAATTACAGATTTTTTGAAATACCGATTCGCTAATTACCGAATCGGTATTACAGAATCGGTGATACCGATTCGGTAATCGGTAATTTATTTAGCGATTTGTAGGAAATCGGTAATTTTTAGCGAATATTACCGAATCGGTATTTTTTACCAATTTTTTAACTACAACGGAAATACCGAGTAGGCCTGGGCCAAAATTCCATTCCGTTCGCGGAAATTGCGATAATTTGGCATTTTCGCGTTCTGCGGAAAGCGCGAAAATGTCAAAATTTCCGCATTCCGCAGCTTAGCGATAATTTGTTTCTTGCTCGCGCTGTAAAATAATACACTCTCGCGTGCGCGCGATGTCCTTACCTGAATCCCCGCGTTCGCCGACAAGTTTTCCCGATCCGGTCGCGTTCTCCACGAGATGCTGGATTGTTGGTAGCCATTTGCGCTGTCTCGCGACAGTTCGCGCCCGCAGTAACGTCATGCGTCGCGCGATCACATCTTTCTTCTCGCGATCATGCACCGCGAGACAAGTGAAAACAAGATGGCCGCGCCCGCGAGCAACCGCATGGGTAAGTTGGCGAACCGCGACCACACAGAAAATACCGCAAACGGGCGGGAAAAAAACTTCCGCATCTTCACGATATTTCTGCGTGTTTGCGGAGATTTTTAACATTTTCGCGATAATTTGCGAAAGTGAATTTTGCAAATTCCGCCCACCCCCAATACCGAGTCCTTAATAGCGATTCGGTAAAAATCGCTATTGAGGACTCGGTATTTCGGAATTACCTACATCTGGCCCTTAGTTCTTATTTCCAACACACAAGCTGATATCATTCTGAATCATCCTTCTCACATTGCAGATCATTCACAATCCTTAGTTGGTTACAAGATGTTAGTGTTCTGGAATCTCAACAGAGTTTTACTTTACCTGCACCTGTGCTCTCTTCCACATCTGGTGTTACTTCTGGTAAAACTGATGCTCGCATTAGAAGATCACCTGCCAGATTTAAAGATTATGTTTTGGATTAAGTTGTTTCTTTTTCCTTTTCAGGCTTTGCAAACTGTTACTTTTTACCTTCCGTTTTATTTGTATCCCTTGATCACTTACTGTTTTTTGTTAAGGTTTGCATTATATGTTGCTTATGCCATTCCATTGTTTTCTCCTCTGTTAAGGGGAGAGATGTTGTTATATTGCTTTTATTCTTGTGCACGAGACGGAAGCATACAGGTTTCTCTTGAGAACTCTGCTTGCGACCTCCTCGTGCAAAAACTTGTTTGTATTCAACTTTCTGCCACACTCCATGCCATTTGCTGTTAGCGGTTTTACAAGCAACGATTATTATCGTTCTTGGATCTGCAGTAGCAGGACGCCGTGGTGTTGGGTGTATTCAATGTACGAATAAACACCCTTTTAACGACTTTGGGCAGATTTACAAGAAAGTGACGCATCTGTAGAGATGCGTCACTTTCCCTGCGCCACCATGCAAAACCCTTGCATCATCATGGATGCGCCGTATTTACAATACGGCGCACCATGGCACAAAGTTTGAGAGATGCGTCAGAAATTCTGACGCATCTGTTGATGGAAAAGTCACGCATTGCTGGAGTTGTGTCGCAAGCATGGCGCAACTCCAGCAATGCGTGTTGCAGCCTATTCCCAATACACTGCGTCACTACTTACGCCTGCTTCAAGCAGGCGTATGTTTTGATGCAGTGGCATCCTAAAAGTCACGCAGTGAAATCTTGTAGATTTCACTGCATCACTTTTATGAGGCTTTCCTACGAGGGAACGCCTACCCTGCATACATTATACCTGACGCAGGTATAATGTGACGCAGGGCTTTAGAACGTGACGCATCTCCCTAGATGCGTCACGTTGTAAATAGGCCGCATTGTTTGCGCCGCTGTTGCGTCAAAAAAGTGACGCAACTGCAGCGGAAAAGTCACGCAAGGGGCTTGTAAATCTGCCCCTTTCTGCCTACGCCTCCTCACTTAACAGGTATTTAGTGTATTGGATATATCAGCAGACTATCACCAAATAAATTTACACCCTGAGTCCAGATCACTCACATCATTTGTGACCCCCCTGGGTGCTTATAGATATTGTCAGGAGCCATTTGGGATGGCATCAGCCTCTGCAGTTTTCCAGAGAATTATGCACATCTTCTAGGGAATGCAAAATGTGTTATGTTTCCAGGCTGATGTTATGTTGGTGGGTAAGTCACGGGAAGATCATGATGTGTTGTTGAGCGAGGTGTTGAAAAGGATTGGTGATCATGGTTTAACTGTAAAGAAAGAAAAATGTCAATTAAGGCGGGAGCAAATGAGTTACTTGGGCCATGAAATATCTGAAAAAGGTATAAGACCTAAGAAAAGTATAATGAAGGCAATTGAAGAAGCAGCCCAACCTTGTGACAAAGAACAATTGAAATCCTTGATTGGACTTGCAGAATATTGTTCCAAATCTATTTCAAATTTTGATGATGTAGTAGAACCCATGAGACCTCTGTTGAAGAAGGGTGTGGCGTTTGAGTCGCGACGGCATGTAAAACTGCATTTTACAGTGTAAAGTGGTCACTTGCTCATACTCCCACATTTGGACATTTCGATGCCAATAGGAAAACCATTGTGTCTACTGATGCCAGCAATGTGGGTCTTGGGGCAGTTTTGGTTCAAAGGGTGGATGATGAGGGAAAAATTATTGGATTTGTGTCATGGCGTTTGCAATGGGCAGAGCGGTCATATTCTGCTATAGAGAAGGAAGCGTTGGCCTGTTGCTGGGGAATGAACCACTTCAGGTACTATCTGCGGGGATTGCCTATTGTACTTAAGACTGATCATAAGCATTTGTTGCATATTTTTAAGTGCGGCAGGGGTCGAGAAGGTAGTGTGACACCTCGTAGTTGGTTTCAATTTTACAGTGGAGTTCGTCAGGGGAAGGAAAAATGTGATTGCTGATTGCCTGTCATAAACGCCTGTATTAGAGGATGAAGATGTTTTTTTTACGGATAGTACGCAGCCGGTAATTGCTTCTGTGAATGGTGAACTTGCTTTGACTCAAGAAGAATGGAGGTGTGCTATACTTGGTGATGAAGAGTATACGAATTTAAAAAACTTGAGAAGCAATGGGTGTTGCCAAGATGTAGTCTTAAGTGATGATTTAAAGCAGTATTTGGTAGTGAGAGATGAATTAAGCATTCAAGAGGGAAAGGTTTTAGGATGCAACCAAATTGTTCCCCCCAAAGCATTGAGAGGTAGGTTGATGAGAATTGTACATGAGGGACAAGTCTGGCGAAAAGAAGATTGAGACAGTCCTTTTGGTGGCCTGGTATGGATAAGGAGGCGGAAGTTGTAGTCAGTGATTGTGTGGCATGTAGTAACAGCAATAAGAATAGGGTGGTTAGACCCTTAGAGTGTGTGAAACTTCCCAATAGGCCAGGAGAGAAATTGGCAGTGGATTTTGTGGGTCCGGTGGAAAAATTGGGTTCAAGGAATAGGTTCCTAATGGTTCTTGTAGATTATCACAGCAAATGGTTTGTTGTCAAGTGGAGAAGTGTAGCTCACTGGTTAGAGGAGGCATACCCTGAAGCAGAGATCAGACCCGGGACCTGGGTTCGATTCCCGACGCGGCAGGGTCCAGAGCCCAATTGTCCACGGACTCGATAATTCTCGCTTCGGTGCCCACTCTAAGCACGAGTTCACACTATGCAGCTCTGGGCAACAAGCCTGCTTAATCTCCACAACGGCCCCCCGCGGCGGGATGCCTGGCTTTCACCTTGGGGATGCCCAGTATGGGTTATCTTACAGGGAAAAACCAGGACGGGTTCCCAATGCAAGCGCCAAGATGCCCGTAGGGTGATAGCTGCGCTCTATAAGTACATCAATCAATCAATCAATCAATCAAGTCCATAGAGCATATCACAACAAAGGATGTAATAGAATTATTGCACAAAGTATTTTTTGAGGAGGGGATACCTAGTGTATTGGTTACTGATAATGTTGTGCAGCTAGTGTCTACAGCTATGTCGGAGTTCCTGGCAGGTTTGGGTATCAGGCATGACAGGGTAGCATTGTTTCGACTGCAGGCCAATGGTTTCATGGAGAGAGTCAACTGCATTATCATGGATAATATCCAGTTATCTTTGGCCAATGGTCTGGCATGGAAAGAAGAATTGGATAAGATGATGTGGGCCCATAGGGTTACTCCGCATTCTGTGACAGGGGTCTCTCCCTTCGTGGCTCTAAAAGGTAGGGAACCTGCGACAAAGGAATCACCTTGGTGGTTGCATTAGAAAAACCAAGTATTGGTTGACTGTGAGAGTATGTCAGCAAGAGCGTCAGATGTTCAAAGTCGCAATAAAGTGAATTATGATAACAGGAAAGGTGTGAAGATGATCGTGGATTTAAAGTGTGGAGATTGGGTGGCAGTGAGAACGACAGGGTATGTAAAAAAAGGGGACAGTACATTTTCCCAGCCACAAAAAGTGGTTAATGTGACTAAAACAGTGGTTAAATTGGATGATGGAAGAGAATGGAGTGTAGGAAATTTGTGTAAGGTCAAATCTTCAATCTTAAATGTATTATTGACATTAATAGTTTGCCACAGTTCTCTTTTCCAGTTGTATTGCTATTTTCCAGTACTGAAATATAACATGCATGATTTGTTTAATATTTTTGCTCTACATTCATTGTATTGTTTTATGAAAGGGGGGAGATATGTGGAGATGCACCGTAAAGTGGAATGGCACTAGTGCATTGTTGATGTCGTTAGAATGGGAGGTTTGGCAACATTCTAGAAAAAGTTGTTGGGCAAGGCATTTGACTGGAGGTTATGAAGATGTATACTTAATAAAGAGGATTTATGAAGAAATCTACTACACATTCCATGGGCATTACATGGGTATTCCCATGCAACTCGCATGGTTTTTGACGCATTCCCAGATTTACCAGAAGTGGCAAAACTGGGAGTGCGCTAAAAACATACACCTTCCCAGAAGAGCGTAGCGAGGAGAAATATCTTTATTTCTTCTTGATATGTGCACTGAATTCCGAAGCACACATAACCGGAGGAATAAGGGTCTGAGGATTGCTTTTGTGCAGAAAGGTGGCCCTGCCGTACAACTCAGGCGCCCTTGCACCATGCAAGGGTGCCTGCACTGGTGCTAGGTAGCCAAAATGATGCCAGCGCATGGACAAGGACAGGAATGCGCTGTATTCTTTTAAATAAGGCATATTCCTGCCCTCTCCCAGTTATACAACGTAGCGCAGCAATGTGACTTGCTGTGCTGCGTGATTGTTTTATAAATATGCCCCTGCATATCTAATAGGGCTTGTGACAACTCCGTGGCATGCATATGGAAATTCCCCATGCATCCACTGGTGACGTAATACTGAAACATGCATCTAGTAGTAACATTCAGATCAATGTATACTTGAACAATCATGGTTGATAACACAATTAAACCAGCACTTTTATTTAAGAAACCCTAATAGAAATGGAATAAATGGAAGCTTCCAAAACCTCTGTGACTTTAATGTATCTCCATTTTGACCTTAAGAATCAACCAAGGACACCGTTTTGCTCTTATCTTATAATTACATAGTGATTCTCTGACAGGATAAGTGAAGACTTTTAAAGACACACATCCTGCAGTTCAGAGAGTTTTAATGATTATATCACACGTTATCAACCAAAAAGGGTTTTCCGTTTCAACACTAAAGAACTGGACAGTAACAGTTGCTAGCTGAAGTTAAATTATTATTTTTGATGAAGTGCAAGATGGAGACGTGCAGTATTAAATTATCATGTCCTTTTAAAGTTTAACATGTGCCTCTTTAGGTGTTAAACCATTCAACCTAATTTTGAAAAGAAATTGTGTTAAAGTGACAAAATCACAAAACCCAAGTTGCTAAATCTAAATGTGGTGACACATGAATGCACATGCATGCTTTATATATTTATTTAGTAGCATGTATGTATTAGTTATAATATAATATAATATAATATAATATAATTTCATAAAGCCAGCAATCCATGAATGAAACCAACCTGTATGTTTCTTTATTACAGTCTAGGTGTGACATATTATGGTAGGCTTTTTGTGATTTGGTGTAAATCCATTCAGTAGTTTTTAAAAAAAATAAGATGTAAAACTATTTGTATATCTGGATGATTGGGTTGGATAGGGCATTCTGAATTGCCAAGGGAGCTTTTTTTCCCTTAGGCCAAATAACCCTTGTGCGAAACACATTTCCGCAGGAGTGCTCTGATTGACTGCCAGGAATAAGAAGAAAAATGTTGCTGGCAGCCATTACAGGGCTCAGACTTGGGGGCAGATTTTCAATGGTTGAATAGAATTTGAGCTGTGCCAGAAAACCATAGCGCTGCGTGCGTGAAAGTAAATGGCGCTGCGTCATATTTATGCTGGGTTAGAGTTACAAAAGAGATGAAAACCATCACTAAATGTATTTGTTCATAAGTAATGAGTTCCAAACTGAGGGCCTCATTTATGAGGCCCTACCGGCACTATTGCACTACCGGACGGTCACTTTTTTGATGTTTCGGTGGCGCAATGTGCCACTGACATATTTATAAGGCCACGCAAAGCCACGTTATGTGGCTTTTTATGGCCTTGTAAATATGTACCCCTTTCATGCAGAAAACTGCGTGAAAGGGCATTTCCATGAGTGTTGCTGGGGGGATTCCCAGCAACATCCATGGCTTTTTGACACTGCTATAGATTTATGAGAAATCGTAAGTCTGAGGCAGCGCCAAAAACTTACACCTCCCCAAGGTAGGCGTAAGGGAGGCACAATAAGCAGAATTAACTTTATTTCTCCTTGTTTTTACTCTTTCTATCTGTACTACATTTTGCAGCACACATAGAAAAAGGTAAAAGCCTCTTGTGATTTTTTTTTGTGCAGGAAGGTTTCCCTTCCTGCACAAAAATAATTATCCCCACAATGCAGGCACCCTTGCACCATCATGCAAAAGTGCCTGTGTTGACGCACGGCAGCCCATTGAGCACTGCAGGGAAAAAGGACAGGAATACACAGCATCTAATAGATACGGCTCATTCCTGCCCTCTGCTTTTGCCGTAGGGCAGCGCAGCAACAAGGCTTACTGCGCCTGTACTATGGCAAAATACCATAAATGAGGCACTTAGTTTAGTGCTGGCAAGTACCCTTTGCACTGTTTTATGTAACTTAGCGCCAAGCGAGTGTTACATGGGTAGTACATGGTTGTTCCCATACACCCACCCATGTCTTTTGATGACAATCCCTATCTACAAACAAATAGTAGACAAAGTTTATTGTGAAGAGGTAATGCCAAGTAATGTATTTCTCCTCTCTTCTCTGCATGTGTGCTGCACTGTGCAGCACACATGTTACTGTGTTGAATTCAGCCAATGTTCCAACTGGTCGGTTGAACCTTGATTTCCTTCTAATCACGAGTGATTTACTTAGGGTGAGTAATGTCACCTATGCCTTAGCATTGACTCACGTGTCATGGCTGTTTTGCACACGGAACACACATTGATTTATACTTTCCTCACCCGTAGGCTGTCATCCCCTTCTCCCCCACACTTGTCCTGATGAAGACCCGTCTTGACTTCTTAACTAAGCCTTGTTTGGGTTGAAACGTCGACACTTTTTTATGGACCAGATGTATCAAGTCTCTGGGTGCAAATGAGTGATTCATTTGTACAAGCTCCAGAGTCATTGTATCTGTTATATTATTTTGGCCGCCTTCATTGCCTGTCCTTGTATATACTGTATTTGTAATCACCTTGTACATATTATATGCACTATTTCTAATCACTGAGCAGAAATGTCACTTTAGTGCACATCACTTTAGAATTCGCCTTGTGTTGACAGCCTTGTTCAAATACAAGCGTGTACATATAAATGCATTAATTTATAGAAAAATACCAGAATATCCTTCCAAATGGGAATTACAGCTTGTTAGATGTAATAAAGACTCCCGAATGTGAACCTATGGGAGAGGTAGGCCTCACAGTATTGAAAAATGAATTTGGGAGTTTTTCACTACCAGGACATGTAAACCTTAAAAGTACATGTCCTACCTTTTAATTAGGCAGCACCCTGCCCCATGGGCTACCTGGGACCTACTTTAGTCGTGACCTATATGTAATAAAAGAGTTTGAGGCTTGCCATGGGTTATCAAATTCCAAGTCAACCAGGCAGGGTAAACTGCACACATAGGCTCTGCAGGGTCAGGTCTGAGACATTTTAAGGGCTACTTAAGTTATGTTATGTTATGTTAATTCGGATCTTTTATAGCGCACGGCTACTCCGAAGAGTGTCCCGGCGCTTTGGCAAAAACCCAAAAAGTGAGGCCAGGGCAGATGGAAGTAGACAGAGAATTACTGGACAAAGAGCCAAGATTTCAGCTCCTTCCTGAAAGTCAGTAAATTATTGATTTTCCTCAAGGAGACAGGCAGAGAATTCCAGCATTTAGGTGTCAGAAAGCGAAAAGAGCGACCTCCAATTCTAGTCAATCTAATTGAAGGGACAGAAGCCATGGACAGAAATGAAGATCTCAAAGTTCTGCTAGGAACATAAAAAGCCAAGCGCTTCCTGATGTATTTGGGCCCTACCTGATGGAGTGCCTTAAAGGCAAGAGTTAATGCCTTAAAGGTAACCCTTTTAGACATAGGGAGCCAATGCAGATTTTTAAGAAGGTCAGATGCTCTGGCTCTCCGCTGAAGACCGTAAATGGCTCTAGCAGCGGAATTCTGCATAATCTGCAGACGTGAAAGAAGAAATTTTGGCAGTCCCAGATAGCACATTCGCGTAATCAAGGCGAGAGCCTATCAGGGCCAGCACAGTAATCTTTCTATGCTGCAGAGATAGCAGCGGAAGAAACTTGCGCAGCATCTTTAAGATGCCAAAACATTTTCCCGCAAGCCCGAGGATCTGCGATTGGAAAGAAAGACCATCATCAATCAGAACACCAAGATTTTTAGCCTTGGATGAGACATCTGCCGGTGGAAACATATCAGGGGGCCACCAAGCCTTCCATCTGGGGTCAGGGGAACACCCAAAAAAGAGCAGTTCCGATTTATCGGAGTTACATTTTAGACTGTGCTGTTGAAACCAGTCGAAAACAGCCCCCAAACAATGTCTGATTTGAAGGCCGTCAAAGTCAGAGCCCTTAGCACAAGTAAAGAGAAGCTGGGTGTCATCAGCGTAGGATATGATCTGGGCTCCAAACGATTCCGCCACTGCTGCCAGAGGAGCCATATAGATATTAAAAAGGGTGGGGCTTAAGATGGAACCCTGAGGTACCCCAACCTCCAGTGGCGGCATCTCGGCGGAAAAAGGTGGGGCCCAGACCGTTTGCCGGCGGCCGGTCAAAAAAGACTTAAACCAGTTCAACGCCGTACCCCGCAGACCAATCTCTTGGAGTCTTAAGAGGAGACCATCGTGGGGACGGTGTCAAAGGCCGCCGACAGATCCAACATTACTAGGATGGCCTTTCCTCCGGTGTCAAGTACATCCCTGATGGCATCGGGGATTTCAAGAAGAGCGGTCTCCGTGCTCATATTCGCGTGAAAGCCCGATTGAGTATCGTGCAAGATATTATTGCTCTCAATAAAGGTGGAAAGGGAGGCATGCACATGCTTCTCAACCACCTTTGCCAGAGCAGGGAGGAGGGAGATAGGCCTGTAATTGGAATGAATTAATGGGTCCAGATTAGGCTTCCTGACTAACGGCAGGATCAGAGCGTGTTTCCAAGCTAGGGGGACAACTCCTGTGCTCAGGGACATATTGAGCACCGGGTTAAGCAAGGGGTTTAAGGCAGGTGCTACTCGCCCAAGACATTTCGCAGGGCAAGGGTCCAGCGGGGAGCCGGATTTCAGATGAGTGAGGAGATCAAGTGAGGCTGAAAAAGATAGAGGTGAAAATTCAGAGAAAGAAGGACCTTCAGCCACCCCAGATGGAAGCAGGGCCGGCCTGGTCTCAGGTGTCGATACGAAAGACATAGGGGAAAAAGTATCCTGAATGGTTTTAATTTTAGTGGTAAAGAAGATTGCGAGCTGATCAACCCAGATTTCAGTATGGGAATAAGAGGGTAGGATCGAAGTAGGGGAGACGAACTCCTTTACAATGCGAAAAATTTCTTTACTAGTATTCTCAGCATCGTCAATCCTTCTTTCAAAATAGGCTTTTTTTTCAGCCATAATGTGGCTGTGATAAAGCCTAACAGCTACCTTATATTTAGTTTTGTCCATAGGATCATAAAGGCGACGCCATGCCCTTTCGGCTTTCTTGCACTCTCGTCGCATCTCACTGAGGGAGGGAGTAAACCAAGGGGCAGAAGCGCGCCGACAGAATTTGCTGGACGTTTTCCCCGGAGCTAGCTCCTCAAATCTGTCTACAAGCCACCTCTGTAGCAAATCCAGATCCTTCTCTAAACTACCGGATAACTGACAAGGATAGAGAGAAAGAGCATGCGTCAGCATTTCAGGGGACACCCGGTGAAAAGCTCGTGTCGTCCCTCCCAAGGCCTCCATCGGTCTAATGGAAGTCTTAGTAGTACAGAGGATATGAAAATGTATTAAGTAGTGGTCGGACCACAATATCGGGGCCGGGGGAAGCGTGTTAATCATTGTGGTGGAAAAAACTTGGTCTAAGGTATGACCCTTGTTGTGTGTGGGGGAAAAGATGTACGGTGATAAACCCAGAGGGGCTGTGATATCCAGCAATTTTACAACATCTGAATCACTGCGCATATCCATGTGGAGATTAAAATCTCCCAGCAGTATGCAGTGTTCGGATTTTAAGCAGAGTACAGAGAGTACAGCCTGCAATTCCTCAAAAAAAAGACCTAACGGTCCCGGAGCCCTATATATTAAAAGGCCAACACAGGCCTGGTGAGGGGACAAAGAAAGAGTGAAACCGAGGGACTCAAATCCCGTGATATTTTCAGTCGGGAAAGTCGTGCACGGAAAACGCTTGTCAACCACCATAGCCACCCCACAACCTCTGCCAGCAGCCCTGTCTGACCTGATGATGGTATAGTCCATAGGGACAGCATTAGCCAGATCAGGGCCAGAGTTCTCCCCCAGCCAGGTCTCTGTTAAAAAGAGACAGAGCGGTGTAGACTCAGATAGCAGGTTGTAGATATCCAAAGAGTGTCTGCTAAGAGACCTGGTATTAAGGAGAGAGCATGGGTGGCGTGTGGGCAAAAATTCGGGGGTAACTGCGTTGAGTCCATTCAGACGCCAACCACATCCGGGGCAGCTCCTCTTAAGTGCCCTGCTACCAGGAAAGACGCAGCGGCAACCAAGTGGTGGCACAATCAGTTCTGCAGGCCCGCTACTAGCATTTAAGGAACAGGCCCTGGGAGTGGAGAAGGCTGACCTCTCCTTGGCTCCTTCAGTTAGTGCAATCTGCCAGTACCTTGAAGTATGGTCAAATGTCCTCAGGAACTAGCCAGCCCTTAATCTATCAATCAGCTCATGAGCCCGTGAAATGGGATGAGTATCAGTCTTGGTGACTGAGTTGAGCCCCCTATAATCCATACAGAACCGGAGCTCTGGCGCCGTGCGCCCAGTGAGGCAGATATTGGTTCCAGGACCACAGGGCTGGACCAGGGGCTATGGGAGGGTTGAATCACCTCCAGCTCCAACAATTTGGATCACATATCCTTGATGCTGGCCCTCACTTTGTCAGATAGCCTGTATTCTTGAAAGGAAAGCTGTCTCCTGTGTCCACATCATGGGTACACAGATGGGTAATACCAGGAGTGAGGGTGAACAGAGAGGAGAATTGTCCAAGCAACTGATGACAGTATTTCTGCTGTCCCGAAGTCAGTGCAGGGGAGAGGTTCACACCTTCCACTGACCCATCCTTCTTTTTGTTTGATAGGAGGTCAGGGAGAGGTTCAATCTCCTTTTCCTCCCCACCATATGTCACCAACAACATGGTGACCTCAGACATCTCAAAGTATGGTTGAGGCGGTTGATATGGAGAACCCTTTGTGGGTGTCTGGGGAACTTGAGGTCCACCAAGTAGGAGGTCTTCTCTTTCTCTGAACAATCTTATAGGGCCCATCCCTGTGGTCTTGGAGGTCCCTAAGCTCCACAGGCTTTATCACCCACACTTTTTGTCCAGGTTGGAATCCCACAGGGGTAGCCATGTGGTCATACCACTGCTTCGTTACTTCCTGGCTGGCCTCCAAGTTTTCAGAAGCTTGCTTCCAAAACTTGGCCATCTGGCTGCAGAGGGCTAGCGTGTAACTAACCACATCCTGGGGAGATTTCCGGGGAGCTTGCTCCCACCCCTCCCTATCCAAACTGGGAGGTCCCCTTACAGTATGACTATAGAGAAGCTCAATGAGGCTAAATCCAACCCTCTTCTGTGGTACCGCTCTGTAAGCAAAGAGCAGGCCTGGTAAGAGGATGTTCCACTTACAACTCATGGGCTCAGGCAGGCCCTCTCAACATGCCCATTGGTTTCTGGATGGTGGGGTGTGGAAAACGTATAAGTAACTCCACACTCCTTCCACATTGACTGCATATATGCAGACATGGAGTTGGTGCCCCTTTCAGACACCACTTCCTTGGGGAAACCCACTCTGGTAAAAATCCCCATCAGGGCCCTATCCACTGCAGTTGCAGTTTTGGGATGTATGGCCTCTTGCTCTCTTGTGGAATAATCCACCAGTACAAGGATAGACCAATTGCAAGAGGCTGCCTGGGGACCCATGGCCCCTAAAATGTTGATGGCCACCCTTTCAAAGGAGGTGCAAATGACAGGCAAGGGATTCAGGGGAGCTTTCAGCTTTTGCCCTGTATACCCACTGGCCTGGCAGGTCAAATAAGTCCTCCAGAAAGTATCTGAAGAAATCTTCATCTGGAGCCAGTAGAAGTAGGGAACAAGTTGACAAAGGTTTTGTCCTGCCCCAGATGTACTGCCAGGGTTTATTCATGAGCCAGCTTCAGTAGGAAGTCCCTATAGCATTGGGGAACTTCCATTGCCCTTGTTGATCATACACAGGTGACTTAGGGTCACTATAGAGGAGGTCCCCCTCCCAATACATGGGGTGACTTCCAGAGGCATCACCAGGTGTCTGGGCATCAGCCTGTTGACTCATGCTCTCCAGGGTTGAGCACTCTTTCTGTGCCTTGCAGAACTCCTCCCTGGTGGGTCCTCCTTCTGCTTGCCATCCAGCAAGTTCAGGTAGGCCACCAAGGGAGGCAATACCCTCCTCATTGGGCTTCAGGGAAACCTCCTTGGTGCCCCATCCACCTTAACAGGGACACATTCAGGGGCTGGTTTCCCACACCCCTTTCTATTCAGTCTTTTGGCAGCTGTCGGGCCATTTTTTAGGCTTCAGATTACCTTGACTCTGTTCAGTACCTGGTGGTTGCACAAATTGACTCCGGCAACCCCAACATTTCCTGGTGAGACTTAAGCTCCACTTCCTCTCAGGTAGTGTGTTCAAGGTAATTCCCTAACAAGTAATCCACAGACATGGCAGGGCTCACAGCAATTTTAGGAAGACCTGAGATCCACCCCCTCCCACTCAAATGGAACAAGAGCCACTGGGTAGTGACCCTCCCAGTTGTCAGCTACTACAACCTGGTGGAATGTATTGGGTATAATCTGCTCTGGGTCCACCAGTGGGTTACTTACTATAGTCATACTGGCTCCTGTGTCCCTCAGAACCTCAACTTCTTGCCCATTGATGGTGACCCACTGCATATACTTTGCAGTATTGGAAGGCATATGGGCTTTAGGCACCATTTCCATGGCTCCATGTCACCCAGGGACACTAGGTTAACCTCACTGACTCCCCCCACTGACTGGGACAAGCCCGTCCTCAAGCACTACACTAGCCAAGTCAGGTGTCTTACCTCCAGTGGGAGGCTGTGCGCTCTTGGGACATTTAGGTTCCCCCATTGTAATGCTCATACTCAGAACACTCATAGCACTCTGGGGTCTTGTTCTGATTCTCAGGGAAGCTCTTTTTCTGGTGGCCATATTGGGAATGGGACCCTTTCCCTTTGGAATTATTTTGGGGTCTTGCGAGAACTCCCTCTTTTATTATCCCCCCCTCCTCCTTCTGGTGGGAACCCTGACCGCCCTTTTGGGAGACCCCCCCACCGATGCCTTCTTGGAAAGGCTGGTGCTGACCCACAGGTCCGCCTTCTCAGAAAGATTCCTGGGGTCAGTCAGCTTGCTATCAACTAGGTGCTGGCGCAGCTCTGTAAAACAAATATCAAGCGTGTGCTCCCTCAAAATCAGGTTGTACAGCCCAGTAATCCCGTACAATATAATCCTCTAGCTTGTTGGCCTTACCCAGGCCCTGCTGGAGTAGTCTATGAAGTCCACCCAGGTCTGTGTAAGAGTTTGTGGTTGCCCCTGAACTTCTGCCTATATCTCTCAGGGGGCTAATCCAAATTTCTTGACAAGAATGGCCTTCATAGGAGTGTACAGCATCTGGTCCTCTACAGCGAGTGTTAAGAGTTTGTCTCTCCCCACCATGGGCATGTACCTTCACAAGCTACTCCCCTCCATCAGTACTCCTCTGGAACCTTGTGCCCACTAAGCACCACTTCATAATTCTTTTCAGTATTATCCTTCACCACATAATTGAGCACCAAAACCCTTAGCATGTAGACCCGTCCTTCTCCAGTGGACACTGCAGTTATGCGGCCACCACTACTGCTGGACTCCTCTTGTTTGACCTTGACGTCCAGCTCCTCGAGTTTGAGTTCATGTGCCAACTTCTTCTCCTCCATCTTTAATTTGGCCAGTTCCAATTTAAGATTCCTCTCCTTCTTCTTGCCTTCCAGCTCCTGTGGAGACAGGCCTCTGGCAGACACACCACTCCCTGGTCCATCCTGAGCATCAGGGGCATCCATTTCATCTTCTGAGGTTGAGTTTGACTTCCTTGGACATCAGGACCCTGATCTGTGTCCTCTCGCTCCTCCTCCTCTGATAGTGGCTCCCCCTCTTCCTCATTGTAATCCACCTCATCCTCCTCTGAGGCGACCTGCCATCTTTGAAAGGCTCTGAGGGCTACCTGTAGATCCAGTTTGGAAGCCTTCTTATGTGACTTCAGCCTCTTCTGCGTGCAGAGCTTCAGCAGCTCAGGCCTGCAGTGGGTGTCAAAATTGCAAGAATCCATGGTGCAAAAGGGAAAGTTAGGGCACTTAAATTCTGAAAAAAGAATAAAAACAGTCATTTTAAAAACTAAGGAAGAATTTAAAAAGGGGTCACTCTGATGTCAAATTATTTTTCTACGATTTTCATGCAACAGAAATCACTGTATGGTACTGCAAGAACAAAATTCTTAATCCACACTGCTGAACACCAATTTGAGAAGTTGGGTTGTTTGTTGACTGAGTTGTGAGCCATGGTCAAGCAACAGCCACAATTCCTTGCTTGGGTAGCCACAAAAAGTCACTAAATTAACCTGTGCTTAACCATGGGTAGCTTGGCACACGAGCAGTCCGGATTAACTTAGAGGCAATGTGTAAATTATTAATGCAACAAACAAACAGTAATAAAGTGAAAACACCAGAAAAGTCCCAAACCAAGTTTCAACATAGATTATATTTTAATACATTATTTGACACCAAAATGACAAATATCTAATAGGTAGAACTGGTGATTTAGATTTTAGAAAAAATAAGTGAAAATAGCACCAAAAAGCAGCTCCACAAAGGGATATCTGATCGCGCTGGACCGAGACAAAGTCAAAATTTCAGGCTGACAGCGATGGAGTATTGGCTGCCTACAGGCACCCGGTTGGATCTCCTGAGGAAAAGTACCCTTGTCCGGGCTGCGGCGACTGAAAAGATCCTGTTGACGGAAAGGCTGTGGTGCTCAGAGGGGGTGATGCGCCAATGTCGAACCACATGTTTGGCGGTCCTGGTGCTGCAAAGGCGACGATTCATCGGCTCTGATGCAATGTGGATTTTTAGCTTTGATGCTGTCATAGAGGGAGATGCAAGGACTTTAGTTGAAGAGCATCAAACAGAAGTGATTCAGAAGACGCAGCAGAGGCTTCGAGCCACACAGATGCAGCGATGCGTTGGTTGTGGTCCACATAAAAAGGGGCGATGCCAGTTCCAATCCACACAGTGGCGAAGATGTGTCAGTGCTGACCACGCAATAGCAGTGATGCGCCGATTCCACCTCCACAGCTGCGTTGAAGTGCTGAGCAAGCACCTTCGGCCAACTTTCAAGTGTCCAATACCAGCGTGGAACCACTTGGCAGGGTGGGCTCACAGATGGCAGAGTCCAGGTGGAGAAGCAGCAGACTTGGAAGTCTGTTATGGCCTTGACTTCAGATCAGAAGAGGGAGTCACTCTGGATTCTGGGAGTCAAGTGATGGAGGTCCAGTCCTTCTCAGCAAGACAAGAAGGGCAGGAGGTCAGCAAGAAAGCAGTTCTTTCAGAGCCGCATTCCATCATAGTGGCAGTCCTTCAGCAGCACAGCAATCCTTCTTCCTGGCAGAGCATCCACAGGTCGAGAAGTGTTTAGAAGTGGTAGGATCTGAGGTCCAGTTTGTATACCCAGAGTTGCTGTTGAAGTGGTAGAGACTTCAAAGAAGGGTTGTTGAAGTGCACAGAGGTTCTATCTTCCTGCCCTGGCTACAGACTCGGACAGGCTGCAGGTAAACAGGGCTACAAGCAGAAAAATGTCACCTTTCTAAAAGCGCAAATAGAACAATTTATGGACAGAATGCTAAACAATGTCATACATTCACCCAAGTACAGAGATCTAGGCCTAAATCCATCGTTTTTTTGCTCTCTATGCCATTCCAGTTTAGAACCAGCTATATGCAAATCAGTCTTGATCCTGTTCCCCATGGGAACAGTCCAGCCCGAACTGCCAGGTCAGGTCCTCCCTGGACTGGAAACAAGCATCCTAGGCCCGGTTACGGGGTATCACCCCCTCATCAGTCAGGCTAGCTTGACTCCAGTGGCAGGGAGAGCACAGGACCCACTTGATCTATCTATAATGTTTTCAGCAGAGTATAAAGGGTGTGGGTAGTATGACCTTTAACACTTTCTGGCCTTGAGTGTATACAATAATAGTCTGTCTTTGGAAAGGTTTTGCTTAGATTTAACAATGTTAATAGTAGATACTGTTTAATATTCTATGGTATATTCCTCATGAGAGTTTGGCTGCCTGGAAACAGTGTGGTGCAGGGTAAACTCTGCATAGAGTACACACTATTTATAGTAGTCACTTTTCTACTCATGTCTGCTTCATTTCTCATGAGAGGTTTGCTAATTGCGATAGTATTGATACAGGTTAAAGGCTGTCCGTAGTGGGGATTAATTGTTTAACAGGGCTTGAGTGTCTGGAGAAAGTTGGTTTTCTCTGAACAGTTGTGTGCAGATTGCCCACAGTGTGCAGTAGGGGTTGCCCATCTATGTATCGTTGATTGTCACCATGAGCTTGATTGAAGTGTATGGTATACGCTCAGTGTTGCACATAACAGAAGCTTGTTTCCCCTAAGGGGGTTGTATGTGTAATGACATTAAGAATACTTAATATTATGCAAAGCTATTTTCTACTTAATTTCATACCTCTAATGCCATACTCATTTTTAGAGTAATGTGTACAAAAGTAGCTTTGATGATCAGCGATGTCATCAGTTATATCATTTAAGAGGTCATCAGTGATGTCATAGAACATGCCATGAGTGATGTAATATGTGAGGTCATAAGCAGGGCATGGTGGGGACCAAGTTATACTTCTCTCTGCTAACTATAACTGGTGAGTTTCTGTGGGTTTTTTTCCAGTTCAAAATGTTACATTAGCACTGAAATTTTCACCTACTATAACGTCACCTTAACATTTGTTTTTCCAGTAAATATAGATATGATATTTTTTGCAGGGTGAGGGGTTTACACCCCAAATAAATGGAGTATGAGTTCTATTTTGTGCACCTTACAAACAAAAATCTTGCAGTGTTGGTGACATTTGGAAAACCAAGCAGCCTTTGACCTCAAAGTTTATGATGACACCAGAACCCCTTGATGGCAACATATTCACTGTATTATACTGTTACCTATTATGTATTCTCTCACTCTCTCTCTTTCTCACTCTCTCAATCTTTCTCTTTATCTCTCTGTCAACAATCTTAAGCTTTCCAGAAGCTGTATGCCTCAACACAGGCTGTGTAGACTTACTTGAGGAGCCAGCAATATGACCAAACAATTGCTTCTTTGCAAGAAAGGTCACACTCCCAACCATAGCTGTGGGAGGTTTATTGTGCATAAATCAGCAAGAAATTGAAATAATTATCACCCACCTGTTCTAAATTTGTAAATAGGTTTTCCCCATTCATGAATGTATTATTTCATACTTGACTTGGTAGATATTAAATAGGGTTGCCCATTCCTCCTGTTACTGCACCATCTTCCCCTTGTTTTATATCATCTTAATCACTTTGTTCTCCATCTTACTTCTGGACCTCAAAGCATTTTAAGGCTGTAATTCAGGTGCAAACCATTGAAAAGTTACGGGTTCCTGGGGAGAAGAAATATGGCAGACGTGTGAGACAGCCGGACGCCACTCTTCGATCTGCCAACACCACAGCCAGAGACCTGTTTGAATCGGCTTGTGCACCAGTGAATGTATGCTTCCTGGATCTGTATTCAGCAAGTGGTGTATGGTGGCCCATCTGGGAGCTTGTATCAGTAGAAAACGGCTCCTGCACACCTGGGAGCATTTCATTTTGCTGTTCAGAGCACACCACCACAGCTTTTACTGCCATGCCTCTTAGCCAGTTGTGGTTGATCCAGGCGTCACTGTGTGGGTGTGTCAACAGTTCTCCAGCCCTGCCCTCATACCTTTTGCCTTTTATTTTTGGGGCTCACCATCCTACTTCTTCCTTTTTACCTGCACTTGTTATGTTCCAAATAGGTCCCCAATATAGGCTCAGGTAGTCACCTAACCTTTCACCTATATTCTCCCCTACCATTACACTACATAACGGTTCTTAGCACTGAAATTGTACCTAGTTACAGTAATGTCCACAGATGACATGGGGTTTTCTCTGAAAAGCTTAAGCCTCATTCATTATGCATAAGGATTCTTGGAATACCAGCAGGACAGCAGGCCTACCATTTCCTGCATAATAATTATGTATAAGGGTCAATCCTTCCGTCATCCTAGTCCGACATGACACAGCAAGGCATATCCCCAGAGGGTACCACTTTGGGCATATATATGCCATATCTTGATGAGGTAGTCAGAGGAGAAAAGGACTTCCATGCCGACACACTGACGCAAGACGCTGAGGTTCCTGCACGCAGACACTCCAGCTTGCAGGGGTCTGCAATCCCTTGCGGGGTGTCCATCTCGAGACCAAGACGGGGTCCCATAGTCTCTTACTTCAGGTAATGGGGTTGAGTTTATCCTAGAGGGTCTCTTGGCTTTTACATCCACATACATGCTAGGTACATCTAGTTAGGATCGCATAGTAGGAGTATGGATTCTACTGTCATGGATTTTATATACTTGCCTGTATTCATTGTTTTAGCGCGATCGTAGAAATCTACCATCCTTTTACTCTGTTAGTGCTTATAATCATTTATATCTGTTAGTGTCTAGTGGTTGTTTCAGCACACCTATTTTCCACTAGAATGATGCTGGTTCAATAAATGCTTATTGAAAAACGTCCCCACCATTTATTCTGTGTATCTCTCTGAGACAAAGTGAGCACGAGTGATTGAGCGAAAAGTAGTACAATGTTTCCACGATCTTGAGGGACCAGGGTTGTCATGTTCGATAGTTGCCAAGAACTATTCTCTCCTTGATAAGAGGTGTCAAGTGGCACTGTGATCTAGCTGGTATACAGGCTAACATTCCCAGTAGGGGTGTCTAGAATCAGTCTGACACCAATCCTATAGTGTATGCTGTCTAAACGTGCATTTACTATATATGTTTATAGGAACTACACGACACACTGCAACCACCTCCGGCTCACCCAGATTGCAGAAAGACGCCTCCCTGTTGCCATTTTTGTTGCTGCCCCAGCCCTTCTCAACTGACCATCTCCAGGGCTCCACCTCTCGAGTGAGCTCTGCGCCAGCTCACCGCCATCTCAAGCCAAAGGTAAGTGTATTTCACCGACATATGTGCTCTCGGGGGACAGATGAATGGTGGCTTCAAAGTGTATTCGCAGGGGCTGAAGTGTTTGCTGAGTTTGTGGCCAGATTGTTCTTGCAGAGCAGTACACTGTGTACGTGTGGCTGCAAGAACAATCCGTCCACAAATTCGGCAAACACTCCAGCCCCTGCGTCTTTACAGACAGGCAGGGTAAGGACACCGTCCCAACGTTCGCCGTGCAAACATGTCCCAAAAACACATGTGCAGAGCAGTACACTGCACCCAGCAGATGTACTCTCTCTGTACTGAGCTGCGCTATCTCTGCCCCGGGAGCTGTTCCAGAAGTTGTGTATCCATCCAGCCTCCTGCAACTCTCCCTGTAGTCCAATCAGCTGCCTGTCCTGTTCCAAGAACTGTGCAGTGTGCTCGTGCAGCTCTCCCCCTGACTCCTGCAGTGCCACTCTGGACCCACTGCCGCCCAGGAACTGTCTTTGCTGCAGCTCCTCCCTTAGTCACAGGAGCTGTGTCTGCTGCTCTCAGTGCTGTAGACTACTCTTCACTAACTATGCTGCCTCGGGTGGAGGATGTGGCCTCCGGTGTCCATTGGTAGAGGGTGAACCTTTCCCAGACAGGGCTTGAGACCTGAGCGCGAAGGTGGGCCTCGGCTGTCCTTGTATGCCCTGTCTGTTTTGTGTGTGCTTGGAAGTTTTTGCATAAAAGCAGGACATTGTGTTCCTAGTCTAGTCTGAGAACCTACAATTTCTGTAGCTTAATAGAGTCAGAGATCACTGCCGACCTAGAGAAGTGTATAGGAAGGAAGAGAAAATGAATGGTTGCACTCATTAGAATGGTGAAAATCCCCTGAGCAGTGACTACTTTTCAGTGCGCAGGTAGAATGCCAGTTGTGACATAGGATTTGTTTGGTATTATGAATACTAAGCAGTTAAAGATAACATTTCAGGCACTGTATGCATATATCTCCTATTATTTTCTATATATTAGTCCATTGAACATCAAGCAAGTCACCCTTACTCCGTCTTTCCTCCAGTGACAACAACAGGTCAGTTAGACACTAAGGTGCATATTCTCAAGGACCTATCGCCGAGTTATCGGCACTTTAGCGCAGCCAAAGTCACGATAAATGTATCCCTCCATTCACAAGCTGGTGCAAACAGCCAATATCACCAGTTTCCCAGCGATAGCATCCTCCAAAAACATCGCCACAGATGACACCGGCAACTATCGATAATGAGATGGAGAGCAGGTGTTCCCAAGCAAAAAGCAGCAACAACACCACTCCGCAACATTCTCAACGACCAGCCAGAGCAGCGATAAGGTCACAAAACATTTGATAAGGCGCATTAGCAGCAGGAAATTAACACATGCTCTGACCTGGTGCAAAGCCAGACGACAACCTGCAGCATAAAGGGAGCCCAGCCCAGAGCCACACCTGAAGACCAAAAGATTCCATGAAGCTCCTCATCATGCAGCTCAGAGCCCCAACAGGGCCACAACACCTACCGCCCCCACCCCCAGGACTGCCATCCCCCCCGGACCCCTACCGGCCCCCCATGGACCACCACAGAGGCAGAGCAGACAAAGACAGTGGACCTTCAGGAAACGCACCAGCCTCACAGACTTAACACCAGAGTATGTCATTGCCCACTACAGACTCAAAAGGACAACCATCCTACGCATCCTGAACATCATTGCCCACAGGCTGCGGGCACCAACACAGCAGACAACCAACATCCCTCTGCAGACAAAGCTGCTGGCTGTGCTGCACCTGTTAGCCTCTGGGACATTCCAACCAACAACCGCCAGAGTCGGAGGAGTCTCACAGCCAGCCCTATCCAAGTTCCTCAAAGCTGTCCTGGATGCTATCATCAGCTTGGTACCCCAGCACCAATACTTCCCCCACACTGTACAGGAACAGCTGGAGACCAAGCAAGGCTTCTACACCATAGCTGGATTCCCGCACGTGTTGGGGGCAATTGACTGCACACATGTCCTACTTGAGCCCCCTGCCGACACTGCACACAATTACCGCAACAGAAAGCACACGCATTCCATCAATGTGCAGGCAATAGTGGACCTCTTCACCAATGTCGTCGCCAACTACCCAGGCAGTGTGCATGACTCATACATCTTCTGACAGTCCATCATCAACCATCGCTTCCAAGATGGCACCTACGGAAATGCAGTGCTCGTTGGTAAGTACCAAATGAACTCAACACACACCTCCAATCCACAATCATGCAACTCACAACTCTTGCAATACACATGTTACAAACCCACATACAACATGCCCACCCACCAGACACGACAGCACAACTTACTGTGGCAACCTGAGCTAGCCATGTACGTGAGCCACCAACGTTATGGCACATCAGCCACACACCAGCGGAATGTGGAGGTAGGTAGCAACCAGGCATGCGCGAAGGAGGCAAGTGACCCATGAATGAGAATGCACACATTGCCAAGTGTGGCATGGATGTGCTGGACAGACTGCAGTATGCAGACCACAGACATATCCATGTCGACATATAATGCTGGTGTTGGTAGTGTTGTGGACAGTGGACGCAACCATGTCACCCCAACCAGTGGGGAAGATCATGGAAATGTAGCTTGTTATGTCCCCCCTGTAAGCGTGTACAGAGTGGGCTTACACCAGGCTAGCGTAGGGGTGTGAATAAAAAGCACGTAGCCCTGGACGTGGTTCTCTTCCGGAATGGCCAAAGTGTCTGCCAGGGTGGCGCCTCTCACCCCGCCATGAGGCCGACGCCGTGTGCGGCGGTGCCTGCGATCCTGTGCACCTGCCACAGCCCGGGCCACTGCTTCCCGAACCAGTCTCATCCACCCCTGCGCATCCAGGCCTCACTACTCACCTGCCAACCCTGGCGTGTCTCCAAGAGTGCTCACCACATGCATGTGCTAGCTCCAAGCCAGAGGCCCGCTACAATGGCAGCCTCCTCAGACCATCGCGGCCTCCGCGAGCAAGGCCCGCAGTACTCCTTTCCCGTTGATGCACTAAACCGGCATACACAGCGGACAAGTAGGTTACACATTTGGAACTGAGTCTTCATTACACAATGGCAGAGTACTTGTTCATGGCATAGTTTAAATCCCTATACTCATACCTCGTGCCTGTGGGCCCTTGCGGACTTCTGCCTTAGGCCTATACACCGGTCCAGCAGGTTTCAGACAAATCGAATCCAGTCCGTCCCAGGCAGGGACATGGCATCGTCGCAGGGTGCACACACGCTCAGCTCTGGTGCCTCCACCTCTGTCAACCAGCAATCTTCTCCACATGCCATTCCAACGCCGTGTGTTAGAGATCCAGGAGGAGCTGGCTGCACAGTGGTTGCCTCAAGCTGACCGCTGCCTCCGGCACACACTGCAGTCGAGTAGGACACACAATTGGAACTGAGTCTTGATTTGTTTGTTGCAGAGTTGATATCATTGTACAGGCCTCATCGCAGACTGCATGTCCTTCCAGCTCTGGTGCCACTGACTCTGTGCAACTAGAGTCATGGGCACTCTCCCGTTGAACTTTGTTGGCGTCTGAGTCTATGGCCTGGGGGTTCTCTTCATCATATAGCTGATACTGACATGGTGGGAAAAAGGATACTGGAGCATTCAACTCCTCCATAATGCCTGTTTCTGCTTGCTTCTGCCCTCTGCATCATGCCCTGGATGGACACCTTCCACTGTCCCCCGAAACAGTCCACGACATTCTCCTTGGACATCAACGAGGACCCGCTCAGCTCTCGTGGCCCTATCTCAGTGCACCACAAGTCACCGTCCCTTGAGGGTGTGCCTGTGCCGGCCGCAGTGCATCCGGGGCCACTAACTCTGTGCAGCTGAAGTCATGGACCCTTGCTGTTTGTACTTTGAACTTCTGATTGCCTGATCACTGTTGTAGTTGTTGCCAGCACCAACCAACCCCTGAGGGGTTGCTTACACTACCCAACACCCATCCAACACAGGCATCACTGGACGTGTGACCCTGGCAATAAAAGGTGCCGGGCGCACGTGCCCGTAGGCAGTTCCACAAATCCGTGCGGTCATTATGTATGCATGAGGGCCCCGGGCCATACCACATCATATTGTGCTGTGTACAGCACGCGCAACCTTGTCACCTCAGGCAGTGGTGTAGACCTGGGACATGTGGCTGTGTCGGACCCCCCTGTGAGCGTGAGTGGACCGGCATATGGTAGTAGGGTGTAGGGGTGTGGTCATTCGACACGTGGCTCTGTGCGTGGTTGAGTTTAGGCCTTGACAAAGAGGTAACTGATGTGTGTTTCTTTGGTGTAGTGTCTGCGCCACCCGTCCCGCAATGTGCAATGTTGCTATGTAGCATGCCCACGGAGTGTGGCCTCGGCCGAGGGGTACATGAGGGTGAGCATGCCCCATTGGGTCTGGGATCATACATGCCAACTGTTGTGTGTGCCGCTATTTCCGCAGCATAAGCCAAAGGTCTACCCTCAACCGCAGGGCGAGTTCAGCCAGGCATAAACTCTACATCTATGTGCGCCCTGTCCTTACCCTAGGCCTACACACACGTGGCCGCACACCTTCAGCGCACAACATCACTGTGTCGTTGTCAGGTTTGTGGACATGTGCAGACGGGAATGACAATGGTGTGCTGTAGGGGTGCAAGTGATGCAACCGCGGCGCGCACACTAGAGAATAGACTCAGGAGGAGGGAGGAGCAGCAGTGAGGCTACGTACTACACATTGATGCCACTCATTTGCAACAAGCAGTACATGTCATACAGGAATCACAAGTTCACACATATCACACACCAATGAACCAGTGAGCCTGCCAACACATCATGCAGAACCAACTATTGACTTATGTCTCTTTACACTGTCACAGGTGACCAAGGACCGAGCCCCGAACACACAGCCCCAGAGGCAGTACAATTTGGCCCACAAACGCACCAGGGGCATCGTGGAACGCACATTTGGCGTGTTGAAGTCACGTTTCAGGTGCCTGGACGTCACAGGTGGAAGGCTCCTGTACAGCCCAGACATCGTGTGCAAGATGATCGTTGCATGTTGTGTGCTGCACAACATATGTGTACGCAGCAAGGCACCATGGATACCAGTTCCAGAGGCACAGGACGATGATGATGAAGATGAGGCAGGTGGACCACACTCCACTGCAGCCGCAGCAGGAATAGCCCCCAGGGACACCATCATTGCAAATTTCTTCAGATGAGCACGTCACATTGTGACAGTCCTTGGCAATCATGGGACAGTACAGAATAACCACAGGCACAGCATGTGCAAATAAATGCATTCCAAAATTACATTCACTAAGTGCATGTCACTCATCTGTACAGTTACATCACTCAGACAAGTGTGAGTGCGGCATGTGTTGATAACGATATTATGATGTGTTCATGAATGGTGGGTGTGTCACCTCTGTGCAGAGAGGCTGTTTGGGGTGTCACATATTCAAACTCCCAGCTCTGTGTGTCACAGTTAGTAGGGTATCCCACTCTTCGGCGTTTCACATGTGTCCAAGGTCATTCCGTTTTGGCTGCCATTTGTTACCTTCAGGTGACAACAGGGCTCCTTTTGGGGTCAGTTCTGTACCACCATGATGCAGGGATGCCCCCTGTGACTCAAGTCCCACAACATGGGCAACATGTACGTAAGTGGGAGTCACTGCTCCTACATTCGCCCACGCTGTCATAATTGATTGATCATGGCAATGACACGTCTGTGTGCAGGAGGGGTTGCTTGTCCCTCTGCAATGTGAAGGGGAGATGCGGTTTCATTGTGTGTTCCATGCATGTGTCTACATTGGCGCAGTGTACCTGCAGACTGCATGTCAATGTACATTGTGACTGTGAGGAGATGCCTATGTGATGCGGCACAATGGTAATTTGTTCTACGTCACGGATGTGGGGTTGTGATCGTACATTATCATCTCACCGTTTTTGTACTCTGCTTTTATGGTGCATTTTCCCGTATGATGCGTGGGAATTGCAGGCCTATCGCTGGTTATCGCAGATTTTTGTATCACAATTGGCCTCATAGCTACTATTTTCGCGTTGGTGTTTCGCATTTTTGCGGAGTCGCGTTGATTGTAACGCGGTCATTGGACGCGTTATCGAGGGACTATCGCATGGCGCCCCCGGCTTGGGAATATTTTCCCACGATAGACTGCGATGTGAAGAGTTGCATTAAGCTAATTTTGCGATGGTTATCACACGTTCTTGAGTATATCCCCCAAAATTCTTTGTAAAATATTGTAGAGAAACTCAATCTAGATCCAAGCACAATAAGAAATGACGCTGTGCATGTGCTTTTGAAGCTTTCCTTTGATGATTGTTGCCTGGCAGATGCTGGGGAGTCTTAAGCTTTCAGCTGTGTTTTCCTGCCCCATTTTCTAAAAGGTTTGGCATATATAACACAGCAGCAGCTTATTTATATACTACTGCAAATAATCACTGCAACACCCTCCAATTTTTCATAGGTGAGGTCTGTTTTGATCTAAAAAGAAATGTCTGTTATAGATTCTCACACATCACCCAATATAAAAAGAAATGAAAGAAAAACGGTATTTAAGCACTCTGTTTAAGACCTATTAAATTTGATACTTGTATAGCGCACTACTCACCCGCAAGGGTCTCAAGGCGCTTGTACGAATACCGCTGTGGAACCCATCCTGGCTTTCCCTGTGAGGCGTCCACTCCTGGGCACCCCCAAGGTGGAGGCCAGGCATCCTTAGCGTTGTGGGGGCCGTTGTGGAGATTAAGCAAGCTATTGCCCAGAGTTGCAGAGTGGGACTCCATGATTGGAATAGGCACCGAGGCGAGAATTATCAGGTCTGTGGAATTTTGAGCCCAAGACCCGCCGAGGCGGGGAATTGAACCCTGGTCCCGGGCTAGACCTCTGCATCAGGGTCTGCCGCTCTAATCATTGAGCCACACTTCTCCACATATTCAAGGTCATTAGGGCAAGACTCTGCAGAACAGAGCTTTCTCTATCAGGGGGCCTCATGGAAGGTGGGGCCCTGGGCCTAAGCCCCCTTTGCCCAAACCTAAATAAATCTCTGAAGGGGTGTTGTGTATCACACTGCTTCTGCATTTAATTACATCATGGTGTTTACTGTTCATGGGACACACGTGCGTGTATGCATTCTGCTGGCTTCTGTCATGCATAAATTGTGGTAGTTGTGTTTGTGGTTTGCACATCCGTCCTGGTTCTGTGCCGTGTGAGGGACGGAGCACTATACAAGATGTCAACATCTTTGTGTGCCTGTACAGAGCGTCCAATTTGGGAATCGTTGCAAAATCTGTGTTGCAATTTATATTGGTGTAGCATATGATGTATGGTATTTGTAGGAGGTCATTCTGCACTATATGTGAGAGGTCTGTGTTTGCTTTCAGTGTGTCGCACTCTCCAGACCCACCAGCTGCTGAAAGGCTCGGACTTCACTTGCTGCTTAACACTTATAAACAACACAATTTCCCCCAACGTAGACACCCTTGCACTATGGTGCAAGGGTGCCTGCATTGGTGCTAGGCATCTGAACTCAGTGCCAGCGCTAGGAGAAACACAGGGGTGTGCCGCATTCTTGTGAATACGGCGCATCCCTGCATTTTCAGAATGGAGAAGCGTGGCATTAGCAATGTTTGCTTAACGCCATGCTTCTCCATTCTGTTGTAATATGCCCCTCTGTTTCATGGTCAGTTTTGAATCCAGTGGGCCCACTCAGCCTTTCATCCTTATTAGCCTTAAGCTAGGAAACACTAAGGATCTGCTGGGTGTCAATTGTGCTAGGTTATTTTGCTTCCTTCCCAACCACAATGGTAAATGAGTCAGGTATTAAATAAGCATCCATGTATGTCCAATTGCAGGGATGAAGGACAGGTTTGGAACATCATAAAACGATTAAAAAAACAATTTGTCCAATTCTGTCTCTTCACTAGACAAAACAGAATTTGAAACCTTAAATGAAGCTACTTTACGTTTTTACATTTTTAACTCAGAGGAAAGCCGGAACAATAAGGAAACTGAAGTAGACAGACAGTAGTGAACAGGCCTTGGTCCCTGGTAGGCTATCTCTGCAGAGGGGACGCCTATGTTAGTGCCTTTGGCAACCACTGCTGTGAGCATTTCTGCCCTAAGGGGCCAATTTCGAAAGTTATTATTTTTCATAGTTTGGCTATGATGTCCTTTGGCATTATTTATTGTTGTGATATGAATATCAAAATCAAAAAATGATTGCAGAGGTCAGATTACATAGCACGTCACCATTGCCTCCCTGTTGCTCGCCCACACTCCCCACATAAACAGAAGCGGAGGATGCTCCTTCTCCTATCTTACAGCGAAGACATGGAACAGCCTCCTCATCCAGCTCCAGACTACCCATCTGTACTGGAATTCCAAACTGATCTCCAGCTCTTGCTATTTCAATGAGTCTCTTGGACCCTGCAATTGCCTGGCCACCCTCTCAGGTGATTAGCTAATCTCTATAAGTCAACTCATTGAGTGGTTGTGTGAATATATCAACAAAGAAACTATTGGTATATGCAAACACATTTTTGGCATCTGTAGTTGTACTGCGCTGGCTTCTCTCTGCTTCTCGAAAACCAGAAACTGAATTAGCTATCTTGAAAGGCAAGAACATATTTTGATGAAGACGATACAAGAAATTATTTGCAACTAAAAATGTACAAACTAAGATCAACGAGAAACATGGATAGATTTGAATGTCTTTGGGGTAAAATTCATACATATCTGTATCCAATTCCACAGTGCAGATAATGGTTGAGTGTTTTTGTCCTTGTCACATACAGTATTTTAAACATCAACCCAATGGTTGCTTAATTGTTGAAGACTTCCATTTATAGAGATGGGACGCAAATGTAAGGACATTGATGATTACGTATTAAGCCCTGTCCCTTAAAGGGATGAAAGGGATTAAAATGTTCACCTGCAAGTCATGTCAAACAACTGAACTGTTGACATTGAAAACAGGTGGATAATATCAAAGCTTACCTGAGGAGTGAAACCCATGAGAGACTTTCTTCTCCAGTCGTAAAGAAGGCCCGTACGGAGCATACGAACTTGGAGCAGTGCACAACTCGTGTACACCAACATATTGAGAGGCTGCGGATATTTGGCACACGGTTGTGAAAACTCTGTATGAAGGTGGTGTTCCACTTCACCAGACTGATGGTCCAATTGGATAGCTGATTAGGCAGCTGTGCCCTTCAGCAAGGACAATGTGCAAATCCAGCCAAATATATGAGAAACATACATCCAGCTGTAGCAAATGTCCCTATTTGTTTAACAGTTAACGAAACCACAGACATTGAAACATCGGTCACATCTTACAGTGATGATGAAGAAAAGGATTGCCGCTCAGCCTTAGTTGACATTACTGGATCTTATGAGTGTAATTCTGCTAAAATTGCCTTAATTATATACAATGTGCTTCAGAACATGGGTAAATCATGGTATACAATATGTTCTAATTCTGCATCCTATACGACAAAGGCAGTAAACGATTTGCACGTTACTCAGAGGGTTAATTTCATTCACATAAAAGATCCATGTCATCTTATCCATGCTCCTGTTGTCCTGAGAACCGGGACATGTATGATTTTGTAATAAGAGCTGGAGCAGTATTTAAGTATGCACGAAACTTAAAACACATTTAATCTTAAGGAAAAGTAGACTGGAGAATGAAATCTCCAAGTGCGGTTGTTGTGATTCAGTGGTTCAGCTGGTATGAGGGAGCAGTAAGACTTTTAGAAAAATGGCACTACTTCCTTGCTTTTGTACACAATGAAGAATCCACTGGATCCAAAATGGATCACCTACGAAAACTACACAGCCCCAACAGTGCAAACCACCAATCTTTCTATGTGACGTTGCATTTTATTCTTAAAACTCTCGTTGGTATCATCAACATTCAGAAGAAGCTGGAGTCAGAAAAAACACATTTCCACCAAATATATTCAGCCATAGATGTTGGCATGGCTTTGGCATTGGATCAAGACTATACACAAGACCCAATGATCACCACTTTATTGCAAATATTACCACAAAAAAAGCAAATGCCCTAATAAAAGAGATGATTACTTTTAAAGATGCACTGAAAAATAAGTGGAATGCTGCCCTAGCCAGGATCATAACCGGGCAAATGAGTTACAGCTCTTTTTTGAAATGGGTTGCAATCCTAGATCCATTCAAGAAAGTTCACTTTTGCCAGGATTTCAAAGATTACAAAGATTTACTCATGTTGATTGGAGCTTCTGATGACATAATGAATGTTGTTGAAGAAGAATTCAACAAATATTTACTGCACAATATCCCACAAAAAGAGATCAGTGCAACTACATACTGGTGTTCCCAGAAGCAAGAATGGCCAACACTCTGTAATCTTTCCTTGAATCTTTTGGCCATTTGAGCAAATATTGAACAGGTTTTCAGTGGTCTTCCTTTCATTAGCAAACCAGAAAGAGCCTCAATGTCCTCAAAGTCTCTTGAAATGCACACGGGCTTGTACTACAATGGCAAAGTTTTCAGATGATTGTATTATGTTGACCAATAACATCTGAGTGCATGTGTGCATTGTCTATTTAAATAAATGTGGAAAACTAACAGCTGCAGCGTCATCTTTTGCTTGTGCCAAAAATAAATTTGTATAAATTCAGTTAAAATGCCCAAAAAATAAATATGGACAAATACAGAGGGAAATGGCAAAAAAACAAAAAAAACACATAAAACGGGGAGCCCTAATTATGACACACAGGGAGGAGACCCGTTCTGACAGTCCCAAGTGCCAAGCTGCTACTTCAAAACTGCAAAGGGCTGTCCATAAAGAGGCTAAATCATGCACTGCTGTTGCAGAGAGAATCTCAGATTAGGAAACTCGGGCCACGACTCTTGAGTCTGATGTTGCAGCAAAGCCGGACTCCAAGTGTACAGTGGGTGACTGCAATTTTTTTGTTCTTTTTGCATTTGTCCCCGTGAGTGGGACGGGTATGCCCAGACGTGGGTCCCGTGCTCTCCATGTCACTGGAGTCAAGCTATCCTGGCTGATGAGGTCTGAAAGCCCGAACCTGGTCCTAGGATTCTTGTTTCCAGTCCAGGGAGGATCTGGCCTGGCCGTTCAAGTGGACTGTTCCCATTGGGTGCAGGGTCAAGACTGATTTCCATATGGCTGGGTCCAAACTGGAATGGCATGGTGAGCAAAAAAATTGATGGATTGAGTCCCAGATCTCTCTACTGGGGTGAATGTATGCCATTGTTCTGCATTCTGTCTATCAATTGTTCTTTTTACTCTTTTTCTTAGACCTGACTTTTGCCACATAATAGTGGAGAGAAAATGGGCGCTTTAACAGTTAATTAAACCCTTTCAGGACACGGGGGTTCAGGATTTTTGATGAACCGAGCGAGGCTAGAGGTGGTCTGGGGTAATAAAACGCAGATATTTAAATCCTAGATTAAGGTCAAGGCCAAGGAGTTTTAGGGGATAATGCCGTATGACATTTGAGGATCTGGTTTGGTGGAAATTTGATGCATTGTTTGTTTCTCTGGACACTTTTAAGAAGTATGTTTTTAGCGTTGTAGTGTGATTATGTAAGTTAATTATGAACAAAGAAATTGAGCCTCTGGTGGTGGGTAGGAGAGTGAGTATGCATCTTTAACAGACTTATGGGTGGTCTGTATGCTTCACATGGTCGTGAAGGGCAAGGGAGGATGGGGGCTGAGAGGGGGTCATAGTGGATGGGGGAGGCGGAAGTGGGCCTGGGTCAGAGGGGTGGGCAGTATAAAAAACAGTGTGCACAGCTAAAAACAAAAGTGATCAAGTGAAGTGTGGGGAACACTGGGGGTCCTCGTCCCTTAATTTTATGGCGTTACCGTAAGGGTAAAGCCAATTGTTGTCCCTGGAACCTGGGTATGTGACAGTACAGTATGGGAGTGGTCCCAGTACAAAATGAACACAACATTTAACAAAATAAAAAACATATAAGGCATGTGCAACTGTGTAACGTTCACTGTTATTTAATCACAATAAACATATGATGGAATTAAAAAACATTTAGATAATTGAGTGCCCCTAGTGGAAAAGGAAAAGGTGTGGAAGAAAGGGTTTAAGTGATTGATGAGAAGGTGAACAGGTATGGAGAGAGAGTAAAGTGCAAATCTTGTGATCCTCATCAATGGTCAATGAGCGGCTTCACTTTATGCCACATGAATCCAAACAATGTCATTAGATTACATAGGCATGCTTCAGAATTATCCCAGTGTGAAATCGCTGTTGAATGAGCTGGCGGGTTCAGGAGATGTCTACAAATCGACCCCAAATTGCTGTAGGTGCCTTTAAACCTTATGGGGGGTCTTCCTCAGGACTGGAGTGAATGTGGGGGTGGGGGCACCTAGGATTAAAAGAAGGGAGGGACTTATTTATCAGGACAGACCGGAAAGTGAATTAAAAACTCGAAAGACAGAGTTACTTACCTGAAGATTCAAACGGTGAGGGGGGAGATCATGGGATAATGGGCGCGTAGGCTCCAAAGCATCAGAGAACCGAGGAAAACAGCACCTGAAGCAAGAAATACAAGGTGCACACTATTAATTGAAGCCTCCTTGACCAGCGATGGAGTGGCATGTTCAAGAAAAATTAGGGAAATTACTCACTCATAAAGGGCTAGTCACTTGCAAGTCCCTTCACAAAACATCAATATTAGGCCACCGTAGTTGGCCTCACCTCGGGGAATTTGCGCCCAAACGTTTACAATCTGGAAGAACACCAAATAATAGGACCTGGCACTATGAATACCAAACTCCTTGCAAAGTATGTCACAACATCAACAAAACTGACAAAGCGGTGAGCTACCCAACCAGGGATTACCTTAAGGAGCAGGGGCGGCTCTAGGCTCATGGTGGCCCTGTGCAGGGAGCGCAGGTAGGGGGCCCCGGAAGAGGGGGTCCGGGCGGGGCGGAGCTCAGGAAGGTGTTTTAATAAAACGTCCAGAAAAGGCGTTAGATGACCAGTAACATGGTAACAGAAAAATAACGTTTACTTTTTGAGTGCTCATCACTTGGATACTTTATTTTAGAATCTGGGTCTCTGGAGGGACCCCTTTCAACAAGAAAAACACGTTGCGCGTCCGTAAGAGAGTTCGGCCACAAAGTAGGATCCCTCCAATCACATAAATCATATTCAGAACACGGGTCTGTAGCATGGTCTTGCTCTTTGGCTTCCTTTTCAATACCAGCATCATCCGTCTGTAAACTCTGAACCTCCTTCAGAATGCCAGATGTTGATGGACCGATGAATGATGTTTCAGTTTCTCTGTCTGAGGGTCTTTTGTAATAATCCTCATCCTGAGTTGGTAATTGCTGCATGTTTGTATCAATTTCAGAGTCACCTTGTTCATTTTCATTGGTCTGCTCATGAGTATCATTCTGTTCATGGATATCATCATTTTTTTGTTCTTCTTTATGGTCGTCAGCGCCTGTTTTACCTAGTGCATCAGCAGTACTCTGGCCAGAGGATTCTCCATCTTTAGGTTTCCCTTGGGTGATAAAGTTCAGGATTGCTCCTTCCTGTGACACTACGAAAGACTGCTGAGCCACCTTTCTCTTTCGTTTCTAATAACCAGATTTGTGTACTCGAATTCTCTTCATTTTGCTTGCAATGCAGCGGGCGAGGCTAGCAGTGGGTAGGGGAAAAAAGAAGACAATCAGCAGTGGCTGCTGCTGAAAGATTTTGATGTGTCATTTTTATTTTCTTGCAAAAACAACAGTTGATGGACAGAATGCAGAACAATGTCATACATTCACCCCAGTACAGAGATCTGGGCCTAAATCCATCGTTTTTTTGCTCACCACACCACCCCAGTTCAGACATGGCCATATGCAAATCAGCCTTGAACCTGTGCCTCATGGGAACAGTCCAGCCCGAACTGCCAAGCCATGTCTTCCCTGGACTACACAATGAAGGACCAGCATACCTTAATGAACGAGTGAATTTCCACCAACCTACCAGGACAATATGTTCCAGAACCATCTCCCTAGCAGCCACCCAATGCAGCCGCTGATAAAACAGTGGAGGCCGCTACTTCTCCCACCTGGCAGTGAAGACCTGAAAACCCTCCCCCTGCACCTCAGAGCCTCACCATCGCTCCAGCAGTTCAGGAAGGACCACAAGACCTCGCTGTTCAACCAACAAGCAGCATGATCCAGCAGCATGAATCCCACACCGCCTCGAGACCCTTATGTGTGAAGCAGCTGAGCTTTACAAACCCTGACTGATTGATAGTAATTACCCTTCCCACTACATGTATGACACATTATGAGGACTAGCCACATATGGAAGGTTTATTTGAAGAGTGTTATAAAACTATAGGGTAGATCATGTGACTTGGCATACAAGGTCTGTTTTCTCAGTCCACTGAGAACAGTAGAGCCTGGAGAATAGTTCATGATCTATTTGGGAAGTGACCTTAGCAGGAAGAGAGTAAGCTACCTTGAAATCATGGCACACAGAGACCTGTCTCAGTACGTCACTAACTGATCCTGAAGACAGCCTACAGGTAACCAAAGACTCGTCCACTTTACCACATTGTCAAAAGACAAAATACAATATATTTAATTAAGGTTTCTTGTATAGTGCCATATTCCAGCAACCAGTTCTGCTCGCTTTCAGAGCACCTATTAAACAAGGATTAATTACAGTGAGTCCTAAGGCTATGAAAAGGCACTAGAGGTTCACTGAAGCAAAATTAATGTGCAAGGAACATCCAGTCAGGAGACAACTTTCAAGCAGACGTACGAATCGCTAGCACAGCGTACCAACGACCCCATGGGCCGTGGCATAAGCAAGGAAAATGGCCCCTTTGGCTGCTGCTCAGGAAGTAAAATATAGCAATAATCATGGTTCAATGGGCCACTGAGGGTTTTGGGTCTCAGTACCACTGTACTTGCTGAACCAATGGTAACTATGCCCCTAGTATGGAAAGAGAAGGCTGCTTCACCAATTGCAAACTGAGGACTAGTTAAACTAGTTTTCTCTGCTAGTCACATGACAAGCACTGGAATGTAATTAAAGAAATGATCAAGAAGCCAGTCTCCTACCAAGGTCTCTGCAAAAGGTCATTAGATTGAGTTAACATGGGTAGGCACTGCCATCCTATTCCAGGCGTCCATCCATAGGTGCTTGCATTTCATGTCTGCCTCAACACCATATAAACAGACATATCCAAATGCCAAGTACATTCGAACACTCGATGTTTTAAAAGATTTGTGCAGGCAGATTCACTCATTAGATCACAAATATCAGCTTCACACTCTGTTTTCATGATTGTTGATAATTAATTGTAATCATTTTAATGAATCCTTAACATTACGTCTAACACCTCGTACCCTGCTCTCCTCTTCCCCCCAATACGACCGTGCCTCCCAAGTTACACCTCCAAAAGTCACCATGCCTCCCCTCAGCCACAAGTAAACACCGCCCCTGCACTCCTGACTCACTCTTCCCTCAACATACAGCGCCGATCTGTACCACTCCCTACCCCTGGCACACGGTGACCACCTCTCCGACCCGCGCCCTCTCAGAGATGAATCGTGAGAGAGAGGCTCTCTCTCACGATTCATCATGCCCTCCCTTCCCATGACCACCAGAATACCTCCAGCTCACCACCTCACATGGCTTACCTCCACCCAGACCCAAAGCACACACCATCTACAATAACATCCTCACCCAACCTTCCCCACGCCTCCAGCTCCTCACCCCCACGGGCTGGGATACATTCCTACGCCTGATCTGCCCTCCTCCCCAGGGCTCCCCACACCCTCGTCCAATGGCTCATCTTCCTCGGGTTCACTCTGCAGTGGCACACGCTGACCTCCTCACTCCCCCTCCCCATGCCCTGACCCTCGGGCTGCTCACCTCGCAGCTGGCACCAAAGGTTGCACACTGGCATGCTATCCTCTGCAAGGCGGCCTTTCTTGCCCAGGGTCTCTAGGCGTGCCGGTGCATGGCCTCGGCCGGTCTCGGTGCTGCTCGCTGCACGCCGGGCACGGGTGCTGCCACCCCTCCTGCGGCCAGTGATGCGTGGGGCTTCTGTAACCCCTTCGCTGCAGGACTCGCGGGCACTGCGCATGCGCGCGCATGCGAACCTCCGGAGGTGCCAGATCTGGACTATTAAAACAAGCTCGATTCTCCTGGAAAAAAAGTTCTAAACAAGCACAAGACCTACCAGAAGAGCCCGAAACAAGGCCGACCCCACACAAAGACAAGACTGGGTTAGAAAGGAAAAGAGTATAAGAACAACCATTCAGCGTGCATCACATTGGATTTAGCACGCCTCAGTCGTTCATGCGCCAAATCCCTGCCAGGGGCCGCCACGAATATGTATTGTATCCGATTCCTCGTGGTGGCCCCTGGGGTTTGGTGGCCCTGTGCAGGTGCACAGCTTGCACATGCCTAAGGCCGCCCCTGTAAGGAGGAATCAAATGTCATCGGTTCGGGTTTAAAGACCTAAAATACAAATGAAAATGTGGTTTAAGGCCAGGCTCAATGTCTAGACAAGGAGAGCCTAAGTGGTCTGCAGAGCGTGCAGTCTCGCAGAGAACACTCACCAGAGTTCGCCGTGCAGTACTCCGTCCAGGTGAAGGGGACCGGAGTTGTGCCGCGGCCGCTCGTTTTAAGCTTAGAGCATTGCCGAGCACGCACGTAGCCGTGCGGTGTCATACGTTGATAGCTAGAAATGCGGGGCTTAGCGTAGGAAAGGGAAAAAGACTAAACATGGACTCGTATGTTATTGGTGTCATGAGTGCCTAAGATCTAAGAAACCAAATAATATGGGCGGATCAATGGCGCAACAACGGAAGTCAGTAGTGTGTGAAACAATCATCAGTACAATATGCTGTACAGAATTATGCGGACCAAAATGACAATAATGTATTAATAAGATTGCACTACATGACGCGTACCTCTCACACAGGAGGGTAAAGTGTCAATCGAGTGAAACACATAGTTGATCAAAGGTGAAAATATCAGCGGTACAACGCACTCGAAAAATTCGTGCAGTTTGATTGACATGGGTGTTCCGATTCACTACATGACATGTACCCCTCATACAGGAGGGTAAAGTGTCAGCTGACAAATAAACCTTGTGTTATGCTAGGAAGATTCTGTGGCAATCAAGTCCCAACGGAATACATATTAGAACGAGACATGTCATTATTAGCGGTGCAAGACGTTGGAAAGTTCCTGTTTTTGTGTGAATTGACGTTGGTATTACAGTACAGACACAATACATGACGCGCACCTCTCACACAGGAGGGTGAAGTGTCAGTTGGGAAATAGGGTGTTAGAACGGACCTAATGATTGAGAAACCGGGGAGTTAATTAATCAGTTATGTGAAGAATGACATAGGTATGTAAATACTGATTGATGCATACCTCTCAAATACGATGGAAAAAAGGGGATTGGCTCAATCAATTGTACAAATCATGGTTTGAAGAGACGGAGGCTGGCCTTCCCAAAGAACAGTATGCAAGGACGGCATTAACACATAAAGGGACAGATGTGTGCCTCTGAATCATATAAAAGCTGATTCAGGTAGTCTACAAAGTCAAGTGATATATACAAAGAAAACAGTGGTATGTTGTCTATGTTAGATTTCTGGAAACGAAATCCGTTGCTGATGTGGATTCAGATTCCTGGCTATGTGCTGGTGTGTAGTGGTCTGAGAAAGTTCATTCAGACATCAAGGTTGCTAATTGTGCATGGCTGCTATCAACTTCGTTGAGACCACTTTGTATAGAGTCAAGAAGGGACATCCAGTTACATTCTCTAGTGTTCAAAATAAGTCCTATATTGCCTCCCCTGGGTCCCAAGATTTTCTTCTCCAGAACCAACCACTGTAAATCTTCAGGACCATGTTGGGCCGCTTTGAAATGCTCAACCAAGGGTGCTCCTTGTACCTCACATCGTATGCGGCTGCAATGTTGCAATATGCGGACTTTTATTTTTTGTTGCGTCTGGCCCACATATATTTGGCCTCTGGGGCAGAGAATCCCATAGCTAACACTGCAGGTGTTGTAGTTGGTGTACGACTTCAGGTGGATCGTATGCTGTTTATAGTTGAATGATTTAGTCTGGATCATGGTCACACAAGCCTTGCATTGTCCACATTTGTAATGTCCCAGTATGGGTGGCAGGTTCCACAGGAATTGCAGAGTCGGAGTCTCGGGAGAGTCTAAGAAATACCGGACAACATGATTTTTGACACTTTTCGCCTTTTGTATGAATGCATCGGTAGAGTCTCCTGTTCAATGTCATCAGATATCAGGCCCCAATGTTTGTTAATTATCTTTTTGATAGCGTTACTTTTTGTTGAAAAGGTTGTTACGCATATCATCCTTGGCCTCACCTCGTCTCCTTTCTCTTTAGGTTGAAGTAGAGTCTCCCGAGGGCTGAACCTGTCCTTAAGTGGGACAAGGACTTAAGGGTCCTTGTCCCTTAAGTTTATGGATCAGAGAAGTTCATCAAAAGAGGTGTCTGGATGTTGTTGAAGTATTCTTTGGAGGCAACATATTGGAATTGATACAAGATGCAGGCTGAGAAACTTAGTATTTGATCAGTAAATGTCTGCGGCCTAAATGATAATACTAAGAGGAAAACTGTGGTGGAGGTGCTTAATTCCTTAGGACCTGATGTTTTCTATGAACAGGAGACCCATCTATCATGGGACAAAAAGGACCTGTTGAAGGTTTGGAGGTACTCTCTTCTTGTGTGTACAACTCAAAGTACTTTTAACACCAGGGCTGTGGAAATATTGGATAAAAGGGGTATTGGGTTTAGGAAGAGTAAGTTAGTGGATAAATATGGCAGATGAACAATTGTTGAATACCAAGTTGCAGGGAGCTGGACTAACCATCTGCTCCATATATGGGTCTCATTTGGATGACGTTGCTGTCTTAGAGGAACTGGTGGTGGAGCTGGCCAACTCACCTATTCCGATGATTGTGTGTGGAGATTTTTACCTGCATCTGGGTGTAATCAGGAAACAAGAGACAGGGGGTACCTAGGGCCACCATAGGGATGCCTGACATGTACAGAAAGGGAAGGATAAGGCCTGGTCAGTGGGTGCACTGGCCAGGTCGACATGGCAGTCATGGCCTGCACATAGGCACTGCAAGCAGGCCTAAGACATCATTTTAGCGCTACTCCTGTGGGTGGCACAATCAGTGCTGCAGCCCACTAGTAGCATTTGAATCCCCAGCCCTGGCACATGCAGTGCACTTTACTAGGGGCTAACAGGTGAAACAAATATACCAATCATGGATAACCAATCAATATAACAATTTATACAGTGAGCATATGCACTTTAGCACTGATCAGCAGTGGTAAAGTGCCCAGAGTCCTATTGCCAACAACCACGGGTCAGAAAAAATAAAGAAGGAAGAAGCAAAAAGTTTGGGGATAACCCTGCAAAAAGGGCCATTTCCAACACTTGCCATGGCAGACGGCAAATCCCCGCATGTATCCTAATATGGATGGCGGTGTCTAACAGACACCACCACCATATTAAAACCTTTTCCGCCCAGTTGACTCATCGACCGGGCGGAAAACCGGCAGACGGTCTTTCCGTCCGCCAGGGTCCCCCCCGCCATAGTAATATGGCAGGGGAGAAATGGCATGCGGGCGGGAGAGAATGTTGGGCGGATCGCCACCGCCATGCGGGCGGTGGCGATCCGCCCGACATTCTAATTGACCCCTAAGTATCAAGGGAAGAAACAGGAGGTGTATAGAGTAATGAAACATCTCATAAACAGCCATGGACTGGTGGATATATGGGATAGAATTTAAGCTTCAAACATGGGGTATACCTATTTTTCATGCCTGCATAGAAGAAATATCCAGCTAGACTATTTTTTTATATATCTTTGGGGCTTGTGGACAAGGCTGCTATTAGGAGACTCCCCAAAGTGGTCTCTGACACCAATCCTTACATTTTAGAGCTGTCTAATTTTGGGGCAACTAGGAGTCAGGCTAATTGGACATTTGACAGGAAATTGCTTCTCAACACCCAGTATGTTGACCACATGTAAAAAAGGATAACATACTTCCTAGAAGTTAACCGGCATAGTGCCGCAAGAGGGATGGTCTGGGATGTATTAAAAGCTGGAGTAAGGGGGGAGACCATCAGATTTGCTTCACATATTCGGAGGCAGCATGTTAAGAAGCTTAGTGGGCTGCATAAGCAACAAGCCAAATTGGAAATTCAACACACTGAGAAAATTACAGTTGGTCAGGACGCCCTAGAGATCCAACAGAAAATAGAGGTGGTTAAAGCTATGATCAATAGCTATAATGCGAGGAAGCAGGCAGAAAATTTTCAGACATATAAACAGAAAGCTATGAATACGGGGAGACAGTGGGGAGGCTACTGGTTATTTGTACTCGGCAACAAAATTTGGCCAGGAGCATAGAAAGCATTGAAAAGCATGACAGCAGCTCAGTCACAGACCCAGCTGGCATAGTGAAAATGTTGGAGGATTATTATAAGAAACTATATCAGAAGAGTATCGCTCCTTCAATGGCTTAGGTAGAAGACTTTCTGGAGAAATAAAGAATGAGTCGCTAGAAACAGTGGAGGTCAAAGCGTTGGAAGCCAATATGATGTTGGAATAAATCACTTTTGCTGTGAAAACTTTGCCTTCTGCAGGCCCCAACATAATACTCTTAGAGTTCCATAAAGTATTCATTTCAGAACTGGCTTAGGATCTGCTAGATGTGGTCCTTGGGGTGCAGCGGTAGGGATTCCACCAACTTCTTGGGGAGACACTAATATTGTGATTATCAGGAGAAAAGGTAAACCACCAGACAAGCCGGGCTCTTACAGGCCAGTTTATTTGATTAATTTGAATGCCAAACTGTATTTAAAGATACTCGCAAAGCATATGGGGAGGGTCATAGCCAAGATGCTCTCGCCCTGGCAGCACGGGTTCATACCGAGCAGACGGATTAGAAGTCACATCAGATGTCCTATCACGTTATTTGACATTGGTGAGGTGACAGGCAACCCAGTGGCTATGATCCTCCTCGATGCAGAAAAGGCGTTTGCTAGAGTATCTTGAGGATATCTCTGGGGATTTCTAAGGTGTAGGGGGTTTGGCCCAGGATTAATCAATGCTATAAGGGCACTGTACCATTCTCCATTTGCTCAATTACAAATTATGGGCATAGAGTCAGTAAGGATCGCAGTAACCAGGCCGATAAGGCCGACAAGGCCGACAAGGCCTGGTGTCCCTGCTGCCCCATTCTATTTGCTCTTTATATTGATCCATTGGTAAATCAACTCTTAAGAAGTCAGATTAGTAAGCCAGTAAGGGTCAACAGATATGAAACAAAAGTGTTAGCATATGCCGACTACATTGCTGTGCTAACTGCAGACCCCCAAAATGCACTTGTCGAAGTGGAGAAAGTGGTGGAAGTATTTGGCTTAATCACAGAATACCTTCTGAATAGGGAAAAAACACAGATTGGATGTTCTGACAACATCGACCTGCTAGATAGTTGAGGGGTAGAGAATGCAACTTATTTAGGGATTAGAGTAGCATCTAAGGTGGGTTCTATCTACGAGTTAAACCTAGACCCGATATTAGGTCAAGTTAGCAGTGACCTGAGGTGAATCAATGGGCTACATCTTACTCTTGCAGGAAGATGTAATGTGTTAAAATATCTAACCCTTCCCTGAGAGCAAGGGGACTGGGCAGTTCCTAATTTCGTGTTTTATTACTGGGGAGCACTGTTGCAACATATGGGGGTTCTTTTTTCGGCAAGGAGGTGGTCTGGCGGTTAATTCTGCTTCATGGAGGAAGCAGGGGAATGTTTGTTAAGACGGATCAAGCCATGCAGATATAAAAAAGTGAGGTTTAAGACCGTGGTCACTGCCTGGAAAATCTGGAATACGGACAAAAGGAAGGTAGAAATTAAAAGGTGTAATTGGTAAACTCCACTATGGCGATCTCCCATCTTCCCTGCAACATTCCATGATGGAGTTTGTAAGCAGTGGGACAATCTGGGCTGAGTATGCTCAATGACCTCTTCTCTCAGGGGCAATTGTGCTTGTTTGGTAATCTACGATACATAAAAAAAATTGGTCCTGTCGGGTAATACGATTGCTGTGATCAGTTCATATTATTGTTAATAAAAAAACAGTGTCACAATTGTTCTTTCAACAAATGTAAAATAATTATTTCAAATAAGAAAAGAAATTGAAGCTTTACGATAAGAACACATCAAAGAAAGAAGATTTGTAAAGATAAAGTCTTTTTACTTTTTATTTTTTCAAAGAAGGGCTGTCACAGATATAACTAAATTATGGTTGAAAAGAATGTGACAACAGTGAAAATAAGTGACGTATGGTGATCAGTGAAGTAGTGGTGCACTATATACAAGACGTACATGAGTGACATAGGTAAATTAGATTCAGAACAATTCTTCTATACATGTACTGTCTCCCATTTTTTACATGAATCCTAGACACAGTGGCGACTCTGAATTGGAGTCAAGCAGGCTGTATGGACAGGTATGATGGTAACATCAACGTTTCGACCCTAGTAACAGCGCAAATTTGGTGCGTCAAGAACGGGTCTTCCTCAGGACTGCGAAGGGCGAAATGGACAGCCTATGACATTAATAGGAGAGAAGTCAAGGTGTGTTCTCGTTGTATATATAGCCAACCAATTGTATAGGTTTGGCATAAAATTAATTCAACAGAGTAGAGGGGACTAATTCCATTTGGGGTCATGAAATTAATTTAACTGATTAGAGGGGACTAATTCCACTGTGGGTCTTACGAGAAATCCTGTGAGTGGTCAGGAAGTGGGTGTGAAAATCAATGTTCTTAGCTGAGGACATTCACCATCCGGTTGAAGTCTAAGAATTAATTTAAAATCTGTTATAAAAAGAGGAAGGCCCCTTGGAACTGATATTTGTAACTCAAGATAGAAAACATACCTCATCGTAAAAATATGTAGATTATGGGCGCCCTCCACCGACAGGTTGGGGTCTAAACGAAAATGAGCAAAAGGGCGCTTATAGGAAAGTGCTGCGTGAATTAATAATACTCTTAAAAACGTAGAAAAGTTGCAAAACGGAGCATACCTTAATAGAGAGCCGTAGCTCACACAGTTAACTTCCACCAGCCGGTTGAAGTCCAGTATGCGATAATTTATTAGTGCCGCCAGGAGAATTGTTCTGAATCTAATTTATCTAAGTCACTCATGTACGTCTTGTATATAGTGCACCACTACTTCACTGATCACCATACATCACTTATTTTCACTATTGTAACATTCTTTGAAAAAACAAAAAGTAAAAAGACTTTATCTTTACAAATCTTCTTTCTTTTGTGTGTTCTTATCGTAAAGCTTCAATTTCTTTTCTTATTTTAAATAATGTTTTTACATTTGTTTAACCCCTTGAGTGCCCATGACGAGATGGTCTCGTCATGGGCCGCGGTTGCGCTGTGCCCATGGCGAGACTATCTCGTCATGAGCCCCGCCCGCTAATGAAACGCCCGGCACAGGGCGTGGAAAGGGCGGGGCACTCAAGGGGTTAAAGATCAATTGTGACACTGTTTTTTTCTTAACAATAATATGAACTGATCACAGCAATTGTATTACCCAACAGGACCAATTGTTTTTTGTATCGTTAATGCCCAGGTCCTAAGGGACATAGGGTCACCCCATTAACTCTAAATGTTTGGTAATCTACAGCAGGATTTTAGTTTGGGAGTAAAGACATTCTTTAAATATCTACAGATTAGGGAATTCCTGAATAAACTGAGAGCTGAGTCTATTTCGTTTAAAAAGATTCCCCTACTGGATATAATTCAGCAGTCGGGTAGTAAGATTTCCCGGATCTATATTTCCTTGAATTATATCGTGCCAGATGATCTAGAATCACAAGAGGCAAGATGGGAAGAAAAGTTGGGGACATGGGGTATAGATCTGCAGGACTCAAGTGAGAAGGGAAGGAAAGTTCTCCATGCTGCTAGCTTGGGAATCCATTTATAAAACTTTCTTTAATCTGTTTCATATATCTGCCAAATTGTTTAGTTGGGGTAAGAGAGCAGATGATAAGTGCCCACCGTTGTCAGATAGGGCCCGCAGAGGCACACAAAGAAGGGATTGAGGCCTTTTGGAGGAAATTGTTTGGAACAGAGATTCATATTAGCCCAGCAATTATTTTATTGGGTATCAATCGGGGTTCCTCAGGGGATATGGGGAAGTTATATTTTTCTTTTATCTCTGTGGCTGTAGCAAGCCTTCTCATAGCACCAGCATGGAAAAGCACTGAACCATTATCCTCAGAACAATGGTTTTCGTGCTTTTTAAGCATGTAAAATTTAGAGAAAACCATTTACATCAGTAAGGGGGGTGCTGGAAGGCATGGGAGGAAGATCTGGTCGCCAATGACAGATTGGATAGCCAGATAATCTGGAGTTTAATGATTGGCTGGCGGTATGGCCTGATGTCATTGGTGATTAGAAGAAGTGCTTTAGCAGGGTCAGCTATTGTGGGACTTATGCGCAATCGAGTGGAAAGCATATAGTTTCAGGGGCTGTGGGCTGCTCTACTGGGGGCTGCCTTGCACTGCTAAGTCCTATAGCTAAGTGTAACAGGAAGGAGTAGAGGATTCTGGACGGACTTTAACGTTTAATGATGGGCTTTTAAATTTGAGTAAAGCTTGTATTCCTGCCCAATGGTGATTGGAAGGAGTGCTTTAGAGGGGTGGGGTATTGTGGGACTAATGCCCAATCAAGTGGAAACATATAGTTTCAGGGGATGTGGGCTGCTCTGCTGGGGGCTGCCTTGCAATGTTAAGTCCTATAATTAAGTGTAACAGGAAGGAGTAGATGACTGGCCTGAATTGAACGTTTAATCATGGGCTTTTAAATTTGGGTAAAGCTTGTATTCTCGCATGTTTTCTTGTTTTTTAAAGTCTTTTTTACAATCTTGTTCTAGCGGTATAATCCCCATGAGAAACTAACTTCATGATTAGTTTATGTATTTATGATGGATCTTTTAGACTTCTTATAGATTCGCCCAATCACAGAGTCATCAGTTTTCTTTTTTGTGTATATATATATATATATATATATATATATATATATATATACCGAGAAATACAAAACAGCAAGTACCAAGATGCATTATTCCATCCCATCCGGGCGCCCACCAGGGGGCAATCACTATAAGAACTGGTGATGAATGCGTGCTGTTTTATCTCTGCCTCTCATGCGATGTCACCGGCTCACCTCTGAGGAAGGCCAATGATGGCCGAAATATATTAGGACTGTTGAGCTGCTGGATTAAAGGATTTAATGATTACGGAGTGCTGCTGCCTCTTTTCTCATGAGAGAGGCTTTGAATGTGATGTTTTACGGCGTGGTTCAGCCGTCAGCAAGCACCGCCAGCAAGAGCGCCAAATTTACCCGAAAAGGAACCTTGTTTGTGGCTCGCGAAAGCGGAAGGGTAATGGCGCCGCCGAAGACTGGCTTCGGCATGGTTCTTACTTGCCTTGAAAGTGGGCTTGTTCAAGACGTAATTTTACCTGAAATCAAAATAAATTCTGACATCATTTACGGAAGAACGGCAATACCGAGAAATACAAAACAGCAAGTACCAAGATGCATTATTCCATCCCATCCGGGCGCCCACCAGGGGGCAATCACTATAAGAACTGGTGATGAATGCGTGCTGTTTTATCTCTGCCTCTCATGCGATGTCACCGGCTCACCTCTGAGGAAGGCCAATGATGGCCGAAATATATTAGGACTGTTGAGCTGCTGGATTAAAGGATTTAATGATTACGGAGTGCTGCTGCCTCTTTTTTCATGAGAGAGGCTTTGAATGTGATGTTTTACGGCGTGGTTCAGCCGTCAGCAAGCACCGCCAGCAAGAGCGCCAAATTTACCCGAAAAGGAACCTTGTTTGTGGCTCGCGAAAGCGGAAGGGTAATGGTGCTGCCGAAAACCATAGAAATACCCCCGTAATAGTTAGTTTACCTAACTATAACTCGCGCACCCGCAATGCACTGCTGATGACATTGCATATTACATCAATGATGACATGGTCAGTGACATCACTGATGACATCACTAATGACATCTCAAATTACATCACTGAGGACATCACTGATGACATCATGCAGTGACTGTGTTTTTCTTTAAAGTTTAAATAGGTGTTATATATATGCATAGGTGTATTGAAGAATGAGTGGGTGTATAATTGTCTGGATGGAGGATTTAGTAGGTGCGTGACTGACTGTTTAAGTGAGTGATTACATGTGTCTTAATGAATGCATGGGTTAGTGACTAAACTGTGTAAATGTCTGTAGCAGTTTGTCTGTTGATGTATAAGCTGCTGCATGGGTTGTTCAGTAGCTACATGAGTGTCTATATGGTCTATTGATTGGTTGCCTGAGTATTTGTATGGGTACCTGAGTGTGGGTGGGTGGGAGGTGTGTGACTCTGTGCATAGATGTGTGAGTGTGTATGGGTTCAAGAGTGCATGTGGAAATAGCTGTATGGGTGGGTGAGTATATGTATGGGAGTGTTGGTGAGTGAATGGATGTCTTAATGGTACATGTCCAAGTAACTACATATGTAAAAGGCAGTGTATGTGAGAGTTTAAGTATATAAATGACTATTTGTGAGAGTCAGTTATTTTGAGAGTGGCTGTATGGATGAGTGTGTACTTGGATCAGTGATTGTATAAGAGAATAAGTATGCATTTGTGACTGTTTGAATAAGTGATGTGGTATGTGTATCACTGTATAGGTGAGTAAATGGGAGTGTGATTGATTCTTTGCATGACTGACTACGTGTGTAAGTAACTCTGGATGAGTGGTGGTGTGTGAGTGTCTGTATAGGTGTATGAGTGCATATGATAGTGTTGTATTGATGAGTAACTGCATGTATGAGCGACTGTATGGGTCAATGAGTGGATGTGTGTGTAGACCTAGGAATCAGTGAGTGCGTATGAAGTAACTGGTATTGGTGTGTCGATGGTTTCGAAAATGGTAGTCTGTATTTTACAGTGGGTGTCTCAAAGGTTATATTAGAGTGTAAGGAGGTGCATCAGATTTTCACGTGGATGATGTCATCAGTGATGTCATTTGAGATGTCATCAGTGATGTCATCAGTGAAGTCACTGACCATGTCATGATTGATGTAATATGTGACGTCATCAGCAGTGCATTGCGGGTGCACGAGTTATAGCTAGCTGAACTAACTATAACGGGGGAGTTTCTATGGTTTTCTACGAGAGAAATGTCCAACTAACTATAACGTCCCTGAAACCTATGTTTTTTTTCTATGAATTTCTAAGGTTTTTTAAATGCTAATTTCTAACTATAACTTGCCTGAAACCTATGGTTTTTTCAGTGAATTTCAATCGTTTTTTAAATGCTAATTTCTAACTATAACGTCCCTGAATCCTATGGTTTTTTCAGTAAATTTCAAAGGTTTTTTAAATGTTAATTTCTAACAATAACATAACAGTTGCATTTCCAGAGTGGTGGAGAAAGGTGAGCGTGGCCTCCGAAACACCTCTTAGCAATCCCACTGTGTTGGAATTACAGGAGGTACCAGGAGGAGTAGTTAGCCCCCAACGTCAACCTTGGGGGCCAACTATCCCTTTTATTACCACCAGTAAGTCCCACACAGCAGGATTGCTAACTTCTGATATCAGGCCCCGCCCCTTCTCTGCACCACTGTGTAAACTTGCCCCCTAGCACGTTGTAAGTTGGGAGACTAAGTCCCCTTGAATCCTGAGGATCCCTAGGGGCCAACTAGCCCACCAGGTACCTCCAGGAAGCGGTACAGAGCTGCCTTGCAGAGAGGTGTTCCGAGGTCATGTCCCTTTTTACACCTCTCTGCAACGCAGCTCATGGGCACTTACTGGAGGTACCTGGTAGGCTAGTTGGACCCAAGGGATACTCAGGATTCAAGGGGACTTAATCCCCCAACTTACAACATGCCAGAGGGCCCGTTTGCACAGTGGTGCAGGGAGGGGATGAGGCCTGATATGACAAGTGTGCAAACGCGCCCTGTGGTGCATTTTAAGTTAGGGGATTAAGTCCCCTTGAATCCTGAGGGTTTCTGGGGGCCAACTAGCCCACCAGGAATCTCCATTAACCTCCACAGGGCTGCATTGCAGAGAGGTGGTCCGAGGCCACGCCCCTTTTTACACCTCTCTGCAACACAACTCTGTGGCGCTTACTGGAGGTACCTGGAGGGCTAGTTGGCGCCCAGGAACCCTCAGGATTCAAGGGGACTTAATCCCCCAACTTAAAACACGCCACACAGCTGCGTTGCAGAGAGATGTAAAAAGGGGCATGGCCTCGGACCACAGTGGTGCAGGGAGGGGGCGGGGCTTCGGCCATTTGCCGGTTCCTTTTTTTTTGCTTTTTATTTTTTATTTTTTGGGAGGGGGGCTGTGTGGCCCCCCATTCCCCGGGGCCTGGCACCCTTTTTTTTTTAATTATGCGGAGGGGGACCGCGTGGTCCCCTCCAAAGGCCATTTATGGCCCCGAGGACCCCATCCCCTGGGGCCTGGCCATCCATTTTATTTATAATTTTTTTCGGAGTGGGGCAGCGTAGCCCCCCCTCAGGCCAATTATGGCCCCGGGCACCCCATGCCCCGGGGCTGGCCTGCTTTTTTTTTATTTTTATTTTTTTTAAAGGGGAGGCTTGCTGTGTGGCCCCCATCCCAGGCCACTCCTGGCCCCGGGGACCCCATCACCCGGGCCTGGCCTCTCTGTTGGGGACTGGTGGGGGAACCCCACCTCCCCCATGGTCCTGCCGGCTTCCCGCCTCCTGCGGGAGCCAGCATTGCTTTTCCACAAGGGGAGCTGCTAACATGCAGCTCCCCTTGTGGAAAAGCAATCTGCTTTGGATTTGGAAGCGAGAACAGGAAACCTGCTCTCGCTTCCAAAATCCAAAGCAGTGTTTGCTATGTCAGGGCAGGAGCCACACTGCTCCCGCCCTGCCATTGCAAACAGCATTGTCCCGGGGCTGGGCTCTCCGGGACACTGCGGGAGCCGGCCCTGGCAGGTGGCGGTCCCCAGGACCAAGAAGGGCTCCAGGAGGGGGGCCGCGCAGCCCCCTCCGTACCATTACAAAGCCCCGGGGCAGTGGTGGTCCCCGGGCTCAGGTCCGTAACAGGCCCCCTCATTTACATATTTAGTGCCCCGGGGAGGTGGTGGTCCCCGGGGCGTGTGTGGTGGCTCGAGCCCCCCCACACAGGTTTTAATTAAGAAAAGAGTGCCAGGGAGGTGGCGGTCCCCGGGGCAGCGTGGAGGGATTGGGACCCCCACGCTTTTTTTTTAACATCCCTGGGGAGGTGGCGGTCCCCAGGGCTGTGGGAGTCCACGTGCCCCCCTGCGGTTGTTTGTAAAAGCCCAGGGGAGGTGGCAGTCCCAGGAGCAGTGTGGGGGGATTGGGACCCCCCCACGCATTTTTTTAACAGCCCCGGGGAGGTGGTGGTCCCCGAGGCTGCGGAGGCACCCATGGGCCCCGCTAATGAATTTGCAGTGCCCTTGGGACCTGGCCCACCCGGGGGCTTTTTTTTAAACGAAGCGCTGGAGAGAGCTACAGTTCACAAGGGATATTATCAGGGACTGCACGGCTATGGATAATGCCTTGGCCATTCCATGGCTCCAATTTGTTAAATTTACATTTAAAGAAATAGGGCTCGGGTATTATTACGACAACCCTGCCAGTATCCATGCAAACACAAAATTGATTATAAAAGATGGATATTTTGCAGAGTCAACTAAATATCGTCAGCAACTGGGTTTGCTTGGTCAGTACCCTCTACGCCAACAATTTTATCTGTTTTTCACTAAGAACTAACCATGGGCGTAGTTTGCGAAGTACATTTTGAACTACGGTCAGCTAGCTGTTAGCACTCTGTGGTTGTCTGCTCTGAGCAATAAGCTGCAAACAGCATCTTGCACAGTGCAAGGTATAATAAAATAAGCATCTCTGTCTTTATATAGTCATTTTTCAAAAGTGAAAATGATACATTACCAAGCAGTGAGAGAGGTGAGGATTTTGGGATCCTCGCTAACCTAGGGAGAGAACCAAGCAAATGCCTTGAAAACAAAAAGCACATCTTCTTGAATGATTCAGTGGTGGTCCCATCCTCTTAGGACCACCCCAAGCACAGTTATTGCCAAAAATACAATCCCAAACAAAGGCCCTGCAAAGCATTATGGGACAAGATTAGCAGTGGGCAGTGAATATTATAGTATCCAATATCAAAATAATTCTAAAAAGAGCTGCAGTTCAACTAGTCGTTACTAGATGTCCCTCACGAGTCAAATGCAAAGCATTGAAATTATTATTACATCAAGCTGCAGTTCCACTAGTCGTTACTAGATGTCCCTCACAAGTCAAATGCAAAAGCTTCCTGAAAGGGTTTCAGTGCTTTTGCATTGACTCGGGTCCTAGGAGGAAGGGACCACCACTGAATCGTACACCAGCATGATATGCTCTTTGGGGCAGATTTATATCAGACTTGCGCCACTTTTACGCCGCCGTTGCGTCACTTTTGTGATGCAGCGGCGGCGTAAACCCTGCGCCATGTTGCGCCCCATTTACATCGTGACGCATCTATGGAGATGCGTCACGGTGTAAAGCCCTGCGCCACATGAAACCTGCGTCAGGTTTCATATGGGCGTTTCTACTCAGGGGGGGCGTTCCGTCGCAGGAACGCCCCTGAAAAGTGACTCATTGAAATCTATAAGATTTCACTGAGTCACTTTCCCAACGCTGATGCGTCAAAACCCTGCACCTGCTTGAAGCAGGCGTAAGGCTTGACGCACCATGTTAGGAAAGGAGTAGATTGGAACAGTGCTGGAGTTGCGTCGCGCTTACGACACAACTTCAGCACTGCGCCAACCTTACGCCGGCAGATGCGTCACGTATCTGCTTGTCCTTGCGCCACGATGCACCGCATTGTAAATGCGGCGCATCTGCGGTGGCGCAAGGGCAAACTTGCGTGACGCATCTTCCCTGGCGCATCCATGCTGATTTGCAGGGATGCGCCAGGGAACATAAATCTGCCCCTTTGTGTTCCAGGCATCAGCTTGGTCCTCCCCCTAGGTTAGGGGGGACCCCAAAATCATCTCCTCTCTCATTGCCTAATATTTTCATTCATAGTTCACTTTTGTGAATTGGTTATATGCTTTTTAGCATGTAAAATTGCTTTTTCAAAGGATTTGTGGGTATTGCTGATATTATTGCTACGCTGCACAGTTTTTTCACTGTGCTATGTGCATTTTGTGTAGTAGTGCAATCTACGCATGCTTGGTGAGCGAAGCGTAGTACTACACCCAGGGTTACTAAGAACACACAGTATCATTTACTAGGTTTCGCCTTGGCACATTGCACTTTCTTGTGGCCTTCCCCAAACCGGGTGGCTGGTGTGAGAATCTCATTCGCTGCCCTTGTAATAATCTGGCACCTTGCACTTCATGCTATTTTACACACTCTACAAAGAGCCAAGGGCAAGGTTTCTCGTCCCAATTTTAAGAGAAATGCGCCCTATTAACTATCAGGAGGGTTTTTATATCCTACACCAGGGGTCTCCAACGAGTAGCTCGGGAGCTACTGGTGGCTCGCCAGTACCTTCAAAGTAGCTCTCTGAGGTGAAGTCAAGCCCAGTATCAATTTCAGAGTAGGTGCCTAATAAAGAAGGCAGCACTGATCATCTCAGGACCCTAAGAGTGACAGCCAGCCAAACTTATCACAGTAACTCATACTAACACTCAAAGCTTATAGGACCTGCTACAAGACAGTCTGTATATCCAATCTCAATATAATTAAGCCACAAGGAGATTGACCATGTTGCAGTCCCTCCTTTATCAGTCACAACATGTGTGTGAACAGTGCACCATCAAAAAAGTATGGCAGCACTAGGCTGAGCTGTAGTCAGTGCTGACCCACCAAAGTGCGGGACTGCAGGAGTCAGAGTGAAAATGTGTCAGTTAGATGCATGATCAGCTCAAGACCTGAGGAGAACAGGGTATGATCCAGACCAGAGAAAATTAAGAGATTCATCAACATTTATGTGTGTGCCCATAATAAACACTATTGCTTCCTGAAACTATGCCTGGTGCCAAGAACCGCCAAATATATATGATACCCCTTCATAAGAGTGTTATATTTGCAATAATTGTGTCCATTCCTGACATAATAGTGCCAATGGCATAATTATGGTCATCCTTGACTATTTTAGTATTTTTGGTCTAGTTATGGTATGCTGGCAGCCATCATAGACCTACTCTGAGCATGACTGGCCTATATGTACCTATTCCTAGCATATAAATGGTCATGACTGATATGTGGTCTTATCCCTGATCCTTCTGGTTTCCAGCCTTGGCACAACTGTGGCCCTAGTATAATGTTGGGCATTACTAGCATAATCCAGGCAACCATGGTGCTATCCATCCATCTATTATGATATAATGGGGTAACCCACAATTGTCCAGGGACCTGGGTAATGATTGGTATAGGAAACAACGGTCCTAGACTTCTTTAAAGCTACAATTCAGTTATGAATAACATTAATTAGTCAAAGGGCATCCGGTATATATAGAATTACCATTGTATCATTAATGTACCACCATTTTCTTTACAATGCAAACAAGTATATCCTCAAAAGACACAAAAGCACAAAATATCGCTCCAATAGTGACTTTATTATTTAGTTACTTTTATAACAGATCACCATATTCAATGATCCAAATAGAGAAAGAGGTTGCTCCAAGGGGAGTGTGAAAAAGGAAAGTGCTCGTGAAGTAGGACAGATATAAAGGAGGGGAATCCAAAAGGCAAATTCAATCACCAATCAATTACACATTCTGATATCCTTAGTAAAACTGGTCGTGGTTCATAGTAGCACCAGTTTTACAGATAGGCCAGTCCCTTATGGATTTACAAATATTCATTTCATGATTTTCTGATGATGCACAGAGAACATTCATCTGTGAAAAGGCAGGACGGGATGATATCAGGTACAGGCCCACTGGGGTAGAGTGTCGACATTTTGACCCTGGTGCAAAGAGGGTAATTTATATCCTCGGCAGGCGGGTCTTCCTCAGGGGCTGTATCCTGACTGTACCTCACCCTAGGTTGCCTCCCCTCCCCCCGTCCTGAGGAAGACTCGGTCGCCAGTAGGTAGTTATAGTTAGGACCTAGTTACTATAGGAAAATGGCAACATTCTATTCGCAATAACTTTGACGCCGATTGATGAATCTTCGTGACATTTTCAAAACTAATTCTTTGTTGAGATCAGCTCCTATGTTGAAAGTTTGGGGGTTTTTTCAATGTTAATTTCCATAGGAAACTTTTGACAAGGCTACAGGTCGAACGGGTGAATGGAATTACCCCAAATTTGGCAGGGAGAAGGGTCTTGGTCTAGAAAGCACGCTTTTGTTTATTTGGTGTAAATCCATTGAGTAGTTTTTGAGAAATATCGAAATTTACAGATATTGATATTTGGGAATTCTGCCATCTGATTGGCTGAGGCGTTACGAGCACGAGCTTTCTGCTGATTGGCTGTGAACGCAGTGAGCGTTTGCAAATAGGAAGTGTTGGCTGCCATTTTGTGATTCCGTTGAAGCGAGTTAGGGAGAAAAAGGGCAAAAAATGTGGGAAAGAGGAGGGTTGGAGCACTGTAACCTTTGTAGGGTGTTTAGGGTGTGCTATAGAGGGGGTGCGAATTGAACTAATCATACCTATCGGTGTGAAAGTTCTAGGCTATGAAAATTAAGTGAGGTATTGGCTAGTGTGTGATGTTTCTAAGGTGAGCTTGTGCGCGACTCGAGTATTAAAGCGTGAGCCAACACCGTGTGTCTTATGCTGTGAAGTCATGTGCCCTGGCCTCTGCAGTACAGTTGTGGAAGTAGTGTCAGCATGTGTTTATACCTACTAGGATGAATTACTGACCCGTAGTGGTGTGAAAGTCCTGGGTATGGAAAATATGTGAGGTATTGTCTAGGGTCTCATGGAAGGAGCAAGTGTTGGCTGCCATTTTGTGATTCTGTTGAAGTGAGTAAGGGGAAAAAGGGCAAAAAAAGTGGGAAATAGGAGGGAAGGAGCACTGTAACCTCTGTGGGGTGTTTAGGGTGTGCTATAGAGGGGGTGCAAAGTGAACTAATCATACCTACCGGTGTGAAAGTGCTAGGCTACGAAAATTACGTGAGGTATTGCCTAGAGTGTGATGCTGCTAAGGTGAGGTGGTGCGGGACTCGGGGATTAGAGCGTAAGTATAAATTGTGTGTCTTATGCTGTGAAGTCATGTGCCATGGCCGCTGCAGTACAGCTGTGGAAGTAGTGTCAGCATGTGTTTATAACTACTAGGACGAACTACTGACCCGTACTGGTCTGAAAGTTCTGGGGTACGGAAAATATGTGAGGTAGTGTGCAGAGTCTCATGCTGCTAAGCTGAGCTGCTGCCGAAGTCGGGGATGAAAGCGTGAGCCCAAACTGTGTGTCATCTGCTGTAAAGTCATGTGCTCTGGCCGCTGTGCCACATCTGTGCAAGTAGTGTCAGCATGTAGTTATAGCTACTTGGTGGAACATTTGTTTCAAACATTGTAACTTGTGTATGGTGCTTAGGGGTGCTGCTATATAGGGAGTGCAAAGGTAAATTCGTGTGTATGAAATGAATTTGGTATTTGGAAAGTAGAAAGCACTGACTCCTACGGGTCTGATGGCACTGGGGGCGTAAGGTGAGGTGCTGCTGGAGTTGGGAATAAAGCTGATGAACTACTGACCCCTATTGTGAACTTTTAACGTGCACGTGCCGTTATATGTTCAATAAAATGTTGCAAAAGTATATTGTTAGGTTAAAAAAAATGATGAACTTTTAACCTGCAGGTGTCATAGAACGTTCCAGAAAGTGTGGTGATAAAATAGGCTGAACTTGTGACCTGTATGTGGTGCGGAATAATAAGTAGCTTTTCGGAAGGAAAATTCTAAATTAACCAATGGAGGTAAGTTTGGGAATGTCGTTGAAGGAATGAAGTATTCTGATTTGTTCTTTACATGTATTTATGTGTGAAGCAACAGAGAAATTGTGCCATTCCTGGTTTCATTCTTGATGAAGTCGGAGCTTTACATGTACTATGTGAGAAAGAGAGAATTGTATGTGTGTGTCATTTGAAATCTGGATAACAACTACAAAGGTGAGTTAGAAATGAACAAGGTGTGTTATGTGTTTTATAGTATTGATTAACCCGTTCTGTGCCCATGATGAGCTGGACTCGTCATGGAGCACAGTCGCGATGTGCCCATGACCAGTCCAGCTCGTCATGACACCCACCCACGGGGGAAGCGCTGGCGCTCCCCCCGTGAGTGGTCGATCCTTTTTTTTTTTACTGGGAAGGCAGGGGAAGACCTTCCCCTGCCTCCCCCCGCCCCCCACCCCCGCGTCATCAATGACGTCAGCACGCGAGCCGCGCTGACGTCATTGGAGGTTTCCCCTTTGTTGTCCGTCGCGCAGGAAGCCATTTACTTCCTGCGCAACGGAGAAGAAAGGTGAGTTTTGGGGCTGGGGAGGGGGGATTTCCTTTTCTTTTTTGTGCTGGCAGCTGTCCCCCCCCTCTCTTCCTATTATCCTCTTTCGGTCTTGCTCCTCATTCACTGAAAACCGTAACTTGAAACGGTTACCAACCTATTTCATTTAGTTGCTTCCCTGTGAAATGGATCCAAAAAAGAAAAACACTTTCGGGAAATTCCCTTTTTCTGACATTTTTCTATTCCAAAGTGCAGCAGGATGGAGAGAAATAGAAGGTTTTAAATATGAAAAATAAATACATAACTAAATAAAGCAAGACAGAGGGGTTGCAAAGTGGCCAGATTGGTTTTATTTACATCCAAATACATCAGCCTCACTTTACAGACTTTGCCAGTGAAGCGCTACTTTCGTTTTCTCGTCTTTCTTTGAACAGCATTGTTGTTCCCAGGTGGGAAAGTTTACCATTCCTGGAGGTACTGCAATACCTGGTTGATGGGTGGATTGGAAAACACAATGTGTACCATGGCTCTGTGTTTATGGATGTGGTCTTTTTATACCATACTGCTTACGTTTTGTAAGGATATAAGCAATGGACATTGAAACGGTTCCCTTCAGGGCCCTCTAGTCATGTCCATAACTTTTCAGGTAAAACCACTCGCTGATTTCTGAATAGTGAGTGAGAGATCGTTAAGGTAACCATGTTGTTGCTTTTATTTTTTTTTTAGGCAGCATATTACTCTTATCAAGTGCATAATTTGAATTGAGCCACATCCAAGTGTTTATAGCGGGCACAATTAGGTTATAGCTGAAGGCAGTGCGAGTTTCTCTCAGTGGGCAAGTATGGTGTTCAGTGGGGGAGAGGATGTGGCACTATGGCCAGAGCTGTCGAATTTGGAACTGGGGAACCGGGTTCATTCTTCATGACCAGTCCACCAGACCACTGTACTGAGGGAGCACATTCCCATGCTAGACCTTAGAAGGCCCCACTAGACCTTAGAAGGCTTGATGTCTTAGCACAAGCAGGTGTACCCTAGTGGTGTCAATTGTGTGTTAACCTTGAAGGCCTGTCCACCACAATCCATACTGAAGTTCATCTCCAGTCTTGCGGGCAGGCCTACCAAGCAGCACACCCTAAAGCAACAGTGATCCAGTCGCTGTGACTCTGTCACTGAGGTCACATGAACCTTGAGCAGGTTAGGGCGATGCGAACGGTGTGACCACACTGGGTACCTATTTCGGGTGGGTGCGTAGTGTTTGCAAGTATATTATGGTTTGAAAAAAACTTGCTGCCTCCTTCCTGGCCTCCAGCAATTTTCAGAAACAATAAAAATGTCATGATAACTTTGGTGATTAATGTTCTTCCTAGAGAGAGATGGAGTTTTGTCTAGTGGAAGGGTTGACTCCTGGAAAGGTAGCACAGAGGGTTAATGTGCCTGCTGCAAAGAACATGTACCATGCAGATTACAAAGTGCACTGCTTTAATGGGGAGACCATGATGAATGGTCATTTAATGTCAGCTGTAGATAATGGATCCCTGAACAGTGTCATGTATGTGCATGTTTGCATTGTGCGGAGGGGATTTCCAGGTAATTATTTACGCAGCTCTCTGATGGATGTCACATGCGGTTTTTCTGAGTCCCCAGATAGATCATGCAGTCTGTGTGTTCTCTTTTGTACTGCCAGTCACCGGTGTATTCAGCTGTGTAGCCTTGGACCGTGTCATGTATGTGCATGTAACTTGCATGATCGAGGTAACTATTAGCGGCGATACTAAGTGTCTCTCGGACCTCTTTCAAGTGGCCGCTGTCCTTTTTCCCCAGCAACCCCCCCTCCCCAGGGGCGGCAATCTGAGTGATAGCCCCGGACGCCACAAGCTCTAGCTATGCCTCTGCCCCCGATGTCTCTTTTATGCATTCCTGCTGCATGATCTTTCGATCGTGCAGTAGGAATGGCCACTAGCGCCAGGCTTTTTTTTCGTTTTTTAGGTTTGGGGTTGTTTGTTGGAGCAGCCCCTTAGGCAAGGGTCGCTCCCCTTATGGCCACATTATTTTTTAAATATTTTAAAGTGTAAACAAAATCAAAGAGGTAGCAGACGATACGTTACAAGAGGAAAAAGTGATGTGTGCATGTTACAAAAGAGTACAAAATACAAGTAGAGGTAAAATACTGCAATAAATGGCTGACACTCAAAACACAAGAACACACTGGGAAGGCACTTCTATAGGCATGGAAAACAGAATTTCCTATAATGTAAAGACTTCCTTCAGACAATAGAGAGGGCGTGAATTAAGTTTGGAAGTGTCTTTGCAGGAGGAGAACTTTGAGGTCAGTTTTGAAGGACTGGGAAGAGGGGGTGGTCCGGAGCTGAGGCTGAGTTCCAGATTCTCGCCGCGTTGCCTGTAAAGGATTGGGCCATCCATCTTTCCTTCTTGAAAGTGGGAGTTTCAAGCAATAAATTTTGCGCAGTACGTGATGGTCTAGAGCATTATATGCATATGTGACATTAATGTTTTTTTCGCCTTTTTATTCCAGTCTAAAGCTTTTGATTCCTGTTTCCGGTTTCGACAGTGGTTGTTCTGCAGTTTTGTGTAGTTGCATTTTTTGGTAAGAATTTTTTTTTTTTTTGTATTTACTCCAAATGAGTAATATTGTAATATTTGAATTAATTTTTTTGTAAGTGATGTCATAATGGCAGCATATTTAGTTAGTGGTTTGAGCACGAAATTCTTTGCGATGTGTTTTGCATAGCCTTATGTGTAATTTCTTTTCTCTTTCTTTTTAGTGGGATATTGTTGATCCATACTGTGTCTGTGCAGAGTAGGTGGTGGTGAGTAGTTTAGCTGCCTCTGGCAAGTGAGTGGTATTGTTTTGGAGTATATATGTGTTTTTGATAAAGGTGCTTTTTGTTTATTACTTATTTTACAAAGTGTTTGTTGTTGTTGACGTGTTTGACAAGTTACCTTTATTAACCCCTTCGATGCTCATGACGGAACAATTCCGTCATGAGCATCGGTTGAGCTGTGCTCATGACGGAACCGCTCCGTCATGAGCACAGCCCCTGGGGGAAGCGCTGGCGCTCCCCCCCTGGGGCATCGATCGTGTCCCCACAGATGGGGATGGCAGCAGAAGAGTTTCCGCTGCCACCCCCGAGCCCCCCCACGCTTCCTGGTGACGTCAGCACGCACAGCGCGCGCTGGCGTCATCAGGAAGCGTTGGACGCGCTGGAATTCATTTCTTCCAGCGCGTCCAACGGATCAGGTAGGTGTTTTGCTGCGGTGTGGCGGGGGGGGGCGGAATTCCAGGGCCTTGAGGCATCGGGGGAGAGGAAAGAGTATTTCCTCTCCCCTGATGTCTCAATGCTGGGCATTCCTGTCCCACGATCGCGCACAGCGTCGCGATCGTGGGACAGGAATGCCCCCACTAGACCCCAGGGATGTTGTTTTCGGCCATTTGGGAAGCGACCCCTTGGACAAGGGTCGCTTCCCTGGGGGACAATTTTTAGACAGACTTTTCTGCCCCCCCTGGGGCAGATCGGTCCACTTTCGGTCCGTTTTTGCCCCCAGGGGGGGCAGAAAAGCCCACTAGACACCAGGGATGTCGTAATGGTGATATGGGAAGCGACCCCTCGGGCAAGGGTCGCTTCCCTGGGGGAGAAATTTTGCAAAGACTCTTCTGCCCCCCCTGGGGGCAGATCGGTCCACTTCCGGTCCGTTTCTGCCCCCAGGGGGGGCAGAAAAGCCCACTAGACACCAGGGAATTTCGATATATTGATATGGGAAGCGACCCCTTGGGCAAGGGTCGCTTCCCTGGGGGAGAATTTTTGCAAAGACTCTTCTGCCCCCCCTGGGGGCAGATCGGTCCACTTCCGGTCCGTTTCTGCCCCCAGGGGGGGCAGAAAAGCCCACTAGACACCAGGGAATTTCGATATATTGATATGGGAAGCGACCCCTTGGGCAAGGGTCGCTTCCCTGGGGCTGAATTTGGGAGAATTTGTGCACAGACTTTTTTGCCCCCCCTGGGGGCAGATCGGTCCACTTCCGGTCCGTTTCTGCCCCCAGGGGGGGGCAAAAAAGCCCACTAGACACCAGGGAATTTCGCAATTTTGTTATGGGAAGCGACCCCTTGGGCAAGGGTCGCTTCCCTGGGGGAGAATTTGTGCACAGACTTTTTTGCCCCCCCCGGGGGGGCAGATCGGTCCACTTTCGGTCCGTTTCTGCCCCCAGGGGGGGCAGAAAAGCCCACTAGACACCAGGGAATTTCGTTATAGTGATATGGGAAGCGACCCCTTGGGCAAGGGTCGCTTCCCTTGGGGAATAATTTTTGCACAGACTTTTCTGCCCCCCCTGGGGGCAGATCGGTCCACTTTCGCAACGTGTCTGGCCCCAGGGGGGGGGGGCAGAAAAGCCCACTAGACACCAGGGAATTAGTGTAAATAAAAATGGAAGTGACCCCTTTGGCAAGTGTCGCTTCCAGGGGGCAATTTTTATAATATGTATTTGGCCCACCCGCCCCGGGACAGAGTAGCCTTTTTTTTCCTGCTGTTTTCTGCCCCACCTGGAACATAACGATTGACCATTTGGGTAGTAACATAGAATGTTGTAATGTTTATTGGTTTTTTTTTGTGAATTGCAATAGTAATGTTTTTGTTTTTTACTTTTTTGTTCTAGGTGAAGGCTTTTGCTCTTTTCAGTTTGCCGTGTTTCTGGCGGTTCTGCTGTTTGTGTAGTTTGGTAAGAGACTCTTTTTTGAACAATGTAAATGTGTTTGATTTCTCTGCATGAATTTTTTTTGCAAATGGTGTAATAATAGCAGTATGTTTGTTTTTTGAGTGTCAAAAACTTTTTGCATTGGTGCTCGATGTGTATTTTGTTGTCTTGTGAGTAATGTGTTTTTTTTTCTTCTTTCTAGTTTGATATCGTTGGTTTTTGCTGTGTCACTGCAGAGTTAGTTTCTGGTGAGTGCAGCTGTCTCTTGTAATTGGATTGTATAGTTTTTGAGTACATTGATCTTTGTGATAAAGGTACACATTTCTTTACTTACTTGGTTTGCACATTGTTGGTTGTTGTTGACTTGGTTGTGCAGTCTTCTATCTTAGTAAGTATAATGGCTAGCCGCAGGATGACTGCTCAGCAGGTTTTTGGTTTGCTGTTTGAGTCTTCCTCTGATATTGGTTCAGAGATTGAGTCTGCATCTGAGGGAGAGGAGGCAGGGGACGATTCTGGCAGTGAGTTGTCTCTCCGTATGGAGTCATCGGATGATGAAGATACTCTTAGTGCGGATGAAGTGCCTGTGTTAGAGGAGGAGACTGATGTGCTGATAGTGCGGCAAGAGGCATCTGGGTTGCAGGCTGGGGCTGCAAGGCTTCCCGTTGGTGTAGTGCGGCAAGAGGCTTCTGGGCTGCAGGCTGGGGCTGCTAGGCTTCCCTTTGAAAGTGATGACCTCTGGGTTGCCCCTGGCATGGTGCAGCCGGCATTGCCAGAGTTTACTGGTGTTCCAGGGTCTAGAGTGAATACTGAAAACTTTTTGCCGGTCAATTTTTTTCAGTTGTTTATGGATGATGTGTTTTTTGCAGAGATTGTTGAGCAGACTAATTTGTATGCCGAACAGTTTTTGAGGGACAACTGTGCCAGTCTTAAGCCACACTCTAGAGCTACCCGGTGGACTCCCACAAATGTTGAAGAGATGAAGAAGTTCTTGGGTTTAACTTTTTTGACGGGCTTGCTAAGGAAGCCATCAATGTCTTCATATTGGTCTAGCAGTCCCTTGATGGCAACGTCTATTTTTCCGGCAGTCATGACTCGTGACAGGTATTTGCTTCTGCTTCGGATGATGCATTTTGTTGATAATGGTTTAGCGTTGCCACGAGATCACCCTGACTGTGACCGTCTTTTTAAGATTAGGCCTGTCCTTGATCACTTTGTTGATCGATTTCCTGAGATCTATGCTCCTGGGAAACAAATTGCAGTGGATGAGTCTTTGGTGTTGTTCAAGGGCCGCTTGGTTTTTAGGCAATACATTCCTAGTAAGAGGGCACGCTATGGAATAAAGCTGTATATGCTGTGTGACAGTAGGACTGGATATGTCTCTAATTTCAGGGTGTACACCTGTGGTAAATATTTAAATTACCTGTACTGTTTTTTATGCGGAAAAGTCTAGTAAGAATAACTCAGTCAAAATAAGAGGCAGAATCCGTGGTATTAGAGGTTCTGAAAAGGGCTTTATTCCTTACAAAGGAATTATGGTTCGAACCAGGCAATCTTATTCCATCACCACGAAGGTTCAGGAAGGGATAGGCAATACATTATTGACAAGTAACAATATATATATGAAAAGCATTGCATTAAGACAGATGCAGGAGGCGAAACAGCTGATAATACAGATAAGAATACACATACGTAATGAAAATAGGCGTAATAATGGGCGTATACTAGAAAACGTCATTTAAAATGATGTCACAAGTGGGTGGATCCATAAGAGAATCCTGCAGTGTCAGCAGAAATATTTGGCAGAGATGCGCGCGCAGCCGCATGACGTGTGATTGACGTGCAACTAAAGGGTGAAGGGGAATTGACATTTAGCTCTACATGTGGAGACAGAAGTCTGGGGGTCAGGTCAACCTAATCCCAAATCGTATCTAATATCTTTGTTTAAGGAACTGTTTTATCCAAAAGGAAAGGTCTCTCGGACGGAATCTATTCTATACTGACTGTTAGTGCATGTACAAGCGTCTATGTGTCTACATGAGATGCGAGGGGGCAGGAATCTTCCATGGTAACAGGGGCTATGAATTACTTGCATAAAGACAGCGAGGCCGGGCCCTTTGCTCGGTAGCTGGAAGGATGTTTACCTAAAACTACTAGACAGGGATGCATTGGATGAGGAGCGGAGCAGATAACTTGAAGGCTGAATACAGTTTTTGGCAGGCAACAGGCCGCGTCTGGCACCGTTGGCCGCGCAGGGAGTAGGACAAAGTTCATGGATACGGATGCAGGTCCAAGCTGGAGCATTTCAGAGGCAGAAGCAGGAAAAGGCTTGATGGCAGAATTCAGGGCCTACTCGCCTGAACTGTAAAATGTGAAAAGTGAACCATATAAAGTCGGTGGCCAATCATACTTAGGAATGGAATATTCGACCCATTCATGGCGGATCTGAAAGAGGACATGTTGACGTTGGACGCACATGTATTTGCGTCTTCATAGCTGGAACTGGAGGGAACATACATGTACTTGTAGCATGTACATGGAGCCGTTGGGGTCTAAGATAGGGGACACAATTGACCATAAAAATTCATATTTCCTCACACCGGTAAGGAATCTAGGTTTAACCTCCCTGGTTGTCCGTCCACTTTTGGAGTGACTGAGAAAATTGTTTGGGAACTTGGAAGAGGATTTTTTAACAAAGGCCACCATTTATATGTAGACAACTTCTACACTGGTGTGCGGTTGTTCAGGGAATTGGTCAAAGTGGACACTCTTGCTTGTGGCACAATCCGCTCTAACCGTAAAGGTTTCCCGAAAGAACTTGTGTGTCAAAAGCTTGTGCGGAGACAGTGCAGTGCGTTGCGTTGCCAGGAGCTTCTTGCTGTGAAGTTTACAAACAGGAGAGATGTCTACATGCTGACTACCATCCATGATGAAAGCACTGCACCTGTGACTGTTTGGGGTCAGGTCGCTGAAGCGCGCAAACCTGTGTGCATTTTAGACTATAATAGGCACATGGGTGGTGTTGACAGAGTAGATCAGAGGTTGGAACCTTACACTGCTCTTCGTAAGGCTTACATTTGGTACAAGAAGTTGGCTATCCATCTTTTCCACATGGCAATGTTTAATGCTTTTGTTGTGTTCCAGGATTCTTGCCCTGAGTCAAAGATGACTTTTGCTAAGTTTCAGGAGTCTGTAATAGGCAGCCTTGTTGTAGTGGAACAGGCAAGTGTTCCTAGAGTTGGACTGGTGGAGGATGTTGCTAGATTGAAAGAACGCCACCTTCCAGATCACATTCCTCCCACACCCGCAAAAGATTTTCCCAGTAGGAGATGTAGAGTCTGTTGGCGAAAAGGTTTGCGGAAGGAGAGTCGTATGTACTGCCCCGACTGTCCTTCTCATCCTGCACTGTGTCTCTCTGCTTGTTTTAGAGCGTACCACACACGAAAAAAAATTTGGGAGGATTCTTGAGTGGTAAAGTGAACTGCCTGGTCTGTATTCTTTGGATAATTTGATTCTGTTTCAAGGTTGGTGTTAGTGCAATGTATTTAGTTGCTGATTTTCTGTTAGAAGATTTGTATCTATTTGCAATTTGTTTGTGTTTTTATTTAAAAAAAAAAAAAAAATCCTAAATGTGATGGCGGTGTGTGTAGGCTTGCGCTTGGCTGTTGGTGTGTGTGGACTGGCACTTGGTTGGTGGTGTGCGTGGAATGGTGCTTGGCTAGCGGTGTGCATGGACTGGCGGTGTGCGTGGAATGGTGCGGGGCTGGTGGTGTGCGTGGAATGGTGTTTGGCAGGCGGTGTGCGTGGACTGGTACTTGGCTGGCGGTGTGCGTGGACTGGTGGTGTGTGCGGACTGGTGCTTGGCTGGTGGTGTGAGTGGACTGGAGCTTGGCTGGCAGTGTGCGTGGAATGGTGCTTGGCAGGCGGTGTGCGTGGACTGGTACTTGGCTGGCGGTGTGCGTGGACTGGTGGTGTGTGCGGACTGGTGCTTGGCTGGTGGTGTCCATGGACTGGCGCTTGGCTAGCGGTGTGCGTGGACTGGTGTTTGGCTAGCGGTGTGTGTGGACTGTTGCTCTGCTGGCTGTGTGTGAGTATTGACTTTCTGCTGGTCACTACACACACTGCTAGCTGAGTGCCACTCCACGCAATCCATCAGCCTGTGTAGTTGCTGTGTCTGGATTGTGGGCGTGTGAAAGTGATGGGCCCTTGAATGGCGCTGTGTGCTGGTGTGAGTTTTGTTATGTGATGGGCCCGCGGCTGGCGGTGTGAATGGTTTTGTATGTCTCACACGTATGAAAGGTGTATGAATGGCCTGTAAAGAGGTTGGTGCCTTGTCATGGCTTTACAGCTCACGAGCTGTGAGTCAATGGTTCAGTTTCTCGCCCTTTCAATTATTACCAGTGCATTTCATTTCTGTGAAATCACTTGCTAATACAATTGTATCTCCTGAACCATCACTCACCCTCGTGCCAAATCCAACCAGTATGTGTGTGTGCTTGCGGATTAGATGGCTGTGCAGTAATATTTGTCTTTCTGAAGCAGGGTGTACCTTGTCCCTTTTTGGTGAATTTTGTAATGTGTTGCTTTTGTGCCTGGTGGTGCGAATAGTCTTGTTTGTATCACGTATGAAAGGTGTGTGAATGGCCTGTAAAGTGGTTGGTGCCTTGACGTGGCTTTACAGCTCACGAGCTGCGAGTCATTGGTTTGGTTTTTTGTGAATTTAATTATTGACAGTGCATTTCATTTTTGTAAATCTCTTGTTAATAAAATTTAATACACTGAACCATGACTCGCCCTCGTGCCAAATCCAACCAGTATGTGTGTGTGTTTGAGGAATAGATGGTTGTGCAGGAATCTTTGTCTTTAGTTTCTCTGCCAAGTTACACTTTCCATGCAAGAATAACCCACCAACTTTAGATATTGTCGGAAACCCATGGGAGTTCATGGTGATGTCTCTATTGTGAATTACAAAAAAATTTTTATCCCCAATGTCCTGCAAACCTCAAAATGTCTGCCACATTTTCTTTGCAATATTATTCCAAAATTCTCAAGATGTAGGAACAATAGATAATCTGGTTTTGCAAGGGGGGTCACTTAGGTTTTTGGCCCGGTGCTCGGCGGCCATCTAGGGAAACCTACCAAACCCATGCATTTCTGAAAACTAGACACCCGGCGGCTTCCAGGGAGGTATGGCTTGCGTGGATCCCCCAACGTTTCCTTACCCAGAATCCCCTGCAAACCTCAATTTTTGCTGAAAAAAATCACTTTTTTCACACATTTTGGGGTGGGAAAGTAGTGGCATCACCGGGCTCACACAAATTTACCACCACTCAGCGTTCCCCCAGGTCTCCCGGTAAAAATGGTGCCTCACTTGTGTGGGAGGCCCAAGTACCCGCGGCAGGCAAGGGCCCAAAACGTAGTGAGGCGGCATCAAAGTGGCCTATGGCAAAACCACCTGGTTTTGCAAGGGGGGTCACTTTGGTTTTTGGCCCGGTGCTCGGCGGACATCTAGGGAAACCTACCAAACCCACGCATTTCTGAAAACTAGACACCCGGCCGCTTCCAGGGAGGTATGGCTTGCGTGGATCCCCCAACGTTTCCTTACCCAGAATCCCCTGCAAACCTCAATTTTTGCTGAACAAAATCACTTTTTTCACACATTTTGGGGTGGGAAAGTAGTGGCATCACCGGGCTCACACAAATTTACCACCACCCAGCATTCCCCCAGGTCTCCCGGTAAAAATGGTGCCTCACTTGTGTGGGAGGCCCAAGTACCCGCGGCAGGCAAGGGCCCAAAACGTAGTGAGGCGACATCAAAATGGCCTATCGCAAAACCACCTGGTTTTGCAAGGGGGGTCACTTTGGTTTTTGACACGGTGCTCGGCGGCCATCTAGGGAAACCTATCAAACCCATGCATTTCTGAAAACTAGACACCCGGCGGCTTCCAGGGAGGTATGGCTTGCGTGGATCCCCCAACGTTTCCTTACCCAGAATCCCCTGCAAACCTCACTTTTTGCTCAAAAAATCACTTTTTTCACACATTTTGGGGTGGGAAAGTAGTGGCATCACCGGGCTCACACAAATTTACCACCACCCAGCGTTCCCCCAGGTCTCCCGGTAAAAATGGTGCCTCACTTGTGTGGGAGGCCCAAGTACCCGCGGCAGGCAAGGGCCCAAAACGTAGTGAGGCGACATCAAAATGGCCTATCGCTAAACCACCTGGTTTTGCAAGGGGGGTCACTTTGGTTTTTGGCCCGGTGCTCGGCGGCCATCTAGGGAAACCTACCAAACCCACGCATTTCTGAAAACTAGACACCCGGCGGCTTCCAGGGAGGTATGGCTTGCGAGGATCCCCCAACGTTTCCTTACCCAGAATCCCATGCAAACCTCAATTTTTGCTCGAAAAATCACTTTTTTCACACATTTTGGGGTGGGAAAGTAGTGGCATCACCGGGCTCACACAAATTTACCACCACCCAGCGTTCCCCCAGGTCTCCCGGTAAAAATGGTGCCTCACTTGTGTGGGAGGCCCAAGTACCCGCGGCAGGCAAGGGCCCAAAACGTAGTGAGGCGACATCAAAATGGCCTATGGCAAAACCACCTGGTTTTGCAAGGGGGGTCACTTTGGTTTTTGGCCCGGTGCTCGGCGGCCATCTAGGGAAACCTACCAAACCCACGCATTTCTGAAAACTAGACATCCGGCGGCTTCCAGGGAGGTATGGCTTGCGTGGATCCCCCAACGTTTCCTTACCCAGAATCCCCTGCAAACCTCAATTTTTGCTCAAAAAATCACTTTTTTCACACATTTTGGGGTGGGAAAGTAGTGGCATCACCGGGCTCACACCAATTTACCACCACCCAGCGTTCCCCCAGGTCTCCCGGTAAAAATGGTGCCTCACTTGTGTGGGAGGCCCAAGTACCCACGGCAGGCAAGGGCCCAAAACGTAGTGAGGCGACATCAAAGTGGCCTATTGCAAAACCACCTGGTTTTGCAAGGGGGGTCACTTTGGTTTTTGGCCCGGTGCTCGGCGGCCATCTAGGGAAACCTACCAAACCCACGCATTTCTGAAAACTAGACACCCGGCGGCTTCCAGGGAGGTATGGCTTGCGTGGATCCCCCAACGTTTCCTTACCCAGAATCCCCTGCAAACCTCAATCTTTGCTGAAAAAAATCACTTATTTCACACATTTTGGGGTGGGAAAGTAGTGGCATCCATGGGCTCACACAAATTTACCACCACCCAGCGTTCCCCCAGGTCTCCCGGTAAAAATGGTGCCTCACTTGTGTGGGAGGCCCAAGTACCCGCGGCAGGCAAGGGCCCAAAACGTAGTGAGGCGGCATCAAAATGGCCTATGGCAAAACCACCTGGTTTTGCAAGGGGGGTCACTTTGGTTTTTGGCCCGGTGCTCGGCGGCCATCTAGGGAAACCTACCTAACCCATGCATTTCTAAAAACTAGACACCCGGCCGCTTCCAGGGAGGTATGGCTTGCGTGGATCCCCCAACGTTTCCTTACCCAGAATCCCCTGCAAACCTCAATTTTTGCTGAAAAAATCACTTTTTTCACACATTTTGGGGTGGGAAAGTAGTGGCATCACCGGGCTCACACAAATTTACCACCACCCAGCGTTCCCCCAGGTCTCCCGGTAAAAATGGTGCCTCACTTGTGTGGGAGGCCCAAGTACCCGCGGCAGGCAAGGGCCCAAAACGTAGTGAGGCGGCATCAAAATGGCCTATGGCAAAACCACCTGGTTTTGCAAGGGGGGTCACTTTGGTTTTTGGCCCGGTGCTCGGCGGCCATCTAGGGAAACCTACCTAACCCACGCATTTCTGAAAACTAGACACCCCGCCGCTTCCAGGGAGGTATGGCTTGCGTGGATCCCCCAACGTTTCCTTACCCAGAATCCCCTGCAAACCTCAATTTTTGCTCAAAAAATCACTTTTTTCACACATTTTGGGGTGGGAAAGTAGTGGCATCACCGGGCTCACACAAATTTACCACCACCCAGCGTTCCCCCAGGTCTCCCGGTAAAAATGGTGCCTCACTTGTGTGGGAGGCCCAAGTACCAGCGGCAGGCAAGGGCCCAAAACGTAGTGAGGCGACATCAAAATGGCCTATGGCAAAACCACCTGGTTTTGCAAGGGGGGTCACTTTGGTTTTTGGCCCGGTGCTCGGCGGCCATCTAGAGAAACCTACCAAACCCACGCATTTCTGAAAACTAGACATCCGGCGGCTTCTAGGGAGGTATGGCTTGCGTGGATCCCCCAACGTTTCCTTACCCAGAATCCCCTGCAAACCTCAATTTTTGCTCAAAAAATCACCTTTTTCACACATTTTGGGGTGGGAAAATAGTGGCATCACCGGGCTCACACCAATTTACCACCACCCAGCGTTCCCCCAGGTCTCCCGGTAAAAATGGTGCCTCACTTGTGTGGGAGGCCCAAGTACCCACGGCAGGCAAGGGCCCAAAACGTAGTGTGGCGACATCAAAGTGGCCTATTGCAAAACCACCTGGTTTTGCAAGGGGGGTCACTTTGGTTTTTGGCCCGGTGCTCGGCGGCCATCTAGGGAAACCTACCAAACCCACGCATTTCTGAAAACTAGACACCCGGCGGCTTCCAGGGAGGTATGGCTTGCGTGGATCCCCCAACGTTTCCTTACCCAGAATCCCCTGCAAACCTCAATCTTTGCTGAAAAAAATCACTTTTTTCACACATTTTGGGGTGGGAAAGTAGTGGCATCCCCGGGCTCACACAAATTTACCACCACCCAGCGTTCCCCCAGGTCTCCCGGTAAAAATGGTGCCTCACTTGTGTGGGAGGCCCAAGTACCCGCGGCAGGCAAGGGCCCAAAACGTAGTGAGGCGGCATCAAAATTGCCTATAGCAAAACCACCTGGTTTTGCAAGGGGGGTCACTTTGGTTTTTGGCCCGGTGCTCGGCGGCCATCTAGGGAAACCTACCTAACCCATGCATTTCTAAAAACTAGACACCCGGCCGCTTCCAGGGAGGTATGGCTTGCGTGGATCCCCCAACGTTTCCTTACCCAGAATCCCCTGCAAACCTCAATTTTTGCTGAAAAAATCACTTTTTTCACACATTTTGGGGTGGGAAAGTAGTGGCATCACCGGGCTCACACAAATTTACCACCACCCAGCGGTCCCCCAGGTCTCCCGGTAAAAATGGTGCCTCACTTGTGTGGGAGGCCCAAGTACCCGCGGCAGGCAAGGGCCCAAAACGTAGTGAGGCGGCATCAAAATGGCCTATGGCAAAACCACCTGGTTTTGCAAGGGGGGTCACTTTGGTTTTTGGCCCGGTGCTCGGCGGCCATCTAGGGAAACCTACCTAACCCACGCATTTCTGAAAACTAGACACCCCGCCGCTTCCAGGGAGGTATGGCTTGCGTGGATCCCCCAAAGTTTCCTTACCCAGAATCCCCTGCAAACCTCAATTTTTGCTGAAAAAATCACTTTTTTCACACATTTTGGGGTGGGAAAGTAGTGGCATCACCGGGCTCACACAAATTTACCACCACCCAGCGTTCCCCCAGGTCTCCCGGTCAAAATGGTGCCTCACTTGTGTGGGAGGCCCAAGTACCCGCGGCAGGCAAGGGCCCAAAACGTAGTGAGGCGGCATCAAAATGGCCTATGGCAAAACCACCTGGTTTTGCAAGGGGGGTCACTTTGGTTTTTGGCCCGGTGCTCGGCGGCCATCTAGGGAAACCTACCTAACCCATGCATTTCTGAAAACTAGACACCCGGCCGCTTCCAGGGAGGTATGGCTTGCGTGGATCCCCCAAAGTTTCCTTACCCAGAATCCCCTGCAAACCTCAATTTTTGCTGAAAAAATGGCTTTTTTCACACATTTTGGGGTGGGAAAGTAGTGGCATCACCGGGCTCACACAAATTTACCACCACCCAGCGTTCCCCCAGGTCTCTCGGTAAAAATGGTGCCTCACTTGTGTGGGAGGCCCAAGTACCCGCGGCAGGCAAGGGCCCAAAACGTAGTGATGCGACATTTGGGATAGGCAATGTTGATGTCGCCTCACTACGTTTTGGGCCCTTGCCTGCCGCGGGTACTTGGGCCTCCCACACAAGTGAGGCACCATTTTTACCGGGAGACCTGGGGGAACGCTGGGTGGTGGTAAATTTGTGTGAGCCCGGTGATGCCACTACTTTCCCACCCCAAAATGTGTGAAAAAAGTGATTTTTTGAGCAAAAATTGAGGTTTGCAGGGGATTCTGGGTAAGGAAACGTTGGGGGATCCATGCAAGCCATACCTCCCTGGAAGCCGCCGGGTGTCTAGTTTTCAGAAATGTGTGGGTTTGGTAGGTTTCCCTAGATGGCCGCCGAGCACCGTGTCAAAAACCAAAGTGACCCCCCTTGCAAAACCAGGTGGTTTTGCGATAGGCCATTTTGATGTCGCCTCACTACGTTTTGGGCCCTTGCCTGCCGCGGGTACTTGGGCCTCCCACACAAGTGAGGCACCATTTTTACCGGGAGACCTGGGGGAACGCTGGGTGGTGGTAAATTTGTGCGAGCCCGGTGATGCCACTACTTTCCCACCCCAAAATGTGTGAAAAAAGTGTTTTTTTGAGCAAAAATTGAGGTTTGCAGGGGATTCTGGGTAAGGAAACGTTGGGGGATCCACGCAAGCCATACCTCCCTGGAAGCCGCCGGGTGTCTAGTTTTCAGAAATGCATGGGTTTGGTAGGTTTTCCTAGATGGCCGCCGAGCACCGGGCCAAAAACCAAAGTGACCCCCCTTGCAAAACCAGGTGGTTTAGCGATAGGCCATTTTGATGTCGCCTCACTACGTTTTGGGCCCTTGCCTGCCGCGGGTACTTGGGCCTCCCACACAAGTGAGGCACCATTTTTACCGGAAGACCTGGGGGAACGCTGGGTGGTGGTAAATTTGTGTGAGCCCGGTGATGCCACTACTTTCCCACCCCAAAATGTGTGAAAAAAGTGATTTTTTGAGCAAAAATTGAGGTTTGCATGGGATTCTGGGTAAGGAAACGTTGGGGGATCCACACAAGCCATACCTCCCTGGAAGCCGCCGGGTGTCTAGTTTTCAGAAATGCTTGGGTTTGGTAGGTTTCCCTAGATGGCCGCCGAGCACCGTGTCAAAAACCAAAGTGACCCCCCTTGCAAAACCAGGTGGTTTAGCGATAGGCCATTTTGATGTCGCCTCACTACGTTTTGGGCCCTTGCCTGCCGCGGGTACTTGGGTCTCCCACACAAGTGAGGCACCATTTTTACTGGGAGACCTGGGGGAATGCTGGGTGGTGGTAAATTTGTGTGAGCCCGGTGATGCCACTACTTTCCCACCCCAAAATGTGTGAAAAAAGTGATTTTTTGAGCAAAAATTGAGGTTTGCAGGGGATTCTGGGTAAGGAAACGTTGGGGGATCCACGCAAGCCATACCTCCCTGGAAGCCGCCGGGTGTCTAGTTTTCAGAAATGCATGGGTTTGGTAGGTTTCCCTAGATGGCCGCCGAGCACCGTGTCAAAAACCAAAGTGACCCCCCTTGCAAAACCTGGTGGTTTTGCGATCGGCCATTTTGATGTCGCCTCACTACGTTTTGGGCCCTTGCCTGCCGCGGGTACTTGGGCCTCCCACACAAGTGAGGCACCATTTTTACCGGGAGGCCTGGGGGAACGCTGGGTGGTGGTAAATTTGTGTGAGCCCGGTGATGCCACTACTTTCCCACCCCAAAATGTGTGAAAAAAGTGATTTTTTGAGCAAAAATTGAGGTTTGCAGGGGATTCTGGGTAAGGAAACGTTGGGGGATCCACGCAAGCCATACCTCCCTGGAAGCCGCCGGGTGTCTAGTTTTCAGACATGCGTGGGTTTGGTAGGTTTCCCTAGATGGCCGCCGAGCACCGTGTCAAAAACCAAAGTGACCCCCTTGCAAAACCAGGTGGTTTTGCGATAGGCCATTTTGATGTCGCCTCACTACGTTTTGGGCCCTTGCCTGCCGCGGGTACTTGGGCCTCCCACACAAGTGAGGCACCATTTTTACCGGGAGACCTGGGGGAACGCTGGGTGGTGGTAAATTTGTGTGAGCCCGGTGATGCCACTACTTTCCCACCCCAAAATATGTGAAAAAAGTGATTTTTTGAGCAAAAATTGAGGTTTGCAGGGGATTCTGGGTAAGGAAACGTTGGGGGATCCACGCAAGCCATACCTCCCTGGAAGCCGCCGGGTGTCTAGTTTTCAGAAATGCATGGGTTTGGTAGGTTTCCCTAGATGGCCGCCGAGCACCGTGTCAAAAACCAAAGTGACCCCCCTTGCAAAACCAGGTGGTTTTGCGATAGGCCATTTTGATGTCGCCTCACCACGTTTTGGGCCCTTGCCTGCCGCGGGTACTTGGGCCTCCCACACAAGTGAGGCACCATTTTTACCGGGAGACCTGGGGGAACGCTGGGTGGTGGTAAATTTGTGTGAGCCCGGTGATGCCACTACTTTCCCACCCCAAAATGTGTGAAAAATGTGATTTTTTGAGCAAAAATTGAGGTTTGCAGGGGATTCTGGGTAAGGAAACGTTGGGGGATCCACGCAAGCCATACCTCCCTGGAAGCCGCCGGGTATCTAGTTTTCAGAAATGTGTGGGTTTGGTAGGTTTCCCTAGATGGCCGCCGAGCACCGGGCCAAAAAACAAAGTGACCCCCTTGCAAAACCAGGTGGTTTTGCGATAGGCCATTTTGATGTTGCCTCACTACATTTTGGGCCCTTGCCTGCCGCGGGTACTTGGGCCTCCCACACAAGTGAGGCACCATTTTTACCGGGAGACCTGGGGGAATGCTGGGTGGTGGTAAATTTGTGTGAGCCCGGTGATGCCACTACTTTCCCACCCCAAAATGTGTGAAAAAAGTGATTTTTTGAGCAACAATTGAGGTTTGCAGGGGATTCTGGGTAAGGAAACGTTGGGGGATCCACGCAAGCCATACCTCCCTGGAAGCCGCCGGGTGTCTAGTTTTCAGAAATGTGTGGGTTTGGTAGGTTTCCCTAGATGGCCGCCGAGCACCGGGCCAAAAACCAAAGTAACCCCCCTTGCAAAACCAGGTGGTTTTGCGATAGGCCATTTTGATGTCGCCTCACTACGTTTTGGGCCCTTGCCTGCCGCGGGTACTTGGGCCTCCCACACAAGTGAGGCATCATTTTTACCGGGAGACCTGGGGGAACGCTGGCTGGTGGTAAATTTGTGTGAGCCCGGTGATGCCACTACTTTCCCACCCCAAAATGTGTGAAAAAAGTGATTTTTTGAGCAAAAATTGAGGTTTGCAGGGGATTCTGGGTAAGGAAGCGTTGGGGGATCCACGCAAGCCATACCTCCCTGGAAGCCGCCGGGTGTCTAGTTTTCAGAAATGTGTGGGTTTGGTAGGTTTCCCTAGATGGCCGCCGAGCACCGGGCCAAAAACCAAAGTGACCCCCCTTGCAAAAGCAGGTGGTTTTGCGATAGGCCATTTTGATGTTGCCTCACTACGTTTGGGCCCTTGCCTGCCGCGGGTACTTGGGCCTCCCACACAAGTGAGGCACCATTTTTACCGGGAGACCTGGGGGAACGCTGGGTGGTGGTAAATTTGTGTGAGCCCGGTGATGCCACTACTTTCCCACCCCAAAATGTGTGAAAAAAGTGATTTTTTGAGCAAAAATTGAGGTTTGCAGGGGATTCTGGGTAAGGAAACGTTGGGGGATCCACGCAAGCCATACCTCCCTGGAAGCCGCCGGGTGTCTAGTTTTCAGAAATGTGTGGGTTTGGTAGGTTTCCCTAGATGGCCGCCGAGCACCGGGCCAAAAACCAAAGTAACCCCCCTTGCAAAACCAGGTGGTTTTGCGATAGGCCATTTTGATGTCGCCTCACTACGTTTTGGGCCCTTGCCTGCCGCGGGTACTTGGGCCTCCCACACAAGTGAGGCATCATTTTTACCGGGAGACCTGGGGGAACGCTGGCTGGTGGTAAATTTGTGTGAGCCCGGTGATGCCACTACTTTCCCACCCCAAAATGTGTGAAAAAAGGGATTTTTTGAGCAAAAATTGAGGTTTGCAGGGGATTCTGGGTAAGGAAACGTTGGGGGATCCACGCAAGCCATACCTCCCTGGAAGCAGCCGGGTGTCTAGTTTTCAGAAATGCATGGGTTTGGTAGGTTTCCCTAGATGGCCGCCGCGCACCGGGCCAAAAACCAAAGTGACCCCCCTTGCAAAACCAGGTGGTTTTGCGATAGGCCATTTTGATGTCGCCTCACTACGTTTTGGGCCCTTGCCTGCCGCGGGTACTTGGGCCTCCCACACAAGTGAGGCACCATTTTTACCGGGAGACCTGGGGGAACGCTGGGTGGTGGTAAATTTGTGTGAGCCCGGTGATGCCACTACTTTCCCACCCCGAAATGTGTGAAAAAAGTGATTTTTTCAGCAAAAATTGAGGTTTGCAGGGGATTCTGGGTAAGGAAACGTTGGGGGATCCACGCAAGCCATACCTCCCTGGAAGCGGCCGGGTGTCTAGTTTTCAGAAATGTGTGGGTTTGATAGGTTTCCCTAGGTGCCGGCAGGGCTAGGGTTCAAAATCTACAGCTAGTCACTTTGCCAAAAAAAGGGTCATTTTTCACTGCAAAACCACGTTGCGTTTTGCGCCGTTTCCTGTCTCGGGCACTAGGCCGACCCGCACAAGTGAGGTACCATTTTTCTCGTACGACTTTGGGGCACGCGGGGTGGGTGGGAATTTGTGGATCCACGCAGATTCCAGAACTTTCCATCACAGAAGTGTGGGGAAAATGTGGTTTTTTTGTCAATTTTTTACGTTTGCAAGGGTTTCTGGGTAACAGACCATGGTGGGAGGCAGTCAAGTCACCCCATCCTGGTTTCCCCTGGGTGTCTAGTTTTCAAAAATGTATAGGTTTGCTAGGTTTCCCTAGGTGCCGGCAGGGCTAGGGTTCAAAATCTACAGCTAGTCACTTTGCCAAAAAAAGGGTCCTTTTTCACTGCAAAACCACGTTGTGTTTTGCGCCGTTTCCTGTCGCGGGCACTAGGCCGACCCGCACAAGTGAGGTACCATTTTTCTCGTAGGACTTTGGGGAACGCGGGGTAGGTGGAAATTTGTGGATCCACCCAGATTCCAGAACTTTCCATCACAGAAATGTGGGGAAAATGTGTTTTTTTTGTCAATTTTTTACGTTTGCAAGGGATTCTGGGTAACAGACCATGGTGGGAGGCAGTCAAGTCACCCCATCCTGGATTCCCCTGGGTGTCTAGTTTCCAAAAATGTATAGGTTTGCTAGGTTTCCCTAGGTGCCGGCAGGGCTAGGGTTCAAAATCTACAGCTAGTCACTTTTCCAAAAAAAGGGTCATTTTTCACTGCAAAACCACGTTGCGTTTTGCACCGTTTCCTGTCGCGGGCACTAGGCCGACCCGCACAAGTGAGGTACCATTTTTCTCGTAGGACTTTGGGAAATGCGGGGTGGGTGGAAATTTGTGGATCCACGCAGATTCCAGAACTTTCCATCACAGAAATTTGGGGAAAATGTGTTTTTTTTGTCAATTATTTACGTTTGCAAGGGATTCTGGGTAACAGACCATGGTGGGAGCCAGTCAAGTCACCCCATCCTGGATTCCCCTGGGTGTCTAGTTTTTAAAAATGTATAGGTTTGCTAGGTTTCCCTAGGTGCCGGCAGGGCTAGGGTTCAAAATCTACAGCTAGTCACTTTGCCAAAAAAAGGGTCATTTTTCACTGCAAAACCACGTTGCGTTTTGCGCCGTTTCCTGTCGCGGGCACTAGGCCGACCCGCACAAGTGAGGTACCATTTTTCTCGTAGGACTTTGGGGAACGCGGGGTGGGTGGAAATTTGTGGATCCACGCAGATTCCAGAACTTTCCATCACAGAAATGTGGGGAAAATGTGTTTTTTTTGTCAATTGTTTACGTTTGCAAGGGATTCTGGGTAACAGACCATGGTGGGAGGCAGTCAAGTCACCCTATCCTGGATTTCCCTGGGTGTCTAGTTTTAAAAAATGTATAGGTTTGCTAGGTTTCCCTAGGTGCCGGCAGGGCTAGGGTTCAAAATCTACAGCTAGTCACTTTGCCAAAAAAAGGGTCATTTTTCACTGCAAAACCACGTTGCGTTTTGCGCCGTTTCCTGTCGCGGGCACTAGGCCGACCCGCACAAGTGAGGTACCATTTTTCTTGTAGGACATTGGGGAACGCGGGGTGGGTGGAAATTTGTGGATCCACGCAGATTCCAGAACTTTCCATCACAGAAATGTGGGGAAAATGTGTTTTTTTTGTCAATTTTTTAAGTTTGCAAGGGATTCTGGGTAACAGACCATGGTGGGAGGCAGTCAAGTCACCCCATCCTGGATTCCCCTGGGTGTCTAGTTTTCAAAAATGTATAGGTTTGCTAGGTTTCCCTAGGTGCGGGCAGGGCTAGGGTTCAAAATCTACAGCTAGTCACTTTGCCAAAAAAAGGGTCATTTTTCACTGCAAAACCACGTTGCGTTTTGCGCCGTTTCCTGTCGCGGGCACTAGGCCGACCCGCACAAGTGAGGTACCATTTTTCTCGTAGGACTTTGGGGAACGCGGGGTGGGTGGAAATTTGTGGATCCACGCAGATTCCAGAACTTTCCATCACAGAAATGTGGGGAAAATGTGTTTTTTTGTCAATTTTTTACGTTTGCAAGGGATTCTGGGTAACAGACCATGGTGGGAGGCAGTCAAGTCACCCCATCCTGGATTCCCCTGGGTGTCTAGTTTTTAAACATTTATAGGTTTGCTAGGTTTCCCTAGGTGCCGGCAGGGCTAGGGTTCAAAATCTACAGCTAGTCACTTTGCCCAAAAAAGGGTCATTTTTCACTGCAAAACCACGTTGCGTTTTGCGCCGTTTCCTGTCGCGGGCACTAGGCCGACCCGCCCAAGTGAGGTACCATTTTTCTCGTAGGACTTTGGGGAATGCGGGGTGGGTGGAAATTTGTGGATCCACACAGATTCCAGAACTCTCCATCACAGAAATGTGGGGAAAATTTGTTTTTTTTGTCAATTTTTTACGTTTGCAAGGGATTCTGGGTAACAGACCATGGTGGGAGGCAGTCAAGTCACCCCATCCTGGATTCCCCTGGGTGTCTAGTTTTCAAAAATGTATAGGTTTGCTAGGTTTCCTTAGGTGCCAGCAGGGCTAGGGTTCAAAATCTACAGCTAGTCACTTTGCCAAAAAAAGGGTCATTTTTCACTGCAAAACCACGTTGCATTTTGCGCCGTTTCCTGTCGCGGGCACTAGGCCGACCCACACAAGTGAGGTACCATTTTTCTCGTAGGACTTTGGGGAACGCGGGGTGGGTGGAAATTTGTGGATCCACGCAGATTCCAGAACTTTCCATCACAGAAATGTGGGGAAAATGTGTTTTTTTGTCAATTTTTTACGTTTGCAAGGGATTCTGGGTAACAGACCATGGTGGGAGGCAGTCAAGTCACCCCATCCTGGATTCCCCTCGGTGTCTAGTTTTCAAAAAGGTATAGGTTTGCTAGGTTTCCCTAGGTGCCGGCAGGGCTAGGGTTCAAAATCTACAGCTAGTCACTTTGCCAAAAAAAGGGTCATTTTTCACTGCAAAACCACGTTGCGTTTTGCGCCGTTTCCTGTCGCGGGCACTAGGCCGACCCGCACAAGTGAGGTACCATTTTTCTCGTAGGACTTTGGGGAACGCGGGGTGGGTGCAAATTTGTGGATCCACGCAGATTCCAGAACTTTCCATCACAGAATTGTGGGGAAAATGTGTTTTTTTTGTCAATTTTTTACGTTTGCAAGGGATTCTGGGTAACAGACCATGTTGCGAGGCAGTCAAGTCACCCCATCCTGGATTCCCCTGGGTGTCTAGTTTTCAAAAATGTATAGGTTTGCTAGGTTTCCCTAGGTGCCGGCAGGGCTAGGGTTCAAAAACTACAGCTAGACTCTTCGCAAATAAAGTGTAAATTTTCAGTGTGAAAATGTGGTGCGTTCACCTTAGGTTTTGAGCCACTTCCTGTCGTGGGCACTGTGCCTACCCACACAAGTGAGGTACCATTTTTATCGGGAGACTTAGGGTAGTTCAGATTTGTAAAGCAACTGTTATTACCTATTGATTTTTGATGCATTTCTCCCTTCCAAATGAAAGACATTGTGTAAAAAAAAAAGTCATTTTGAAAAATGACCAATAATTATCATGCAAATATGAGTATACCCAATTTCGAAAATGTGCAAATATGCACTGTTTCTAAACTCTGTAATTTGTTCCCATTTCAGAAATACATAGGTGTCTTTCATACCGATTTTTCCATGTATACATTTTCCCACAATAATTGCTATATACCCGGAACAAAAAAAAAAAAATTACAAAATGCTGCTCAGTTTTCTACTCTGGGTTCGTTGGGCTCTTGGTGAACCTACAAGTCCTATATGTCCCCACAACCAGGAAGGTCCACCGGATGTAACGGTACATTGCTTTCAAAGAGATGTCATAATTCGAAGAAGTTACAGGTGAAAACGTTGACTCAAAATGCTGCTTTTTTCAACAAATTTTTAATTTTTCCTATATTTACCTGTAAGTTTCTATAAAGAAACCTTGATGGATCTACACAAATGACCCCTTGCTGAATTCAGAATTTTGTCTACTTTTCAAAAATGTATAGGATCCATTATTGTTTTTGTACCCATTTCTACCGTTAACTGGAAGGAGGTTGAAAGCACAAAAAATAGCAAAAATAGGGTATGTCCCAGAAAAATGCCAAATCTGTGTAAAAAATGTTGGTTTTCCAACAAAATTCTGTCATTCCCTAAAAGCTGGAGAAATGGTGATTTCAGCCCCACAAACCCTTTTTTGATACCATTTGCAGAGAAAAACCCAGAAGCTTTCATTTGCAGCCCGTTTTTCCAATTTTTCACAGAAAAAACTAAATTTTGCTGTATTTTGACTAATTTCTGGGAACCCTGTAGGAGAATCCACAAACCCTGGGTACCTTTAGAATCCCCAAGATGTTGGAAGAAAAGGACGCAAATTTGGCATGGATACCTAATGTGGTCAAAAAGTTACAGGGGCCTAAGCGCGCACTACCCCAAATAGCCCAAAAAAGGCTTAGCACAGGAGGGGAAAAGGCCTAGCAGCGAAGGGGTTAATAAGCATTATGGCTAGCCGTAGAATGACTGCTCAACAGGTGGTTGTTATGCTTCTTGAATCTTCCTCTGAGCATGATTATGAGACTGACAGTGCGTCTGAGGGAGAGGAGGGAGGGGAAGTTTCTGGCAGTGAGTTTTCTCTCCACATGGAATCATCGGATGATGAAGGTACTCTCAGTGCAGATGAAGGTACTCTTGGTGTAAATGAAGCAACTCTCAGTGCGGATGAAGTGCCTGTCTTAGAGGAGGAAACTGCTGTGCCGATGGTGCAAGACGCATCTGGATTGCAGTCTGAGGCTGCTAGGCTTCCTACTGGAAGTGCTGGACTTTGGGTTGATCCAAACATGGTGCAGCCGGTGTTGCCTGCCTTTAGCGGTGATGCAGGGTATAGAGTGGATTGTGAACACTCTTTGCCTATACAGATTTTTCAGTTGTTTATGGATGATGTATTTTTGGGTGACATTGTTGAGCAGACGAATTTGTATGCTGAACAGTTTTTGAGGGACAACAGAGACAAACTTAGGCCCCAGTCTAGAGCTACCCGGTGGTCTCCCACATATCTGGAAGAGATTAAGAAGTTTTTGGGTTTGACTTTATTGATCGGTGTGGTAAGGAAGCCAACCTTGGCTTCATATTGGTATACTAGCCCCTTGTTGGCACCTGCCATATTTCCTGCAGTTATGACTCGTAATCGGTATTTACTTTTGCTACGTATGCTGCATTTTGTTGATAATTCTATGGCGCTGCCACAAGATCACCCTGACTGTGACCGTCTTTTTAAGATTCGGCCCGTTCTTGATCACTTTGTAGATCGATTTTCTGAGATCTATACTCCAGGGAAAGAAATATCTATTGATGAGTCTTTGGTCTTGTTCAAGGGCCTTTTGGTTTTTAGGCAGTACATCCCTAGCAAGAGGGCACGCTATGGAATTAAGCTGTATATGTTGTCTGAGAGTAAGACAGGATATGTTTTGAATTTTCATGTGTACACTGGTAGAGATTCTACTATTGACCCCCCAGGTTGTCCGTCCACTTTTGGAGTTTCAGAGAAAATTGTGTGGGATCTTGCTAGAAGACTGTTTAACAGAGGCCACCATTTGTACCTTGATAACTTCTATACTGCTGTGCAATTATTTAAGGAATTGTATAAAGTGGACACTTTTGCATGTGGCACAATCTGCTCTAACCGTAAAGGTTATCCGAAAGAGCTTGTTTGCAAAAAAACTTCAGAGGGGGCAGTGCAGTTCCTTGCGTAGTGATGAACTACTAGCTGTAAAATTTGTGGACAGGAGGGATGTGTACATGCTGACTACCATCCATGATGATAGTACTTCACCCATGGCTGTTTGGGTCAGGTTGCTGAAGTGCGCAAACCTGTGTGCATTCTAGACTACAATAAGCACATGGGTGGTGTTGACAAAGTAGATCAGAGGTTGAAACCTTACTCTGCTATTCGGAAGGCTTATGTTTGGTATAAGAAGTTGGCCATCCATTTCTTCGAATTAGCAAATTTCAATGCTTTTATTGTGTTCAAGGAGTGTTCTCCTGCGTCAAAGATGACATTTCTTCAGTTTCAGCACTCTGTGATAGCTAGCCTTGTTTTTGTGGACCAGGCAAGTGTTCCTAGATTTGGAGTGGTGGAGGATGTGGCTCGATTGAAAGATCGTCACTTTCCTGATTACATTCCTCCCACACCTTCAAAAGATTTTCCCACCAGGAGATGTAGAGTCTGTTGGCGAAGAGATAAGCGGAAGGAGTCTTATTATTTCTGTCCCGGGTGTCCTTCTAACCCTGGGCTGTGTATGCCTGCTTGTTTTAGAGCGTACCACACGCAAAAGAAATTTTGGGAGCTTCCATGAGTGGTAAAGTGACCTGCCTGGTCTGTATTGTTTCAAAAAATTATTCTGTTTCAATGTTGGCATTAGTGCAATGTATTTAGTTTCAGATTTTGTGTTAGAAGATTTGTATCTATTTGCAATTTTTGTTGTGTTTTTTTGTATATAAAATCCTAAATGTGATGGTGGTGTGTGTAGGTTGGTGCTTGGCTGGAGGTGTGCGTCGACTGGCGCTTGGCTGGCGGTGTGCGTGGACTGGCGCTTGGCTGGTGGTGTGCGTGGAGTGGCGCTTGGCTGGTGGTGTGCGTGGAGTGGCGCTTGGCTGGAGGTGTGCGTGGACTGGCACTTGGCTGGCGGTGTGTGTGGACTGGCGCTCGGCTGGCGGTGTGTGAGTAGTGACTTGGTGCTGGTCACTGCACACACTGCTAGCTGAGCGCCACTCCACGCAATTCATCAGTTTGTGTAGTTGCTGTGTCAGGAATGTGGGCATGTGGAAGTGATGGGTCCTTGAATGGCGTTGTCTGCTGGTGTAAGTGTTGTAATGTGATGGGCCCGCGGCTGGCGGCGTGAATGTTTTGTATGTGTCACACGTATGAAAGGTGTATGAATGGCCTGTAAAGAGGTTGGTGCTTTGTCGTGGCAATGGTTTAGTTTCTCGTCCTTTCAATTATTAATAGTGCATTTCATTTTTGTGAAATCACTTGCTAATACAATTGTATATACTGAACCATTACTCACCCTTGTGCCAAATCCAACCAGTATGTGTGTGTGCTTTAGGATTAGATGGCTGTGCAGTAATATTTGTCTTTTTTGTCTTCCTGAAGCAGAGTGTATCTTGTCCCTTTTTGTGAATGTTGTGATGTGTTGGTTTTGTGCCTGGTGGTGTGAATGGTCTTGTGTGTATCACGTATGAAAGGTGTGTGAATAGCCTGTAAAGCGGTTGGTACCTTGCCGTGTCTTTACAGCTCACGAGCTGCGAGTCATTGATTCAGTTTTTTGTCCATTTAATTATTGACAGTGCATTTCATTTTTGTGAAATCTCTTGTTAATAAAATTTAATATACTGAACCATCACTCACCCTCGTGCCAAATCCAACCAGTATGTGTGTGTGTTTGAGGAATAGATGGCTGTGCAGGAATCTTTGTCTTTTTAGTTTCTCTGCCAAGGTGTATGTTCCATGTGAGAATAACCCACCAACTGTAGATATTGTCGTAAACCCATGGAAGTTCATGGTGATGTCTCTCTTGTGAATTCCAAAAAGTTATTTTATCCACAATGTCCTGCAAACCTCAAAATGTCTGTCACATCTTCCTTGCAATATTGTGCCGAAATTTTCACGCTGTAGAAACAAACAACTAATTATGTCAAAACGATCTGGTTTTGCAAGGGCGTCAACTGGCTTTTTGGCCTGTGCTCGGTGGCCATCTAGGGAAACCTACCAAACCCATACATTTCTGAAAAGTAGACACCTGGGGGCTTCCAGGGAGGTATGGCTTGCATGGATCCCCCAACGTTCCCTTGCCCAGAATCCCCTGAAAACCTCAATTTTAGCTAAAAAAAATCACCTTTTTCACACATTTTTGTGTGGGAAAGTTGTGGCATCACCGGGCTCACTCAAATTTCCCACCACCCAGTGATCCCCCGGGTCTCCCGGTAAAAATGGTGCCTCACTTGTGTGGGAGGCCCAAGTACCCGCGACAAGCAAGGGCCCAAAACGTAGTGAGGCGACATCAAAATTGCCTATCTCAAAACCACCTGGTTTTGCAAGGGGGGTCACCTGGGTTTTTGGCACGGTGCTCGGCGGCCATCTAGGGAAACCTACCAAACCCATACATTTCTGAAAACTAGACACCCGGGGGCTTCCAGGGAGGTATGGCTTGCGTGGATCCCCCAACGTTTCCTTACCCAGAATCCCCTGCAAACCTCAATTTGAGCTGAAAAAATGACTTTTTACACACACTTTTGTGTGAGAAAGTTGTGGCATCACCGGGCTCACTCAAATTTCCCACCACCCAGCGTTCCCCTGGGTCTCCTGGTAAAAATCGTGCCTCACTTGTGTGGGAGGCCCAAGTACCCGCGTCAGGCAAGGGCCCAAAACGTAGTGATGCGACATCAACATTGCCTATCAAAAACATTTTTTCGGCCCTTGCCTGTCACGGGTACTTGGGCCTCCCACACAAGTGAGGCACAATTTTTACCGGGAGACCCGGGGGAACGCTGGGTGGTGGAAAATTTGAGTGAGCCCGGTGATGCCACAACTTTCCCACACAAAAATGTGTGAAAAAAGTGATTTTTTTCAGCTAAAATTGAGGTTTTCAGGGGATTCTGGGTAAGGAAACTTTGGGGGATACATGCAAGCCATACCTCCCTGGAAGCCCCCGGGTGTCTAGTTTTCAGAAATGTATGGGTTTGGTAGGTTTCCCTAGATGGCCGCCGAGCACCGGGCCAAAAACCCAAGTGACCCCCCTTGCAAAACCAGGTGGTTTTGAGATAGGCAATTTTGATGTCGCCTCACTACGTTATGGGCCCTTGCCTGTCGCAGGTACTTGGGCCTCCTACACAAGTGAGGCACCATTTTTACTGGGAAACCCAGGGGAATGCTGGGTGGTGGGAAATTTGAGTGAGCCCGGTGATGACACAACTTTCCCACACAAAAGTGTGTGAAAAATGTGATTTTTTTCAGCTAAAATTGAGGTTTGCAGGGGATTCTGGGTAAGGAAACGTTGGGGGATCCACACAAGCCATACCTCACTGGAAGCCTCCCGGTGTCTAGTTTTCATAAATGTATAGGTTTGCTAGGTTTCCCAAGGTGCCCGCAGTGCTAGGATTAAAAAAATAGAGCTAGGCACTTTGCCGAAAAAGGGTAATTTTTCACTGCGAAATTGAGGTGTGACCACGTTGCGTTTTGCGCCGTTTCCTGTCGCGGGCACTAGGCCAACCCACACAAGTGAGGTACCTTTTTTCTCATAAGACTTTGGGGAACGCGGGGTGGGTGGAAATTTGTGGATCCACGCAGATTCCGGAACTTTCCACCACAGAAATGTGGGGAAAATGTGTTTTTTTGAACAATTTTTTAGGTTTGCAAGGGAATTTGGGTAACAGACCCTGGTGGGAGGCAGTCATGTCACCCGATTCTAGATTCCCCTGGGTGTCTAGTTTTCAAAAATGTATAGGGTTGCTAGGTTTCCCAAGGTGCCCGCAGAGCTAGGGTTAAAAAACTACAGCTAGACATTTTGCCAAAAAAGGGTCATTTTAAACTGCGAAATTGAGGTGTGACCACGTTGCGTTTTACACCGTTTCCTGCCACGGGCACTAGGCCGACCCACATAAGTGAGGTACCGTTTTTCTTGTAAGACTTTGGGGAACGCGGGGTGGGTGGAAATTTGCGGATCCACGCAGATTCCGGAACGTGCACCACAGAAATGTGGGGAAAATGTGTTTTTTTGACAATTTTTTAGGTTTGCAAGGGATTCTGGGTAACAGACCCTGGTGGGAGGCAGTCAAGTCACCCCATCCTGGATTCCCCTGGGTGTCTAGCTTTCAAAAATGTATAGGTTTGCTAGGTTTCCCAAGGTGCCCGCAGAGCTAGGGTTCAAAAACTACAGCTAGACAGTTTGCCAAAAAAGGGTCATTTTTTACTGCGAAATTGAGGTGTGACCACGTTGCGTTTTGCGCCGTTTCCTGCCGCGGGCACTAGGCCGACCCACACAAGTGAGGTACCGTTTTTCTCGTAAGACTTTGGGGAACGCGGGGTGGGTGGTAATTTGTGGATCCACGCAGATTCCAGAACTTTCCACCACAGAAATGTGGGGAAAATGTGTTTTTTTGGACAATTTTTTATGTTTCAAGGGATTTTGGGTAACAGACCCTGGTGGGAGGCAGTCAAGTCACCCCATCCTGGATTCCCCTGGGTGTCTAGTTTTCAAAAATGTATAGGTTTGCTAGGTTTCCCGAGGTGCCCGCAGAGCTAGGGTTCAAAAACTACAGCTAGACATTTTGCCAAAAAAGGGTAATTTTTCACTGTGAAATTGAGGTGTGACCACGTTGCGTTTTGCGCCGTTTCCTGTCGCAAGCACTAGGCCGACCCGCACAAGTGAGGTACCGTTTTTCTCGTAAGACTTTGGGGGACGCGGGGTGCGTGGAAATTTGTGGATCCACCCAGATTCCGGAACTTTCCACCACAGAAATGTGGAGAAAATATGTTTTTCTTGACAATTTTTTAGGTTTGCAAGGGATTCTGGGTAACAGACCCTGGTGGGAGGCAGTCAAGTCACCCCATCCTGGATTCCCCTGGGTGTCTAGTTTTCAAAAATGTCTAGGTTTTCTAGGTTTCCCAAGGTGCCCGCAAGCTAGGGTTCAAAATCTACAGCTAGGCACTTTGCCAAAAAAGGGCCATTTTTCACTGCGAAATTGAGGTGTGACCATGTTGTGTTTTGCGCCGTTTCCTGTCACAAGCACTAGGCCGACCCGCACAAGTGAGGTACCGTATTTCTCGTAAGACTTTGGGGGACACGGGGTGGGTGGAAATTTGTAGATCCACACAGGTTCCAGGACTTTCCACAACAGAAATATGGGGAAAATGTGTTTTTTTTTACAATATTTTAGGTTTGCAAGGGATTTTGGGTAACAGAACCTGGTGGGAGGCTGTCAAGTCACCCCATACTGGATTCCCCTGGCTGTCTAGTTTTCAAAAATGTATAGGTTTGCAACATTTCAGTAGGTGCCGGCAGAGCTAGTGGTCGAAAACTACAGCTAGACACTTCGCAAAAAAAGGGTACATTTTCATTGTGAAAATGTGGTGTGTTCACGTTGGGTTTTGAGCCATTTCCTGTCGTGGGCACTATGCCTACCCACAGAAGTGAGGTACCATTTTTATCGGGAGACTTAGGGTAATTCAGATTTGTAAAGGAACTGTTATTACCTATTGACTTTCGATGCATTTCTGCCTTCCGAATGAAAGACATTGTGTAAAAAAGAAGTCATTCTAAAAAATGACTGATAATTCTCATGCTAGTATGAGTATTCCCAATTTCGGAAATGTGCAAATATCTACTGTTTCTAAACTCTATATTTTGTTCCCATTTCAGAAATACATAGGTGTCTTTCATACCGATTTTTCCATGTACACATTTTTACAGAATAATTACTATATACCCGGTACATAATAAAAAACCATTGCAAGTTGCTGCTCAGTTTTTGGCTCTGGGTTCGTCGGGTTCTTGGTGAACCTACAAGTCCTATATATCCCCACAACCAGTAATGTCCAGCGGATGTAATGGTATATTGCTTTCAAAGAGCTGTCATAATTAGAAGAAGTTACAGGTGAAAACGTTGACACAAAAGGCTGTTTTTTTCAACTAATTTTCAATGTATCCTATATTTAACTGTTAGTTTCTATAAAGAAACCTTGATGGATCTACACAAATGACCCCTTGCTGAATTCAGAATGTTGTCTACTTCTCTAAACTGTATAGCTTTCCAGGATCCATTATTGCTTTTGTACCTATTTCTACCATTAACTGGAAGGAGGTCGAAAGCACATAAAATAGCAAAAATAGGCTATGTCCCAGAAAAATGCCAAAACTGGGTAAGGAAACGTTGGGGGATCCATGCAAGCCATACCTCCCTGGAAGCCCCCGGGTGTCTAGTTTTCAGAAATGTATGGGTTTGGTAGGTTTCCCTAGATGGCCGCCGAGCACCGGGCCAAAAACCCAAGTGACCCCCCTTGCAAAACCAGGTGGTTTTGAGATAGGCAATTTTGATGTCGCCTCACTACGTTATAGGCCCTTGCCTGTCGCAGGTACTTGGGCCTCCTACACAAGTGAGGCACCATTTTTACTGGGAGACCCAGGGGTATGCTGGGTGGTGGGAAATTTGAGTGAGCCCGGTGATGCCACAACTTTCCCACACAAAAGTGTGTGAAAAATGTGATTTTTTTCAGCTAAAATTGAAGTTTGCAGGGGATTCTGGGTAAGGAAACGTTGGGGGATCCACGCAAGCCATACCTCCCTGGAAGCCTCCCAGTGTCTAGTTTTCATAAATGTATAGGTTTGCTAGGTTTCCCAAGGTGCCCGCAGAGCTAGGATTAAAAAACTAGAGCTAGGCACTTTGCCGAAAAAGGGTAATTTTTCACTGCGAAATTGAGGTGTGACCACGTTGCGTTTTGCGCCGTTTCCTGTCGCGGGCACTAGGCCGACCCACACAAGTGAGGTACCTTTTTTCTCATAAGACTTTGGGGAACGCGGGGTGGGTGGAAATTTGTGGATCCACGCAGATTCCGGAACTTTCCACCACAGAAATGTGGGGAAAATGTGTTTTTTTGAACAATTTTTTAGGTTTGCAAGGGAATTTGGGTAACAGACCCTGGTGGGAGGCAGTCATGTCACCCGATTCTAGATTCCCCTGGGTGTCTAGTTTTCAAAAATGTATAGGTTTGCTAGGTTTCCCAAGGTGCCCGCAGAGCTAGGGTTCAAAAACTACAGCTAGACATTTTGTCAAAAAAGGGTCATTTTAAACTGCGAAATTGAGGTGTGACCACGTTGCGTTTTGCACCGTTTCCTGCCGCGGGCACTAGGCCGACGCACATAAGTGAGGTACTGTTTTTCTTGTAAGACTTTGGGGAACGCGGGGTGGGTGGAAATTTGCAGATCCACCCAGATTCCGGAACGTGCACCACAGAAATGTGGGGAAAATGTATTTTTTTGACAATTTTTTAGGTTTGCAAGGGATTCTGGGTAACAGACCCTGGTGGGAGGCAGTCAAGTCACCCCATCCTGGATTCCCCTGGGTGTCTAGTTTTAAAAAATGTATAGGTTTGCTAGGTTTCCCAAGGTGCCCGCAGAGCTAGGGTTCAAAGACTACAGCTAGACATTTTGCCAAAAAAGGGTCATTTTTCACTGCGAAATTGAGGTGTGACCATGTTGCGTTTTGCGCTGTTTCCTGCCGCGGGCACTAGGCCGACCCGCACAAGTGAGGTACCGTTTTTCTCGTAAGACTTTGGGGAATGCGGGGTGGGTGGAAATTTGTAGATCCACGCAGATTCCGGAACTTTCCACCACGGAAATGTGGGGAAAATGTGGTTTTTTTGACAATTGTTTAGGTTTGCAAGGGATTCTGGGTAACAGACCCTGGTGGGAGGCAGTCAGGTCACCCCATCCTGGATTCCTCTGGGTGTCTAGTTTTCAAAAATGTATAGGTTTGCTAGGTTTCCCAAGGTGCCCGCAGAGCTGAGGTTCAAAAACTACAGCTAGGCACTTTGCCAAAAAAGGGCCATTTTTCACTGCGGAATTGAGGTGTGACCACATTGTGTTTTGCGCCGTTTCCTGTCGCAAGCACTAGGCCGACCCACACAAGTGAGGTACCGTTTTTCTCGTAAGACTTTGGGGGACGCGGGGTGGGTGGAAATTTGTAGATCCACACAGGTTCCAGAACTTTCCACCACAGAAATATGGGGAAAATGTGTTTTTTTTGACAATTTTTTAGGTTTGCAAGGGATTTTGGGTAACAGAACCTGGTGGGAGGCTGTCAAGTCACCCCATACTGGATTCCCCTGGCTGTCTAGTTTTCAAAAATGTATAGGTTTGCAACATTTCACTAGGTGCCGGCAGAGCTAGTGTTCGAAAACTACAGCTAGACACTTCGCAAAAAAAGGGTACATTTTCATTGTGAAAATGTGGTGTGTTCACGTTGGGTTTTGAGCCATTTCCTGTCGTGGGCACTATGCCTACCCACAGAAGTGAGGTACCATTTTTATCGGGAGACTTAGGGTAATTCAGATTTGTAAAGGAACTGTTATTACCTATTGACTTTCGATGCATTTCTGCCTTCCGAATGAAAGACATTGTGTAAAAAAGAAGTCATTCTAAAAAATGACTGATAATTCTCATGCTAGTATGAGTATTCCCAATTTCGGAAATGTGCAAATTTCTACTGTTTCTAAACTCTATATTTTGTTCCCATTTCAGAAATACATAGGTGTCTTTCATACCGATTTTTCCATGTACACATTTTTACAGAATAATTACTATATACCCGGTACATAATAAAAAACCATTGCAAGTTGCTGCTCAGTTTTTGGCTCTGGGTTCGTCGGGTTCTTGGTGAACCTACAAGTCCTATATATCCCCACAACCAGTAATGTCCAGCGGATGTAACGGTATATTGCTTTCAAAGAGCTGTCATAATTAGAAGAAGTTACAGGTGAAAACGTTGACACAAAAGGCTGTTTTTTTCAACTAATTTTCAATGTATCCTATATTTAACTGTTAGTTTCTATAAAGAAACCTTGATGGATCTACACAAATGACCCCTTGCTGAATTCAGAATTTTATCTACTTCTCTAAAATGTATAGCTTTCCAGGATCCATTATTGCTTTTGTACCCATTTCTACCATTAACTGGAAGCAGGTCGAAAGCACATAAAATAGCAAAAATAGGCTATGTCCCAGAAAAATGCCAAAACTGTATAAAAAATGTTGGGTTTCTGACAAAAGTCTTGTGTCCCCTAAAAGCTAGGAAAATGGTGATTTCAACCCCATAAACCCTTTTTTGATAACATTTGCAGGGAAAACCCAGATGCTTTCATTTGCAGCCCGTTTTTCCCATTTTTCCAAAAAAAACCAAAATGTTGCTGTATTTTGGCTCATTTCTGTGACCCCTCCAGGGGAATCCACAAACCCTGAGTACCTTTAGAATCCCCATGATGTTGGAAGAAAAGGACGCAAATTTGGCGTGGATGCCTTATGTGGCCAAAAAGTTACAGGGGCCTCATCGCACACTACCCCAAATAGCCAAAAAAAAGGCTTGGCACAGGAGGTGGAAAAGGCCTGGCAGCAAAGGCGTTAAGCATTTGAGGTGATGTTTTTAATTTTGAAAGTATTTTTTATTTCAAAGTAATATAGTGTTAGTAAAGTGTGGTGTTTGATATTGGTTATGAAATATGCATAACATTTGAGCTGTTGTTATATAAGTATTTTATATATGTTTAGGAATTTTTCACAGAGAAGAAGTGTAGTTTGTCATCTTTATAGGACTGCATTGTTTTGAAAATGAGGTACAGCATTAATTTGAGTTTGTAATGTATTGGGGAAATAAAGAAAACGTCGCACGTTTGCAACTGATACTTTTTGTGGAAATAGTGGGGTGGGTGGGTGGTGGTAGGAGACGTATGTGTTATTAAGTTAAAAGCGATAAAAAGGAAATGCAGAAATGTTATGTGGGCAGATTGTGGGCTTATTTTTGACCCAGAGAGGTAGGTTTGAATGTAAGTCAGGGTAGGTTGTTGTACAGTGGGGCCGTGTACAGTGTTTGGAGATTACATGGAGAGGAGATGGAGATAGGAAAAGTGATACATTCCTTTTATATGTACGCATAGTTTGAATCATGTGATCCTAAGTTGAGATATAATAAGAATATGGTTTCTGGTTCACATTTGGGTATAGTTAATAGTTTTTGTAGTTTCTGACTAGTGAATGATAAAAAGGTAGATATACTAAAATATATGGTAGTAAACTTATTAATTATTGTCTGTTCTTATGGAATAGAAGTAGTTAGGGAGTGCTTCTTTAGAAGAGATGTTTTATAAATGTGTGAGAGATAAAACAAAAATGTACATGTGCGGTATATTTTCTGTATGACTTTGTTGACATTAGAGAACTACATGTGATTATAAGTGATACTATTTGTCAGGCTTTATCGCTGTGGCGGATATATGTAGGTGTTGAAGTGGTTCATGTTTTACTGATGGTGTTCTTCACTATCCCTTTTGAGACACTCGTCAATTTATTCATTCCATTTAATATCTTTAATATAGATACAGTAAAGGGACTGTATATCAAAAGTTTGGGAATTAGAACTTTGTTTACTCTCCCCATGCCCTGCTGTACACTCTACAGAGTGTTTAAACGACTTTCGTAACATAAAGATGTCTAGCTAGTAAAGGTGGTGTAGTTCGACTGGGCGCATTTATAAACCGTGCTATGGGATGGTTTATGTTTTACCCTCCAGTTTTCATGTTTGAATACTTTTTGCTGATAAGTGTTCCGGCAGACACTTGTTAAAATTAACATCGTTTTTGGGTATAGTGGCGCTACTAGGAACGGTGGGATTTCTGTTTAATTTCGTACTGTTAAGCAAGGGCAGGGGTGGGTGTGGTGGAGGTAGTTATGTTGCTGTTTGAAACACGGAATATAGTAACATGGAGATGTGGAGGTACTAAAGGTGATGTAGTACCACTGGAAGCACTTATAAAGTGCCATATGGCATGGTATATGTATTACCCGCAAATTTGCAGGTTTTGATACGTTTTGCTGATGAGTTTTTCGGGAGACATCTGTTGAAATTAAGCCTCTGTATGGCTATAGTAGCGCTTCTATGTTTGTGGGGCTCTTTCTTTTATTGCGTACAGTTAAGCAAGGGCGGGTGTTGAGGTGGTGCAGTAATACTGTGACTATTTATAAACCGTCTTCTGGTATGGTGTATGTGTGAGTTGCAAAATTGCAGGTTTTAATAGCTTTTGCTGATGAGCGTTGCGGCAGACACCTGTTGACATTAAGGTGCCGATTACGATCCGGTAAAAACCGGGTACGAACCGTCGGTCGGAGCGTTTTCCCCGTCCGACTCGTACCCGGTCGTAAAACTTTACAAACATGGAATTACGATTCGCACGGAAACACCATTTCCGTACGAATCGTAAAAAACACCGACCGACGAAAACCCCTATGCTGGGGGTACGCACCGTACATACACGGGTGGGGGTACGACTCGAACGTACACGGGTGTACATACACGGGGGGGTTCGACTCGAACGTACACGGGGGGTTCGACTCGAACGTACACGGGGGGTTCGACTCGAACGTACACGGGGGGGTTCGACTCGAACGTACACGGGGGTTCGACTCGAACGTACACGGGGGGTTCGACTCGAACGTACACGGGGGGTTCGACTCAAACGTACATGGGGGGTTCGACTCGAACGTACACGGGGGTTCGACTCGAACGTACACGGGGGGTTCGACTCGAACGTACACGGGGGGGTTCGACTCGAACGTACACGGGGGGTTCGACTCGAACGTACACGGGGGGTTCGACTCGAACGTACACGGGGGTTCGACTCGAACGTACACGGGGGGGTTCGACTCGAACGTACACGGGGGGGGTTCGACTCGAACGTACACGGGTGTACATACACGGGGGGTTCGGCGCGTACGTACGGGGGTTGGGGGGGTCGGCACGTACGTACGGGGGCTGGGGGGGTCGGCGCGTATGCGGGCACGTCTCCATGGTTGCTATGGGAGTTCGGTGCGGACGGTGTTTTTTCCATCCGGTTGTAACCTCGGACGCACGGGATGGATCGTGATTCCTCGGTCGGACTTCACCTTTCACATTTGTACGGTAAATCGTACGAGGACGTGTCGGACACATTTTCCGACCCGAGGACGTGTGGGGAATGATTCCCAATGCGGTTCGTATGGACTTTTTACCATGCGAATCGTGATTGCCAGTTCGTACAGCACTTGTACGATTCGTACGGTAAAAAGACCGGATACGAGTCGCACGGGGAAATTTTTTACCGGATCGTAATCGGCACCAAAGTCTATGTATGGCTATAGTGGCGGTAACGGGAGTGCTGGGGCTCGTTGTTTGATTTCGGAAAGTTAAGCAATGGATGGGTGGGGGTGGGGGAGGTGCGTATGTTGCTGATTATAAGACGGATATCTGTAAAGTGGGTATGTGTAGTTACTAAAGGTAATGTAGTTTCACTGGGCCCATTTATAAACAGGGATATGGGATGGTTTATGTTTTACCCGCCAATTTACATCTTTGAATAGTTTTTGCTGATAAGTGTTCCGGTAGACACATGTTAAAATTAAGCCTGTGAATGGGTATAGTGGCGCTACTAGGAATGGGGGTTTCTGTTTGATTTTGTACTGTTAACCAAGGGTGGGGGTGCGTGTGGGGGAGTTAGTTATGTTGCTGTTTGAAATACAGAATATAGTAACGTGGAGATGTGGAGCTACTAAAGGTGATGTAGTACCACTGGGAGCACATATAAAGCGCCCTATGGCATGGTATATGTTTTACCCGCAAATTTGCATGTTTTAATACGGTTTGCTGATCCAGGAGACATCTGTTGAAGTTAAGGCTGTGTATAGCTATAGTGGCACTTCTACGTTTGCTTGGGCTCTTTCTTTTATTGCGTAAAGTTAAGCAAGGGGGGGTGTTGAGGTGGTATAGTGGTACTGTGTCTATTTATAAACTGTCTTATGGTATGGTGTATGTTTGAGTTGCAAAAAGTTTTAATAGCTTTTGCTGATGATCGTTCCAGCAGACACCTGCTGACATTAAGTATATCTATGGCTATAGTGGTAGTAACTGGCCTGCAGGGGCTCGTTGTTTGATTTCGGAAGGTTAAGCATGGTATGGGTATGGGTGGGGGTGGGGGATGTGCGTATGTTACTGATCATAAGACGGACTTATGTAACGTGGGCATGTGTTGTTAGTAAAGGTAATGCAGTTTCACTGGGCCCATTTATTAACCGTGCTATGGTATTGTTTATGTTTTTCCCGTGAATTTGCATGTTTGAATACTTTTTCTTGCTAAGTGTTCCGGCACACACCTGTTAAAATAAAGCCTGTGTATGGGTGTAGAGGAGCTACTAGGAATGGTGGGGGTTTCTTTTTTTTTTTTGTAAGGTTAAGGAAGGGCATGGGTGGTTGTGGGTGTGGGGGAGGTGGGTATATTTCTGAATAAAACACAGAATATAGTAACGTGCAGATGTCGAGTTAATAAAGGTGATGTAGTACCACTGGGAGAACTTATAAAGTTCCCTATGGCATGGTATATACTTTACTCACAAATTTGCATGTTTTAATACGCTTTGCTTATGAGCGTTTCAGAAAGTGGGGGTGCTCTAAAAGGGGGGGGGGGCAAAGCTCTTAAAGGGGTGTGGGCTATGCAAGTTGGGCCGTGGTCTAATTCAAGATACGTATCATTGTGTGCTTTAGAAAATCCACTCCAATTATCCTACGTTTGGAAAAAAACTTTCTTTAAAGGATTTCCCTTCCTTCTATAACGTGGGTAATGTAGTGTGATGTCTCCAGTTCTCAGTTGTTAGCAAAATAAGCATGCTTACATCAATGTGCATGCTCTCACGGCAGTGCAATAATAAAAAAAAAAATTGACTATGTTTGCGAGGGCCGAAAAATAAAATTGACTATGTTTGCGAGGGCTGAAAATAGAGCCTGATAGAGACCCTTTTGGAGGCTCCTTGAAAATAAGTGCTGGTCCTCAGACCCGGCACAATTAAAGCCCAGCATTCATCTATACTAAGCAGTGCGCCATCCAACCATCTTTTAATTGATGCATAAATTCATACTTATATAGATACATACATCTGTTCCTGTACTTATCTTAAGCATCTATGAGCGCACTCACCTATTGTAAGCACTGTGTCATTCATGCAGCCATACGCCTATATATCCATAGATACATCTGTCCCATAACCAATCCTAAGCATCTATCAGTCCACCAGTCTATCATAAGTACTGGTCCCTGTATTTATTTATCCTTCCATTCATACATTGATACATCCATCTATGTATATATGCATTGATGTATCTGGCCATGCATCCACTCGCCTTTTATTCAACTATACGTTTTTATTTTCGGGCATCGTCCGCCCCCGATCCTAAATAGGACGTAAAATGCTCATCCATCCAGCCTGTTAAGGGGTCGAAAAGGTTTGCGAAAAGCATTGACAGGCAGATTATTTTATAAAGAATAACAAAGCTTTGAGTTGCTCTTTGTGGAGCATACTTCATGATCCTTCTCTGGTGGTGTTTTAAAGAAAGGTACATATAGCGAAAGAAATGTAAAGGGGCTTTTAAGTGTAAGACGTTAATTTAGAAACATAACGTTTTGTCGAGTTGTATATAGGTATACTGTTTAAACGTGTCCGTGACTGACAGATACTGAACACCTGTATTTCTTACATTTGAGAAAGTATACCAGAGAGGTAATTTGGGGTGGGGAGAACCTTGATTTCTATATTTCCATGTGAAGTACAGTATAGGAATATAAAAGAAAGTGGAAAGCTTTTATGTTCATATTAAAGAGGGGGTGTGAGAACTAAGTGAGGCAGGCAAAGCGTGTGTTTTCGTAGCCCTAAAACAAGAGAATGTGTAAGGTCAGAGCAGGTTCGTGCTGGAGTTGCTTGCTTGTGGTCGTTTCAAGAGGCGCAACTAGAGCAACATTTCGGGGGAGCCTAATTTTTTCAGCAATAGGCAGAGTGGGGATGTAGGGGCTGTAAAAAGGGGTGAAAAAGAACAGTCTTCTTTACCAAAAAATGATCTTTTGAAAACCTGTGAAGTATTTGGGTGCGGCTGTGTGTGTGAGCTCAGGAAGCTGTTTGAGAGAGTCCGGGGCAATGGGCGATGCGCACCTGGTGGTGTGTTTGCTCATTACCCCACGATGATGTTGCTCCTGTGTTGCAAAAAGAGAAGGGAAATTCTAAGAGAAAAAGTGTCTTTTTAAAGGATTTCCCTTCTCCTACAATGCGAGTCACCTGGCATGATGTCTGCACTTCTAAGTAGTGAGTAATGTGCATGCTCTCACAGTCTCACTGCAGTGCAATAAAGAAAAAAAAAAGGGATGAGGTTTGTGAGGCCCGAAAGTAGACCCCCATAAAGACCTATTTCGAGGCCACCTAAAATAGAGTGCTGTTGCTCAGACACCCACAGAGGTACTTAAAACCGGGGGGCAGTGTTATGTTTGGAAAGTTGTAGATAAAGTTGTAGGCTAATAATGGTAATTTTTGTGTGTGCTTTTTGGTTGATAATATCATCTTAAGTACATAGATTAAAAAATTTAAAAAATACTATCTATAAAGTTGTCTGTGGTGGGTTGCAGAGAGAGTGGTGTGGGGTGGTGGGGTGCGGCGGGGAGGTCAAAAGTACGAGGTAGTGCAGTTACATATAAATTGTAAAGGTGTTTGTAAATAATTAAATAAATACTCGCTGTATGTTCTATGACACTACTTGTCATGTTAGTGCTGCTCTGTCATGTTCAATAACGTTGCAGCACTGGGTGTGGAAGTCGTTAGTGGACGTTTTGTAATTGTATGGTATAATTTTAACATAGTGAACAAATGTGAAAAATAATTGAATCTATTTTTTTGTTCAGAAAAATATTTTGTTTGAATTAAAATTTGGAAATGAAAAGAAGTAAAAATATATATATATATTTGTGCAAAAGGCAAAAGTTTGTATTTGGAGGAAATGGGAGTAGTACAGAAAAACTTTGTTCTACTGTAAGTACAAGATGAAAAAAGGATCACACAAGAGGAAAAATAGGAATTTTTCAAGTAAGGTGAAGCAGAGTTCAATTTCAAATACTAGGAAAAGGAAAGATGATAAAGAAATAGTATCTGTTACTCGGAGACAAAAGGTGTTTCATTAAAATCGTCAGAGACTTTTTCGATCTAGAGTGATTCAGAATTCAATGAAAGAATGCTTCAAATATAAAAGGAATGTTTTTTAATTGAAAGAGAAACAGCGTATTGAAAGTATTGAAAGTATAGTGGATAGTGCTTTCAATTTAAAACAGAACTTATTCATTGTGATTTTGAAGAGAAAGTATTAAACAGAACGTTAAATTGTTACAAAGACTAGATCTGTCACGTAAGAAAGTATACTGAGAAGTATGGGCATTCTCTGGCTTGTCTTTGAAGAAAAGTTTGTAAAAGTGTTTCTTATCAGTTGAGGATGTTAGCAGTCTGTTATTCAGAAATGCGAACGTTTGTGAGGAAAGTGTACTATGTAAAAAGTTCTGCATTATTTGTAAGTGAACTGAGTACAAGTCTTTTATATGCTTCTTTATTAGTTGTTCAAAAAAAGTGTGATGATATTGAAATACGATATTTTTGTTCAGAGGAGCAGTTCATAGAACGTGAAAGTTTGACAATTACAGATGTTGGAGGAAATGGGAAAGTGATTAACACTGATCAGTTTGAAGAAGAAATTGGAAAGTTTAATGTAGTGTGGTGTGAAATACGAGCCTATGTTTGTGTTTGTTGTCGACGTACTGATTATAAAAGTCAAAGTAGGAATGTTGATTTGTATTTGAAAAGTGAAAAGTGAAAAGGAGAATAATGGTAAGTGGGTAGAATTAGCAATTTACTTGTTGGTGGAAGGTCAATTTGAGTTAAGTAGTGATCAACGTATATGTAAATATTGTTATAACAAATTCGAAGAGAACAAAATGCCTTTTAGAGCAGTACATAATAACTTAGAATTAGTAGCTATTCCGGAGAAACTGGCAGAATTGAAAACATATGAGTCTGTTCTAATTCAATGTGTTAATTCTTTTGAAACTATAATTCAGATGGAGCCTAAAACATGTAAACTGTCGCCAACAGACTTGCAAAGAGGTTTGAAGGAAGAGTGGTTTACTTACCTTTGGGTTTTAAGAAAAATATTGAAACTATTGCTGGAGTGAAAGAGGAAAATTAGCAGTAGTCATTCTAGTAAATGTTGCAGTAACAAAAAGTCAGAAAATATGGAAAGATTTTGTGGGTGTTAATAAAGTTGAAAAGGCTACCTTATATCTTATAGAGAACAATATTTATTTCAAAACTGTAAATGTGGGTGAACAGGTAATAAGTTTAGAAGATTAATCTTGTTGATCGATATTCTGAAGCTACAATCGGTACAGGTGGATCATTATACCGTCCACCTTCTCCTGTAGGAAACAGCTGTGGAAAATAATGACCTTCCAAGGTTTTCTCTGATACACTTATTGGAGTTCCCTGTGCTTTTTTCATTTCAAATAACTCAATGCTGCTTCCTATTACTTCTTTTGAATGCAAAGGACATATTGTGTAATGTTCATAAATATCTTCAGTCCTTGACTTGTCCACTTTCTCGATTTGACCACTTGAAATTTCAGATTATATTCTGAAGATCCTAGATTTCGACAGCGCATTTTATACATATTTCACCTTTTTGTTTGAAAGTGATCTGTCTTCTTTGTCATATGCAGTGAACCACATACTTAAAACTAAAGTTCATCAATAAGTTCTTTCTGCGAAAGAATTTGTGGAGATACTTCAAGAAAGAGATGAAAATTTAGAAGGACACTTAATCAATTTGATGGCATATCAACGTGGAACAAATGAGTATTGGTATTGTCGTCATGAAGAACTCAAGTGTATGTTACAGAACGTAGGTACAAGAACATAGTTTGTCTCACTTAGCTGTGCAGAGTGGGAAGATTTGCTTGACTTTCTAAGAGAAGCGAATTCCAATATAAAAAATGTTGAAATAAAGACTCGTGGTGAACTGTGTTCTTTGGATCCTGTATATGTGTGCAGATATTGTAATGATAGGTTTCAACCTATAATGTCTTTTATCTGCAATAAACAGAATACAGCTCTTGGAGAGGTTACCGATTTATTTTAAAGAAATGAGTATCAAGCAACAGGTGCACCTCATATACATATGCTACTATGGATCAAGGATGAACCTAAATTTGGAAATGATTCGGATGAAACAGTATTGTCTTTCATTGAATAGTTTGTCACATGTGAGATACCAAGAGAAAAAGGAGATAGAAGCTTGAGATAGCAAGTTTTACGTTTCCAAAGTCACAGTTGTTGAAAGTATTGCAGAAGAAACTACAACTTTAAAGGAACATTTTACACCAGATGTCGGTTTGGTTTCTCCTGTCCAGTCATTTGTAAAGGAAGAGAATACAATTATTATTTTTTTTCTATATGGCACACAATAACTCGAAATCTCAAAAGTATAACTACAAGTTAAAAAGAAGAGAAGTATATCAATGATTACAATCCAGTCATTTTGAAAATGTGGAATGCGAACATGGACATTCCGTATGTTGCAGATAACTCAATTGCTGTTGCATGTTACGTTACATCGTACATAACAAAATCAGAAAAAATAGAGATGAAAGAACTGTGGGAAGAAATTACTCAAGTGAAAAGCCTTAGTAAAGAATTGTACAGCTTTACTTTGAAAATGCTTTCCCACCGAGAAATTGGATTGTTTGGATGTTCAGACTGATTGTGCTCTTCAAGTTTAAATTCAAAGTCATGAGGAATCATTTGGGTAAGTTTAGGTCTTGCCTGCAAATGAAATGGAGTCTTGAAATGATTTGAAGAAATTGAAAAATTAGCAGTAAATGAAGCAGACAGTACAGACAATCTTAAAACTAATATGTTGGACACTTTCTAACCGAAAAGGAGTCAACATTTGGAACAGCTATGTCTGTATGAAGTACTTCAACATTACAGCTTGAAATGTTAAAGAGAATGTAAAAGAAGGTAAATATGCAGTAGTTGGATGTCATGGTTGTTTAGTAAAACATACAAAGAGTAATCTCATAAACCACAAGAAAGTTAGTTGTGAAAGTTTAGATAAGGGAGAATTTTATTATTTACCACTTCTGCAACTGTTTAATTCATGGTGTAGTGAAAGTGAATTATTTGGAGACTGACTGTTACGAAGATTCTTGTAATACATGTAAAAGTAGCGTTGCATGTAAAATTTTTGCTACATATTTAAAAATGTTGAATGATGAAGTTGAACAGAAAAAAAGTATTACAGCTGAAATTAGTAATGAAAGTTCTCAAGATAGTAAAACTAGTGATCCATGTAGTCACGATCTTCTTGGACGAGCAATATTGGAAAATGAAGCAGCCATTGCTCTGCATGAAGTTGAAATTGCAATGCGGTACAGAAGGTCCGAACAGTGAAACGGGGTCTTGATTCTATGATTGAGGATGTAAGAGGGCAATGTCTGTGATAATTTCTGTGTACCCCCTCTGACCAGGTGCAATCAACTCTAGGTCCCAACAGTGGAATGGCGTCTTGATCCCACAATGGACGATGTTACAACTGCATCTGAGAGTGGAGATGAAGGTACTCACTTCGACCAGGTGCAACTGACTCTAGGTCCCAACAGTGGAACGGTGTCTTGATTCCACCATGGATGATGTCCGATATTACCTGCTGCTTGTTTTTCACAGAACTCACTCTGTTGAGGTGCATCAGACTATGTGCTTCCGTAGCTAACTGCTGTACAGGATTATTGGGGTTGGTTGAGTGTAGTCACTGGAGTACACCGCGGTACAACAGGTCTGAATACTGAAACGGGGTCTTGATTCTATTATTGAGGATGTCAGAAGTTAAAGTCTGTGTTTATTTCTGTGGACCCCCTTCGACCAGGTGTAACCAGCTCTAGGTCCTAATAGTGGAACGGTGTCTTGATCTCAGAATGGAAGATGTCCAATATTACTTGTTGCTTGTTTTTCATAGAACTTCCTCCGTTGAGGTGCATCAGACACTGTGCTTCCGTAGTTAACTGTTGCACATGATTATTGTGCTTCGTTGACACCAGTCAGTGGAGTATACCGTGGTACAGCAGGTCCAAACAGTGAAACAGGGTCTTGATTCTGTGATTAAGGATGTGAGAAGTTAAAGTGTGTGATGATTTGTGGTACCCCCTCCGATGAGGTGCATCAAACTCTAGGTCCTAACAGTGGAACGGTGTCTTGATCTGACAATGGAGGATGTTAGAACTTCATCTGAGAGTGGAGATGAAGGTACTCCCTTCGACCAGGTGCAAGCAACTGTAGGTCCCAACAGTGGAACGGTGTCTTGATTCCACAATGGAAGATATCCGATATTACTTGCTGCTTGGTTTTCATAGAACTCCCTCCGTTGAGGTGCATCAGACTCTGTGTTTCCGTAGCTAACTGTTGCACATTATTATTGTGCTTGGTTGACACTAGTCGGTGGAGTAAACTGTGGTACAGCAGGTCTGAACAGTGAAATGGGGTCTTGATTGTATGATTGAGGATGTCAGAAGTTGAAGTTTGATATTATTTCTGTGTACCCCTTCTGATCTGTTGCAAGCAAGTCCATGCTTTCGAATTGAACGGTACATGGCTGTCAGGTGTTAATGTATAGTGAGTCTGGCCTACAATGCAGACAGAAGTGTTCACAATTCAGATGGAGTGCTGATTGTTTAATTATAGAATCCAGTAGTCAAGTAACTACAGCGTCTATTGGAATATACATATTATGTTTTTAGTATACTTCTTTGAAGACATTTTTTGAAATGACTTATAGGTTTAGTAAAATGACCAAATTTAATTTGCAGGTGCAAAGGAACACTGAATAGTCTACACTGTAGACAGCAGAAATGGTATTTGAATTGTTTTGTTTTATTTATTGCAGATTTTTCTGCAATTTATGTTGTTGTCTTTTGTTAACAGGAAGTGAGAGAAAGTATTCATGAATGTCTGTGTGAGTACTGTTTACAATTAACACTGCAGATAGCAGTGTTCACAATTCGGATCGAGTTGTTCTTGTAGATGATGCAGTTCTGTAGGAAAAGACATTGCTCCAGTGCGCTCTGTCTACACCATGAACACGTATTATTACAGGCTCCAGACGCACTTTTGTTGCTTCGCGTATGACAAACTGTGTAGCTGAATTCCACCTTACGGAGCTGTGGGCCCTTGCTGACCACGCTCTCTGGCCTACACTGTAGACAGCAGTGTTCACAATTTAGATTGAGTTGCTATTGCTGATGATGTTCTGTTGATGGCAACAGATATTACTCCAAGTACGGCCTGTCCATCTACAGCACACATCATTGCTGGTTGTTGACATGCTGAATGATTTTGATGTGGCTTTCTGAGTGCACTAAAACTGATGGACCTTTTATGATAAAATCTTTTTGTATATTATTGCTGATCTATTAATTGTGTCTCAGTATACCATAAGTTGTGTTTCTTTTATGATAGAATATTTTTCTGTATTACTTCACATCTACTGTCCCTACCTTACTACATTACAAACTATTTATTCTTTTATTATTTAATGTCTGTGTGTGATCCAATGATTACTGTTGTAGTAGATGATAGCAGCAACTATTCCTTGAGGAATGGTTTACACGGACTCCACACGCATCCACCACAGACGTTACTGCATATGTGACCCTGGTAATAAAAAGGTGTCAAGCGCATGTGCTCATACCCACTTCCACTATCTATCTGTGTCCATGTGTTCATTAACTATGCATGATAATGCCCCTGGGCCATATGATATTACATTGTGCTGTGGGCAGTGTATGTAACTATGTTACTTCTGGTAGTGGGGAAAACTTTGGTTATGTAAATTGTAGGTGTATGGCTATCACAGGTGGAAGGCTACTTTACAGACCATGAATATTGATGAAGATGATGGTTGCATGTTGTGTGTAGTGTAAGATATGTGTACATTGCAAAAAGTTTAGAAAAAAGCTCTCTAAGCAGAAGAGGTGTGTCTCATCAAATGCAGTACAGAGATTGACTAAAATGGGTGGGGTTTTCCAACTGTTACAATGGGAAATGTTATGAACTAATGAAGTGCTTTTTTTATGGTCACATGGCAATCACGCACCTTGTGCGCAAGGAGACCCAAGGAGAAGTTTATTACAGTTAGAAATATATAAATGTTTAAAATATGTTAGATTATCGCTTGCTCTCATATACACTTTAAAGGTATTTAGATATAGTTTTGAGACAAAAAAAATGAGGGAATGGCGTACGCGGCGCAACACGTACGTTTATGGTGTAACACAGGGTGTGACAGCGTGCACTCGTCGCATTCGCAACGTGCAGCGGGCACGACCCCATACGTACATGACGTAACATATGGCTTGGTAGTGCGTACCCGTCGCATACTAAAGTAGCAGCTGGCGCGACCTCAGATGTACATGTTTATACGCGGGACGTGGTGTCACAAACCTGTCGGATACGAAATGCGCATCATTTAAATGTGGTGGATAGGATTCGCGTGTTGATCGAGGTTGGTAGAGTACGGGTACAGGACTGTAGTTTTCTCCCCCCCAAAAAAAGTTTAATATGCATATTTTTTGGGGAAGATATAAAACATTACATAATTTTTCAAGTTAAAAAAAGGATAATAGAGTTGCAAAATATTAAAAAACAATTAGAAAAAAAGATAGGTTTTATTATTATTAAAATATGAAATTAACATTTAAAAAAACCTTTGAAATTCTCTGAAAAAACCATAGGTTTTACAGACGTTATAGTTAGGAATTAGCATTTAAAAAACCTTAGATATTCACTGAAAAAACCATAGGCTTCAGGGACGTTATAGTTAGTTGGACATTTGACTCATATGAAACCAGAGAAATTCGCCAGTTATAGTTAGTTAGCTAACTATAACTCGCGCGCCCGCAATGCACTGCTGATGACGTCACATATTACATCACTCATTACATGGATAGTGACATCACTGATGACATCTCAAATGACATCACTGATGACATCATCCATGTGATAATCTGATGCACATACTGATGCCCTAATATAAACTATGATACACGCTCTCTAAAATTCAGACTACTATTTTTGAAACCATACACACAAGAATGCCAGATGCTACATAGCACATTTCCTAGGTCTATACACACATCCAGTGTCTTACACATACAGTTACTCACCAATACAGTACTATAATATGTACTGATACACCTATACATAGTAACACTCTGCCACTCATCCATAGAGTTAGTCACACACCTAGTTAGTCATGCAAGGAATGAATTACATACTCATTTACTCATGTATACAGTTATATACACCAACTGAGTTATTTATACACACACCACATCACTTATTTATGCAGATACTAAGACATACTTATTGTCTTATACAATCAGTGATACAAGCAGACACTCATTTATACACCCACTCTTCAAATAACTTACTCTGACATATAGTCATTTATATACTCCAACACTCACATATACTGCCTTAAAACATATGCAGTTACTCACACATATACCACTGAGACATTCATTCACTCACCACACACCCGTACGCACACTAAGTCACCCATACAGCCCTTCCCAGATGCACTTTTGAATCCATACAACCAGTGAATTACCCACTCAGGCATCTGTGCACAGAGCCACACAGACACTCAGGCACTCATACAGATACTCAGACAAGAAATCAATAACCCATACAGACACCTATATAGATACTTACCAACCCATGCAGCTGCTTACACACCAACTGAGAGACTAATACAGACTTTCACATAGTTTAGTCACTAACCCATGCATTCAGTAAGACATGTTCAATCATCACTTGTACAGTCAGTCATGTGCCTACTAAATAATCCCTTCAGTCACTTGTAAATCCATACAGAGATAGAGATAGAGATAGAGACAGAGACAGAGACAGAGACAGAGACAGAGACAGAGACAGAGACAGAGACAGAGACAGAGACAGAGACAGATAGATAGATAGATAGATAGATAGATAGATAGATAGATAGATAGATAGATAGATAGATAGATAGATAGATAGATAGATAGATAGATAGATAGATAGATAGATAGATAGATAGATAGATAGATAGATAGATAGATAGATAGATAGATAGATAGATAGATAGATAGATAGATAGATAGATAGATAGATAGATATTACAGAGTGGCAGTATCCACTCTGTAGTTATAGGTAGGGTTACCAGAGATTGGAATTCCTCAGAATTTTGAACCGTTAATAACTTTGCATCCATTTGACAAATACCCATGAAGGTTTGCAGACCTTTCCTCTTTCTAGAATGGTGGATGATGCAAATCTTTACAGTGATTCGTGAAGGGGTCCAAAGAAAAAGGGGGTCCCAAAATAAGTTTTTTCCCCAGTGCATTTTCAATTGACTTTGTACTTATGCGTAGCACAAAAATGGCTGAATCAATTGTAATTATATTTGCCATGAATATACATAAGGATGTGTAGATGATCCTTTTTGGGGTTTGAATTGAATTGCTTCAATGGTAAGTAAATTTTAACGCAAAATAAGTTAGTTATATCTGTAGTTGTGGTAGTACTGTGATACTACTGAGGTAGTACTGTGGTACATAGCAATGACAAAACATAATGTGATTGGAAAATCCAATCCTTTCCAAAATTAAATGGCAGTCCCAAAATTAAATGTTGATAACAGTACACTTTAAATGATGCCTGTAAAAACATTTTATATAGTCCACATTATGGTTCACAATACAGGTACAAATTAAGCAATGTAATACACTGTGAAGTGATACCACTATTTCAGATTTATAGGATTCTACCTCTTAAAAAAATTATTACTGAGTACTGCGGTAGTACCTCTGTAGTATCTAGGAAGTACAGCGGGCCCAGTAAAATTGACAAAACATTATTTACCAACATTAAATTAAAACATACATCTCTTACAAGAGCTTTTGGTTGTTTAGAAAAGAACTTACATATGCTGAATAAGCCGATATTTCAGGTTTGAATGGAAGATATGGTTTCGAGTTCCACTGTATAGCATTCCAGAGTACCTTATTCCACTGTAAGCTACATCACTCTACACCACTATACTCTATCCCACTCCACTCTACACCACTCCACTCAGGCCGCCCCACTGTACACTACTCTACACTATTCTAGTGAACGCCACTTCACTCTACCAAACTTCACTGCACACCACCCCTCTCCACTGTACTCTACTCAACAACATTGTAATCCACTGAATGACAGTCTACACTCCTCCACTCCACCACACTATACTCCACTCTATAGCACTCCACTGTACAACAATATACACCTGTCAATGCTCCAAAAGATTTTCAAGTGGCTCCCAGCCAACACCAGGAAAATAATGACGCAGGTCCTCATCACCAGCCAACTGACTTTGGCAATACACTCTATGCCGGCACCACCACCGAACTCATGCAGTGACTACAGCTGATACAGAAAGCAATGGCTAGGCTGATTCTCAACCTGCCCAAGAAATCCCATATTACCCAGCACCTGAAGACCTTCACTGGCTCCCTGTCCTGAAGAGATGCCTTTGCAAGACCCTGACCCACGCCTACAAGGCCCTCCATAACCAAGGACCCACCTACATGAAATACTGCCTGCTCTTCCACCAGCCAAACAGGAACATCCACTCAGCACACCTCGCCCTAGCAGAGATACCACCCACACGATGCCGCTGCACCAGAGGACACTCCTTCTCCCATCTCCCCACCAAGGCCTGGAATGACCTACCTCTCCACCTCTGCACTGCACCATTGCTGACTGCCTTCAACAAGGGGCTGTTCGAATGAGACCAGCAGAAAGCACCTGAATACCCCCCAAGGTGACAAGCCACGCCCGGCAAACATGTGACTGAATGTCAGCCTACAGCACTCTAGTTTACTACATGGCACTACAACACGCTCCTCCACTGTATGAAACTCTACACAATTCCCTCTATGCCACACAGCCCCACTTTACTGCACTCAACTTTGTGACACACTACCCTACTCTACTGCACTACTCCACTGTTGACTACTCCACTCAATTCTACTCCAGTCTATGCCACTCCACTCTACCACACTGTACCACACTCTACTCTACTCTGTGCTACTCCATTCTATAATACTATAATCCACTCTGCGGCACTCCACTGTACTCTACTATGTTACACTTTCCAAGACTGTACGACTCTCCAGCCCACTCCACTGTACGACACACCACTCTACTGTACACAATGCCACCCCACTCCACTCCAAGGCATTCTACTCTACAGCATAACACTCCACTCCATCCTACGTGACTCCACTTAACTCTTCTTCACTTTACTCCACTATTCTATACTTTACTCCACTCTGCATCACTGTTCGACACTCCACTCTACACCGCTCCACTCTATGGCACGCGCCTCCACATTATGCAACTCCACTATACAAAACTGTTTTACACTCTATGCCACTCTACGAGACTCCTCTCCACTCTATCCCTGTACAATCCATTGTACGACTTTGCTCTCTACTATATACCAGGACACTCCACTAAACAAAACACTACTCCACAAGACTTTCTATCACTTTACGACACAGCACTCCACTGTACTCTTACCAACTCCACTCCAATTTATGAGACATTACTTGACTTTATGTGATGCTCCCTGTGCTCCACACCACTGTACCTTAGGAGACCCCACTCCACTGTATGACACTTTACTCCACTATATACTACGCTACTCCGCTCTACTCCACTCTATGACACTACACTCTACAACACTACACTATACAACACTGTTCTCCACTGTACTGTACGACACTCAATATAATAGCACTGTGTTATGTTATGTTATGTTATGTTATGTTATGTTATGTTATGTTATGTTATGTTAGTAGTACTTCTATAGCGCACGATTCACCCGGGGGCATCTTTCTTTTGCAGGTAGTAGGGGCCTTTGCCGTTTAAGGCATTATAGGTAAGGCAACAGATTTTAAAGTGGGATCGCTTCCTCACAGGTAACCAGTGAAGCTCTCTCAGCAAAGGACCTGAAGGAGAGCCTGCTGGGCGATTTAGAATCATCCTTGCTGCAGTGTTCTGGATCACTTGCAGTTTAGCAAGCAAGGTCTCACCCACTTTAGCCATCAATGTATTGCCATAGTCAAGTCAGCTAATCACCATGGCCTGGACCAGGGTTCTAAGATGGTTAGTGGGCAGATAGGGCAGAATCTTATGTAGGAGATGTAGGCTGTAATAACAGGAGCTAGTTGTTGCCGCAATGTGATCTTTCATAGATAATGACTGATCAAGTTTGAATCCAAGGTTTTTTACACCTTTTGGGGGATGGCAGCTGCTCCCAGCTGAGACGGCCACCAATCATCCGTCCAGATGGTTGGGGCCTTCCCCATTAACATGACCTCCGTCTTACTAGGGTTCAGCTGAAGGCAGTTCTCCGTCATTTAGTTTGAAATAGCAAGCATACCTGCCAAGAACCGGATTTTCTCAGCTTCTAGATTAGGACCAATTGTAAACATAAGCTGAGTGTCATCAGCATATGAAATTATCTCGAAACCGAGTTGTTCTACAATTTTTGCCAAAGGGGCCATGTAAACATTAAATAATGTCGGGCTTAGGCAGGAGCCCTGGGGTACTCAACAACACTGAACTCTACAATTTGAAACACATTTATATTAAAAATTAAAACATGGAAATTAACTGAAACAAGCAAAGGTTAAAACTTAGTAATAGTTTGAAAACGTTATTTATTATTTCTATACAAACCAAACTTGGAAATTCTAAAGTTATCTTACACTTCTAATGTACGCATCACATTTAAATTACTATACCTTTATTTCTTCTTTCTATACAAACCATACTAAGTACACGAAAATTTAAAATTTTAAAGTTACAGTTATACCTTAAATCTATAATGTATGCACCACATTCACATTAGTTTAACTAGCGCTCCTCCACACACAGTTTTCAACTTTCTAACCACACAACAATAACTATAACTAGGGCGTGGCTTACCACGCGCGCGAGATGGCTGCATCCTGGTGAAGCTCCGCAGGGCGGCGCGGAAGTCGGCGGTGCGGCGATGGCCCCCATGCTTGGTTTCTCTATGTGTGGCCCGTACTGGACAGGATATGCAAAGGGGTTTCATTTGTTCTGTTATTGTGATACGGGGGTTTACAAATCCACTTTAAAGCTGTGGAAATTTAGCTTGCAAACTGAACATTATCTGCGCCATCTTGCCTCTCCCCAGCGCCACGCACAGCGAATGCACGGCCGCCATTTTAGGCACCCCACTCTCTCCCCGCTCATTCTCGATCACCAGCGCTTCCCCCTGGCGCTGCGAACATCCCCTCGCGCACCGGCCACCCCCGCTCTCTCATACACGAGCCATAAACCCTCTCCTTCAGCGCGACCCTGCTACGGAACCACATCCGACCGACATCCCATACATGGTCATGCCGCACCTTTGATAACCCCCTTCCTCTGCGCCCCATTGTCCGAACTGGTCCCAGGCCATCACCTAGCCCTGCGGATGCAGTTTATTGCCCCTACTGTAAGGGAAACACCCCACATCAAAGGGATTACAGTGGATCAAAGCCCCTACCCCCTGAGACCCGGCCGGCCGCACACACCCCCGGGAATTGGCGGAATTCCCTGCTGCGCGATAGCCATCTCCCACTGCGGGTAGGGTGGGAACCTCTACTGTAACTATGTGTGGGATCGGATCTGAGCCGGGGCTTCAGGGGATGTTCTTTCATGCATCAAGAGAATCTCAAGAATGTACTATGTGTAATAAAGCAATAAACCGGTGTATAAGAGACCAGGTCTCAGAGATGCGGTTAGAGCACCTCGTGACGATACCTTGCTGTCTGATCTGATGTGTTCTGCTCCGACGGAATAAAACTTTGTTTCCTGCCTTCCAGTCTCCGGCGCCTGCCTCTTTCATTGGTAAATTATCGAGTGGTATGAGAGGCGATTACCGCCGGGCAATACTTGAAAGGTTATCGACTGAATCTGCCGCTACCATTTAACAATTGGCGTCCCAAACGTGGGGCCCATCAGCGACACGTGGATCCAGTGGGAGAGGTCCCGACGACAGAGTGAACGACTGCAACGATCGGGAGAGCTCCTGCCCAATAGACCCTCGTCTGGCAGCCGATCATCCGAACTTCACTGGTTCCGAGCAGACCTCTCTCGAGTGATCTACGGTCCTGACTGGGAACCATCAGGAGTGCCGCGGCAATAACAGAGAGTAGAGGACGATCGGGCGCTGGAGGCGGAAGACGAGAAACTGTCCACGCGGTCCGGGTAAGGTCGTGATACACGACAAATTGCGAAATAATTGATTGATTGTCCGAAACTTTTTGAATACTAGTATTGCTCATTGATTGTGCTCATTGATTGTTCTCTTTGAGATATTCGCTGTCTACAAACGGGGAGGAGTAGAAATACTCTCTCTCTCTCTCTCCCTTTGCAGATAGTGAAGGGTAGGTAACGCAGACTTTTGTCCCCGTTGAAACCCGTCGTGCCTATCTTTATCTCCCCACTGATTGATTGTCCGAACATTGATTGTTTTGAAGAATAGTGCTCTTTGAGATATTCTCTGTTTGCAAATAACGTAGAATATAAATATTCTGTCTAGTCTTTGCAAATAGTGAAGGGTAGGTAATGCTGACTTTTGTCCCCGTTGAAACCCGTCATGCCTATCTTTATCTCCCATTGATTGATTGATTGATTGATTGTCCGAACACTAGTTGTTCGATATTGGTTCTTTGGAGGTATTCTCTGCTTACAAATAACGAAGAATAGAGATATTCTGTCTAGTCTTTGCAAGCAGTGAAAAGATAGGTAGTGCTGACTTTTGTCCCCGTTGAAACCCGTCATGCCTATCTTCTCCCCACTGATTGGTAGTTGGTTCTGCCCGGACCGCTTATTAGAGGTGAACCATCCGGCTCCACTGGAGGGCACCCCTAATAAGGACATGTTCACTAAATATGGACTAGTCGCCGTAGCTTATACCAAGCTATGGCATAAATATACAAAGAAGGACCCCGAGAGTCAGTGGCCACTGATGAGATCCTTCGACGACCATAAGATAGAAGTGCTAGAAATAGCCCTGCGTAGCAATAAGACCACGCCTACTATGCTTGACAGTATTGGCATGTGGCGCAAAGAAGCAACGCAACGGAAAAAGAGGGAAGAAGTAAAAGCAGAAAAGGAATTACGAAAGGCAGCTCACCTTGCCGCTAGAAAGTTAGAAGAAGAAATGAAGGAGAGAAGGGAAACCAAACTAAGACAGGAGCCCGAAACATCAGGACAGTACGCTGTTAGGACCCCTTCTTTGCTCTACCCTGAGTTGTCCTCCAAGCAGCGAACGAATGACGAATTACTGTTAGGTCCCCCGATCATTTACATGCCCCCTCCATATGCACCCTCCCAGTCAGTAGTGCAACACCCACAACCCCCGAACACGAGCGAAAGCAGCACAGGGGCCTCGGTCCTCACGGCCTCCGCGCCGGCCGAGCCTCCTGTGCTGAACACAACATCGGCAATAACGCTAGATGACCATGAGATGGGAAAGAAAGATTCCACCAGAATGAATCGATTAACGAAGGATGAACGAACAGGAATCGACAAAATAGTAAAGGCACTGGTGGGATCCTTTTTGGCCTTACAAAAACTAAAGTAACGCTAGGAGTTAGCCCTTTGTGGGACATATGAAACCAAGGGAAGGAGTCAAGCTCACGGTCGAGACGGCCACGAGGTGGCCCGACTCCATTACTCTCGCTACCTAAACCTGTCTGCCCTACTGCCCACCCCGCCCAATAAGCATGACAAAATCCCGCACAAACGGAAGCCTGCTGACACCCACCATCGACGTCACCAAACTAGGGCTAGATCGCGCGCAATTGGTCTATGTCATTTTTCCGATTGCACAGTAACCTCCTTGTGCTCGTCATCAAATTGCAAATAGGTACAAACACTCCAACGAAGTAGTATAGTTATAACATTTTAATAACTTATAAGATATAACGAACACACCAACAGGGTAACCAGGTTAAAACACGTTTTAAAACAACTATTTACATGACAGTCTGCTGCAACCTCCATCCCAAAGCCTTAACGTCCACGTGACACCGTCCTCGCCTCTCCTTCCTCGAAATTGCAACATTGGCCTGTTTTGGGCGGTTCTTTTAGTCGGCTTTGGGCTATAAAAGCCATGCAAAAATCCATTGACATCAGTGGCGGACGACTGTGCGAATAGGCCGGAGGCTATACGAAGCGCCGAAGTTCTGGCAACCCGAAGACGGAGCCCGCCACGCTGTGCGGGCCTTTCCGTTTTCTCTTCTTCTTTCTTTAATGAGGGCTGATGCCCTGCCGGGGGGGAGGCGACGCAGACGGGCCTCCCCCACCTCCCCAGGTGGAGGCTCACCAGCAGATGAGGACGCCCCAGCCATCTTTTTCATCGGCCTGCTGAATTTCACCCTGGCACGCTGTGCGGATCTTCCCGCTTTCTTTCTTCTTTCTTCAATAAGGGCTGATGCCCTGGCGGGGGGAAGCGACGCGGACGGGCCTCCCCAGGTGGAGGCTCGCCAGCAGATGAGGGCACCCCAACCGCATCCTTCACACGTCAGCCAGCTGAGTTGCGCCCTGCCACTTCATTCGCAGTTCGGCTGAGCCGGCGCCCCTGCACGCGGCCGCCAGGCAACCACCCAAACACAGGGTTCACCAGGACTGCCGCTAGCACCCGACGCGAGGAGTGGGCCCCCGCAGCCAGGTAATCGGGGACCCACCCCGGTGGTGATACCATCCAAACTGCTGTCGTCGCTGCTACCGGAATCACCCCGGTGGCAGTACCATCCGAACTGCCGTTGTTACTGCTGTTGGCTCCTCTCCGGTGGCTGTACCGAAGAGCTGCTGCTACTGCTGCCCTTGAACTCCGGCGGTCGGCTCCTCCGGATCCAGGCCTAAAGCCCACCGTGAGACAATTCTGGACTCGAAAGCTTGTCTGCTTGGGCATGGGCCCCACCCTTGACAAGATGCTCCCCTCAGCCTTGCAGAATCGGCTGAAGTCATTTGACACTCGACTCCCGCGGACTTCCGGTAAGGACAAACCGCTGCCACTGCTCTTTGCCCCGGACAGCAGCCACCTTGCCTCCGCTTGGTGCAGTGAGAAAGTAAAGCGTCGGCGGAGGAACCCGCCTGCCGCCCCGCCCCAAGAACGAACCATGGCATTGCTACAAGGTTGCAGTGACGCCATGCTGACGCAAAGTTGACGCTAACGAAAGTTCTCGAACTACCGAAAGGAATTCTGGTTCAACAGCTAATTCATGAAAAGACTTAGACTGTACACTGGCCCGACCCCGCCCCAAAATAGCGCCGACGAAGGAAAGGCCTACCACTCCTTGTGGCGTTCCAGTCACGTGACATTTGTGTTAAAAAGAAATATACATATGTATATATGCGATGCTTGCACACATGATGGGGGGGGGACCGATTTTTATGTTAATATAGTGTTGCTCATGTTGCTCGACGCCTCTCACACCGTGGCCGGCCTATAGCGGCTGTAGGCCCGTATTTCTACACTGACATTGTTTTAAATAAAGGGCTTCTTAAAAAGGAATTACGGAATCAGTGTCATGACTAATCATCTAGGTTGTTGAAAGTTTTTCTTTTCGAATAAATGATTGTTGCTCCCAAGCGAAAGAATACAGATATTACAGACTCAATTTGCCTAAGATCTTTTTGTTTAACGGAATTTGTACCCATCACGCCTGTCCTTTTTCCAAGAATTGTCAAATCAATACTTAGCTATAACTTAAGGTATATGCCGCACGCAAGGTATGGTATCTTGCACCATAATACACGACCGATTGAAAAATGTATGTACGACCAGGGAACCCGAATTTAGGAGATGAATGAACTAGAACATCTTTGCCTCGAACAAAAAGAATAATAGGTCTGTGGTATTACCCACTCCTGCGGCTAGCCTGGTACATGGTAGGTAGAACCTTTTCGTGTCTGCACGCGCTAGGGTATTTTGAATACTGCACCTCCCCTCCCCTCTTTTTCCCCTCTACAGGTCACAACGAAGTTCCGACTGAAGAGTGGAGTGGACATGGACCGCACCGAGTTCAATATCAGGGAAAACATAGACAAACGTTGTGAGATAGTGCGTAAAATTACAGACCACCATTGGGAACATGAAAAACTGTATGATATGATTGTGCGTGTGTACTACGATTATACGGCATGAATGTGTATGCATTTCATGTTTGGGTCACTTGAAGAGAGCGTCACTGTATGATTGAAGTGCTCGTCCACCGATCAAAGGGAGGAGAATAAAGGGTCAGACACCCCCTAAGATAAACTACAAAATACTAAAGGTACGCAGCAGGCATAGGAATAGAGGACAGGAAAGGAGAGGTCCCCATGCTCAACGCAGCCCTGAGTCTCTGTCTTAAGTCTCCGTCTTGATGCATGTACTGTCACACCCTATCCGGCATTTGTGTTCACGTGATCACCGAATTTATGTCTTTTCCCCGCTTGTGTTTTTTTTACATAGAACAGACCCATGCTACTCCATGTTGTGTGTGCACCAAGTGGCCTATTATCTTACCCATGTCTCTCTCTCTCGTTTTGTGTCGTATATACGCCAAATAGCCTACTTGATGCACACGTCTCTCTCTCTCTCTCTCTCTCTCTCTCTCTCTCTCTCTCTCTCTCTCTCTCTCTCTCTCTCTCTCTCTCTCCCCCCCTCCCTCACAAAAGGCTCTTTCTTGCCCTCTTTTCTGTTTGAATAAATTAACGACACCTACCTCCTCGGTAAGTGTATAATTGGCCTGGAGCACGGTGGTGTTCGAACAAATTGACTGAAACAAAACGACCGTACTTTGCCACGTTACTACCTCTCCTTTCTACAAATCTTGGGCTTAATTGGCTGAGAAAAGAAGGGACAGGTAAGACGACTGATGTCTCCCAATTTGGCCCTCATCACGGGGACTATATGTCAGTGGTTTCCGTTTTCTCAGAGCTTTAACAACGCCATCCCCACCGCCCAGAATTACCCCAGCCCAATTATCCCGGAATAGAATGTCTAAAACACCCCGTTCTCCCAAGATAACCCCAGCCCTATACTAGCCGCCTCAGAGTATTTCGTACGAAACAGCTGATGACCTTATTCACTAATAATACTTCGCCTAAACTGATAAAGGGCTATCTATTGTCGCCAGCAAAATTAATGCTTAGCTTATGTTCCTCCCCGAAATAGATACTCGTGAACACGTGACAGGTGCACCTCGCACTTTCTTTTTATAAACTTAGCAGTCCTCGGAAAGAAATATGTAACAACAAAACTTGTGTTGAGATGAACAAGCCTCTGCCGGAGAAGCCGGTTCGAATTTTTAATAGACTAAAAGGTTGACAGATGTCAGGCTTCCTGCAACCAGTATCGGGCACAGGAATCGGCACCTAGGGGGCCAGACGATGGACAGGGACACCCACAGAAACTTGCACAACAACAATAATTAATAGATTAGTAACGCACACACTAACATCAGAGTTAAAAGACACCAATCATGCAGCAACCGATAAAAACATGTCCGCAACTACTCGGTGGTTGGGAGAGAGGATGAAGTATGTAAATGCCTTCCCTGCCATCTCTCTAAGACTTTTGTTACTTGTACCCATTTAAAGATAACGTGCTGCCATCGGAAGGGAGGGGTCGGACGTGACGCACAGCCTGGCTGCAGACCACGGAACATCTATGACATCGACCAAGGGGGAGGCTACGAAGCAAAAAGGGCGTGAGACGAGACACCATTTTCAGGATGATAAGCGCGAAGGGCTACATCGAGGCCCACTGCTCACCGACCAGCGTGCCTGAAGTCTCAACCCGTCGGGCCCGATTGACGGGCCCAGTGCTGGAAGATTCTGCTCCCCTTGGTCCACATTTTTTATCTGATCCCACTCCACCCCCTCTTCCCTCGGCGTCCCGAAGCACGTCACACCCTTCTCTCTCTCACCATCTTTTATATGGATTATGAATCTGACCTACCCACAGAAGAACAAAAAGCAGGTACCCTGTCTCAAAGTACCTATGGTGAACTGTGTTAAGGAACAGGGCTGTGATCGGAGAACAGTGAATGATCCCACCCTGCAACGTGAGAAATTGGATTCGAGCTGGACCTTAGCTCCACCGCCGGTGCTCAACAGTGCCAACGAAAGAAGAACAACAATGAGAGCTTACCAGTGATGGCTCTTTATAAAAAAGGACACTGGAAAGAAGAACCCATGTCAAAGTTGAAAATCCTCTCCCAACCACCTTTTTATATTAGCTATCTTCTTATCAAGTTTTCATGATGTTGCATCAATCACTTCCGACTGTACACTGAGAAGTTAAGAAAATGTAACTTTGTATAGTAACATCCATACGACGCCGGCCATGTACACGACTATACTGTAACTCTGTATGTACTACCTCCTCGCCTACTTTATCACCTGTAAGTAACTATAAGCAAATGTGTCAGATTACTCCTGCATGCCCTAAAAACTCTGTATCTTTAAGGAATGTACGAAAGACATTAACGATATTATAGCTGAAGGTTAACGAAGATAAATGACGGCCAGGCAAGCTGGCGAGATATGTTAAAAGGGAGGACTGTGGAAATTTAGCTTGCAAACTGAACATTATCTGCGCCATCTTGCCTCTCCCCAGCGCCACGCACAGCGAATGCACGGCCGCCATTTTAGGCACCCCACTCTCTCCCCGCTCATTCTCGATCACCAGCGCTTCCCCCTGGCGCTGCGAACATCCCCCCGCGCACCGGCCACCCCCGCTCTCTCATACACGAGCCATAAACCCTCTCCTTCAGCGCGACCCTGCTACGGAACCACATCCGACCGACATCCCATACATGGTCATGCCACACCTTTGATAACCCCCTTCCTCTGCGCCCCATTGTCCGAACTGGTCCCAGGCCATCACCTAGCCCTGCGGATGCAGTTTATTGCCCCTACTGTAAGGGAAACACCCCACATCAAAGGGATTACAGTGGATCAAAGCCCCTACCCCCTGAGACCCGGCCGGCCGCACACACCCCCGGGAATTGGCGGAATTCCCTGCTGCGCGATAGCCATCTCCCACTGCGGGTAGGGTGGGAACCTCTACTGTAACTATGTGTGGGATCGGATCTGAGCCGGGGCTTCAGGGGATGTTCTTTCATGCATCAAGAGAATCTCAAGAATGTACTATGTGTAATAAAGCAATAAACCGGTGTATAAGAGACCAGGTCTCAGAGATGCGGTTAGAGCACCTCGTGACGATACCTTGCTGTCTGATCTGATGTGTTCTGCTCCGACGGAATAAAACTTTGTTTCCTGCCTTCCAGTCTCCGGCGCCTGCCTCTTTCATTGGTAAATTATCGAGTGGTATAAGAGGCGATTACCGCCGGGCAATACTTGAAAGGTTATCGACTGAAACTGCCGCTACCATTTAACAAAGCGACCTGTCTCTCTTCCTCAGAGTCGGCCGCCAGTTGGGATATGAGAGGAGTCAGCTTAATCCTCTGAGGAAATGTTTGACAAGGTCCTCCCTTGAAGGCTGTTCACATTTTTAAAGGCATAGTCTCCACTTGGACTGCCTATATACTTAAAGACATTGTCTCTTCTTTTTCTTTTTTTAAATTATTCTCTCCTGTAAGAAGTGTTTCCTCATCTACATGGCTTCCTGAGACTTTTAAAAGACTTTTCTTCAACTGTTGATAGTACAGGAGCCCTGCACCATCAAACAGGTATTTAGCAGCATTTTTGTGGAAAATGCTGTGGAAATTTTCAATTTATGCTCTGTATCTCCTTTTAGATTGTCATGCTTGCTGTGGCATATCTAACTGCTGCATCAGCTGTAGGAATATCTGTGGTAGAGCAATAATTACCTTACTCTGGCTACGCCCAGTTTGTGTGACTCTGATACATGGGCAGGTCAAAAGATCTCCACTCTATAACTCAAGTCTCCAGCAGGAAAATTACGAAGGCGTCTGCCGGCATCGGCTGTTTCTGCCGCAATGGAAAATCTTACTTCAAATGCAAGGCTAAACGCGGCCTCTTCTCAGATTTCACCTGCAGTGTCATCTCAAACCCAGGTCAGTAAATCACAAGTTAAGAGGCTTAAAAAGGACCCACACTCGCCTACAAAGTCTGTACCTGCAGCATCTCTTGCCCTTTTATTGGAGGAAATTATAGTTCTGTGCACTTTTATGGGGGACACATGCTAAATTACAAGCTCTCACTGACAGATAGTTACTCATGGAGGAACATTTATCTTCGGCGGAACAACAAATCCTGCACTTTAATGACACATCTCTTAAAGTGAACTCCTTACAGATATAGGTTTCTTCTTTACAGAGACAGGTCGAAGACCTTGAAAATCACAATCGATTAAATAACCGAGGCACATATGGCCTTCCCGAAGGTACCGAAGGGGTAGACTCTATTTCTATTTTCAAATCTTTTTTACCTCAGGTCTTACAGTTACTGAAAGGTCTGCAACTTAACATTCAGAGAGCTCACAGATGGAGTTGCCCTCCTTTGACTGCTTTACCTACTAAGAGGCCCAGAGGTGTCATTCTTTACTTCTTGGAGTATACAGATTTAATGCTAATTATATCGGCTGCGCGTTGTTTAAAAAAATCACTTGGTCAGGAAACACTTTATATTTTTCCCAAGACTATGCCAAAGCTACAGTAAACAGGAGAAGAGGCTTTCTGAGTATGAGAGCTGCCCTTCATTCAATAGGAGCCAAGTTTTGTCTTTTTCATCCATGCTTTTTCAAAGTCACTCATAATAATAAAACAATAACATGAAGATCCTTCTCATTTGCAGGATATTCTCACGTCTTAAAGATAAATGTCATGGACGCTGCTCCCTCAACATCTATGAAGTGACTACCTGGTGTTGCTAAGCTTACTTGTTACTTACGTCATCTTTAAGAATATGCTATGCTATTCTTGTTGATGAGCTTTTTTGATCTAGTATAACATTTTAAGGTTTGTTCTTCGATTTAACACTTTATATCATTTTCTCTTATTCTACAGATGATTTTCGTATGTCGGTGATGTCTTCATTCCCCATTACTTGTCACACCAGCCCCCTCCCGCGTCATGCAACTCCCTCTGGATCGGGCATATCTTCTTCGTGTGGTCCCTCCCCTATCTTCATAGGGTTTTTGTTAGGTATGTCTTTCATTCTGCTTGTCTATTTACCTTTCTATGTTATATTCTTGTTCGATGTATTGTTTTTCCTGATACGGGGCTCCTTTTTTTCATTTCTTTATTTTCCTCCTTTCTGTGCTTCCTTTTCTCTCTTCTTTTAAACTTCTACCTTATCTGATTTCTTGCAGAAGATTCCATTCTCTACAACTTCTGTGGCTTTGCTGAATCTTCTCTGAATTAAGGTCTGATTGTTCTCTCCATTCTGTCTGTTTACAATGGTTTTAACAATGGTTTCCTGGAATGTTAGGGATTTGACGTCTCCAATTAAAAGACAGGTTGTTCTCACCCATTTATCAAAACCTAATGCTCATATAGAATTCCTGCAGGAAACTCATCTCTCTGATATTGAATTATGAAATTGAGAAGGGATTGGGTGGGTGAAGTTTTCTTTTCACCTGCTTTGGGGAAAAAACATGGAGTTGCAATATTGTGTCTTTGAAAGTTCAATTGATTTCTCAGGAAAAAGATGAGGAGGGGAGATGGTTAATACTTAAAGTGTACTGTGATAAGACTCCAACAGATATATGCATCTGATTGTCAATTTTGGTCCTTAATTTTGCAGAAGCTTCTGCAATATTCAGACAACAGTCTAGTTCTCACTGGTGATTGTAACTTACCAGTTGATCCTTTTTTAGACAGACACTCCTCATCGCACTATATCCCAAATAAATCACAAAAAACGTTCACACAAGCTATTCAGAGACGCAATCTTACTGATGTCTGGTGATTATACAACCCAACCTTAAGGGAATACACTTTTTTCTCCCCAGTACATCATACACAATCTAGAATTGATTATGTTTTTGTTTCACATCACCTAACTCAATCCCTACATTCAGCAGACATTGGCTCCATTCTGATTTCTGATCATGCCCCACTTTCTGTGCATTTAGACATCATACCCAATTAGACTCTTCCTAAAAGAGGGAGATTTAATAATTCCCTACTATTAGATTCCTCTTTCACCTCTTCTTTTACAGCTTTTGCCCAAGACTTTTTCTTCTTTAATCAAACGGAAGACGTTAATTTTCATACCGTTTGGAATGCATTTAAAGCCTCAGCTCGAGATTTTATAATTAAGTTTGTTTCTAAACAGAGGCGTTTTTCCTCAAAAGCAGTCTAAACTAATTCTTGATGAAATAAAACTTTTAGAACATTCTTACTATACTTCTCATTCTCAATAAGCTCTAAATCAGCTAATTGAAGCCAAACTTAATGTAATAAAATATCTACTGATAAAGTTGCTTCTTATCTTCTTAAATCTAGTGCTAAGTATCATGGAGGTCAAAATAAATCTGGAAGGCTACTATCTAACAATTTGAAAATTAAACAAAATACATTATTCATTGAATCAATAACTGATGACAATGGCTCCTCCCATCACTGGGATCAGGATATTCTAATTCAATTCCAACAATTTTATACAAATCTATACAAGCCGGAGCATCTACCCTCTGATCCTGCAATTTTCAGTTATCTATCCTCAATTTCACAACTAACTTATTCTCAAGTCGACTTCACCTCCCTAGAGGAAGATATTACTCAAACAGAAATTCAGCTTGCATTGTTTGCTCTTAAAAAAGACAAAGCTCAAGGGCTGGAAGGTTTCACAGCAGAGTTTTTTTCACACTTTTCTAAATTGCTCCTTCCTAAACTCTGTCTGCTAATTCATTCTTTTCTTATTTCGGCTGCCTCTTATGGCTCGTTTCTAGATGCATTCATCTGCTTAATTCCAAAAGTGGGCAAAGATCTCCACTTTTGTAAAAACTATTGTCCAATCTCTTTAGTTAATTTAGATTATAAAATGTTCTCCAAGGCAGTGGCTATGCGGCTAGAAGTGCTTCTACCTGATTTTTTAGGCAAGGAACAATCTGGCTTTGTCAAAGGTAGATTTCTCTCAGATAATACTTGTTTATTTTTGCTATATTATTTCTAGATCTGCAAGCTTGCCCGATTCTCTAGCGCCCATTGCTTTAGATGCCAAGAAGGCTTTTGATTGTGTTATTTGGTCTTTCCTATTTTAAACTTTAACATGTTTGGTTTTGGGCCAAAATGTATGATGCTCATTTCTCTTCTTTACACTTCCACTAAGGCGGCCATTTGAGCCAATGGTCTGACATCTTCTTTTTTTAACTTACACAGAGGGGTTTGTCAAGGTTGTCCCCTTTCCCCCTTTCTTTTTAATTTAGCATTAGAACCATTTTTATCTTGAAACCACCAGAATGTTTACATTCATGGTTTCATCCATGGCTCACAAAAGGTCAAATTGGCTGCATACGCTGATGACATCTTACGATTTATATCTCAACCTCATTCTTGAATTCCTGCTTTTGCATCAGAAGTTGCATCTTACTCATCTGTCTCGGGCTAGAAGCTAAACACCAACAAATGCGAAATTCTACCCCTTAATAAATTCACTTTTAGTCATGATTTCTCTTCTTCCAATTTTACGTGGCAATGTAAACAACATAAATATCTTGGTCTTCACTTCTCTTCCTCCCTCTCATCTTCTATTTCAATCAATATGGATAACTGTATCCAGACAATCGTTTCTCACTAATAAATGGCATCCCCTGTATGTGTCTTGGTGGTGCTGCCTTGACACCATTAAGATGATGCTGGTTCCTGTTATTCTTTTTACTCTTTCTAATATTCCCCTACATGATCTTCTTAAGCATTACAAGAAATTAAAACCATTACTGTCTGCTTTACTTTGGAATGATAAGAATCCACGTATGTCGTTAGCTAAGCTGAATCAGCCTAAAGTTGAGGGTGGAGTATATTTTCCTGATTTCCCAAAATACCATAAGTCTTTCCTTTTGCAGCAATATTCTTATTGGATTGCATGTCAATCATTATATACTCCGGTATGGGTTCATTTGGAACGAGCTTTTTTATTTCCATATTCTTTTTCAGAATTCCTGTCCTTCACATGAAAACCTCGAAAATGCCTAACCCTATTGCAGATTACAGTCTTTTGTAGTTCATTATTCTCCCACAGATCTTGACTCCTTTCTTAACTCTACTATTTAGAATAACCAATTTATTCAGGTGATCGAACATCATATTTATTGGCATTCCTGGAGAATCAAAGGGTTGATTTGGGTTAATCAATTATTCGATTGGGATTCATTCCTTACTTTTCCTCAAATTCAGGATTTCTTCAGTCTTCCGTCTACATTCCTTACCAAATTTCTTCTTTTACAAGGGGCTATAGTTCAAGCATGTAACTATTTCAAGTCCATTTCACCCTCTGATACTTCCTTGCCCACACAATTAGCTGTTATTCTACCTACGTGTCCTAAGGCTTCCCTTATTTTTTCACATCTACTTGAGGCTCCCACTTTGAGATCGAAGTCTAAGACTGAACTTACATGGGAGGAAGATCTTTCCACAACTCTACCTATACCCACCTAGAAACAATTGTGGATTAAAATCAGTAAATCCTCTCATGCAGCTAGCCCTACACAAACATTTTTTTTATCTACAACAGACTTTTTCTGACACCTTATACCCTTCATAAGATTAACCCCTTCAGCGCGGCGCGGATTCCCGCGCCACGCTGAAGGTTCGTTGCGCGGGCGGGCTCATGACGGAACGGTTCCGTCATGAGCACAGCCCAACCGACGCTCATGACGGAACCGTTCCGTCATGAGCGTCGAAGGGGTTAATGAAGATACTCTAAACAGTTGCTGGACTTGTTCCACACCACAAGCTGGCTTGAAACATTTTCTCTGTACTTATCCCCTAGTTTTTACATTTTGGTAACAAGTTTGGCATCAAATTAATCTAATTTTTCAGAGCAACGTCTCTTTCTCCATTTCCAATGTATTTTTAGGTAGTGTATCTGAGGTTTAAGTCAATGCTCCGTCAAGATTTTAAGATTAGTTTATATCAAATATCCCCTTACGCTCCCTCTAATATGTATAGTTGATAAATAATCAGACTGTAATTCTCTGTTTTTATGCATTGTATACCTTTTTTGTTTTTCTTACTTTTCTTTTTCATTTTCTGTATCTCTTGATTAATTGTTTTGTGTTATTCTACTGTATGTTATCTTAACCCCTTGTGTGCGCACGACGTCTCCCGGCCGTCGTGCATTACGGTGGGCGTGTGCGCACGACGTCCGGGAGCCGTCGTGTTCGCGAATGCCGTTTATTTCTCCCGCACAGCGGGAGAAATAAACCCGCACACAAGGGGTTAAGCTGAATAAATGTTTGTTCTTAAACTTTAAAAAAAAACAATTAATATAAACTTGCCACTCTACCATACACTGCTTATACCCTATCATATTACATCACTTATACCATCTGACAACATAGGACCCCACTAGGATGGCGGGCGGACTTCAGTCCACCCGCCACCCTAGCGGTGCTGGGACCTGTCACCAGTGGTGCGGCGGTCCCGCACCGCCAATTAGGAGGCGACCGCTACCCTGGCGGTCGCATCCTGTATACCTAACATTGCAGAGGGTGCTGCTGTAAGCAGCACCCGCCGCAATGCCAAAATGGCATGTTGCACATTGCCATGCACAACGTGGCAGGCACCGCGCAGTGCCTGCCACCTTGTATGTGGCAATGTACGGGGTACCATAGGTACCCCCCAAGTGCATGTCCCCATCCCCCCACCTTCCCGGGGGCCTGTAACAGGCCCCCACAGCAATTCTCGCCTGCCTTTCCATGGGGGCATCGGCACCATGGAAAGGCCTGGACCACCAGGCATCATAATATGGATGGCGGTGACTTCCAGGCACCGCCACCAGATTGTGCCCGAGTTCCGCCCACCCGGCAATCGTGCAGATTGCCGACCGGCGGAAAAGCGGCGGACGTACTTTCCGTCCACCGTGGTACCCCTCGCCATGGTAATATGCCAGGGATAAATGTGGTTGTGATGGTGGGCGGATCGCCACTGCCAGCCGTGCGGTGGTGACCCACCTGCCATCATAATGGGGCCCATAGTATTTATAATAACACCTATGACATCTCAAATCCCATCATTTCTGAGAACACAGTGCATGGTCTCTAGTATAGATTACAAATGTTTCAGTAGGTCAGGGAAGTTATAGTTTGATCTCTTGTCGATTATCAACATAGTGAGAAGAGAATAGGAATGTCTTTTGGATGAAACAGAAACGAGGCTCACATACATGCCAACATTTTGATCGTGATAAGAGGGAGATTTCGAGAAAAAAAAGGAGGGGAATTGGTTTTCCCTAGTGACTTGCACTTAAGATAAGGGGATTTTAGGCAGGAGACACCTAAAATAAAGCCATTTGGAGCTTACAAAATCAAGAGTTTCCCGTCTGAATCTGGTGTATTGGCATGAATGGGCTCGTTTGATCCCCAAAGGCGTGAAGTATTACAGCCTAGAGGTAGAGCACACGTTTATGGTAACCTGTTCATATTTTGCTGTCATAATGCCAGTTGCAACAAATTTGGTGGAAAACCGGTGACCTTAGCCCAGTGGATTCTACTGCAAATATAAATGACACCATATATTGCAGTTTAACTTACGACTAAGAAAGTCTTCACCTTTTCCTATGTCACAAATACGGCCCCTCCAGCTGATACATAAGAGATTCAGTGTGTATTTCAAGAGACAGGAGAAAGATGCACAAAACAAGAAAAGTTAATCAGGCTTTTTCTGGCAGCAGTATTTGTTCTATGTTTAGAGTCATGGATCAGGCAAACACAAGTTTTTTAAGCAAGCCACTGTGATTCTGAGGCGGAAGAAGGAATATAAAGTATGAAGCAAAGAACTCACTGATGAGGAAAACAAAAGTGGCATGAAAATGTAAAAGGATACTCAACTCTGTAAAGCAGTACAAACTAGCAGGGCACCATGTATTAAGTATAAAAGAAAACATCTATTAGTAAACAAAACAAATATTTATTGTCTCATTCCCAGAACCATTAAACAAGGGGTCAACAAGAAAAGAAGACAGACCGACATGATAAATTTGGCACACATATAATTAAACAAGACACTGTTCCCTGTGTGCCTGGCAACTGAAATTCAATTGGTACAGCACTCGGTATGTTTGCAACCCCAATATATGTATCACTCAGAGCCTCTCAAAACATACAGTTAAAGACAATAGACATTAAACTAAGTGAAAATAGAAAGTGATGGGGATCATTCTTACAAAACAATCTGTTTAATGTTAACATATACACAATGAAATACTGGAGGAATAGCCATGTGCTCCCATCAAGTGAAAATGTCTGTAGAACCATGGAAAAGAAAACATAGTTCCCTGACATCAGCATTAGAAGTTACAACTCATCCAATCAGAATACTGTGAAACTGACATACACCCTTGGAGAAGAAACACAATATATGGGGGTAGATCCATTGAAAGACACATTAAAAACAGTGACAATGCTTTAACATTATATGTGATGCACTGACCCATAGCTTCTCTAAGCTTATGTTATGTATTATAGACAACAGGTCTCTGTACAGACAACCGAGGATGTCTGTATCTAAGACCTAACAAGCATTTACAATGCAATGGTCTCGGCATTGGTAAAGTTTGAGCTATTGGCATTGCTCATGACATTATGTTTGTTTATGTTTTTGTTTTTAAAACATTTAAAGAAACGGCATTGTCATGAGCAATGCCAATAGCTCTAACTTTAACAATGCCGAGACCGTTGCATTGTAAATGCTTGTTAAATACAACTCAGAGATGGATTGGTAAAAAGAAAGTAGTGCAAATGTGCGATTGTGCATTTTTGTGTTGGAGAGGGTGGTGCCGTAAGGCTAACAATCTGTAAAGAGAACTTAAAAAAATATCAAAGGATAAGGATGAACACGAGATAACATACTAGAAACGGAAGTGGGGCGGATAGGTCGTGAAAACAAGCATTAGACGGTTTAGGTTAAACCCAGGAATAAAGGCGATGATAATCGAGGCGTGCATCGGAAACGTGGTGAGGGGGCTCAAATAATACGTGTCTGAAGACAGATGGAAAATATGTGTCTTATTGGAAAGATGGAGGTATTGGTCTTATCCCTTATAAATTTAAATTAAAAAAAAGAGGCGCCGGGTATGGATGTTCTACGTATAATAGAGGGGTAGGGGAGAGGTATGGGCTGGATAGCGAGGTGGGGTGCGATGCCCAACAATTAAGACAAGTCAGTCACAGCGGTTAGTAGGTGGGAAAGAGGCACTAGGCCCGGAGAAGTGCCTTTTTGGACGTCTGTGCTGCTCTACTGGGTGCCAGAGAATGGAACTGTCCTAGGATTGGGTGATAAATGTACCTCTCAGACTCACCTCCACTATCTTCTCACACTGTGTGCCTTTGCCGGCACCGGGCCCGCCAAGGACGAACACCACCAAAGGCTTCATGACAGAGCTTAGGATACAGCGAAGACTGGGAGGAATGCGGGACAGCGAGCCGAGGATACTGTACAACATGCAGAGGCTGGTGAAAGGCGGCGCAGGACACACCCGAGGGAGGGGCGGTACACCCGGCCTCAGTGGAACCAGGAAACCAGAACAGAAACCGGCAGGCAGGAGGGCTACTAACATAGAAGAAAGACTACCACGGATATCCTGATTCTAGTGTGACAACAGGTCGGAACTATGTAAAGTTAAAATAGGAAGTCTGATGCGAATAGGTTAGATTTCCGCGACTTGTTACTATGTGTCAACTCATATTTGTCAATACACAGTACATGCAAGTTAAATTCAAAATAAAAATCAATCACTTGAAGATGTCCGCCGCTTTTCAAATGTTCATTAAAGAACCTTTTACGGCCTCCTTCGAGTCAGCCATGTTGGGAAGTGGCGATTTTTAAGCCACTCCCATAGAGCTCTGAACTGTAGAATGTTCGACCGATGCAGGGATCCAAACCCGCTATTAATAGCAAGTGGCAGCAAAAATAAGCATGGCATACAAAAACATGGCAGAAGCTTGCACGGCACACAACAATGACATTGAGGAAGCACTTAAGGAGCTGTGTATCACCAAACCCATTGTAGAAATAGCAACAGAAAGACTTCAGTTTTAAACTCCTTCCAGTAACCAAAAAAAAAAACGTGAACGGGAACAAAAACTGTAAACGAAACATAGTTGCAAATTATACCCCACATGTGAGTCAATATGCTGCCGATGGTTGATGAAGGTCCTTAATTCCCACAAGCAGTTCCATTCTTCACTTTTTTCACTTAGCGTAATGTTCTGCCTATACGTAGAGCAGTTGCGCGGCATTAAATAAAGTCTCTCTCGCCGATCTCACCAATTCTCCATGAAACACAGCATGTAATTAATCAAAGGCGTGTGGGTAGACGCTTCATGAATACAAAAACACTTCCTGGACTCAACAATGCAAGGCAGTTCGCATTCCAGTCTTCGCCATTCATGACATCACTATGCAACATCGCCGTCTTCTACAAGCGCTGAGTTTACGTTCTTGCCCTTGTGCCAAAGGCTTGCTGAGTCGACACTAAATCGTCGAGTTGCGCATGGCAGCCTCACGGTGGATTCAAATTTCGCACAAACTCCACAACACAACAGTAAGGAGGCACACGCTGTAATGTTATGCACTCGCAGCCGTTATCTCCGATGGCTGCAAATTTAAATAAACACTCAGTCAAAGTTTGTTGGGCGCATATATGGACAGCACACCGCATCTATGCCAAACCATACATCGCCGAGAACTCACCCATATGTTGACCTCTAGTGCGTAGGTGGGGGGGGGGCTTCTGATTGTGGTAGTCACCTGTGAGAGTGAGACACGCTGACTGAGTCAGCCCCCTAGGGAGGGCGGGAGTGAGTGTGCGAGGGAGCTGAATGTTCCAGCCTCCTGGGGGAGGGGGCGGCTGGAGTATCGATTGCGACGAGGCAACAGCGGGTCTGAAGCCTCTAGGGACAGCCGGGGTGCACAGGAGTACCCCCAATACCGGACATACAAGAGCCAAGCAAATGCAAAAAAAAGACTGGTGGCAGCACAAATGTGAGCTGGCGGGTGCTGCGGCTATAGAATATTTTGTTAGGAAATTCATTCCCACCCTCCCAACCGCACGTAGAGAATAAAAAATAAATTTCCGTTTACCAGGGAGAAAATGGAGGCTGTCGGCTGGCAGTATCGGGGAGAGATGGAGAGATGAGGTGGGCGGAGAGGGGAGGGCTGTGATGGCGAGGGAGGGGTGAACAGATGGGACGCAGAGGAGAGGGCCGCAGCGGGGATGCCCAGCCGTGAAAGATGAGGGGGGCGGGGTTCGAACAAGTGAGGAGCGGAGCGGAGATCTTGAATATTAATTTGGCGCTGCGCGTCAGAACAGAGTAGCCCGTTTTTGCTTCAAACTGTATTTTTTTAGGCCGGACTGAGAAGTCAAAGCAGCCCTGGCAAATGATACCAGTCCAGCCCCCATGTGGTGCATAGCGAACGGAGGGCCCGCATAACAAATTGGCAAAGCGTGCACAGAGTAACCCCTGACGGAATAGAAGGGAAGTGGATTCGGACACACGCCACTTACTTCAAAAGGTACTGCGGGATGGCGCAGCCTTCGAGCTAAAAACGAATCCTTACGGGGGAAAGTTCACAGGAAATAAAATATTTAAAGGGCAGGAGCCGAGAGCAGGGGGAGAGGACACGCACACCACCGCCTTTCTCCGAGGCACAGCAGAAAATGCCTCGGAGAAAGGGAGTGTCCTTTTCGGATTGGGGGGCGTGTTTTGCTGTTGTCTCCTCCCTGAGACTTCTCGCAAAAAACACGCCCCCCGATCCGAAAAGGACGGGGCAGGATCGGAGTGACGGGACCTCTTCTCCAATGGCTGGCCAGCATTTACTAGGCCAGCCAATGGAGAACAGGAGAGAAGAGGGGCGGGAGCAAGCCCCTCTTCTAAAAGTCACTCAAAATCATTAAATCTCGCGAGCGAGACTGCGCAAGCGCAGCCTTCGCTAGCCGAGACCTAAAAATGAAGAGATTCAAATAGCAGAAACAAAACCAATGAGAAAACATGACTTCGGGTTAGAAGATTACCACATGAAACTGAAATTGCTTAGTTGAGAGTTTTTTTTTTTTACTTTTGGAACAGTCAGTCTTACAAGGGACATGCTTCTAGCTGGTTTTGAGGCTCTTCTGGTATGAAAGCTGGTTATGATGCACATAACTTTGTAGTTATAAAGTATAGCTTGAATTACATTTGTGCTATTATTGGGGGCCAATGAAGACATTTCATTATGGAGAGATATGTTAGACTTCTTTGCTCCTCCACTGGGGTGGACCATGGCACAGCTGGTGGCTGTAGAATTACAAGGGTTGATATGGATAGCTTTAGGAGCAAGGCATTGCTGCTGTCTATCTTATGGTGACTTGCAATCAACCGTTTTGAAACTAGAATAAACGGCACAATGGTGAGTGTGGTCTACAGACAACTATCCGTCAGTCATATGTACTTACAATGCTCATTTTCTACATTAGATCCAACTATACGTACACATGTCATCCATGTATAGTCCAGTACGAGTGGATCCTTCACACAGTCCTAGTATCCATGCAATATTCACAGTCTCCTGCTCCACATTATAACAGGCCAAATAGCCTTGATGTAGATCACTAGGTGGCATTTGCTTTTGCATAAACCTTTAACAAAGTGGCAACAGACTATCGTTGTCAGTATATTTTCTGATGTAAATATGGTGTTCTAAGTATTATCTACAAAAATACCACCCCATTGGTGTCAATAATAAACAAGCATTTACAATGCAATAGGTCTCGCAATTGTGAGATTTTGAGCTATTGGCATTGAGAAGATCGCCAGCAGACAACTGACCCACTTCCTGGAGGAGAACAACGTCATGGACTCCTCCCAATCTGGCTTCTGCAGCAATAACAGCACCAAAACCACCCTCATCGCCGCCACTGACGACATCAAGACCATACTGGACAACGACGAAACTGCGGCCCTCATCCTCCTGGACCTCTCGGCCGCCTTCGACACCGTCTGCCACCACACCCTGTGCACACGCCTCCAAGACGCAGGGATCTAAGACAAAGCCCTGGACTGGATCACCTCCTTCCACACCGGCAGAACGCAGAGAGTCAGCCTCCCTCCTTCAGGTCTGAAGCCACCACAATCACCTGCGGTGTACCCCAAGGATCATCCCTCAGCCCGATCCTTTTTAACATCTACATGGCACGGCTCGCCAACATTGTCCGAGCGCACCACCTCAACATCGTCTCATACGCCGATGACACCCAGCTGATCCTCTCCCTCACCAAGGATCCGGCCACCGCCATCCAACCAACATGAGGGAATGAAGGCCGTCGCAGAGTGGATAAAGACTAGCCGGCTAAAACTGAACTCGGACAAGACGGAGGTCCTCATCCTTGGCTCCACCCCCTCCGCATGGAACGACTCCTGGTGGCCGGCCACACTGGGAGCTGCCCCGACACCCACCAACCACGCACACAACCTGGGAATTATCCTGGACTCAACGCTCTCTATGACCCAGCAAGTCAACACGGTTTCATCCTCCTGCTTCAACACCCTCCGCATGCTCCGCAAGATCTACAGATGGATCCCCACCGACACCAGAAGAACAGTCACCCAAGCACTCGTCAGCAGAAGGCTGGACTACAGCAACGCCCTCTACTCAGGAACCACGCCCACACTCCAGAAGAGACTCCAACGCATACAAAACGCCTCTGCATGCCTCATCCTCGGACTCCCTCGCCACAGCCACATCACCACCAACCTGAGAGATCTGCATTGGCTCCCGGTCAACAAGCGGATCACTTTCAAGCTCCTCACCCACGCTCACAAAGCACTCCACAACGCCGGACCAGCATACCTCAACGAACGACTGTCCTTCTACACCCCGAACCGCCAGCTTCGCTCCGCCGACCTTGCACTCGCCACCATCCCACGCATCCGCCGAACGACCACCGGTGGAAGATCATTCTCCCACCTCGCCGCCAAGACATGGAACACCCTCCTCATCCAACTGTGTCAAACCCAGGACCTGCTGACCTTCAGGCGACGTCTCAAGACCTGGCTGTTCGACCAGTAGCTGCTCCCCCCCTCCTCATCGCCTTGAGACCCTCACGGGTGAGTAGTGCGCTCTACACATGTTTTGATTGATTGATTGATTGTAAATGGCAATGACTTTTATAATATTAAAAGGCATTGTCATTTACAATATCAATAGTTCAAACTACTACAGGCTAGCTTATTGAGGTAAACACTAACCAAAGAAATAGTTTCCATCTAGAGTTTTGAAGGTAAATGTATGATATGCAGATGTCTTGAACATTTGACATTTATCTGGCTTTCCTGGTGGACACCTTTATGTATGCCATACTCCATCACCTGGAATTTGTCTGTCTGCAAATTTGACTTTTCCTGAATTTCATTGGGACTGATGTGTCTATGCCAGTTAGGCATTTCAACACTTTGGTGCCGATTCTGATTCGGGTCAGAAAGCACTCCGACCGAGCCGGATCCGGAGTGTTTTCCGACCGAGCCGGAGTCCTGCAGTCCGACCGAGCGAGTACGATACGGCCGTATGCTGCCAGACTCGGTTCAGTCGGACTCCCATAGAAGTCAATGGGAGCCGGTCGTACGACGCGTACATGGGCTCCCATTGACTGAATGGGTACGTCTCGCGCAAGGGCGCCTCTACAGTGGGTACGCTTCGGTGCCATCCGCACCGTACATGCCTGTGTTGGGGGGACCCTTGGGTCTCCCCCTGTGTCCGAGTCGTAGGGCTGCGGGTGACAGGGGGTCCAACGGACCCCCAAAGGCAACCACCCAGACGTTTTGCGAGCCGGAATCTCCGGCTCGCACAGGCTGTCCGATGCGTGGATCATACTGGCTCGGTCATAAGCGGAGTGGTTCGGAACCGGAAACGACTCGGTCAGTGAATTTAACTTAGCTCGCATCGTACTTGCTCGCTCGTACAGCTGTACGAGTCGAGCGGAAAACACGCGCACGGCTCGTAGTTTTTCCGGCCAGATCGCATCCGGTGCCCTTCCGACCCGGATCAGAATTGGCCCCTAAGGGGGAGATGTCTTCTCAATGGCACGCCTGGCAGCTAACGCGACCTTCTTCTAGAATTTCATAATGCCCCAATTGCTGAGTGCTTCTGTAATTTCTGCATGAATTGCTTTTTCTTTTTGACTTTCCTTGTCGTTTACCTTCCTAAATGTTTGCATGTGTCTTGCTGTCTTTCATCCAGTGTACTGTGAAGGGGGTTGAGGCTTCTGTAAAACAATTAAGATTAAGGGCCTCATTCTGAGTGATGCAGGAATACTGAATCAAGCTCAATATTTCCATCAAAATTGGAATTCCAGGTTATGTAGTAATTTCACATATGTCGGATGATATCGCTGCTAGACATAGACCTTAAGTACTTCTCAACCCTGTTGCTACAAGACCTCTCTGTGTGGGTGCTAGAAACAGGCAGATTACCCCTAAACCAGATGGCGTTTATGAAGAGTCAAGGGACCCTATCTAACCCGATGGCTGTGGGATTGGATTTGTAAGGAGCGAGTGATACCCGCACGCTGTTGTTTTTGTGCTTTGTCAATTTTAAAGCAACATTTGACTGTGTTCCATGGGAAAAGCTGCGGGAAACGTTACAGTGTTGGGCGATCACGCAAAATCTATTGAGGGCACTCAGGCTACTATACACAAATACCAGGGTCAGTATCAAGATCAGGATGGGATCCACCTGTCCAGGGAGGTGGGTACATCGATTGGCCTCAAACAGGAGTGCGTACTTGTACCCCTCCTATTCAATATGTATGTTTCAGGCCTCTCTCTGGAAGAGTTGGGGTCCGGTGCCCAGAGTCTTGGTGGTCTGCCTTTATCCAACATACTCTATGCAGATGGTGCGCTCCTCCTAAGTAATACCTGAGTGGGGTTACAAAGATTAGTCAATCGCCTTGCGGGATATTCAGATGAAAACACGTTCGAGATTAACCTAAAAACAAGATTATATTGCTGAATCGGTATATTTCCAAGCAGAACAAATGGCTACTTAAAGGATGATCAATAGAAGAAACCACCACTTATGTCTATTTGGGTATTAAGCTGGACTCAAGCGCCTCCCATGTGCCACAAAAGGAAGCTATCGGAAAGAAAGCAAAAGCTGTAAATTTGCCTTTTCAACCTTGGCAAAAAACCTCTGGGGACATAATTAATATAACCTGGATCTTAAGGTTAAGTCAAAATTGATACCGATCTTATCATAAGGAGGTGAAAAGGGCCTGATCTAGATGCAAATCTACTGGATAAGTATAAAACACAGGCTTATAAGTGAATTTTACAGCAACCAAGGTCGGCTTTGCATGCGCAAGTCAGACTTCAATTCTCAATAGTGAGGCAATCTCTACCCAGGTCATGGACGTTTTTAAAATGCTGTCACAAAATGAGGAATATAGCTAAGGGTTCTCTGGCGCACTATGCTTGGTCTGAAATCAACTTACAAAGAGGGAAAGGTGATTTGAATCTACAGGACTGCATCAAGACCCTCGGTCTCAGTGAATCATGGAACCCGGACACAAGCGAGCAAGGGCCTCATTTATGAAAAGTGTTGCATCGCTGCGTGAAAACAGCGATGTAACACTTTTCAGTGCGCCCTACTTGTGACACCATGGATGTGCCGTATTTACAGTACGGTGCTCCATGTCACAAGGATTTACAGATACGTCTGTATTCCTGACGTATCTGTAGGCGCAAAATTGAAGCATTGCTGGAGCGTGTCTGAAAACAGATGCAACTCCAGCAATGTGTCCTTTCACATGAGGCAAGCCCCATGTGAAAGGGCCTGTGTCAGTCTTACGTCTGCTGTGAAGCAGGTGTAAGGATTTGACGCAGTGGCGTCCTAGAAGTGGCTGGTGAAATCTGATAGATTTCACTGTGCCACTTCTACGACCCTTTATTGCAGAGGAACGCCCACCCTGCATACATTATACCTGATGCAGGTATAATGTAGCGATAATGTAGCGCAGTGGTTTACAAAGTGATACATCTGCTTAGATACGTCACTTTGTAAATATGTCGCAGTGTGGCGCATATTTTACACCGCCAGTGCATCACAAAAAGTGAGGCACCAGCAGCGCAAGGGGCTCATATATAAGCCTCCAACTCTTTAAGAAAATAGTGCAGAAAGTGGTGTGAAGATAAAATAACACTAGCCAAGCGATCACATGAAGGGCTGATGTTAAATTCGTATAATGAGCGATATGATAGTCCTACTTTGAAGCTGCTTAGTCTGTGAACATTAAGAGGAAACTGATGGCGACGAGACTTGGGGTGTTTCCCACCCTAGATATCAAGCACAATTGGCAGGACGAAGGGCAACTGGAGGACACAAGTTGTCGTTTATGACATCCAACAAATGAAACATTGTTGCATGTCCTCTGCCCCTGCCTAATCATGCATCAGAGGGCCCTGCTGCAGAATGAATGTATAGCCTAGGAATAACAACTTGTAGGCCAGCCGCAATGGAGTCCTTAAATCCTCGAAACATCAAGTGGAACCTCCAGCTGCTGCAGTCTTTTTGACCTGTTCAAAAGACTGGTCAAGGCCAATGACTGCCCTAAGTAGGGCATTATGTCCTTTGTAGTATGGAGGCGCCACTGTTAGGCTGTGGGTGAGCACAGAAGGTGCCTGGAAGGTGGGCCTCTAGGGGGTACATTAGGTGTGAAGGAAGAACAATAACGTTCATACCCCGCCTCTTATTTCTGTTAGGCACTATGCACTTCAGTGTATTGCTTTTTGGTCTTAAGACTACAAAGCAATAAACTGTACAGTGCATAGTGCATAATGGGCGCAAGTTCCTGGTTATGCCTCCAGCATGTTGAGGGATAAGGACTCTTGCTGCTATCAGTTGGTCTCATTTTAGCTACACCTTATTATATTTCTATATTTGAAATGAATGGTTGGCCCAATCTGATTAAACCTGTTACAGGTGCCCATCAAAATTTGTGGTCAAACTTTTGACGTATTTGCTAGATGGATTCTGGGCCTGGAGGGGAAAGTCCCCTCTTTGAACTTTAGTATGCTTCGCGCACTTTGCCATGTATTATGCACCTTGTAAAAACGATAGATAGGTGTTTATGATGAAGTATTTTCAACGTTAGCTGCTACTATGGGGGTTTCTCCAAAACGTGTTACTTCAGGTAGGTCAAGGGGAGGCGACCTCAAAGGATTATACTACTTTGCTTGTGCATTTATGGGACATATGGTTATGCTCTGGATCTTGTTTCTGGGTATTGCTGCTTTTTTAGGGAGTTAGGAAAGGGGGAGTCCCAGCAGGCGTTTCTCTAGGAATAGGCTTGGAGCTTCATATTGCTATATTAAACGTAGTATCATGTATCACGTTTTCAAATTTTGATTGGAGGGTTGTGTTAAATGGCTTGAAGCATGCATCTTCTTTTAATGTTTATAGCTTTTATTAACTAATAAACTAAAACTACATATATCTGGTGGTTTTCCCAACCCACACTTTGCGATGTGAACCAGGCCAAAATTAGATAGAGGGGAAGCATTACTCCGAGTTTGCTGCTCAAAACAGGAGGAGATGACATAACCTACAGGTACCAAGGGATTCAGAACTCAGAAAGGCAGGTAATTCCATACCAAGAAAAAACATAACACCATGATAATGCTATTCGCCAGGCTGGAGCTATCAGCCAGTAATAACAAGGTGAAGACTTAGACCGGAAACTGTCATATATTATTTGAAAATCTGCTTTGAAAGAAGTGCGAATGCGTTACCTCTCTTCTTCATACAACAATACTGCATTGCCATTGTAGGCTCATAATTACTCAGAGGTAATAGGAGTTCATCGAGTTATCTGTGGATGTGATGATGAATTAAAATGCTCTCCACGTACGTTTCGCAACTCTTTCTTCATTCTTTTTGACAGTTGTGACTGCTTTGTATACTCGATTTTATTTACATCAGCACCAGCTGAGGATGCTTGTCTGAACAAGTGTAAACCATATGGCAGCCCAGCATTTCACAATGATCGGTCCACAAGAGACCTGGGCATATTGATCACATATGTCAAACTCTGCATAAGAACAAATGTGTGCTTGTATTGATCATTTTTACCCAAACAGAAAGCCCTTGTAATCCCACCCTCTCATATCTGATGATTTCTCCAAAAAGAGAAGTGAATCAAGTATTCCCTCATTCAAGCAACACGTCATTATCTAAGAAGCAGTCCAAATGGCAGGGCCCAGCCAAGCTACTGAGGACGACACTAGCTGATATGTATGATGGAGGACCAGTTATGTTTAATTTGGATGCAAGCTTTGAATGGATGCATTCATCAGGAGGAGATTACTAGCTACAATCTTAAAATAACTCACCGATGACCATGAAATAATGTGTATATAGCACACAAACCATAATTCAATTGCTTCGAGGTGCTTGCAAGAATGTACTGCAGGAAGTCGGAGGAGGGGAAGGGTGAGGCTGGTGAATTAGATTTTTTCTGAAGCTCAGGGGGTTGTGGGGATGGTTGATTGGCAGGGGAAGAAGGGGTTGTTTCACTGGAGTGATTTCAAGATCTATAAAGCAAGCACACGTCTTCCAAGGCACATGGCACTAACATGTAATCAACCCTTTATCCAATCACCTTCTTTCGCAAGAAACGAAAAGCACACATTTCATACCACTCAAAGATGTTGGCCTTTTTGCACACTTGTAAAACTTTATTTAGAAATATCCTTGATATAACATTATATATGTATATTACAACAAAATGTGTTTTAGATAGCACATCCACTGTTTGCCTAAATGGCTTTACAAAGATAAATGTACCAGGTCTGGTTACTTAACTTCTGCAAAAAAATGCAGAAACAAACATTTCCACTTACTGTACAGTACAATATAAACTGAAAGTGCTGTTGAAACAATTATTATGGAGTCAGATACATCAAGACGTACAGCAAGTAGGATGGTGGGATCAAAAATACAGAATGTACCATTCAAATCTCCAATAAGTATGGTTTATATATATATATTGTAAACCTTTTATATGTTTCAATAATGGGACTCTCATTAGGATCGGTTGTTATAGTTGTACCTTCATGTTATTTTGGCACTAAAATATATATTTAGTTTCAAAAGAACAACATTTTCCCTCGTGTTTTTGTGCACTCTGATTTTCATTGAAGTGTATAAAAAAATAGGCGTACGGTTGTACGTGGCTTCCATAGGAAGGCATTACACAAAACAGACTTTTCTGGCAGCTGCTGTTACAGCTGTGACGTCACTGCACTCGACAATCAACGTGGTGCAGTGACGTCACTATGCTCGCAGCTCTATATCGTAGTTTCCCCGAATCACCCCATGTCGGTTCCTCTACACCTCTTCCTGCCCCTTCATATCATTTTCCAAGAGGGCAGCATTTGCTATGACGGTGGGGCAGGAGACTCACATCATAAAATGGAATGGAATACTGTTAAGTATCAACAAAATGAGGATTTCCACCTCAGTATTCGGTATGACATACATTTCTGCTTTGCTTCTCTAGTGTTTCATGTCACTTGAAACCCCCTCGGTGGGAAACAATATCATTGTTGAAACTAACCTCTGTGCAATTCTCTAATCGGCCAGTATTATAGAGATTCACAGGCATGCAGTTTACTCAGATTTGTAAGATGGCGTCCACCATCTTCTTTCGGTCCACTGCTCTTGACAATAGCTGCTATGAAGGGGCCATATTTATGAGCATCTATAATTTGGTGCTGCTAGTTTTACTAAGTTCACTGTATGGTAATGTAGATAAAGGAAGATAATATGACAGTCACATGTTCACAGAATGGATCTAGAATTGAATCCAGAGGTTTAACCGACCCTTAATGTATTTAAACTTTATGTTTATTCACTGCAAATTTACCGAACTGGAATACTAAAGACCTTATGTAAGAGTTTGGTGGACAGAATAATCTGACAAACATGGTGGATGTCCCACCGAATGTATTACAAGTGAGTTGTAGCCCATGGCACTTGTGATACAGAGGACGGCATATCCATCAAATTTTGAACCAGTGACCCGTCCACCAACCTCTAAATTCAAAGATGATGGGAACTGTCACTGCTGCATCACTGCAAAAAAAAGCCAGATTGGGATAGGAACCTTGAGCACTCAATCATTCCTGATACCCGATTGGCAGAGAAAGGTTTGTGTGATTTTGTGCCGACTCCTTTTCCCCCAAATTGCCTGGGAGGGTCGAATAGATGAATAAATGCTAAAAAGGAGTGCCCTGCATCTTATAATTTACTGTGTTCGTTAATGGTTAAGAACAGCATGGTAATGTAAAAATGTAAATCATAAAACATACACAATTTCAAATAAAGGAAAATGCCTGTGAAAGCACAGAGGATAGCTCCACAGGCGCGAGGCAGAGCATACGGGCTAAAGGGGATCCTCAGCAGTCTACAAATCATACTACGGTACCTCTGTTCAGACTGGGTCATAGCAGGAGATATAATTATTAAATGTGCTGCCCTTCACCTGCTGCTGCAGTTGTTGTGCATTATGACCAAGTGTATGTACATACTGTGTTTCAGTAAGGAAAGAGGTGCTTCTTAAAAACCACAAATAAACTTTATAAACAGATAAATAACAAAATATTGGTAGAACACAGTGCTTTAAATAGGCCGGTACTGTCCGGAACAGAGTACCAGCACTTTTTTATTTTGAGAGGGAGAGTACCGGCACTTCTCAAGAGAAATGCTATACGTTTAATCGGAGAGTACCGGCACTTCTCAGAAACAAGCAGGTACTCTGCTACAGAGTACCTGCACTTCTACTTTTCCATTTCAAGCACTGGTAGAACATACCATAATTTCTTATCTGAACTCCTTGCCTGCTTGTGGCATTGCTATATTTTGAGTCAACAGTTTGAATATTTACGTTCCCTTGTGAATGGTGGTAAAGCCTTAGCCTACCACTCAATTTACAGACTATAAAGTGTTGCTTACACAAGATGAAGTTAATAAAATAAATAACTGCAAATTAGTGGGTCAGGGTGTCTGCAGGGTGTTTTCCTCTGTATCCACACTGATAACATTGCCCTATGTCAAAATATTTTCAATCACCATACAGCATGGCCTTCATTTAGTAACGGGGCTTGCACCATCGATGCAACCCCCGAAAGGTGAACATTCGCACAGTTATTTTACCAAGATCAAAGATATCAAATAGAGGAAGCCCTATGGATCTTTGCCACAACTCGCACTGCTTTTGCTAGCTCTTTCCTAAGGGCTTGACAGATGCAGTAGAAAGAAAAAGGGGTTTAGAAAAGTGGTTTACTTTCTGAAATTTCCACCACTTTCCCTTCCTGTAGCCCCACCATCAGCAAAGGGCAAGAAAAGAGGTCAACTCTATGATGTCATCAGCAGATCAATCATTGTGTTATGTCACTTGCACTCCCCTGGCATTTCAGATGAGCTGACATCAACGTCCGAGAGGTTCGTTTGTTTAGTCTGCTTTAGTTTCCACATCCTGGTCTCACCTGGACACCATGCATGCCACCTTCTCAAGAGGCATTCTAGCACTCGCTAAACAGTTCCAAAAGTTATCGCACAGTCCCAAATGAGAAGTTGCGAACACCCATGAAGGCCAAGGGCCCAAAGAGCTCCACCAATGGGAATAGGGGTTGATACTTGATAAACACACACAAACATATCCCCTTATATACAAAGCTGAAAAATAAAACTCTGTGTAATTCATATATGGAAGATATAGTTCTCAAATTATCTGGTAAATATATATGTACCATCATATGTACCACCTACATATTGGCCATGTCAAAGGTATGTATACAGGGTCAAAGCTGAAGTGTATTTGGCCAACTGTGTCATTTTTAGCCCTGATACTAAATGATTCCACTTCCACATAGGATAATTTGCAGTACTTGAATTCCATGCTTCTTACTGCATCAGTGGCTGCACATGATCCTATGAGTGTTCTAGGACAATCGTCCTCCATTTTTTTTTACCTGAAACTAATGGGGCAGGTGACATTTAAAAAAGGCAAGAAAGATCTTTGCATTCAAAAAATAAAAAAATGTTTTTGTAGCAGACTAGCGAATAAGGTCAGTATGTTACATGGAAAGAACATTTTGAATCTCGAATTTCCTACTGATTAAGTGCAAAAATACCTTAAATATATATTTGTAATGTCTCTCCACTAACTCAGTCAGCTTCTTCCAAAGCGGCTAAAGGGAGTCTTTTGTCATGAAAATGGCTTTGTGGACTGTTAACATACACCTACTTATGAAATTAGAATTTCTCTTCACCCTTTTCCATCTAGTTAATCAGAAGCCATTTAAACCAAGAAGCAGTGCGTTTGTATGTTTTTTCTATCGCTCCTATCCCACCTTAGTAACTCTATGGTGGGAGCTATCTTGATCAATTACAAGACCGCACGTTCAAAACTGGACTGGAGGAGGCACCACAATCAGACAGATGTCCTGATATTGTTGACATAGCTTTTACACACTGTGTGCCTGACTTAATGGGATTTGTTGTCATTTTTAGAGTCCAGAACTTCTCACAGTTACACCCGACTTCACAGAGTACACCCTTCAAAACTTGCAATGAGTCAAACGAAATTTGTCATCTCAATGATATTTCAAAGATGTACTAGACATCTACAGATAAGGCAGTAGAGGTCTTGTGTAATGTGCAGGGCATGTGGTATCTATTCGAAAACCCTAGACCAACTCTAGGTTCTACAATGCCTTTTAAGACTCTACTGGTTTATGGGGTTATTGCTTGTAAAATTTCAAAGTTTCGACTTAGCGGGAAGGTTCAAAAGTAGCTGTAAGGAGATCCAACTGAGGGCGATATTAAATCTTGTGATTATGATGAAAATCGATGCATGTGAAACATTCATTACAATTGACATGATTAACTATACAACGCATAGCAGATAGCGCAAATAAAGCTATAAATCTTATTTACAATGAATTTTCCATTCTACCTTAAACCTTAGAAGCCAATTCTAAGCAAAAATTGGTACTTCGCACTGCTCCTTAATCCAGCTTAGTCACTACCGAACTTCAACACGAGTTGAAATGAAATGACTATTTTGACAAAAAGGAAAACAGATGTACCTCTTGTTCACTCAAAGCAACATGACATTTACCAAGGGGCATCAATTCCAGATCATGTTTCAGCACTTTGAACATTTTAAACTGTATGACCCATGTGCTTTACAAAGTCTTAAATTAGGAAACAATGTCCTTTGTTGGAAAAGGGATGTTGTTCTCTAAACGTTAACCAAAGTTCACATTTTTTTGGTCATATTGCCATAACTCCCAACGCAAAAGTTGCATATTGATTTTCCATTAATGTGAAACAATATTAAAAAAGGTTCAAGATTCATCACCCAACTCAAACGCAGATGATAGAGTGAAGAGCATCAAAAGCATGACTTTTTAGCATTCTCTGAACCTACGGTCACCAAGAAATGTCCTCTTTGTGTAGTAAAAGGTACCAGTGATATTATTGTTTTTTTTTTTTTTGCTTTACCGAATGTCATACACAAGGGTACGACCTTCGTAGTTGTTCATTACAGTTCCTAAGAGGATATAATTCCATATGTATTGTCTTTTCTAATGAACGCATGTTTGGGCCGCCAGAAGGTGTTTCCTTTGCTCTTCTCTTGAAAATATTGGAAGGCAAAACGAAGCACATATATTATTGTTTTCAGGAAGGAGGCTAGCCCAGTACACATATATTTGAGGAGTTGCAGGCCCATATCTCCAGTGTTATCACATGAGTATCTCTGATTAGTTCTTGAGGCAGTCATCGTTGCCCATTGCCCTCAACAGGATGGATGGCTTGATGAAGCCCCCTTGAATGTTTTGAGTCCAGTGGTTCGTGGTCCTCTGCAAAACTGTCTGGGCTCCCCTCTCCATCTAGGGAGCTTCCACAGCTGGAATTTGGGGACATCATGTTTTGAAGAAGTTCATCTTGGATTAAACCTGTGTCCTTGCTGACTCTGCCTCTCTGCCCACCTTCCTCTTCTTGATCATTAAGTAGTTTGGCCAGAAAATTGATGTACTTCATGGCTAAACGTAGGATTTCATTCTTACTGAGCTTTTTGTCCGGAGGGTGAGTAGGTATCAGCTTACGGAGCTCTGCAAAAGCACCATTCACATTCTGCTGCCTCCATCGTTCACGGCTGTTGGTAAAAATTCGTCGAACCACTTTTGTATGAGGACCTACTGAAGAAAGAAAAAATCATATTTTGAGAGAAGTAATGCTAAATAAAGCCTTAGTGGTTTTTCATGTTGTAGTGAATAGCTATGAAAATATATGGATATCATTTTTTTTTAATTTACATGGAATTTAATCAGTACGTCATCAGTTAGAAAGTCATTTTGTTTATGATTTTTCTTTCAAAAGTTAAGTAGATACTTTAATCATGAAAATGAAACATACGTTTTAGATCCTCATAGATCATATTTCTGAAGATATGCTCCGGGGCACTATAGGAGATGCCACGCTCAAAGACAATGGTCACTGAATTGTCCTCTGAAAGAAATCAGAAGATCTAAAAGTTAGATCTGAGCTTTTTCGCCAAATTTACTGTTTGGGGAAATCTGGTCAAGCCAAAATATTTTTTAGGATGCTCATATGAAGAGAAAATTCATTGAAATGTACTCATCATACATGGAGCAATGGTGTACGGCTTCTGGAATGGCCGATAGTGTTGCAGCCCCAAAATTAGGGCACTAGGTCAAAGCAGAGTAACACACTCCAGACTTCCCCTACACATCTCCCGATATGAGTCATAGTATATTTTGGCCCAGAATGAGGGTTTCTGTGCTGCCTTTCATCTGATTTGGTCTGGGACAAGTGTGGAAATGCATGGAGGGTTAATGCTTAGTTTGCGCATATGGACAATCAACACCAGCCCATTTAAAACACGATAGAGGGTATTGCGCATGCTCCACATCCACACATTTGGAAGTGAACAAATCCCAATTCTGAAACTTCTGAATTTCACAAGAAATTAGCTAATCAGGCATTCACAAAAAAAGTAAAGAGCAAATTTGCTAATTTCTTTAGAAATCAATACTCCAAAATAAGAAGGCACATTAAAAACCACAGCCATAATTACAGAATGAAGAAAACGTCATTGTAGCAATTATTTCATAGTTCTCCGTAATGGGTATCCAGTCACAGAATCGCTTGCTTCATGCAACAACGTAGTCGGTCAGTAAAGTGATATCAATCTTCAGTCAGTTGCCTGCCATTCTGCTAGGAGGAAATTGATTAACCTGAATTTTTAGATTATAAAATTGAGAAAATTGAGGATTTTAGTAATAAATTATTTTTAATGGAAATTTTTCATGATACCACCATTACAGAAAACTACTTACACCCTTAGAATGTGGCTTGGCTATAGAAGAATCTTAAATTAACTGGTAGGGATAAGCCATCGATGAGAAAAGGCATCTTTGGTCCATTCGTTCAAGTATATTTTGAACTGTGGCAGCCAACTTGCACATAAAGTTGGCATCGATGGGTGGCACATACGTTTAATGAAAGTTTCTCAAGAGCTAAGGAGATTGAATACCCATTATCACCTACACTGGGAATCACATTAATAAAAACAATATCACACTAGTAACCAGTTAGGATTATTCAGATCAGTGAGCGTAATTTGTGTACATTATCTCCATAATCAAATCGTAGCAGAATGGGGCACAGCATCAGAGACAAAAAGGAATATGCACAATAAAGTGTTAATTCATTTGAAAAAGATGGCAATGTGATAGACCACACATCTTTAACGAGAAGTTCTTATGATAGGGTCTGATGGGTCTTGTGACGCACTTGGGACACAATAAGTAGTCAATGAATTAGGTATAATTGAAGGAACATGAGCAACAATCAGTGAATATAGCACACAAGCTAGTACAGTACACACAGCAGTGTGAGAAGAGAGGAGTGTGGGAGGGACTGTTTCGAAGATTTGAGCTGATCTAGATTTGTATAACACTCATAAGTAATGTATGCACAACTGATGTAAAATGCTTTCTCTGGTCAATGGCCTGACTTCTCAGCTGCAATAACTTCTCAGGAGGAGCTGGACAAGGCTTAATGGGCTTCATTACACCTTTTGTGCAGGGATCGTAAGTGGTAAGTTGTGCGATCTTTGTTAACAATTACCGGGTGTTATTAAGTAAACGTAAATTTGGTATGCTGAGCAGCAAAATCTGCATGGTATTCCTGAAATAAAATAAAGAACAGGTACACTTTATCACACATGACACCCACCCGGGCTGTCAGATTTTATCAGCAGGAGGTGACTTCCAACTATCCCTCCAGAGCACATGCAATCAGGGTCTAAGTGAGTTGTACTTTAGTCTTTGAAGCTTTTATAAACTGTTGCACCTTGGTTTTCGTGCATCGGCCTTTGAGACTTCTGCCTAAAGTGATAGTCCTATTTCCTATAAAATATTCAGCATGAGCAGAGTCAGGTGTATCTCTTGAGAAACTGGACTTTTTTTAAGAAAATTGGGCGTGTATTATTATTCCATGATGGTAATGATCATGATTCACTTGACTAACATTCAAGAAGACGCAAACTCATGTGTACACCTACACTGATCGCGGCATAGGCAAGCAAACTTTCTGCTCCTCACTACAAATCAAGAACTAGGTGTGCACTACTGAACAGCAACGCATCTTCATGGCAGATTGTGTGCTATACAAAAGCCAAATGACAATAATGACAAGTGGCGAGAACTTCTTCCATACCTCCTTCGGTGACAACCTCGAGTTCATAGGGCCCGGATCTTCGCTTCACCCTGGTGTTGTTATTGAATATTGGGAAAGGGTCCGCGTCTTCGTAGTACACACTGCATCAACACACAAAAACATAGGATGGTCAGTATTGGTCACACGCTTCTACACATTTCAACAGCAGCATCAGTCACTTTTGTTCACAAGTGTACATCAGTAGTGAGGTAAGCTGTGTGATAAGGCAGAATCGGTGAACATCTCCATAAGTATTACTGTCTCCCCATATAATAATACTACAGAATCTGTAACGTTTGTTCGTCTTTTTCAATAGGTATTTTTTTAATTATTGATATGCTAAGCAATGACCAATCTTTCTCTTCTGCTCTTTAAGTATGAACTGGATGTCGGGTGGGGGCTATATCTGATGACAGACCGCCATAGACTGTCGCTGCAGTACCCCGACCCTTGGTGACACATGAAGCGGCTTTCTTTACTGCCCGTAGCAATGCTGCCTCATGCCTCTCCCCACCCCCCCAGGGGAACGACTCCTGAAATCTCAGCGAATACATTCAGGTGACAGTCATTAGTCATAAAGACATTTTTTTTTTTAAGTATAAACGGGATGTATGTTAAATTATTGCTCAGTATACATTTGTTTATAAACTGTTGTACTTTACAATTATTTTCAAAAAACATCTGCAATTGGGAGTTTGCATGCATGTGCCTACATGCATGCCAGCTGGTAAGGACTGCTGCAACCCAACACTGCCTTCCCGCGCCCATAATAACTCATCCCACAAACCGACTTCCCGTTTGCCTAATGGGTCTTCCTGTGTCCATAGGTAAAATGCTTCCTGTGTGCTATTTTCACCCCACAACATATACACGGTCTTCTGATTTACTCCTCATTTTAGTACCAGTGCTCCTGTATGCATCTGTTGTGAATTCATTTAGGATTTTTTGTCCCTGACACTTTGACAGAGATGTTTTATTCATTTGTGAAAAATCGTTCTTAGCGTCCTTCTCGTGTCCCTTCCAACCCCCACCCGTGCTGTAGTTCCCTTCCACTTAAAGATGGCTGCCACTTGGGAGCCATTTTATGACAATCGCTCGTGCCTGTATATCTGTTTGAAAGTATGCAGCCCATCTGTGATCAATGGTCCAGGTAAGGCATTTTTGATAGGTCACACCTCTACTGTTCTCTCCCTTCAAATGTTCCAAGTATTTCCCTCATGACATGCCATCATGTATTTATACGAGTCTGGTGCTCTGATATGTTAAAGTTAACATAAGAGGCCTTTATGGCATTTTGGTCGGATTAGAGGTGCTAGTAATAACAAACCTAGCTGGTAATATTCTATTTAAGGTAACAAGTTAAAGCAGCATATACAAACAAAAAGTGATGGGTGGAATGCTTTAATTTTTCTCATATACTAGTAATTACTCTGAGTCACATTCCATCCAGTCGTTTTGTTGCTCACTGTGTCATTCTGGACCGGAACCAACCTTAACCAAGCCAGAGGGCAGTCCAACCCTAAACTGCCAGGCCACCTTTGTTCAGTGTGTGAACAAGAGGGTCTCATCAGTGAGGTGTAACTTGAGAAACCTTTTGGCACCTTGAGCATGGGACACACCCGACTCACTGACAAAAACAAACAAAAAGTGTGAAAGATGAGATGAATCAATTAACCTTAACCAAAAGTTATTACTGCAGGACATATTCCATTCTATTGGTTTTTTTTTGCTTGCGAACTGTCAATGTTACAATTAAAATATGCGCAGAAAAGTCTTGTATGATCTATAACAAAGGCTGGTAATACATTTTGCGCTAATATAGCAGTTACCCTATTTGTCTGGAAGGTGGTGCAGCAGAATTCCCAGTTCAACTTGTATCTAACTAAGAAGGAATTCAGGACATATGTTCATACTGGGTTATGGTAATCGATGACGTGAGAATTACAATGGCGTGTCTGGGCAGGGCTTTAACTGTGCCAGCTCCCTCCGGGTCTCAGACCAGGGAGTAATTAAAAAACAGACATTGAAAGGGGTCTCTATCGGGCTCCATGTCCCTAACGTTACCTGCAAAAACACAGATCGATTTGTGAGCAATGAATGTAAGAAATGTTAAATTAATCCACCTCAGCGATTTAGTTACTGTTTGTATTTCACATGTTTTACTTAATCCTGCATTTCCTAAGAGTGTTAGCTATTTCCTAGACGTTATTTTTCTGTATTTTCTTCCCAGAATGTTGTCTTTCTGAAATTGTTTGCGTGTAGCACATTACTCTTGTATAGTGCATACTTGAACTGAGTTACCCTTGGGTGCTGATAAAGGCCACAATTTAGAGGTCTAGAGTTGAGGCTGAAGGCAGCGAGAGGTTTTCAGAGTCAGTGGGGCAAAAAGGGGTTCAGAATACATGGCCATACAATCTGTGGCCTCTCTGCATAGCACACACAACAATGTTCTTGTATTCCAGTTGCAATTTTGATTTTGTTTTAATGTGTGTGAAGAATGTACACAGTTGTCAAAATATTGACAAGGTGAAAATAAAAAAAATATACAATGCTTTTGGGTGACTGGGTGCGCTGTGTGTTTGGGGGTTGATGGAGTGAAGCAGATGTAAGGAAGTGCATTCAGGAGAGAGTGAAAACAGGATGCTGAAGAGTAAAGAGATCAGATTTTTAAGAGATCAGATTTGAGATTGGCAGATAGATGAGATGTGGAGAAAAAAAGTGTGTGCATGACTAGCACAGAATGAACATAACAGGAGTGATTGAGAAACTCTGAAGACCACCACCCCTTACAGGCCTCAGCATTGTTCAATCCACATTGTTCAATCCACAGTCTCTCATTCTCAGATCTGCAAGAAAATTATTATTCCTCACTTATCTTAAACAGCTAACACCTACGGACAAAGCCAATAGTCCTGGGTGTTTTATGTGTATGTCAGTTGTTGTGTTATGTGTGGATGCAATATCGTACCTCAAAGGAACCAAAATACTGGTTGGGCGGCACACTATGGGAATCACAGAAATGTAGTTTGTGTTTAAGCCACGTCCTTAACTACATACGCCGTGCCCCTTTTAGAGACCCCTAAATATGTATCTGTTGTTAAAGCCCTTTGTATGTGTAAACCGCCTGCTAACGCACATGGGCAACTCCTGACAACACAGTGACCATACAATCTGCGTGTCCATGGACAGTCCTTGAACCCTTAGCGAATCAAGGGTGTTATGGGCTCTAATGCAAGAAAGGAATCTTGCCCACCACCCCATTTTAGCAGTTACAAGAAATAGCTCGAATTGTGCAACACTGGGCCCCTCACGCCCCTTGACCCGGTGCCACTGCACCCGCCGCACCGATTGTAGCACTTCCCTGTCTGTCGCTGTGCTAGCAATCGGACTAAATCATGCACATCAAAGTATTCAGGTGTTCTTTAAGCCGAAATTTGCGACTGACCCTGCTGTATCCTAATGCATCAGCTGGGAAAATGGATGTGTTACTCGAAAAGTACTGGGTTGAATCCCGGCAGCACCAGATCAAGACCCTTTCCTTCTGAAGTGGATGCACTCTGTAGCAACACGCGCTGCTGACGTCTGCACAGCGCGTGCTAAACAAATGGTCCCTGCTATCTTCACGTGCACCATCTATTGTTCTTAAAAGCAGCGCGCTGGCAGGTAAAAGGCGGAAAACTTGAATACATTTACATTGGACATGAATGTAACACCTGCACTTCTCTCTGCCCCGCCCCCGAGCACACCCACTAGCCAGGCAGGCTGAAGCAACTCAAGATTAGCCAGGTCCTTGCTACCCACTGCACCCCACCCACGCAAACCCTGACGTATGCACGTCTCTTCTACCCAGTACACACCAACCACAACCAATGCATGTACTTATCCCTGCTACCCAGTATACACCACTAACACAACCCCTTGTATATTTCCGTCCTTGCTACCCAGTATACACCAACCTTACATCACCCCGGCGTACATCGTCCTCCCCTATACCAGTACACACCACCCACGCAAGTCCTTGCGTCTCCCTGCCCCGCTGCCCCTAGTACCCAGTACACACCAATCACGCAAGCCCTTGCATACCTGTCTGTGCAACCTAATACACACCACCCACACAAGCCTTTGCGTTTACTAGTCCCTGCCACCCACTACACATCACCCATGCAAACGCTTGCATGTACCAGATGCTGTTGCCCAGTACACATCACCCACAGAAGGGTGTGGGGGCAGAAGAGGGGAGGTTTGGCGAGAGACATGGGTGAGGAAGGAAGGAAGGAAGGAAGGAAGGAAGGAAGGAAGGAAGGAAGGAAGGAAGGAAGGAAGGAAGGAAGGAAGGAAGGAAGGAAGGAAGGAAGGAAGGAAGGAAGGAAGGAAGGAAGGAAGGAAGGAAGGAAGGAAGGAAGGAAGGAAGGAAGGAAGGAAGGAAGGAAGGAAGGAAGGAAGGACGGACGGACTTTGCACTGACCTGTTGCCCGTGGGCAGCGGCTGGCTCAGGTTGTACAACATGTTGACTCTGGTGGCTGCCTGCAGAGGGGACGCTACGGGGGGGCTCAGCTGCACCATGCGGGCTTCGGCGGGGGGCTCTGCGGGGGGAGCAGGCAGGGCGCTCAAGGGCAGTGGGATCGGGGGTCTGCACAGCTCGGTGGTCTGCACTCTCTGCATGCCTCCTACCCCCGTCTCTCGAGCTCTTATAGGCTGAGAGCCCCCCCTCCGCACCAGCTCGATCACAGGCACGGCCCGGGCGGGGGAGCGGGGGGTGCCCGCCTCCTCGGAGCCGCCATTCATCAGGACGCTGCCGCTGCTCCCCGGGGACCGGGGAGCTCCTCCCTGTCTCTCGTCGGCTGCCCCCGCCCCCAGAGCACTCGTGCTTTCCGCTCTCCTCTCGGAAGGATCGTGACCAGGGGACGTGACATCCCGAGCTTCACTTTTCACCTTCTCCATCATCCTAAGAAGGGGTAAACAAAAACATACACGTTCAGTGCCAAATATCTCGGAGAACAAAACAGACAGGGAGCAGATTGTCAATGCATCTGACAGGGGAAAAGATACTTTAACAAGAGATGAGAACATGCAGCCGGAGGAAACAAGTGGAAAAGAATGTGCCCACCACAGAGACCGCAGCAATAACAAAGTGACATCTGGATCAGAAGCAGTCACGACTGGAGATGTCTCGCGCTGTCTTTAGCCCGACGTCCTGGACACGTATCTAGATGCTTTACATGGGTTTTTAGTATATTACCTATGAAATATGAGTATTTAACATTCCACTCTCTCGCACGACACTGTGTGTTGTCATATGCGATGTATGCAGAGAAGCGAGCTGCACTGTGCGCATGCCTCCATGGCAAGCGCCTTATGGCTATTAACGGAGATGTCGAGATGAGCCCGGCTGCATCGTCTAAAGTGCTACAACGTAACGCCTTATTCTGCAGAGCTGCGTTTATTTGTTGCAACTATGTTTCAAAATTAAATCTACAATAGGATGCAAGAGTGTTTTGTGTGTTTATTTACACAGTAACGCTTTGTTGTTTTTTGAAATGTTTATTGTGTTTTTAACGTTAGTACATGCAATATTAGAGAGCATTCTAGCTAAGTGAAGGACCCCATATTGTGCGTCATGGGGGTAGATTAACATTTAACAAAAGTATTGAAATTAAGAAGCAACCCACTTGTTTTTCTATGAGGAACACGATTGGTCACATCGTAGGCTGAGCTCCCGCTGCGTCGATATGTGTGGTTCCTGCACGAAAATAATGAAATAACGAGACGGATGAAAGAGCGAGTCAGATTAGACCATCTCAGCCTTTCATCCCTTTCAGAAGTATCACTCTGTTCGGTATTTTTCAAAACTGTGTTTTTATGGGGTGTGCGCTATGCCGGTGACGTCATGATCAAAGCGCTAGGACTGGAGTATAAAGGAGAGCGCACCTGCACCCCGTTTCCTGAACCATTCTAATGATGTTCCCCGAGTCTTCTGAAGCGGGCCTTTCTTGATAATAAGGTCCAGTATTTGCCACGGGGTCCAAGTCAGTTTATTTCACCAAGCCCCCAAACCACAAATGGGTTTATGGAAGGGCTTTTGGGCGCACGTTTCACTTTGAGGCTTCCGAGTACACCCATTAATGGCAGGAAAGTGAACACATATTCACCAGGAACGGCTGGGGCTGCTAAAACCAGCGGTCGCCCTCGGTTGTCTTGTACAGCACTGTGCGAGCCATGTTTTGATTTGCTGGGTTATGTTGTCTGAAATCATGCTCTGGGTAAGATGGTAGGTAGTATTATGCTTATTTCACGCTAAAGTGTGTTGCGATGTTATCTTAGAGCTTGTGTTGTGTTTTGCTGCTATGATAATTATCCTACAATTTATTCTGGTTTGTTGTTGTGTTCTCTTTTGCCGTGTTATGCTGTTTTTCTAGGTTATACTGCCCTTTGTTCTTTTGTCGTGCTTTGGGTATGTTATGCGTTGCTGTGTTGTGGTGTTTATGCTATGCGACACTAGGCCGTTTTGCAATACTCTGTTCTGTTATGCTTTGCTGCTGTGTTGTGTTATGCTAATATGGTACCTTGCTGTTTTCCCAGTCCACGTAATGCTATGTTATACTATTTGGGCGTACAACCTCACTCCATGTTGTCTCAGCACTGTGTCCCCCAAGCCAGGGCTTTATTTGTACTGAGGGGTGCATTCTGGGAGTCGTCATTGTGGTCTGCTTCCATTGAACCAATCAGACAAGCGCGCACAACGGCAAGCATGTGTAAAGGCAGAGCCCGGGGTGCGAGGTTGTGACACTGCGAGTGACGCGTGGCATACCATACCCCAAGACAGGTTTTATAATGTGGGGTTAGGTCACCAGTAGCGTATGGCGGATGTGTTATGTTCTGCTTTGTAGGCACCGTCTCTTTTTCGTGATTATTTAACTTGTTTGCATATTGAAATCAGGAATATGTGTTGAAATCAGGAATATGTTACAGGTGTAAACTGAGCCGGCAATACCACGTGTTCAGATTTGTGCATTAGAAGCAGAGGCGATACATTCAGTGTGCAACTGCCGGGCGTTAACAGCAAGAAGCTGCATTTTAACCTGTATCTGCTGCCTTGCACTCTTTCGTCCCCCTCCAGAACTGGCAGCGAAGCCCTGTCCGCTTACAGTTACTGAACACAGCACTAAATGCCAATTCTTCATGTAGCGATTAACATATTACATGTGCGGAAATGGATTGCACGATGTGGCAAAAGCTGATCTATTGAAATGTGCACTTCGTGGTTTAAAGGACCCCGTCCATCCCTCCTTCGGCGCCTCCGTCCGTCCACATATACCTGTCTATCCCCCTATCTTGAGGTATATTCATCTGTCAGTCTGTCGATCACCCCGTCTATTAATGTCCCCGCCTATCAATCTACCTGCCTTTCTGCCGGTCGGTTTTTAATCTAATTATCATTTCAACCACTCTGTCTCCTCCACCAAATATTAGATCAACATTGCAACAAAAACTTGGCCAAAAATACGGACGATATCCCCGATGTTACAATTGACCTTAATCAAAATGTTGACAAAAGGAATACCGTAAACAGTGCATTATTGAGTTAATGGCCGCTAACACTGGTGGATATCACAGCTGCACAGTAGGATACCCGTCACTGATGCTTGTCATGCACACTGTGGGGTGCGAATGCTGCTCATCTGAGTTTGTACAAGGAAGGGCCGTTTACCAAGAAGACGAAGCGGTGGCTGGGACAGGGAAGGAGATGTGATAACGCTGCAGGTTATCTACCTAGTGATGGGAGTACAGACAGACGCGGTGTGGAAAACATTCGGAAAGCAGTACTTACTACTAACATTTCATACACTGTACCTTCAATTCCTACTTGCCACTACCTCGGGACTGCCCATTGGTGGACGAATAGATCCTCTTACCCCAACAATAAAATACAGTAAAACAACCGTGCATCGCTCTGCAAATAATGTAATGACCGTGCACATCCGCCAATTGTGTGCGTTATTGTTTTCACTGAGCCTAAATCAAATGCCTCGGAGGTTTGACCAAAACCCTGGAGATCCGACCGCTGCCGCAGCGCCCTCCTGCCGCCTCGTCCATGGCAGCGCCGGGAATGAGCCCAGTGCATCCTCAGTCTCTCTCCGGCCCCTAGACACGCACGCAAGCACGCAACGCGCGCGTGCGGCTGATGCGCAAACCAAAGGAAGCGTTTCTTTGGCTCAAAGAATGCACACGGACGCGTAGGTTACGCACAACGTGCACCCGCGGACTCCGACAGGCTGGGCTTCATGTGACGCAACAACGCCCCCGCCGTAAACCCCAGTTCACCAGGTACAAATGTTATTATGAGGCAAAGGTACATAATTTGGGGTTGTGGATATTTAAATTCATTAAAAAAAACAAGAGATTATCGATTGAGAGAAAGTACAATTGAAACCTAGAAACACAAATTAACGCAGATTCCAAACAGACTTTGCTTCAAGTAGCTTAGCGTACACCCCAAAAAACATGAGCGCCTGGGTCATGAGCAAAATGTATAACTGTCCCACTGGAATTTCCACCAGGATACAAGGCTGCGTGTAGCAGGTTAAAGATATTTTGTGACAGCAGCAGTGTGTCAAGCATTATTCTGTGCCAGCGGAGCACTTTAGTCATGTTCCTATAATACACTTTCAGGTAGTCTTACACAATTATGTGAATTAGCCCTAAAACATGAAATGGAAATAGTAAGGGGATACTAACACAACTGTGCCCGTCTTGCTTCCTTTTTTTTACTTTGAGTTGGACACATGGCGGCGATTCAGAAAGGAACGTAAGCGTATATAAGAGAGTACTCATGTAGTAATACTCCTGTATCCATAATTGCTTCTGTCAAGCGGCCACTAATTGTTTTCAATGTCAAGACACCATGGCTCCGCCTATATGTTTTATTTTTAGGGTTATATTTGACGGGTTCTGTCGCCCAAGAGGAGGGGGAGAAGGAGGGGGTGTGTGTATACATATATATATTTTTTTGTTGCTGTGGGACTCTTCCGCCGTCCTTGTGCCGAATTCACTTGCTGTTTGCCCTTTGGACATCTACTGAGAAAAGCTCACAGGATTCCAGTTATGCCTTGAAACTGGTTAAGGATGTCCTTGGGTGTCTATTCGCTGTGCGTGGCATTATTCTTTACACACACAAAAAATCTCGGTTTTCCAACTTGAGGCAATGTGAAAAAACAATCCATATTCATGCAGCGGGATCCAGGAGAAACAATTTATAACTGGGCAAGTGGAATGTTTTACAGTCTAAAAGCTAACAGGCAGTGGGTGTGGCCAGTTGAAAGGCGCTAAGGGCATAGGGGTAGGAGGTCTGTGACGTCTGGAGAAAGGTCGCCAATATTATATCTTTCAGTCTATCCAGCGCCACCACCTTCCCAGGCGCTAGACTCAGACTGCCAGACACATGGGCGCCCTGGCTGCAAATAAAGGCCTCGCTGCGCCTCACGACTGGAGATGGCGAGGCGCCCAAAGGCCCTGGTCTCCAACCACGTGGCGCACTCTGAGCTGTCAAATGCACAACACCCTAAACATTGATAAAAATGCAAAACGTGGCCATGTTAAATTATTCCCAGACATCAGGATAGAAAAATTATGAATATATTTGCCTGTATCTGTCAGAAAACAAGTTCTGGTTACACGTTTCACTCAGTAAAATTAGCACGTGTCCACAGTCGTAGATCAAAGGAAACCGTTTGGTTAGAAGCACTCTTGATATGTACAGTGTCCAATGGGAGGCCCTTCACTGTGCCTGTGGAGGTCGGAAATGTGCATTCTGCATGAGAAGGAATGCCCAGTGACGTACGAAGCAATTAACTGAATAAATGAAACTACATGCCATGGTCAATGCAGACACCACTACTGCAAACCTGGTATTATGATGAGATATTTTATACTTAGAAGAATGCACGCAATCGAGTAAGTTCGTCTGTTATGTGAAGTATCGCGGATTCGCATGTCGACATTTTGAGCGTCTCGCTGCCTTCAGAGTATTTTTACGAATATGGGAGGATAAAGCAATGTTCGGTGGTTGAATTTGTTCATAACATTAATCACTATAAATACATTTGCAAATAAACACACACACCTTGCAAAGAAAGAAATGAACGAGGAGAATGCTTGTAACGTTTTTAGTTTGTGAAAGAGTGAGATGGACAAAAATATACATTTTCATTGCACCCCAAATTCAAACATACACTCGTTGTTTCGAATTTTGAGGATAAGACGTCATAGAGCGTCAAAAGCGAATGCAATTAATCTCTTAACACATACTGACAAAGACTACAAAAAAAACGAAAACAAGAAGGTAAAACACGGTGTACCTTTTGATATCCCAGGCAACACTTGCGCATACCTGGACATTTAGGGAAACAAAAAGAGGGATTGGGGGATATTTGCATTGATATATATATATATATATATAATAACATCTCACACACACACCAGAAATCACTGAAGAGTGAATATACACACTGTACACGTACTAGCTAAGAAAAACTAAAAATAAGGGGCTCCCCATCACCGGCCCCGCGGGCATTTATCCAGTTTTTTCCATGCATCCTTATAGTAATTTATAAAGGGACGCTACATACTCTTGAAATTTAGTGGCATAGCACTATACCAAAGAGCTGAAAAAACAAATATTCACACATTTGACTTATATGGTCTCCCTTATTTTCGATCTTTCTTCTAAGAATAGGTTACTTGCCTGGACGAAGAATACGGTGTCATCTGACAGCTTCACGGCCGATGTTTCCAACAGCACTTCACTGCGCCCCCGGTTGTGAACTTGGCACCGCCAACTCCATCACCTGCAAGCGCCCTTTGAAGTAGAGGGGCCACCCGTTCACTTCTCGTTCTTACGAGAGCTTGCACCGCTTTATGTCTTGGAAACGCTTAGAAGCAGGCGAAGCCCTTCCCTTGCCAGAGAAGACCTAGTCGTCCTTCCACGATTTATGTCAAATTATAACTGCAAAAAATAACGAAATTGTAACAACCCGGACGGAATTGCTGTTAGAATCCAAATCCCAGGAATGTAGACCAGGGAACTCCATCCTCTAGACGTTGATAGGCAACGTCCCTGCGGAACTCCCGTTTTACTACATATTTATGGAAAATGTCAGATCCCGTTTTTCCTGCGGTGCCTTCTCCTCTCCATGGGCTTTGACGATGGGAAACGAAGGCGATGAAACGAAATCGACGAAAAGGCCGCGAGGGGCGTCGAAAGAGAGACGGGCCTCGTGACGCGTCCGGCCCTTCACGCACCAAACCCTGAAACAAGAGCGCGGGCCGGGGAGGCTGCGCGTGCAGTGCTCACCGTCGGCTTCTCATTGGCGGCAGCGCTGGCGGCCATCTTGTGGCCTGTCCAGGTCGGCTGCGCAAGCTGGTGCGCGCTCCCGCTCGCCGGAGGTGGCCGAGAGGCGCGCAGCTACGCACAGCCTGGGCTGCCCGCGTGGCCTCACGCCCAGCTCCCTACTTATTATGGAGGGAGAGGAACACTGTTGCAATGTGGCCGGCAGAGATAAGGAGGCACCCCCGGCCCGCCTGCCCCGATAAGCCTCTAAACCCATTATTTATGAAATGATTCATTATTATTTGGCAATTTTATCGAGGTGCTGGCGGTGAGCGGTGGGGGGAAAACGAGCGAATATTGCACAGCTATATTCCTAGGAATATTTTTGGATTCTATGCCTGGTGGGCATTTTTTTCTCTGCACGGTGGCGCTTGGAAACAAAAATGCACAATGCCTCGCCAGCGTATGGGTTGTTCTAATTTTATTTTTTCACATGAAGGTTATTGCGTACTGATCCTTTTTTTCTTCCTTTATACTAAATATTGAGCACCTCCTGCAGCATTTAATTAAATTTAATGAGCCAGAGGAAATTACTTCGAGATGCCACCATACAGACATGATAAACAAAGCAGACGAAGGAGGATTTTGCATATTATTTTTCTGTCAGACCGTTTTTCTAGTCTTTTATGTATTTATTACTGATTTTTTTTTTAACAAACAAGGGTCTGGGAGATGACATTTTTAGCAGGATAATCCCACTGGGTTTCCAGTTTCCTCTCTATACTTCCCTTGTGCTAAACGCCAGATACATAGTGCAGTAAAAGTGGGCCGAGATTATAATCCGTTATTTTGACAAGAATGCACAATCTATATAGCATGTAAATAAAACATCTGTAAACCACTGGGAGAGCCAGTCGGTCTCTGTATTACTGTGGGCATCTTAAGTACACGGTGTGTGTTGGCTCTTGGATGGGAGGCGGAAGTAGCGGAAAAGCAAAGGCAGGGGGCTATTTCCTTAATAACTGCGCGAGGACCCTCCATAGGACACGAATCGCCAACACTTCCGGTGGTTTCTGAAAAGGAAGTCATTATCTAAGAGAGCTGTAACAGCGGCTGACGCAATGCGTTTGCAAATAAGACACGAGACCCTGTGAGATGTAAGGTGGGGGTGTAGAAGTCTGGTGAATTGGGGAGGAATATGGGATGGCGGCGTCTTCGTTGAAATATCAATTACATTTTTAGTCAGGGTATACACCCTCTTAGGTCAGAGGCACAAGGGCATTAGGTCGGTTTGAAAAGTTCCCCCACCCTCCTTCGTTCGTCCGACCACCTCACTAAGGAAACCTCTGAAACCTTTTACATTTCTTCAGAATACCAAGATTTGGTCAACGGCTATTGTTACCACGCCTGAGGGGAAAAAGACAGGTGTTGGCATATATTAATGCATGTATTAATTCGATCACGTAATATATCTGAGAGACTACAAGCTCCCACTGCAGGCTCGTCACCTATTGTCTAACTACAAACACGTTTTGATATCAAACACTCTTGTAATAAGAAAATGGTTCATCTAGTCACGTGTAACAAAGATTTACAGGCGAGTAGCGATGCACATTAGTCCGCATCGCCCCTTGTAGCTGGACTGTAACTGTAAGCGCCGAACGCTGTCTCTCGTTTTCCACGAAGGCTCCAAGCGCTGAAGGAAATGTTCGTGGAACAAAACGCGCCACTCTGCAGCCATATTGTTTCCAGTGAGACAGATTCCTGGCTGCAAAGGGTATCGCGCTCCTCGGTGGGAAACCACGGAAAATAACTGTTTACATCACACTAGTTCCTGTTATGTAATTCTCCAAAACAGCACCGTAGACTCCACAAACTCACACGGCTGCAATTCAAATGTCGTACTATACAGAACCAATCCTTCGGTTTCACATTTTGACGTGCACCTTATGAATGTCATAGGCGCAAGAAGGGAATATGCTGCATATATTTTCGACTTTCCACTATATTTATTATATTTTTTAAATTCATTTATGTTGCCCTCCTTGAATTCATTTTTATGCTTCATCACCTTAAAATCGGATGACAATATGAGCGGTTTCCAAATTACTTTTGATAGATGCACAAATGAAGTTTATGCATTTTGCATTTTATTCTACCTATACACGTACATTTGCATTTTGCAAATTCAGTTCTCTCTATGTACCATTTGGGGAAGTCATATATGATAAGGAGGGCCAATGGAAAATCCTTTTAGTGGTAGTGACTTTACCCTCTGAGTAGGAAATTGCCACACTTGCCATGTAATCCACAATCTGTTGCATCATCTACCTATTATTTTGTGACTATTTCTTGGTTAAACCAACCAAAAGACACGTGGACTGGTGCGCCTTTGGTGTAACACTATATACCTGTCCCCCTTTCATCAGCTGACCGCTGAGGAAGTGGCAGTGACGTCCGGCTGCTTGGCTCTGTGTGACCAGGAGCTCTGGATGGCATGTGGTACTGATGGAACAAGTGACGGCTGCAGGGCCTACCTCAGCACCATGAAGGTGCTCAGCTGGCACTGGTGAGCGGATGGTGGGAGTGGTGAGCCAGGCCGATCTCTACATAGTTTTTTTAAATCCAGTAACGTAGCAATGGTGCCATAGGCCCTGGTGCAAGCAAGGAAAATGGCTCCTTTGACTGTAGTTCGGGTAGTAAAATACAGCATTGTTACAGGTCAATGGGCCCTGGTGCTACTGTACCTGTTGCACCAGTGGAAACTACCCCTCTTTTTAATCCCCAAATATGTTTACCTTATAATGCACACAATGTAAGCATTAGTCATCATTCCTTATAGCTGTGCACAAAGATAACATGGACATTTATGATGAAGGATGAGAGCAGAAAAAAGGCTTTCCTGCCCATGGGCCACCATCTTTAATGGATGCTCGCTGATGCCGCGCCAGCGCTAGACGTAAATCGCCACAAGGCACTTCCACTTCCGGAGATGAGAGGCCTGGGGAACCAATGCACATTGGTTGGTCTCGCATGCTGGGCTTCTTTGCCTTCTTTCATTCAAATATTCCTCTTAGTGAAAATATCTGTAATATATTCGGTTTAACTTTCATTGTTAAGACAATTGATTACTTTCCTTGTGATGCTTCACAGGTTAGTCCCACAATACACTTGAATAGAGCACAGCACATGCACTAAACGCAGCTCAGACATGCTTTAAATCGATGCCATGCAGCCCTGACAGCATTCGATGCCCACACAGCCTCCTAAAGAGTATATTAGACAGAACTGTACAAACCAACAGCACAGGGCAGACATGCTACATCATTGGGCGTAAATGCTTAAAATGGTACTTAACGACCAAATAGATAATAAATAACAACATACAAGAACTACTAACACAAAATATTATAAAGAACACCACACATGCATCCTTCACTGACACAGATATGCCACGTAGATGGGTAAAACCACCAGATTCATCCATCACATTGCCCAATATCAATATGCAACAGTGCACGACTAAACACATTTTAATAACATCCACTCAAGGCAATCTAGAAAAGCAGGGAGATCATTTATTGTCCAAAGCCAGTTCTAATGGGTTACTCCTTTAATGGGCGGGGTTTATTCTCAACAATTGATTTTATATTTGTGTCAATTAATCATGCTCCAAGAATCAGGTCGTTCCATATTGGTGACATATCTTTGAGTGATCACTTCCCACTGTGTACTACAATTAAAGGATGGACGAGTAGTTCAAGTATAGGAAAAAACTGTCCCCTGGCTTTAGAATCAATTGTACTTGATAGAATTAATGGTTTTACTTTGAAATGGTCTATGATTGATCCTGAAGGCGTTATAAAAAATGTAGTTAATAAGTGGAAAGCAGCTTTTGATATATGTTTAAATGAGTTAGCAACCCCCGGTAGTATCCTCAAGTCTTTTGTATTAATCTGTAGCGCTGTGAGGGAGGCCCTCTTTGTACAAAAACATTGCAAGGTAAAATCAACAGGGTGGTTTGATTCGAACTGTACCAAGGCACATCTGAAATTAAAAAAAGCACTTCATATTAATCCCAGAAACCAGGACGCCATAAGGGAGGCTAGGAAAATTATAACCTAGACATTAAAGAGAGGAAAGCCAGCCTAAAAAAGGAAGCTTGGGAGTCCCTTCATCTGGCTGCCTTAAGCAGGGACAGTAGTGCCCTTTGGAAGGCGGTTAAAGCACCATACCTGAAGCATCATGTGGGCCCCGCTATCGAGACTGCCATCACAGAGGACCAATGGGTCGTGCACTTCACCGAGGTGTTCAAGAGGGTTGGTCACACTGATAATAACTTAGGCAAATCACTACTAATTAGTAATACAGAAAATATGGACCTCCAATTTACTCTGGAGGAAGTGTCAAGGGCGATCTCGGTTACTCGAGGAGGGAAGGGTCCAGGACCCGATGGTGTCCCATGTGATTTGTTTAAATCAAACTTAACTTTATGGGGGCCAATTGTAACACAAGTAGTGAATGCAAGCTGTTTAGCACCTTTCCCGTCAACCTGGGTAGAGTCAATTATTGTCCCCATTTTTAAAAAGGGAAATCGCCAGGATCCTAGATGCTATAGACCTATTTCTTTACTAGACTCTATGACTAAAATACAATAGAATTGGATCTGGACCGCTGTCCTCTTTTCCAGTGCTTATGTGTTTGCACTTTGCGGTGTAGGGTAGCCACAAGACTAGAGCATATAATCAGCTCAGTCAGGGTATAAAGAATATTACTTGTTTGTCATGAAAATATTTTTCTTAACTGTTCTCAAAAATATTGACACATTTATGTTTTTAATCACAGACACAGTTCTCAGAGGGCTTGTTATTTCAAGCAGGAATTTAGGCTTTTTGAAAAATCCCAAACATGCTGCACCTCTTTTTGCGACTTTAAGCCAAACTGAAGGCAAGTTAAGAAAATAGCGGGATGTTCCTAAAAAAACGAGGCATCCCTTTCATTATAAGGATTGTGTACAAGTTTCTTGCCAAGTACGACATGGCATAAGCTTAACACAAAGTATAATAATACAGGAAGTAAATCAAATCAAGTGAGAAGGGCTTAAATTAAGTCCTGCTTTATATGGTCCATAACATTTGATCGACTCAGTAGGCAAACACAAGCCATAATATTCAATTCATTGTTTTTAGGATACTCCAAGAAATATTGATTCAAGCTTCATATCTAGAAAATCATCTTTATTGATAATTCTTGCATAAGACAGTCCAGCCAATGCCTTTCATCCTGTACAGGGCTCTGAAAATATAAACATAATAATTACACTTAAAATGTTTATTTACAAAACAATTATTTTGGCATATGCAATATATATACATACACAAAAGTTATCGAAAATTAATGCGACGTATTTCTACAAGAGAGCCTGGTTCCTATATTTTTTGCGATGATCCTACACATTTTTCGATTTCTTGTTATGTTCACCCTTTTATAAGTCATCCATTTATTCATCCAGCATAAATTTCGAGATTTCCCATACATCATTTCACAATCTAAGAAAGGACCTTTCATAACTACCATATCCTTAAAAACAATTTAAGACCTATTACACTGCAGTAGATTCTTCATCATTACTTTCTACATACTGATGTTTCATTTAATTACAGTGGGTCTTTTTTATTTAATATTTTTTATATTTTATAACAAGTGTAGTGTAATCAAACAGGGATTTCTAGTTACTACTGTTGCAAATATCTAATTTACAGAGTTTTGCCACCTAATGTACTTCTTATTGAATTTTCTCTACACAGACATCATTAAAGTATTAATTAAATACTAAGTGTGAGAAAAAGTCCCTAATTACAATAATAATACTCATAGCGCCAGTATGTTGTGCCCCCCTGCATGCATCCCCAAGCTGAGAGGGCAGACTCGTAATTAGGCCCTAAGCATCATCTATTATACTGCCAAAGATTGCAACTGTCTCCTTCTTACCCTGCTTTGTTAGACCAGTCCTCCAAACAAAAGGCAACCTAAAAATAATAAAAAATACCACTGTCCAATTTGCCAGCACAAAATTACACAATGCGTGATAATAATGCCACTCTAGTCAGTTACTTACTTGTTTTCAACAAAGGCCCCGATCAATCGGACTGCCAGGTTCTGGATTACCCCTCAGAATCACAGCATTGCTCAAAAGAAATCACTAATAAAGTGAGTTCCTGAAGTGGACACATGACAGATCAGGCAATATTCAGCACCATCTAGAAATGATGTCCTAACCCATTATATTCATACTTCCAAAACCAAAGAACATCATCAATGACAATCATACGGAAACAATTACAAATTAAGGAATCTCTAAAGCTCAATGAAAGAGGGAAATAACCATACACGATTAATTCAAGACAGAGCGTCAGCATAAAGTCCAAACACCATCTATATAGGACTACTCCTGAATTTAGTTTTAACATGCTCTGCATTTACCATGATGCATTGGGGAAGATTGAGTGCTGGGTTGTGAGTATGTAACTATGTTGTATATGTGTAAGCAATTGTTTTTGTAAATGAACATTTTAGTTGTAATTATTGTGTATATATTTTTACAGCCCTTATGAAGTCCTAATACAGGACAAACACGATGGCTGGGCTAGCTTATCAATGTGTATTCAGAAGATACAAGAATGATCATGTATCAATAAAGATGATTTTCTACATATGATGATTGAAGGCCTTTTTCTTCGGATGATCCTGGAAGCAATGAACTGAATATTGTTGTTTGTGTTTGCCTACTGAGATGATCAAACCTTACAGATTCTTTATGGACGATATCAACAAACTGTACATTAATCATGGTTTAATTTGAGTGCTTTTCAATTGATTTTGATTCTAAAAATGTTTGAGGGGGTTGGTGGCAGAAGGACCCCAAGGGAGATAGACACCATTGGTACTGAAATTGGGTGGAACAGCCTGCACAATGTAATTGTGCCTCTACTGCCATTGTGTTTGAATTAATAGAGGAAGTAGAAAGTGCCAAGCTAATAAAAAAGTGTTCCTGTTTTTCCACACAAGACAACATTAAGAATTGCTGTTGAATATCACTTTGACTAGGAACTGCTGAATGTGTACAGTTTTTTTCTTATCAAACCGATATATGTATATTCCACTGGCTTTTCTTTTGCATCAGTTTGTTAAAATTTAAAAATATTTTGGGAATAATGCTACAGTATATGTGCATAATGTGTCTTTTCTTGCCACATAATTTGCCTACACCAGCCCAGCCCGTCTTCCCAGAGCCCACTAATTAGGGTCTCCAGCCATGCATAGTACGCTCTCTGTGTGTACCGCAGCATTTGGCCATGCCTTATGTCCACCAAATCTCCATTCATGCAATGCACTAAGAACCTGCTTTTAAAAGTTTTAGTTCATATGCTGTTTGCTCCAAGGATAGTAAATGGACATAGACCACACCCTGGGGTTCTAGTCCCACAGAACCCACCACCAAAGGTCTTTCTGCATACACAGTAGAATAGGGGATTGTGATGTGTTTTCCAGCCACCGTACCCAAGCAGCTACTTTGGGTTATTAATTTCTTAGCCACTTTTTACAAGTTTTTGTGTACAATTTCCAACTTTCTGAGATAACCATCCAATGCCACCTGAAACAGAGACCTGGCCCTTCCCCTACGCTTGGCTCTTTGTGATGTGTGACCATTCAGTGGGTTCAAGAACAATTCTCGAGCCGCTTGCACCCTGCAGTTGGGGTCAGAGTAATATATTTCAATTTATGACAGCTAATGAGATAGCAACAGTTCTCAATCCGTTTGAGAACCAAAAGCCTAAAAGAAAACTGATATCTAAGCCATGGGTGCTCACAAACATTTTCCAGGGGCCAAAAAAATTGGTCGGTGTTGTGACCGAGGGCCGCATTGATGCCAGCAGAGTGGCGGTCAGTAAGGGTGGTGATCCATTGGGTGGGGGAGTGGGATGGCGGTAAGGCGAGTGTATACGTCTAGTGGCTGAACTGCACAATGTGAAACCAGAAAACCTGGGATTTCCTGACTTTACCAAATTGTGTGATCCTAGGTAATTGTTTTATTGCACTTTCTGTCTTTTATATTCCTTATCACATATAAGAGAACTGTAAAATACATTATTTCAGGTTGAGCGCTGTACAAAACATTCTCCTGTGTTTGACTTAATACATTATAATGTTGTTCATGTATAATAGGAAACCAGGCCACCCAAAGAGTGCACATAACAACTGACCTACCTCTTAGTTCACTATCCACATTGTCAGTGTGGGGGAAGAATGACTGTTTCTAAATTCATGTTTGAAAAATATTATGTAAAAAAAAAATTCTTCTCAATACAATGATATTATCTAATGTACTAAAGTGAAACGGTTCTGCATGTTAATGAAAAATAGTTTTCAAATTTTGAAATGACTTTATCACATTGTTACACTTTTGCTTCAAAATGTCTTTAAAATGAAGGTGTTTCTAAAGTAAAGGGGTGAGGGATAACCTAGCTACTTCCTTTTTTAATCTTAATTTAACCTTTAAATAAAGGCATGCCTGTTTATTTGACATTTTTTAAAGGTTAGTGCTGAGTAGAGTAAACAGCAGCCCAGTGCTGTTGTTGAACAGGAGGCTACATGTAAAGTTCAGGAAGGCCACATGCGGCCATCATGCCGTACTTTGAGTATCACTGGTTTAGATCTGCTCAGGATCAACCTTGTTTTCCAAATATACAGTTGTTGCCTGAACCAGCATTCTGTAACCGATGTCTAACCCATTTGTTAATAAGTAGCTATAATTAACCGTTTAAAGCCTGCCCTAGACCTTCTTGTAATACAACAGCTCAAAGAGCACTAAACGTATTTAGACCAAACTCAAAAAGGAAATTTTCTTAGCAGAATTCTAACATCAGCCTAGTTTGGTGTAATTCTGTAATGACAACTATGCTGCAGCCACGAGTGGACATTCCTTTAGAAAATGGTTCTTTTAGCTCAAGCCATTAAAATGTGCCCCTCCTTGACTGATGCACCTGGAATTTAAAATGAAGAGACCAAGCTGAACGTATGAAACAACAACAACTAGATTTCATTTAGATTTTGTAAACAGTGCCAACGTTATTACCATATTAAAAAAGAAATTTCTTTAGGCACGCTCAGCTTAAATACTGCTGCCTAGTGATTATCACTGATGTTGCAGAAGTAGTTCTGTGCTTAAGGTTTAATGTTGTTTTCCACCAAAAATATATTTTTCTATTTTTTCTGTTCTAAACGTAATGAGTTAATAAAGAGAGAGATTAAAACCAAAAGAAAAGGCATGTGGCTCCAGGCCAAATAGTGAACTAAATGTAACATTTCTTGTCAACACTGAACAATATAAAATCAGATGCCATCATAAGCACATACTACAAGAAAGGTAAAGAGTGCTACATTTGGTAATATAAGTTGAAGTAGGAAATATTGAATTTGTGCAGGCATGTCCATAATGCACAAGTAGCTCAAGGCACATTGGAGCCTAAGACTTGAGATCAAGCCCAGTAGGAATTAAAAATAGGACTGAAAAGGAAGAATAGATAATACAGGTAAGGGTAGTAACATCAAGTGATAGGTAGAAAGATGCAGTTAACCAGGCCTGGATCCATATTAGCAATAGAGCACACTGTTATGGTCTACGCCAGCTTGAGCAGCTTCTAAGAGCTTTAACTGGGTGATCTGGGCAGACCTGGTCAGTGCCCGTTTACAACGAAAGTGCTGTCCCCAGTGCAGACGTGAAGTTGCACCTTCCCTTTGAGCAGAGCATTAGTGGCAGGCAGTTAGAAGTTGGAGTTCCCTCTATAGGTAGATGCAGTGAGTGATTGCATCCCCCTGCGTGGGAACTTCTGAGGCTCCATAGCAGCCATAGAACCACAACTACCTTTTTAGAAAAACAAAACTTTGTGACCCACCTAGTTTCAATGGACATGAGGTGGGTAATTGAAGAATTGTGTTGTAGTGCACTATCATTTACAGACAGCAAAGTTTCCATTGAAATGGCCACTAAATGTGCACAGACAGAGTTTTACTGAAAAATCTATATGGAACACAAACTATAATGGGTGGAAATCAGGTTTCAGTGACTATTTTTCATCTGTGTATCACCACATTAAGGGGTGATTAGAATGTCCACCCGCCATCCTCGCAGTGCTGAGACCGGCCACCAGATGTGCGGCGGTCCGGCACCACTAATTAGGATGCAACCGCCACCCTGGCGGTCGCATTCCACATTTTTAGGTCTCGCCTGGCGAACGCAGCGCGAAGCGCTGCTGTCGCCAGCGAGATGTATTGTTGCTGACTTACCTCAGAAGTGGGACAGGAGATGTGCACGCGCAGGCTTTTGGCGGATTGGAGCCTGTGTACGCGCTTACAGCCACGCAGCGTGCACATCTCCTGTCCCCCTTCCCTCGCAAGCCAGCATGCAGTTTCAATTTCGCTTGTGTTATTATTCTGATTAAAGTGCAGGTTAGGAAGAGGGCCCGGGGGCGTCTCATGGCCTAGAGGGAAAGCAGGCATCAGCGCCTGGAAGCTGGCACTGCTGTGCCTCACACGCACGCCCTGGTGCCTTTTTGGTCACCGGAAGGTCTCTCCTACCCGCCTGGACACGCAGAAGCAGTACTAGCGTATTAACTTGTAATGGGACATGAGAAAGCCATGCCAAACGATTCACCTTTCAGACAACCACGAAAACCCGCCCAAAACATATAAATGCCCAAAATGACGAGATAACGCTTCCAATACACAGCGGTCAGGCGCCTCTTTAAGGATATGTGTCTGTTTGTGGGCGTGACACCCGAGCAGTGGTGTCGCCTCTGTAGATCTGTGTGTGCCTGTGTTCACCTGTTGGGGTGTCGAAGATCCCGGGTGTGATTTCTGTCCGGGGACCTGTAGGCACCTCCGAGTCCTGTATCTTGTATATTGTGAGGGGTAGGTGTGCTCAGCTTGTGTTTTCTCGGCTGGGGTATGTCACTTCCGTCTATTACGTTTCTGACTGGGCCTGGCTCCTCCTGTGCTCCATTGGTTCTTGTGTGATTTACCAATCTGTTACACGCCTGTGGGTGTGGCCCAGAGCCCTGGGTGTGTCCTTTCACTCAAAGCGTGGGTGCCAGGCTTACAAGGGTGTGGGTGTGTTGCTGACCGTCTGTTTATTTATGTTTGCTGTTTTTATTGCGCAAACTCGTTATTTTATTGGTAGGCGCAGGGAGATGAAGTGATTTGCCCAAAAACGCAGGATGTTGCAGAGGCTCGAATCCGGTTCCAACTATGGTTGCTCTGGCCATTACGCCACTTTCTCCCCTCTTTTGTTTATAACGTCCCGCGCTGTTTATATGCGCAGATTTAACAAAGTGATGTTTCCCATGTCAGCTCGTTGTGGTTTCTCCCACAACATATTTACTGCCCACGCTCAATATCCTGTACGCAGCAGTAGCACATGCAGTTTGTCCTTTCCTACAGGGAACTCTCAGCTCACACTCACAGGTATAGTCAGGGCTTTAAGTGGGATGAAAAAACAGGGGGGTGTCTCAAACGGGCGTGGCCAATGCAATTAGGGCGTGGCTTAAAAAACACTTAAGCTAAAAATCTGTGCTTAGTATAGTGTGCCGCCCGACTTGTAGTTTGCTGTTTCTGTCCTTGCATCCAGATATATGATACAACAAGTAACATCATACAAGTCAGAACTATTGGGTTTGTGAATGTTTGTTACTTGCATAAGATAAATAAGCAGCAATTATGGCTTGTATATAATATTGAAAAAGCTCCCACTTAAAGCCCTGGTGACACCACGGCAATGCTGCTGCTCCTGAGATTCAAAAAGAGAAGGGAAATCCAGAGAGAAAATGACTCTTTAAAGGATTTCCCTTCCCCCTACAACCTCACCTTGCATGACCTCATGCCAGAACTTTTCCACTAGTGAGCAGTGTGAGCAGTGTACATGCATATGCCTGCTGTCACCGCAGTCCGGAAAGAAACGGCCCGCCTGTGCCAGGGCACACAACAGAGCCCGATAGAGCGCTGTTTCGAGGCCCCCTTTAAACAAGCATTTGCAATGCAATAGGTCTCGCACTTGCGAGTATTTGAGCTACTGGCATTGTAAAATGACAAACCTTTTATCTATTTGTTGGTTTTGAAAACAGATAAATAAAAGGCATTGGCATTTGCAATGCCAATAGCTTAACATTTCGGAAATGCGAGACCTATTGCATTGCAAATGCTTGTTAATATTGCGACGGGTGCTGCTATAAGCAGCACCTGCCGCAAAGCCAAAGTGCCATGGTGTGCATTTCCATGCACAACGTGGCAGGCACCACGCGGTGCCTGCCACCTTGTGCATGGAAATGGAGGGGGGTACTATGGGTACTCCCCAAGTGCACCCCCCACCACCCGGGGGCCCACAACAGGCCCCCCAAAGCACATCCACCATATTGTGGCCCAAGTACACCCAGCCGGCAATCGCAACGATTGCCGACCGGCGGAAAAGCGGCGGGTGCACTTTGCATCCGCCACGATACCCCCCGCCATTATAATATGGTGGGGGGTAAATCACTGTATGATGGCGGGCGGATCGCCACCGCCGGGCCGGCGGTGGCGATCCGCCCGCCATCCTAATCACCCCCAAAGTGTTTTGATTTGCTTTGATCCTGTTAAAATCTTTGTTTCCATCACACTTCAGAATTACAAAACAAATATGCTTAATTTTTGCTTTCCAAACTACTGAATGTGTCCAGTTCATTTACAGGTATTTCATTTTGTTGGCTGTTACAAAAAAATATCCTACAGCCTTTCTCTTCACACTCTATGTACACCAGCAAGATTGTCACACAATTCACTTTACTTTTCTTTCTCTGACTGCAAAGTGAGAAGCGTTTGTAAACACCAATACCCATATTAGAAATATGAGCAGTAATTTGTCAGAAGACATAGCTTGACATTTGACCCCTCTCTTTGAAGCGCAGTAAATGTGATAAATACAGAATGTACAGGCATCTTTATTTATTGCTTGGACTTTCAAACCCACCAAAATTCAGCTCAGGAATCAGGATATCCACAGTTTGGGAAACACTTCTCAAGGGTATGGATAAATGAGCAGATGTTTCTCCAAGCATGCCACTAAAGTGTAGAAACTTTCTACTTATTGATTTAGAATTTGGAATCCTCAGGGGCAGCTCCTCTGCTAATACGGAGGAGCGTCGCCCCACTGAGCAGGTCGAAAAAGGAAAATCTAAAATGACAAGTCATTGTTATTATCATTTTATTTTTCCCCTTCCTCACCTGGGTAGGGGCGGGGCTGCTCTGTTCGCAGGGCAGGGGAGGAGTGGTTTGCCCACTCCAAGTGCCCTTGATGCTTTGGCCTGCCATCTTGAGATGGGCAAACCGTCATGTGCACTTTGCATGTTCTCCATGCAGGCTGCATTACAGCCTGCATGGAGAACATGCCCAGCCTCCCATATTCTGGCTGAGCACCGAACCACGGTGCTCAGACCAATCATAATGCTCCATTGCAGTGTTGTGATTGGCTATCGGGAGGCTGGGAGCCGGGTGCATCCTGCTTCCTACCCTGGAAGTGGGGAAGAGGACTGAGAGGAGGCGGCGGGTGGCAGACAGGTAAGTGTGTATTTTCATTTTTATTTCATTCCCTCTGCCACCGCGACCCCCCCTCACCGTCTTCAAATACCAGCCACCACTGGGAATCCTGCCAAATATGTGAAGCATTGGTTATTTTGTCACTTATAATTCTAGCTTTACAGGGATATCATGGTTTGGCTTTTACGAAAGAATCACTGCATATATTCAAATTTCAAGTAAATGATACCAAAATGTAATTCCATTGAAAGTATTTGAAAAACAGAGAGAACATAGGTGTTTCCCATAAAATCTGAAATTATATTTTGCTTAGTCTAGATGTGTGCACATTCGCGTTACAGCAGAAGTAGCATTTAGACTGTTCTGTTTTCTGTCATTACATGCAATGGAAATTCAAATGCATAATAATTTCCGTATTTTTGCCTAACATTAGTGATTGACAGTTTAGACTCCACCTATGATGTTATCTTTTTTTAAAGAGCACCTACGTTAGAAGAAAACGCAAGAGTAAAATAGAAAGGGCAAGCTCAAAATAACAAACAATATTTTAGAAATTTCAGAAACCTTTTAGGTCAAAGAATAATTCTGACCAGGGTGTAATTTCAACAAAGCAGGTGGAGTGTTTTGATTTAAGTATTGCCTGCCCTTTCCTATGAAATATTAATTGATTTAATGTGCATAAAAACATAAAAACAACTGCAAATAAATGTATTTTTAAATGTTAGTACTTAAAAAAAATATTTTCACATGCACCATATGTAAAGTTGCCAAGCTGTCTTCCTGTGAAGTCCTTTCTTTTGTTGCCTAACATTTTGTAAATGTCACTACCCAATCACCACTACATTTATCAGCTGTCTAATTCATCTTGATTAACATGGGTCTTATATTGTATCATTTTTTTCAAAGCAAATGCTTACCAGTAGTGGAAGGAAGGGAACACAATTGTACAAGCACCTTGTTCCAGCCAGCTGATGTTTTATTTGTTCATGTATTTGTTATCTATTGAAAATTGGTGCAGCAGCTTTCAAGATTTGGCACTGCCACACTACTTTTATTTCCCTAAATATGAAACATGAATCTAATTTTCCAATGCTTCTCTGAAGTTTTATAGACTTTGTTGGACAAAAGGCATCTTCTGAAAGTACTTAGACCGCTAATTAAGGAGGCCACCCTTGCGCCCCAAGCTAGTAAGAAACTAACGCTTAGTGCGAGTGATGAGGAGTATGAGGCACCTAAGGTACTTACAGAGGCGGCTGGTATTAAGGGGCGTAGGGGGCGTTGCCCTACCTACCAGCATCAGGGAAAACTAAAGGGGGGAAGAGAATGAACACCGATGTGGCACTGGAGCAGTTTTAAAAGAAGTGCTCACTTGGTGCTCCTCCGTGAACTGAAACGATGTAAAATGACAAATGAAATCCTTTTTTTGCGCTCGTCTGGAAGTGTCTTCCTGGCCCTGCGCATGTGCAAATCTGGGCGAGGATTTTTCCTCGCCCTCGAGGCACAAGCGAGGAGGCGGGTGACATCCTTGTGGGAGTGGCTGCATAAAGCGGCAGAGCATGGTTTTAAAATGGGCGCTAAGGAATTTGCCCAGGGCGCGGACAGTGGAGCGCCATTCAGGATAATGGGAAGGGGCAGGGCTGGCGCACAGTACAGGCAACCTTAGGGGAGTGGCTATACCTTAGATTGGCTGTTTGGCAGCTCCTCCTATTCCAGGGACACAATCAGTTGCTGGAAAGAGAAAGGCACCTGAACTGCAGCCGTGGTTTCAAACGAGCGCGCAGCAGCAGGTTGGTTTACTTTTAAATATCAAGTTAAGTTACAGCGAGCTGAATGGTGGCTTGGGGGGGGGGGGCTGCCATTCATTTTTATAACAAATCTGTGTAGTACGAGTCTTCCTGCTTCTTGATTATTTGAGATGATCATCTTTAGCACAGCCGATGTGTATCACAAGTCGGGCTAGTTTGCAAGACATGAGAAGCTGAAGGAATACAAAAAAAAGGTTGTTTGGTACGCGTGTCACTCTGGGTGCCGGTGGCAGAGGGCGGGGCCTGCTCTCTGCCAGGGGACAGTCCTGCGACAAGAGGCGCGCTGTGGTGGCATCAACAGGGGGCCGGCGAATGCCCTGCAAGGGGGGGGGGAGTGTGTGTCTACGTAACAGAGTTCGTTAAGGCATCACTCACGCAGAGCGAAGGTGAGCGAAAGTTTAAATCCTCGCTCCCTCCCTCCCGGACTATTGACACCTTTCCTCAAAGACCCATGTGCCCACTGCCAACGCAGAAGAAAAGGCCAGTTATAATTTCTTTTGTATTGCATCAGGGCCCATCGTGGAGAATAATTATCATATGCAATTCACAAATGATGCTACAAGCAGTGACGTGATGCCATGCCCTTATAATAATCTGTACTTAAAAGGTATGGGGCCTATTTTACAGAAACAACAATATAACATAATCACAAAGAAATATGAAAACACATATTTGGTTTTACTTCAACGATCAGAATAATGCATGACTCGCTAATGTGATGGAGGATCAGGGGTGCAGTGCAGTGCCCCAACGTCACTCATCCAGAGAGGTCATAAGGTCATCCAAGCCTCTGTGACGCAGACAAACCATCGGGCATCTTTCTTGGGCTGGTCTGCGAGGGCACGGGTCACAGCTCGTCTTCAGGATATCCACGGAGGGTACATGATATAGAATTCATCTATAGATGGTTGACTGTTTGGAACAGACGGTGGTTATCGAGAAAAACTGTCATTGCTGAAGTCCTCAAGGAACAGCGCTGGACAACCATGACTCTGGGAGCTGGGCCTGGGAGCTGGGCTTCCCCTTCCCACTCCTATACATAAGCATGACTCGGCCACGGAGGCATCCGCTCTAACCAGGCCAGGTTCACTTTCTCTCAGGGAGGAACATTGTGGGAGGGGAGCAGTGTGATTTCCGAATGATTGTTACTTCATACATAGAAAGTAAACCTCCCGACTGCCACGCAGAATGTTATTGTTTTAGGAGTACAGTTTCATAGGCGAGAGTGATCAGGTCACCTTTATGTGAAGTGTCCTGCAATACAGACAGTCTGAGCTCCGAGAGCACTCAGAGCAGTAAAGGGCACAGGGCAGAGGCCCCATTCACCCTAACTTCTTGTGATTTCACTTCTTAATTACGTATTTTTGTTTGTGTCATGCTTTATTACAAACTGCACATGGAAACGAAAGGGACCTTTATAAAGCCTAAAGTGATTAGTTTCCTGTTGGTTTATGTGACGAATCACAGTTTACATGTGCCTTTTTTTCAATCCATAAATAAGAACAGATTAGAGAAATAACCCTCAGATGTTTGCTGTGCTTTTGCAACTGATAGCGGCGTTTGGGGGCACAAAAGCTGAACATCAAAGCCAAAATAGAGCTAAGTGAATAAACAAACACTTAACGTACCAGGTTCCTAAATTTCTTCTTTGCTTTCTTTCTACGCCGTACATTTTGACCAGGATTATTAATTACTGCTCACCGTGGTAGTGGTGGAGTCTGGAAAAGTAAAGGCCAAGTGACTCACAGAGACTGGCGAAGTATGTATAATAGAACTAGATAAAAAGAGTCTAAAAAAGAACTGGCTAATTGTGTGTTACATATTTGATCAATAGGACCTTTGGACACGTTTTAATAGTGTCTCAGGGAAATGGTTAATAGAAACTGCTGCTTAGTGATTCTGAAGGAATTGTTTAATAGTGGGCTAGGGAACTAGCTAATAGCGCTCCATGTAGTTGGTAAATAGTGCCTCAAGAAATTGGTTAATAGATACTAATCGATCTGGTGGTTAAAAGTATCTCAAGAAACTGGGTGATAGTGTCTGAGAAAACTTGCTAAAGTGTCTCGTGGAATATGCAAAACATGTGCTGCAGAACTGGTTATACGAGTATCATGCAATTAGTTAACAGTGTCCCAGGGAATAGTTTAGTAGTGTGTCATGGTGACATTACACTTATACCCAACTTTTACGCCCCACTACTTTCAAATGTCACCAGCCGCCACTGAAGGTACATGAGTGCCATAGGAAACACTTCAATCTTGTCCTGCATGTGAAAGTAGTAGCCTAAAGGGTCATAAAAACATATTTGAGAAGTTACCTCACCCATAACTTATCATGGCATGCTTCATAATAGGCTATCACTCACACTGGAGTAGGACAATGCCAGTCAAGCGGACTCAACCAAATAAACTTGGGAGTTCTTAGATATTACTTCAGAGGACAAATTCACCAGTCCAGATTCAAAGTTAAAAATAGCTAGGCGTATACCATAAGGAAGCTCCTTTATTGTGGGGTTCCCTTCGTATGAGTTAAAATCAAAATTGTGGTCTAAAGTTAAACACAATGGTTTCCCTAACCACTCAAAACTACCAACATGTTTTGACCTACTCTCAATGTTTGTCTGTTTGCCACATAGTGGGAAGACACTATGTGGCAAACAGACAAACACACACAAAAGACACAAAGGACACAAAGCCGAGTGACCCGCTGCGGGAAAAAACCCACCGATGGCGGACATGACAAGTAACTGCCAAATGAGGAGAAACAGCATACTACAACTGTGGCAGCTTATTGCAGATGGAGTCTCATTTCAACCAACTATGAACACTATGCCTGTCAAAGTGTTAACCGCACTAGCTGATTTTGTCAGCAGACTGGAAATTAGTGATAAACCCAGTCGATACGGTGAGGCCATTGTAATAATGCCAGTGGATATGTACAGATAAGTGTGTCTGGAATTACTGGGAGCCACCAGAAATTACAAAAAGCTCAGTAGAGACCCACACTGGACATTATTAAAGACATCTCCTGCATTATTAAGCAGAGAGAGTACAACCGGTGGATCACAAAACATGAGACAGATGTCATGCTTACATCTAACCCAATAGTCCCTTATTTGTATATCTTACCAAAGATTCATAAATGGGAAAATCCCTCCTCCAGGCCTCCCTATAGTGGCAGGTATAGGATCAGCATTAGAACCCTTATCCAAGTTTGTGGACCATTTCCTTAGGCCTTTAGTAACAAAAACGCCATCATATGTACAGGACACTAAGTACATCCTTAATATCCTCTGCGCAACTCACTTTGACCCCCATACCCAACTTCTGATGACTCTGGATTTTGAGGCATTTTACACGAGTATCCCCCCAAGAGGAATCCTTAAGAGTCTTTGAAAGCCTTTTGTCTGAATCTAGATGGTCATCTATCACACCAAGAGATTTGTGTTGGACTGCGCGTACATGGTTCTATCCAGGAACTTTTTCAGGTTTGAGGATGATTTTTTACTTGCAGGACCATGGAACTTCCATAGGCAATACCTTTGCCCCAAGTGTGACGTCTCTACATACACTCGTTCGAGAATGAACATATTTATTGGAGTTGTAGTCTTTAGCCCTTTATTTGTAACAAATTAGAATAAGTAAAAGGAGAGCCCAGCCGTGGAAACTTGGTGTCCTGTTAAGTAACATGGAGTAGGTCTCTCCGGCAGCCCCAAGGTGCATGCACCTTCTGCTATCTGGTTCCCGGCTTGTATCTAGCATGCCAGCTGTTTGATGATGCTTACATGGCTCAGTCCTTTGCTTAGGTTTATCCCAGCTCCCAGACTAGGACTTTGTTAAGATTAAAATACGCAATTTGGCAGCACAAGAGGACTTTAAAGAAGTTAGAGGGAAACAGAAACTAGGGCGGCCTCTTTTGGTTATTGAGGGAATATTTAGACAGGGCCCGTGAAAAAGGGCGGTACACTGATGAGGAGAAACAGGGGGCACAGCGAATGACAAATCTGCTTGACCCTCAGAAGCTGCCATGAGGAGGCTTCTCTTAGAAGGGAAGTAACATTCACCTCTGTACACGGAAGGACACACCAGTAGTCATGATTCAGGCAGCTGAATGCAAAAGTGTTTTCATTCAGGTAGGACTCACTCACAGGTCATTCATCTAGTCACACATTATAACAGCTATCCACTGTCACTAGGGCCATCGAAGTGCACATGGGCTGGCAGGGCCAGTTAGTCTGCCCATCTTCAGAGGTATAGTGCTGGCACGGACATACCTTTACTGATGGTATGAGGGTAAAAATGAAGCAAGAGGTACATAGGTATAACCTAGGTATTGGCATATAGGCAGAGAAGTGTTAAGGTATAGCTAGGGGTAGAGGCCCTTTGGTAAATATAAAACTAGTGGCACTGGTGTAGAAGCAAGAGTACAGGTAATAGGGTTTAGATATGGGTAGAGGTACTGTGGTCAAGGCACGAGGTTTCAGCTGATGCCAGAGGTGCTAGGCAAGACCTCTGACCTCTTGATAAGTGACCTGCTGTCTCCCCCAGCAGCTCTGCCACTGCCGCTAACCCCGTTCACCTGTTGCTGGTAGGTGTTCAAGGCCCTCCTCCACCGGCAGCTTCCTGCCTGCGCCTCATACCTGATGGTCCAGTGGGAGAGCCTTGCTCTTCTGCTGGTCCGCTGCTAACTGTCCTGTGTTTACGCCCGTTTTTCTGTCTGTTATCTGTCTTTTTGTTTTTGTGCCTGGAAATTGTCTTTTCCTATTCGGTCTGTTTGTACACTGTTTTATTAGTTTATTTGTTTTAGTCTGTTGTACTGTTCCCTTCTTTTTGCCCTCCATGCCCTTTCACTGCCCCTTTCCGCCACTGCTGCCCTCACAGCCTCTCCCCCCTGCCGGTTCCCGCTCCCGCCTCCCAGCTGCACTTCCCTCCCCCTTCCCTATTTAATGGCGGCCACTGTGAGGGAGAGCGAGCAATACCTCTGACCTCCTGGTCAGAGACCTGTTTTCTCCCTCAGCAGCTCCCCTGTTGTGCTGCGACCGCTGACCCCGTTCACCTGTTGCTGGTAGGTGTTCGAGGCCCTCTTCCTCCCTCAGGTTCCTGCCTGCACCTCATCCCTGGTGGTCCAGTGGGAGACCGTTGCTCTTCTGCTGGTCCGCTGTTGTCTGTCCTGTGCTGGCACCCATTTTTCTGTCTGTTGTCTGTCTTTTTGTGCCTGTAAATTGTCTTTTCCTATTTTGTTTTATTTTGCCTGGTTGTACACTGCTTTATTTGTTTTATTCTAATGTACTGTTCCCATCATTGTGCCCTCCGTGCCTGTTTTGCCGCCCTTTCCCGCCACTGCTGCCCCTGTGGCCCCTCTTCCCTGCCGGTTCCCACTCCAGCCACCCAGCTGCGCTTCCTCCCCTTCCCTATTTAATGGCACCCTGCTGGCACGCCAGAGGCACACCCGTCTGCTCCCGTCCGCGAACAGCGCTTGAGACCCTGCATCTCCAACCACCCACCGCTACGACTCAGCTGCGTTCCTCGCACTCAACCCCGGAAGCAACAACCACTGCCAGCTGTCCACGTCGAACAACACCCACGGACAGTTCTCCTGCCATCACAGCTGCCAAACCTTCACCACCCTCCGCATCACCATGGCTGCCGCCTACACGCCAGATGCCAACACCACCAACGCACTGAGGTGCATCCTCCTCAACGCGCACTCCCTGCACAGACACGCGGTAGACATCTTGGACCTCCTCGCAACCCTCTCGCCAGACGTCGCCTTCTTCACTGAAACTTGGACCAACTCCACCTTCGCCCCTGACGGATACAAGGACTGCCCCAACCACCCAGGAGGAGGACTTACTATCGCACACAAAAGCTATTTCCTACTCACCACCTGCCGCTCAAGCGACAGCCCACCCACCAATGAACACCTCCACTTCCAGACCAGCCCCAGAACAACACTATGAGGCACCCTCGCCTACAGACCGCTCGGACCTGGAACTGCACTCACCACTACCATCGCCGACCTCATTGTGCTCCACACAATCACCTCCATGGACTACATGCTCATCGGAGACCTCAACTTCCACCCCGACAACCTCAGCGACCCCAACTCCGTCACCCTCCTGGACAACCTCACCAACCTTGGACTAAAACAACTCGTCACAACACCCACCCATAAGGCAGGGTACACCACGCAACCCCCTGGACGGACCACAACTGCGTTCCCTTCCATGTCAACAAACCCATCGCTTCCAAAACCTGCACCCCACCCTCCACGAAGGAACTGGAGCAAGGTCACTGAGGAGCAGCTCAGCTGCACCCTCTACTGCGCTGTCCCTCAACCTCAACCAACACCAACCTCGCAGCTAAAAAACTCCACAGATGGATCACCAACCGCGCAGATGGGCACCCCTACGCACCCCGACAGACAGTGCCCCAGAAAGCCCACCCGGTTCACCACCGACTTCCAAGAATCCAGACGCACCTGCAGATGTCTCGTGTAGAATTGGAGAAACAGCAAATCCTCGGAAGACCGCAACACCTACAAGAACGCCATGACAGAATACCACCAACGCATCAGAGCCACCAAAAGGACCTTCATCCAGAACAAGATACTCGCAAACTCCAGCAACTCTAAGGAATTCTTCAACATCATCCAGGAATTCACCAAACCCCCCAGCAAAACCACAGACATCACCCCCTCCCAGGACCTCTGCAACAAGCTCGGCTCCTATTTCCATCTGAAAATCAAGGGCCTCTACGACAACTTAAACGACCAGACACCTCACTCAGAAACCACTCCCTCCTCCAGCAAAGCCAGGCAGCCCACCATCTCCTCCTGGACCTCAGTCACCACCGAAGACACCTCATCGACCATGAAAGGCATCCACCAGGAGCCCCCAAGGACTCCTGTCCCCCGCACATCTTCCACAAAGCCACCGCCATCGAACCGGAACTATGGTGCACCATCAATGCCACCTTCGAAACCGGCATCTTCCCAGATAACTGGAAACGTGCAGAAGTCAGACCACTACTCAAGAAGCCCTCAGCAGATCCCACACACCTCAAGAACTACCGTCCCATCTCCCTCCTTCCCTTTGCTGCTAAAGTCACTGAGAAGATCGTAAATATCCAACTCACGAAATTCATCGAAGAAAACTCCATCCTCAACCTCTCCCAATCCGGATACTGCAGCAACCACAGCACTGGGACCGCTCTACTCGCTGCCACAGACAACATCCGCACCCTCCTCGACCAAGAATACACTGCAGCCCTGATCCTTCTCGACCTCTCTGCAGCCTTCGACACTGTTTCCCACCACACACTCACCACCAGACTCCACAACGCCAGCATACAGGGAGGCGCCCTCGACTGGATCTGCTCCTTCCTCTCCGGCAGAACCCAAAGAATCAGACTACCACCGTTCCTCTCCGAACACACGGAAATCAACTGCTGAGTGCCGCAAGGATCATCGCTCAGCCCACAGCTCTTCAACATCTACATGGCCCCCTCGCCGCCATCGTCAGACAATACGGACTCAGCATAGTATCCTATGCTGACAACAGCCAGCTCATCCTCTCCCTCGCCAAGGACCCCCTCACCACCAGACTCAACTTCCAGGAAGGAATGAAGGACGTCGCATCCTGGATGAGCACCAGCTGCCTGAAGCTCAACTCAGAGAAGACAGAGCTCCTCGTCCTTGGACCCTCCTCCTCTGCATGGAACAACACCTGGTGGCCCACCGCCTTTGGCAGCCCCACCACCCCCACAGACCACACCTGTAACCTATGTATCTACTTGTCTCCTCCCTCTCCATGACCCGAAAGGTCAACACCATCGCCTCCACCTACTTCAACACCCTAGCATCCTCCGAAAGACCTTCAAATAAATCCCTCCCCGAATCAAGGAAGACTGTCGCCCACGCACTCATACCAGCAGACTGGACTACGGAAACACCCTCTATGCCGGGAGCAACAAGTCTCTGCTCCGCAAACTCCAGACCATACAGAACACTGCAGCCAGACTTGTCCTCGGCATCCCTAGACACGAACACATCTCCCAACACCTGTGTAACCTCCACGTGCTCCCGTCGAGATGAGAGTAACCTTTAAGATACTCACCTACGCCTACAAATGCCTCCACAACACAGGCCCCCAATATCTCAATGATAGACTCTCCTTCCATGTATCCGATCCGCCGACCTCGCCGAACCCCCGCAAATTTACAGAGCAAGACCGGGTGGAAGAACCTTCTTCTACACAGCGGCCAAGACCTGGAACAAGCTCGCCATCGACATCATCCGCGCACCCACCCTGCACATCTTCAGAAAGACCCTCAAGACCTAGCTCTTCGACTGACTGTACCTGCCCACTACCCTCCTCCCCCTCCCCCTCCCCCAGCTCCTTGAGACCCTCATAGGTGAGTAGCACACTTAAAATTGATTGATTGATTGATGTTATAAGTAGGGTACACATTTCATGGAATAGGCAGGGGCTGCAGTACAAAGGTGGAGGTGTTGGGTATTGGGAGGGCTAGCAGTACTGAAGTATTAGCAATAGTACAGGTAATACGGTTTAGCTAGGGCAACAAGTACTGTGGTTGAGGCATAAGGGTACAGCTGGTGCCAGATGTCCTAGATTATAAGTAGGGCTAGAAGAATTATGGTATGGCATGGGCCACAGTACTAAGATAGAGGTACTGGGTAGAGAGAGGACACATCCCTCCCTCCTCTGATGCCTCTGTCTACCCACCACTCCCTCCTCACATCTATCCATCTTGATATCCCACCTTGCATTTATCTCTTACGCCCACCCTCCTCAAATCTCTCTCCTCACAACCCTCCCTCCTTTCAACCCTCCCTCCTCCCTGTAGATTCCTTCCGCTGCTAGCATATGTATTTTTCTCTAGATGCCACATTTTGTCCTGAAAGTGGTTGAGTTTCCATTAGTGCCCACCCCTAAATGATGCCCTTAATGTCCATAGCACTCATTACCCTTAGAAGGAGGGGCTCATTGTTACTGGGCTGTTATTTACTATTGAAGGGTACCCTGATTCACCTCCACAGGGGGCCTCAGGTACCCCTGCTCTTGCTCGCAGACTGGAAGCCTCTGTTAACACACATAAGAACCCGACTCGCAACATCAGCAGCCTTTTTAGATAAGATGTAACCTGCAGATTTCATGTTTGGGTCAATTCACCTGTTGCATAGACATTTACATAAGTTTCAGGTCATAGGTTTGAAACCCGGTGAGGTCAGCCAAGCCCCCAGAAGTGGATAGAGTGAGTACCAATAAATATTGTGATTACTAAAGCAGGAGACAAGTCAGTTTGTAGGCTCATGCTGTGGAAATGGCCACTCAGGGTTGAGGAAGTGTACTTACAACAGTGACGAGTATGTTTTAACTTTAATCAGCACATGGGGCATATTTATTATCCCATTGTGCTGCCGGAGCATCACCTTTTTGTGATGCTCCGGCAGCACACACTACAAAATCATATCTATGGGGTCACGCAAAGCCACTTTGATGACTTTGAATGGCCTCATAGATATGGAGTGAGGCAAGGCAGTGCAAATCACTGCGTTGCCTTATTCTGTGTTCGAGACGTGTTCAGTGGGCATTGCGGTGGGTGTTCCCACGCATCACCCATGGATTTTGACATTTCCCCAGATTTACAAGGCCATGTAAACTGGGGAAAGCTCCAATATCTTACGCCTCCCTAGGTCAGGCATAACAGGGAGAAATAACTTTATTTCTCCTCATTTATTCCTCTTTCCATGTGTGTGCATTGTGCCCCTTCCTGCAGAAAAACAATCCTGAAGTGGTGCTAGCCTGCCGAAACAGTGCCAGCACTGGGGGGAAGGACAGGAATGCACAGTATTAGGTAAATACTGTGCATTCCTGCCCTTTCGCTTTGACTTAGGGCAGAACAGCAAAGGTGACTTGCTGCGCTGCCATATCAAATCCCCATAAATATGGCCCATAGTGTTTGTGACCATCGCGTGACGCGCTATTCTAGTGATTGCAAATCTGTGGAGTCAGGGGAGGGTTTGAAATGTGTTCCAGTGTGTAAATAATCATGTCACAGCCTGATTTACATCCTCCTGATGACTGATGTTCACTGACAGACCTTCAGGGGTGCTTCGGGACCAATTTATAATACAACTTATCAGAATGCTAAAAACTTCCATTCCAATAATTTGTATGTAAATATAGCTCTTGGATATTCAGCCTAGTAGTCCTGAAGGCATCACCAAGGTCAGTTTAGTTAACAAAATTCATGTACAACAAATAAATACCATAAAATCAAATTGGATAGAATCCATAAATGAAAGAATGCAAATAGGCCCAGCTTACAGAAATAGGAACCTATAAAATATAAATAAAGCCCATCATAGCACGGAGCTTGTTATGTTGTCTGTCCTTGATGATCTTAGATTAAATGCTGATAATAGAGAGCCGAGCGCACTAGTGCTCTTAGATCTCTCCGCAGCATTCGACACGGTCAGTTATTCTATCTTATTGGCCCAACTGATGGACTTGGGACTCAGGGGCTGGGTCTATGACTGGTTAAAATCCTTTTTATCTGGACGCTCGCAAAGGGTTCAACTCGGCGATTGTATTTCTAATAGAGGCGACATCCCATGTGGCGTGCCCCAGGGCTCTGCACTGTCCCCTTTACTTTTTAATATATATTTACAACCCTTAGTGACTGCAGTGTCCAAGCTGGACGGCCGAGTCTTTAACTATGCTGATGATACTCAGCTTATTTTGAGGATTGACAACTCGGCCCATGCTCAAGAGATGGTTCAAAGTATTTTAAGATTCACCACTAACTGGATGACGGTTAATTCCTTAAAAATTAACCCTGACAAAACGGAGGTTCTCGTCATTCCAACAATTAATAACTCTTGGAATGGCTTGTTTTGGCCCAAAGAACTTGGGGCCCCTCCCTGTCCATCACCAGTTGTGAAAAGCCTGGGAATCAAGATTGATGCAGAACTCTCTTTGAGTCATCAAGTCTCCTCAGTGGTGGGCACTTGCACCGGCGTCCTGAGACAACTGAGGAAATTGGTTCCCCTCCTATCAGTTTCGTCTATGAAATCCATAGTCTCGGCTACTATTTTATCACGCCTTGACTATGGGAATGCACTTTACCTAGGACGTCCTCTGAAACTCACAAATCGACTTCAAGTTGTACAGAACGACGCCGCTAGGCTGGTTTTTGGCCTTCCTAGGAGGACCCACGCCTCACCCCTGCTGCTTAAGCTACACTGGTTACCTGTCAGACAGCGCGTAAAATTCAAGGGCCTATGTATTGCTCATAAAACTCTCTATGGTCATGCCCCCAGCTATATTAGGGAACGCCTGGTCAAGTACGTTCCAGGACGCTCACTCCGGTCTACAGACGCCTCTCAGCTAGTCTGCCCTCGGAGCAATTTGGCTACCAAGGGTGGACGAGCTATTTCTGTCATTCTGCCCCGACTTTGGAACCAATTGCCGGATGCTTTACGAAAAGAACCAGGTCTGCTCCCCTTTCGGAAGTTGCTGAAAACTCTGTTGTTCAGAGACACATTCTAATTCCTCTGTCACCAGGACTGTCCATACTGGGTCGAACGTAAATCTCCTTCTGTCAGCGCTAAGAGACCTGTCGGTATACACGCGCTATATAAATTCACATACAAAATACAAATACAAATAATCATGCCAGACCTGCCAACTAAATCAAAACTCACACTGTGTGAGAAGGGGATAGGGCCCTTGAGGGGGTGGAGCCTCCTGCTGAGAAGCACTTAAGAGGCATTTGTGCCCCCACCTTGTCCCCAAACCCTGTCCTAAAAAAAAACATAAGCTTGCTTGGGCTGTTTCTGATGTCCTGAGGTGTTTCACACCCATTAATGGATGTCAGCAGTTCAAAGTCTATGAAAACAAGCTAAAAATCCACTGCTTGCATTGGGTTTCTCCTTATTTTCCCTGCTACCGTTTGATATCGGCTCCTCACCAGGTGAGTGTCTGAAGAGAGTTGATATCGTGTGTCACACGGTGGCATCGTGTGAGTTGGCAGTTCTGTCATGTATGTGAAGATGTCAGAACATCATAAGTTAATGCAGCATCCCACCTCGCATGTGTTTTTTCCTGTTCACCCTATGTTGGATTTATTATGCTAATTTAATTTAATATAGCACACGAATCGCACACGAGGGGCATATCGGCGTTATAGACAAACACAGGCAGGTTAGGATGCAAAATTACAATAAAATTGTCTTAAGCAGTTTCCTGAATTTGACATGGGGAGTGCAGGTGTGGATGTAATATAGTAAGTCATTCCAATAGGAAGTGGTCAGGTTTTGTAACAAGCGCCCAGAGTCTTTTGCGGGAGTACCGAGGCCCCATACAGTATTATGTAAGGTTTGGGGATAATTTCCAAGCCCCTCAAGGAGTTGACCGTATTCTGAGAGCCTGAAGGGGACTTGACATCATACCCTGACCCAGAGCGGCTTCGCTAATGCTGCGATCGGCCTCTAAGCGGCCATCATCTTGTCTCTATGTTTGTTGACTGGACAATATTAACTAAACTTTTAATTTAAGTCGATGGGACCTTTTCCCATTAAGGATCTGTGCGTAAGGCAACAGATTTTGAAGATTGGTATTTTCCTGACTGGCAGCCAGTGTAAGGCTCCCAGTAGAGGTGCAGATGCAGAGCCAGAAAGAAGATTACAAATGAGTTGTGCTGCCGTGTTTTGAACTACTTGCATTTTGGACATTAACGTCTCATTCACTGATGCAAGTAGTGCATTTCCATAATCTAGTCTGCTAATGAACAGTGCATGGACTAGAGCTTTCCTGGCAGAGAGTGGAAGGAAGTGAAATGTTTTCTTCAGCAGGCAGATCATATTGAAGCAGGTACCACTAATGGATGTATGTTCTTTTATGGATCTAGTGTTATTTTTCATATCCCTACCCTAATATAGGTCCAGGGAACATCGTACACTTTCCCTACATCAGCTCTCGTTATTTCATATGAATGAGTCTTATAAGGACATAACTCCAAATAAGGACAGAATGCCTTATAGGGACATCACGCCTTATAAGGACTGCAGCCATTTATGGACTAAACCTTTCACCTAGTTCCGTGCCGGGGGTGGATTTTTCCCAATCGATATTGCAAAGACGTCATCCTTAGCACATATGAATAATTGATGAGTATACTCTCCAGAGGCATACGCCACCTCTCCCATCGACGCACAAGGTTTAATCCCCAACGCCATCCTCATACTGAACAATGGATAACACACGTACATAGACTGTATAAATACAGCACCTCTTGCTATCAGAAGGCAGGAGGGAACTGAGACTTCAAGACGGACACATTGACCAGAGACGCTGCAGCTCCGGCATGCCATTGAGCCAGCTGACAGTGGTCTGACGATCCCTTGCAGGGTGTCCAGCTCAAGTCCAAGACGAAGTCCCACATTCTCACTATTCAGGTATGGGGGTTCGACTCAATCCTAGCAGGATTCTTGGCTCATAGGCTCTTAGGCTTAGGCTCTGTACCACCTACTCACATGCTAGGTACACTTAGGTACATTTAGTTAGGCATCTTAGGAGTACGCACTTTATTTTTATAAATGCAATTCATATTCATGTATATGTTCGTGACTATTGCAAAATGTAAGAACAATACTATTCCTTTTTATTCACTGTACTGCTGGTTCTATATCTCTGCTACTGTGTTACAGTTGTAACAGCGCACTTATTCTACATGAGAAGAACTACGGTACAATAAATTCTTATTGTAAAAACGCTCAACTGTTTCTTCTCTGTGTCTCTCTGAGAGCAAAACAAGCAAGCACGAGGGACTGGGTGAAAAGTAGTATATTGTTTCCACGAGTCTGAGGTTATTGGGTCAGGCTCTGTTGCTACTTGTGACCTAGCGTTTTAGCGCGTCGCTCCTCAGCGCTGTATTTTAACTTAGAGTGCTTTTATCAGCGTGTATTTCTTCCTGCGCTTTGCTGCTTGGCCGGGGGGCTAGGGTCTCCTCTTACCTGCACTTAAACTGTTTGATGCACCGCCGTTTTGGTGGGTCCGGGTCCCGAGGGGGCATGTCGACTTAACTTTGGCCGCCATTTTGGATTGGGGCTTTGGCGCTTTTGCGGGCGCCATCTTAGAGCGTCCTGACGCTCGCTTCAGTACAGGGGACGCCTATTTAAGGCGGACTCGGGGGATTTGACGGCGGTCAGGCTCTGTTGCTACTTGTGACCTAGCGTTTTAGCGCGTCGCTCCTCAGCGCTGTATTTTAACTTAGAGTGCTTTTATCAGCGTGTATTTCTTCCTGCGCTTTGCTGCTTGGCCGGGGGGCTAGGGTCTCCTCTTACCTGCACTTAAACTGTTTGATGCACCGCCGTTTTGGTGGGTCCGGGTCCCGAGGGGGCATGTCGACTTAACTTTGGCCGCCATTTTGGATTGGGGCTTTGGCGCTTTTGCGGGCGCCATCTTAGAGCGTCCTGACGCTCGCTTCAGTACAGGGGACGCCTATTTAAAGTTGTCCTCTCCGCGCAGCGGGATCGCGCAGCTGGGACGCCGTCGCGTGGCCGGAGTCGTGCCAGAGTCCTGCCCGTCTGCGCCCGTCCGCGCTAGGGACGCGCTGGACTCTGGCTAGGCCCTGCTGGTACGAGGTGCGGTTGGTTTCTTCCAGCCATGCTGACATACTCTTGTGACACCCTGCGTGACCTGGGGCGTCGGACTGCTGGCTGTAGTCTACCCCTCCTTCATCCATTGGACGGCCCCTATCTTTGTGCTGGCTGTCAGTGGTTTTTGGAGCAAGCTATTTCTATCGCTCCCGTATGTCCGGTGGCAGCCGCTCGTTACACCCGCCCGGAGCATGCTCTCCGCATTTTCAGTTTTAATGCGAGGTCTTTGGTGGCACATTATCAGGCAGTATTTGATCTGCTGCAGGACGCAAGCCCGGACATTGTGGCTATCACCGAGACATGGTTGAAAGACGAGGACGCAGCCATTATTAATCTGGCGTTCCCCCCGGACTATACAGTCCGTACCCTTAATCGATCGTCTAGAGGAGGGGGAATTGCCCTGGCTATTCGTTCTAGTCTTACGTGCTCCTGGACCGCACTGACCATTGCGGGATGTGAAAGTGCGCTGTTTAAGATTCTGGTCACTCCTCACTTTTCGCTTTCGGGGATGGTTGTCTATCGTCCCCCAGGGAGCGAGGCGGCGTTTCGCGCCGCTTTCCCGGATGTGGTTAGCTCCTTGGTGGTGGGGTGCCCCAACTTTTCGATTCTGGGGGACCTTAATCTCCATTTCGATAGACCTGACCTACCCGCGGTCTGCGGCCTTCTCATGGATTTGGAGGCCTTACAGCTGCTGCAGCTTGTTCAGCAGCCCACCCACATCTGTGGCCATACGCTGGATCCCTTCTTCACCAATCTGACAAATGCTTCTGTCACTGCCGTTTCGCCCTTGGGTTGGACTGACCATTCTTTGGTCGCCATTAGTACCCCTTTGTCAGGTAGGACCGTCACCCCTCCTGCAAAGTTGATTGTAAGGCGGCACTGGGGCAAATTACGGTTGGAAGATCTGCACCGTGTCCTCGCGGCAGAGCCATTAGAGCCGTTGGTAACCGTTGATTCAGGTTACGATGGGTTCTGCGCGTGGATCTCTAAAGCGCTCGATGCGCTCATCCCACTTACTGCCTGTAAGACCAGTGCCAGAGAATCTAGCCCATGGTACGATGGTGCCCTACGTGCGCTCAAGGGCAGTTGCAGGCGTGCAGAGAGGGCTTGGCGGAAGGCGTATGACTCGGGTAAAAAAGCTATCTATCTCGCCTCCGTCAAAGTATACCATCGGGCTGTGTGCCGTGCTCGGGCTTTGTATTATACGGCCGAAGTAGGCCACAGCTCTAACCCCTCGAAAACTATTTTCAAGTTGATGAAGGATCTTCTTGCTAAGCGCCCCGATGCTCCTACGACGGGCTCTACCGCTCACTGTGAGGCTCTTGCGGCGTTCTTTCAGGAAAAGGTCCAAAACATCTATATGACCTTTCCTTCCACAGGACCTCCAGCTGAGTCTCCAGTTTCCATCTGTGGAGTCGCAGCCCTGCACTCGCTTCCCCTGTTGACATTAGAAGGGTTCAACATCTTGGCAAAGCAGGTGAAATCTGGGTCCCCCGCCGACCCTCTCAGTTCGGCTCTCTTTAGAGATGAGTCGTTCGTGGGTCGGACCGTGATACACTCCCTGATTAACATCTCGTTGGAGTCGGGCACGGTCCCCCGTAGCTGGAAGCGGGCGGTGGTCTCTCCCATCCTTAAGAAGCCCTCATTGGACCCAGACAAGCCTGAAAATTTTCGGCCCATCTCTTTGCTTCCCTGGCCTACCAAAGTAATGGAGGCCTATGTCAACAAAGTTCTCTCGGCCCACCTCATCCAGTTTAACATCTTGGATCCCACCCAAAATGGCTTCCGTGCGGGTCACAGCACGGAGTCTGCCCTTCTCTCCATGGCCGAACATCTACGCACAGTGATGGATGCGGGGCAGACAGCGGCGCTCGTCTTATTAGATCTGAGCGCCGCGTTCGACACCGTGTCCCATCCTATCCTGTTGCATCGCCTGGAGGAGGTCGGGCTGGGTGGCTCTGCCCTCCAGTGGTTCCGCTCTTTCCTAAACGATCGTTTCTTTAGCGTTGCGCAGCCTCCGTACCAGTCCCAATTCCTCCCTCTGAGACAGGGGGTCCCGCAAGGCTCCTCGCTGAGTCCCACTCTTTTCAATCTGTATGTGAGACCGCTGGCTGAGATCGTCAAGCAATGGGACATGACTATGGTCTCGTATGCTGACGATACTCAGCTAGCGGTGACTATCAGCGGGGATGCAGATCGGGATGCCCCCAGGTTTCAGAGTGGACTTAGGGCGGTGGCAAGCTGGATGAAGAACAACTGTCTCCAGCTCAACGCGAAGAAAACTGAGATCATGATCGTTGGCAGGAAGGCGGAACTGTGGGGGGACAAGTGGTGGCCCATTGAACTGGGGCCGGCCCCTTTCCCGGTCACTGAACTTAGGAATCTTGGAGTATGGATGGATCCCGCTCTAAGTTATGTGGGCCATTCGAAGAAAATCGCGGCCGGTTGTTTTGGCATCCTGCGGTCGCTGAGGCCCATTCTTAAGTTCTTTGACCGTGGTACCAGGCAGCTGATAGTCCAGGCCACGGTATTATCTCGCCTGGACTATGCCAGCTCGCTTTTGGTAGGGGCCAATATGGCGGAGACTACCCGCCTTCAACGAGTGCAGAACGCTGCGGCTAGAGCCATCGTAGGCCTACCCCGAAGGAGCTCTGTTTCAGGCGTCTTGAGATCCTTGCACTGGCTCCCCATCAAATCACGCATCCAGTTCAAGGTGTTGTGTCTGGCGTTTAAGATCTTGAGGGGAGTTGGTCCGCCAATTCTTGCTGACCTCCTGTCGTGGTATGTTCCTTCCCGCGCTTTGAGATCGGGAAGCCATGCGCTTGCGCTGGTCCCCCGTTACAGGTTGTGTCGGGCGGGTGGTCGCTCTTTTAGGGTAAGGGCGGCCGAACTCTGGAATTCCCTCCCAGTAGACTTGCGGCTTCGGACTGACCTCTTGGCCTTTCGCAAGGCGTTGAAAACGTTTCTTTTTAATTAGTTCTTTTTTGGTGTTGTGTTTTCTGCTTTCTGTTGCACTTTGCCTGCCATGCGCCAGGACGCCCCTTAGCTGGGGCAGCTGTGCGCAATACAAAAGTGCATAACATAACATAACATAACATATTGTGTTCTGAGGCTGCCAAAAACGAATCTCTCTGATAGCAGAAGTTTCTAGCGGCACTGCAAGCTAGCTAATGCAAACCATAGGCTAACATATGCGGCGGGGGTGCACGGAGTCAGTCTGCCACCAGACTCACATTATATGTTATCCGTAAACATCATAGGTCTTGCATGACTGGGTACTACTAGGACTACACTACATGGCGCCCAACATGGTATATTGATGGCGCACTTACTCAACAGTAGAATCTGAGTAGCCCAGTCGTGCTTATTCTCAGAGACCCTACCTACAAAACCCAGAGACGTCTGGAGAAAGTGGGCAAAAAACTCCACCACAGCTGAGTGGGATAGATATCCTATGTATTGGCTGTTGGTTAATCAAGCTTGAAAGGACAATATTCCCAAAATTGTGTATAAAACCTTTGCATACAACCTTTTTATCCTTTCCTTGGACAATAATTCCGTGTCTTAAACACGATGGCGGACGAGGAAAGAGTTTTAAACCAAGGACTGAATCAGACTGGTGAGGTCGATGCAGATGGAATAGAAACTGCACCCAAAGTAAGACAAACTTTAACAGTAAAACTTCTCAAACCTGGGTTACAACCCAGAGGAGGTGTAGTAATATTCATGATAGAGGCTCACGAAGATTTCAAAACAGAGGTAGTCTACTCATGGGTTATATTCCCAGCAGCTGATGCTGTAACAAAAACTTTTCATTATTACATATATGATGACATTCCAGCGGTCTACACTCCTTTTGAGGAGATTGAGATTCCGCTTACTTTCCAGGAACATATTTTTTGGTTTAATGGCTCCCTACCCCACATAAAAACGAGAGCAAGGCTTGGTCCTTTAGGGATTCCAGGAGCAACATGGCCGATATTAGCGACCTATGCACCACATCCAGACATTGACACAATGCCACAGGATGAACTACTTGTTCAACACAAACAGTTGATAAAACTCTACAGAAACATGACACACTTTGTCTTGAGGACTCTAGCAGTCCAACCTCAAGTAATTACACCTACTGCAGCTCCTACACAGAGCTCAGGTACTAAAATTACTCCACAAACATTACACGCGGTAATGGCCAAAGTGCTCACAAAACGTGAACAAATTCCTTTCTGGGTAGCTCAGAAAATAACCCAGTTAGAAGCAGTATTCCCAAATACCACACCATTTGAAAAACACAGAATGTTAACAATCTATTTGCCCATGGGGATTACACCACAGTCAGAGGATTGCACCTCTTAGGCTACAGTCTTTGCTGCCATATATATTAAAACTCATGGTATTCCTTCATTAGCAGTAGTACCAGATGTATTAAGACAAATACAAAACGACTATGGAGCAGAACCTGCCTTGAACTTAGGGATGAAGTTGTTAAACAACTATGACCAGGTATCAGCCACAATACTAGCTAACATTAAAAGGGAAGCAGCATCAGTGGCAATCCGCAAACGCCTAAGGGAGTTCTCTCCATTAGAACAGGAGAATGAACTACCCAAAATAATTGACAATGTGTATGCAGAATTAGGCAGGGATAGTTTGTGGGGAAAAGCTCTTAATTAGAACCCCAACTACAGGGCAGTCCTGAGAAGGACACTTTTAAACAGGCAACTACTTCTTCTGAGAAGAAGTGGGATAATAAAAAAGAAAACTCTAAAGATAAGAGATCTCAGTCCTGAGGTAGGTCTCCTCAACAGGAGCACTCTGAAAAGAGATACAACCTCAGGAATAGGGATAATATTAGGAAACCTGACAGGCATCAGGAAAGTGATAAACGTTCCTCTTGTTCCTTTCAGGGCTCGAAGAAAGGCTCCGAAAAAGAAGGGCGGTCAGAACACAGAGAGGAGCGCACACAGTCCAGAGACAAGCCGTGCGCTCAAGACTTTACTTCTAAAAAAGAAGATAAGCAAAATCCAAAACCTCAATTTAAGAAAAAGAAAGTTGCTGGTCTGAAAATCAGACATGCCCAGAATTCTGAGGACACAACCTCTGAACGGGGAATGGGCTCTGATGATGCTAGACAGTGTGGCAGAAATAACAATAGCTCACCTGAACCTGAAGGAATTACTGGTGACAGCGGAGTTGAATAATTACATCACAGTGGAAACGCCAGACACCAGGGTGAGCGTCCCACATAAGTTATTTGAAATAACACTCCGGTTGGAGGGGGACAAGCCCAGGAAAGTAAAAGGTCTTTTTTGGAAGAACTTATCATCTGGTTATGACATCCTGTTAGCAGAACAAGATTGGCCGCCTGCATTCGTAATAGAGTGTCCTAGGGGAGAAAGTGTAATTTTTCCAGCATTTTCCAACCACGTTCCCGTTCACTTTAAACATACATATGCGTAGGAGTGGGCAGTAGCCCAAGCCCCGGCATTGTACAAAAATCACACGCAGGGTGGGATGAGAACTCAACCTACCACGTGATCCCATTAAAAGTTTCACCTAATGCTCAGAGGCAATACCCAATAAAGCAAGAAGCTAAAAAACAGGTCATGGAGATCTTAGATCAACTTGAATACCAAGGGGTCATTGAAAAATGTACCTCTCCAATGAACAATCCTTTGTTTCCTGTCGCTAAATCTGACAATACATATCGTCTAGTTTTAGATTACAGCCATTTAAACTCATGCACAAAGACATTTGCTGTCCAAAATGCACACACTTCCGCATTAATGAACATTGTGCGCAAAAAATACAAAACCACACTTGATATCTCAAACAAATTTTTCTGCCAAAATAAGCACCTGAAAGCAGGTATCTAACGGCCTTCAGTGCGTTAGGGTCATAACGACAATTTTGTCAACTCGCACAAGGGTACAAAAATAGCCCTAGGGTATTTTCTGCAAGAGTAACAGAGTTACTTCAAAAATTTGATGAAGAAGCGTTGTCCTATGTGGATGATATTTATCTGACAGACGATGACTTAGAGAGGCACTTGACCAGGGTAAGCACCATTATTATGGGATTTGCCACAGAGGGCTACAAATCTAACTTAAAAAAAATAAAAAATAGCCCACCTCAATGTCCTATTTTTGGGATATGAGCTGTCAAGTGAAGGCAAAAGTCTGGCAGCTAACTTTTTAGAAACGTGTGTGCTGCTCCAGCCTCCAAAATCATTGAAAAATTTACAATCAATACTAGGATTCCTAAATTTTGGCAGAACATACATTTTAGATGATGCACAAAGGGTAAAACCTTTCTATAACTTAATAAAACCTGACTTTTCAGCCAGAGATTGGACACAAGAACATACTATAATTCTTCATTTACTCCAGGAAGACATGATTGCTTCCAAACAATTACAAACACGCATAAACGTACGCCACTTGGTGACCTGAATAATTGAGGGTCAAAGCGGGTACACTTTTTGGACCTTCAATGAAAGAGAAACTGTACCAATCGCATACAAATCACACCTGTACACAAATTCAGACTGCTGAAGCAAAAGAAAGAGCACTGGCTCAGGGGAAACGCATTATTGTCGTAATTCCGGTACCGGCTTTAGAAGCTGTTACAAAAGCCAGCATCCCGAATGAGAAAGCATTACATCCTAGATTGGATACAATGGGCTAATTCTCTTACTGCAACAGATGTTGAATACAGATTTCATCCAAGTTTAAAAACACAAGCATTCCTGCAATATGAACAAGAATATCCTCTACCAAATGAAATCTTGCCTCTTGACCAGTGTGAATATATTATTTACACTGACGGATCTGCTCAACCGGCGATAGGAAGTAAGCAGCAATATTTTTTGGCATATGCTATCGTTAAAGGTCTCATGCGTGATGGCAAATTCTATCCAAGCTGCACAAAGATGCAATCTCTAGGAGACCTCACGGCTCAGTTGGCAGAATTAAAAGCACTGATACTGGCACTTGTAAATACGGATCACGAATTCCTCACACTAATCATGTGTGATTCTTTTTACTGTGTACAGTCGTACAATGAGTACTTACAGCATTGTGAACAAAACGGCTTTAAGGATGTAAAAGGTGGCACAATTAAGCACAAAATGCTATGGGAACAGGTAGCAGAGTTGAAAACCGAGCTACCGAGGACTCACATGATCCATACACTGAGTCATCAACGTGATGGCGTTCACGTTGAAGGGAATTCATTTCCTGATGAAGCCGCAAAGGGGGCTGTTCGCACGGCTTCCGTCGCTGACTCGTTCTAAAACGAGAATAGACGGTGATATAATGCTAGCTGTCATCACTTCACGCAAAGGCAGCACAGCAGTTCTTAAAACATTTCCACTCAAATACTCCTACAAGTTAGATGCACAAAATATTCCATATGCTCAGATTCCTGGAGTGGGGGATAGAGTAATACCAAATATGGATCGTAGGCAAGGTTTAATATTAGCTGCACACAAGAGTTTGGGCTCTGCACACATAGGTGTTACAGCGACTATTTCTTTACTGAAACAGCGCTATTGGTGGCCAGGGTTAAGTAAGCAAACTAAAGACTATGGGCCTCATGTAGGTAAATAAATTTTACCGGTTCTTAAATACCGAGCCGTACCGAATCGGTAAATTAGAATCGGTAAGTTATATGTAGGTAAAAATTCGGTAACAGTTACCGATTCGGTAACATTCGGTAAATACGAATCGGAATTCACCGAATCGGTAAATACCGAGGTGATAATTACCGAATCGGAAAATACCGAGGTGGTATCTACCGATTCGGAAAAGACCGAGGTGGTATCCACCGAATCGGAAAATACCGAATCGGTATGTACGGATTCGGTAAATAACAGCACATGACTTGACGAAACAGCTAATCCTGTGCAACGACAGCCCACCCAACCAGGAACTGCCCACACCCAGGCAGGTGTACACAATTAGCCGACGTGGCCACACCCAGGCAGGTGTACATAATTAGCCGACCCTGGAGAGGCTTGGAGTGCAGAGGAGAGGCAGGGAGCAGTTGCATGTGCGAGCGGGAAACGAACAGCATGTCCAGCCAGAGAACACAGAAAGACGGAGGGGAAAGGAGGAGGAAGCTCAAATTCAGCCCCAAGGAACTCCAGGTGCTGGTGGAGGAGGTGGTGAAGCAGCACCAGAAGCTGTTTGGGAGGCAATCCCTGCAAGTGCCTGAGGCCGAAAAGTGCAACATATGGCTGGCCATCCAGGCGCAGGTCAATGCTGTGGGAGTGACCCACAGGGACATTGAGGTCCTCAAAAAGCGCTGGTATGACCTGAGGATTGTGACCAAGAGGAAGATGGGCGACATCCAGAAGGAGGCCAGCCAGACCGGAGGTGGAACCAACAGGGCACCTGCCCTCACCGAACTGGAGGAGCTGGTGGCGGCCACAATCGAGCAAGAGAGCGTCGTGGGTCTTGGGGACGCCGACAGCTCTGCCAGAGCCGCAACACACCAAGGTAAGACGAAAGCACAGCAATGTAGCCCCCCCTACCCCTATCCCACATCCCCCATTGTGAAACGAGAATCACACTGCAGTCCACACGTCTCAGTGCAGACAGGCAATGCATTCCGGGAGATGTAGTCAGGGCAACACTAACCATGACGTAAATGTCACAGGGCAACAGGGCATGTCACGCACTCGAGGCACAAGGAGACAGAGGACAGATTGGAATGTGAAATGATTTATTGTGACGCTTGCAATGCAGCCCTTCGGGGACACTGAGCCAATGTTGTTTTTCTGTCCACAGATGTGACATCATGCAGTACAGGGCATGCTGCAGGGGAGACGGCACACCTGCCACAAAAATCACCTCTAGCCAGCACGAGTTCAGACCAGGGAGCAGGCCCACTGGCAGCCGCACCACCAACACAGCCAGCCTCGCCGCACACAGAGCCAGCATCACGTCACCGAGAGCCAGCATCACCACAACCACAGCCAGCATCGCCACTCATGTTCGAATCACCGGCCACATCTCCGCTTGCAGGTGTGAGAATGAGGAGGCGTCCAGCAGCCAGGCTACGAGCCTTCGACACCTCGTCAGACGACAGCATGGGCCCAGAAGACCGCACCGGGCACCAGGAAGGGAGCCATCCCACTGTGCCCCACACCTCACAGGCAGCACAGACGGGAGCAAGAGGGCGCCGCAGGTCGCGTGTCCAGAGTCCACCAGCACCCACTGACGGCCATGGTGTCTTCTTGGGGCTCGAGGGCCAAATGTTGAAGCAACAGCGCCTGCAATCAAAGGCAGTTATGTCAGTCCAGAGGCACATGCGGGTGATGAAGACAAGCTTAGTCAACATGGACACAAACATTGGCGGCATGGCTGCGGGCATTCGGGACATGTCCCAGTCAATCCAGCAGTTGTGCAGCAAATTAGATGCTGACATCGAAGCACGGCGCCGGGAACGCCAGAGAAGGGACACTACCAGCAGGGCACTCAACCGTCTGGCAACTGCGACTTCCCTACTTTGCCGGCGCTCTGTGACGATGCAGGAGGGCCTAACACAGTGCTGCAGCGACCTGTCTCGGGGGATGGTGCAGGTGACAAGTGCACTAGGGGTGCTATTGACTAGTCAGGCGTCGACAACTGCTGCAGGGGATGCTGCGGAGCGCATCGACACCAGCAGCAGCATCACACCCCCCGTCCCAGAAGCACGCAGGAGCAGCAGGCGGCTTGGGGTTGGCTCTAGTGAGGATGCACAGGCCGTGCAATCCACCACTGCAGCGCGTATGCGCAAACATTGATGTGGCCCTGCTTAGCCACTTCCCATTGGGTGACGTAACCCTGGACATACTCCTTGTATAGATGGTATATTGCCAGATTGGCCTGTTCATGTGTTCATGGCGTGGTGCCACATTAAACTACGTCATGACTTCTCACAACTCGCTGTGTCCCCTCACTTACTCAGAAATAGTTGCATGTGATCTCTGCCCGTCTCTCTCTCCCATCGATTGCAGTTGGCACTCTAGCTGCGCTGCCCTCTGGCTGGCCTGACTCATCCTCGTTGTCCTCAAAATATGTTAGTTCCACATCTGTACCTTTTTTCGTGGCAAGGTTGTGCAGCATTGCACAAGTGGCAATAATCTTGCAGCAGGTGATGGGTTTGTACTGGCGTGCGCCTCCGCTCTTGTGGAGGCAGCGGAACCTGCTCTTCAGTAGTCCAAACGTGCGCTCCACCACATTGCGTGTTGTTTTGTGGGCCACGTTGTATCGTCTCTCACTCTGGGTTGCTGGGTGTAGGTAGGGAGTGAGGATGAATGAACGGCATGCATATGCACTGTCGCCTGGATGAGTAAGAGGGAACCATCAGTTACATGCCTCTATACACTCTGATTTGCAGGTTTCAAGGGGCGTCACTGTTACTTACCCAGCAGGTATCCCTCTCCGAATTCGCCGGCACTCAGTCGTGTGTAGATCCCACTATTCTGGAAGATGTAAGAGTCGTGGGTGCTCCCAGGAAACTTTGCAACAATATCTGTGATGATGTTCCCTGCATCACAGATCACCTGCACATTGATGGAGTGGGTGGACTTCCTGTTCCTGTAGATGTGCTCTGTATCAGCTGGTGGACAGATTGGGATGTGTGTACCATCAATACAGCCGATGACATGGGGGAACTGTGCCATGTGATAAAAGTCTGTTTTTGTTTTCTGCAGTGCAGCCTGTGTGTTTGGGAAGCTTATGTAGTGGTGCATTCTCTGCATCATGGCATCCAGGAACTTCCTGAAGAAACGGGACAGGCAACTCTGGGATACACCACCCACCGCAGCTATCACCACCTGATAACTGCCGGATGCCAGTAGATGTAGGCTGCAGAGCACCTGCACATGTGGTGGTATGGCGTGCGCCCTTCTTGTTGGCTGGTCCAGGAGTGGGTGCAGGTCCCTTATCAGGTCCATGATGGTTTCGGGGTGTAGCCTGTACCTCTCATGTATCTCTGCATCAGTCAGCTGTAATAGTGTGATGCGCTGTCTGTAGATTTGTTCCTCCCGTCGCCACACCCTCAGTCCTGCTGCCTGTAGACGTAGGCGCCTTGCAATGACGTACATGGCGGCCATGTTGTCCACGCTGTTGCATTTTGGGATTGCTTATGTGCATTGTTGATGGTTACCACCTGCTTTCAATCCGTGTTAATTGCCGACTCTTATTTACCGATTTTCCTGGATTTCTTAATTACCGCCTGCTCCTACATGTCATTTTAAATTTTTACCACTTCATATTTACCACTTCATATTTACCGATTCGTTAATTATGTATTCGGTAAACATGAATCGGTATTTTGGAATTCGGTAACTATGAATCGGTATTTACCGCCTCATATTTACCGAAAAGTGGTTTTTGGACTCCTACATCTCACTTGTCTGAATACCGGTCGGTAACGGCATATTTACCGAAAATCGGCCGTTACCGACCGGTATTTCGCTACCTACATGAGGCCCTATGTCTTGAAATGTGACATCCGCTAGCAGATGAAAGGCTCCACCGTTACACGCTTCACGCCCGGCACAGACGCCATTACTAAAGTCAGACAAACCTCTCGCATGTGTGTATTTGGACCACTGCGGCCCCTTACAAACGGACGGGGTTTACAAGTATATCATGGTGGCAGTGGATTCATGCTCGAGAATCCTATGGGTTTGGCCTCAGCGTTCTGCTGATGCTCGAACTGTTATAAAAGACTTGCGAGTCTTTATCGGTACATACGCAGTTAGCACGTTGCACTCTGCGTTTAGCTTTCGGACTTACAAAAAGGCCATGGAAGGAATGGGTGTAGCATTGCGATTCTCATCTCCGTATCATCCTGAGGGAAATTCTGTTGGGGAGAAGAAAAACGAGACTTAAAGCAATCATTAACAGTCAGGGTATTAGGCAATGGCGGTAGTTGGGTCACACACCTTTATGGGGTACAGAGGGCATTAGATAACCAGCCAAGAAGCTTTCTAGTGGGTGTCACTCCATATGAGGTCCTCTTTGGGACACGGATATGGGTACCTGATCTTGATTGTGAAGGCTCAGTGGCGGATGAAAAACCATATGACATCCATGATCGTTTGGCTGTTTTACAGGATCTAAAAGAATTCAGGACAAAATAAAGCAATGTCCATCTAAAGCAGACCGCCACTGAGGAAGTCGAGGTAGTCACGGCAAGACCTGTCTGGATCCCAAAATTCGGGAATCTGGTTACAGAGAAAATTGCGGACAAAAAGGAATTTGGACCCTCTTACAGAAAACCTGTACCAATCCTTGCAGTACACGGAACAAGAATTGTGCGCTGCTCCCGCCTCTTGCCGGAAAAAAGGGGAAAAGATTTGTCTCAATTGACTTAATCAAACCACACTATGTGGCCGATACTAAACAGTAGGCCTAGTGGGCTCCGATGTAGCAGACGTCCTCCTCTAGCTACAATCCAAGAAGTTCAAACAGAAAGACTCATCACGTTTGAAGAGCCATCTGTAAGGAATGAAAGACTAAGCAACAATGCTATGGAACTTGTTCCACTGGAACCAGACATTCAAATTCTAAATGAAAAGCAGAATAATTTACAAGTTGCAATTAGACCTAATACAGACGTCTACATCAACATGCCTCGTCGAGAGGAAAATAACATTTCAACTTATCCCGATGCAATTCCAACAATTGATCGAACTGCTTCTGGCTATTTCATTAACTTTGATATGTTTTCTCTGGATCCAAGCGAGTCGGAAACAACGCGAGCCAAAATACCATTCAAGCAAGAATTAAAGAACTTTCTTCTCTTTCTTCAAAAGACATACCTGGTATCGCCTTGGATTGAACTCTGGGTAATTTATGGCATAATGTTTTTTCTTTTATGGCTAGGTTTAGTATTGACTATAAGTATGCTTATTAATGGACATTATGTTCAACAAGATTCCACAGCCCGAAAGGTCGACATCCTCCTGAAGCCACACACATCGTCGCATCGTGAACGAAGAGACTTGTCATCAGTGAACATTACAGCAGGTCCTATACCCGATGGTATAGTATGAGACAAGGTTGATTTCAACATTTTCGGCCCAACTAAACTTTTAAAAATTAATCATGTATTTAAAATATCTTTGAGTAATATAATTACCTCCAGTACATTTTCTGATGATTGGGACACTGAAACAGTTAATAACATGTTGTCTGATTTAGAGAAAACTGCTGCATTTTCTAATAATAGAATGTTAGAGGGTTCTTCAGAATATGACAAATTGTACTGTTATCAACATTTTGGTCATCATTTCCTGCACAAATCCATTTCACCCAGGAATGCATTTGAGTATCAGTGGGAACATTGCCCAACACCACCAAAAACAAGTTCACAAGTGTTTGCACAGAAATTTGCATACTTTTCAGGAGTTAACACAACAGATCCAGCCTCATTTTATTATAAGGTTGGACCAACATCAGCACAGAAAATTATGTTGACAAACACTAAACAGATTTACTCTGCTTCCTTTTTGGCCTAATTGTCTGAACAGGATTTCCACCCATGGAAAGACAAAATTGACTTAAAATCAATTTGGGGTTCGAGGAACTGGCATGTCCATGGTACAGAGGCACTATTTAGAGCATGCTTCATTCCACAGCAGATGATCTTTTTAAATGATACTGTGCAACAGACATCCTGTATTCGAATAGCCAAGATAAAGGACCTGAATACTCCAAGGTTACCTACACCAACACAGAGGTGGCATAATTCTTCTACAAAGGAAGGGGCAACAATTTATGACATTAAAGTACAATAGAACAGACCCCAATTGAAAGGAGTGGGCGGTTTGGACCTTAGACACAAACACATGTCATAAACAGTTCCTGAACATCACCAAGGGACTCAGTATACATAGGCCAGATCCACGATATGTACAGAGAGAACATCCAGGGATAGTGACATCCTATAGTATTGGGAAGTTGTGCCTAGATTGGCTAGAAACCTCAACACTTACAGAAGTGAAACAGCACTTATCTTTACTCTCACACAACATGGATCTTAGGGACTTTTTACTAGGACCTAGGAAACAACGTCAAAAATGTTTCATATATGCAGGCATTTATGCTGCCTATAATGAAATCTGGAAGATTTCCCAACAAGAAGCCCCAGAGAGAATACGGGAAATAGACCGTATAAACTTAGAAAAAGATTTTGCTGTGGTGGATAATGGGTTAACTACTTTGACCTCCAGAGTATATTCATTGGGCAACATTGTATCTTCTGCTATTGATATAGTGGAACAGGATTTAGCCATATTACAACACGGCCAATCACAGTTACGTTCTATTATGTTATTGAGCTGGACGCTACAATCTTTGCGTGCAGGCCTTGTGCCTTGGCGTTTTATAAACAGTACGTCTATGTTTTCAGAATACATTCTAGCTGATACACAGATTGAAATGGCACAAAGGGGAGCTAAATATACAATGCTGCAAATCGACTGAGTGTCTAATCCATGGCCAACTCACTCTCCCGGTCACTACATTTCAGTTTCACTATTGCCTTGAGCAAAGGCAGGCAGGCAGATATGAAAAATTGGGTAAAGAATACATTAAGAAATTCTGGGATTTACCATATAGATTTTGATGCTGGAGTGGGGATCGAGAAGTGTTTCTTAGTGGTACAAACTGCAAGAACTCTTTTATCGGTTCTCTATATGCCAAGATATCGTTTTGCACGGAGCCTGTAATGGTTCAGTTTCAGATCTGTCTTGCCACATGAAAGGAACACCAGCTGCCGTAATATCGCCAGTGTTCGAGTTACTTTTGAATGGGAGTTACTTGATGCTGAACAATCAAGGTTGTTGTCGCATGCTTCCAGGCATTGCATATCTGGTCACCGTGAACACCAGGGTTACTTGCTGCATGCAAGTATTGTTTCCTCTGACAAATACAGTCAGGGAGGCGCTAGTATGGCCTTCACTGAATGTTTAATTGATACAGTTTGATGCTAAGAGCAGAATGAAAGCCATGCTTTTACAGAAAACCGTGCCACTGACCTCCACTATAGAAACCTTTTGAACTTCAAGTTGCAAGGACCTCGACTGAGATACAGGCACTAATTTGAACAAACTGCCCCTTACATTTCGTAGAAATGGTGGAACGTATCTTTAATATGTCAGATACGAGTGGCATTATACACCTATTTAAGACCATAGGGTCCGGATTCCTTAGCACTTTCCAGACTATCCTCGGAGTAATTCCTAACTTCATACACTCCGTGTTTGGAAGTATTTTCAGAGGTCTACCTCTGATACTGCTCGCTGTAGCTGGAATCCTGATTATCGTCTACCAGCTGCGCAATGGACGGACCCTCCGCCAGCGAGATTGCGAAAGCTCTCCTGGAAAGATATTACCGTGAGCGCATGGTACAGCATCTCGGTGCACCTCGCCTACGTGAACTAAGTGCTTCTTGGTTCTTATCCTTTGAGGACTGTATCGTACCTGTTTTACGATGCCTGTTCTGCGGAGGTGAATGCGAGTTGGATATCTGTCTGACACCTCTGACGGAGACGCCAGCGGACTTAGACTCCAGGCTGGAACCTTTGTGGTCCCATGCACGACTCTGTCCCCAGCGTATTCCCATCTTGACGCATGCCTTCCGTGAGGAACCGCAGGACACTGAGGTTTCGAATCCGATACCGGAAGCCTACACACCAGCTATTGGCAGCGAGGAGTTTCATCTATGCACACTTGACGTGCTATGCGAGGTATTGCAATGTTTGTACCCTGCTGTAGCAGGCAGTGATAATATTATGTCTCCCAGCCAGGACATTTAATCTGAATCTGGCTCACCGTGTGCTGGGAACGAATATGGAACTTTTTCCTTCTCTTTACATTTCTAAAATAACTTTTTCAAATTGACACTTTCTATCACGCTTGCAGTAATTCAACTTGTGTGATCGGACTCGTTTAGAACTGTAATTTGCGGAACTTTACGACAATGTCAAACCTTATCAAAGAACATTTTTCCTAATATTTTAAACGATTTTTTAAACATTTTTAGAAACATTTTAAATAACTGCTTGATAATTTTATCCACTGACACTGTTATGAAAATGTGTATCTCAGAATGTGTATTATTATTGTTGTTATTGTTAAGTATAAGGTGGAGTGGGTGTTATATTTCATATCGGTACCCTAATATAGGTCCAGGGAACATCGTACACTTTCCCTACATCAGCTCCCGTTATTTCATATGAACGAGCTTTATAAGGACATAACTCCAAATAAGGACAATGCCTTATAGGGACACCACACCTTATAAGGACTGTAGCCTTTTATGGACTAATCCTTTCACCTAGTTCCATGCCGAGGGTGGGTTTTTCCCAATCGATATTGCTAAGACGTCAGCGCATATGAATAATATGAATAATTGATGAGTGCACTCTCCAGGAAGCATACTTCACCTCTCCCATCGACGCACGAGGTTTAATACCCAACGTCATCCTCATACTAAACAATGGGTAACACACATACATAGACTGTATAAATACAGCACTTCTTGCTATCAGAAGGCAGGAGGGAACCGAGACTTCAAGACCGACACACTGACCAGAGACGCTCCAGCTCCGGCATGCCATCACTCCAGCTGACAGTGGTCTGACGATCCCTTGCGGGATTTCCAGCTCAAGTCCAGGATGAAGTACCACACTCTCACTAATCAGCTATGGGGGTTCGACTCAATCCTAGCAGGATTCTTGGCTCATAGGCTCATAGGCTCTTAGGCTTAGGCACCTACTCACATGCTAGGTACACTTAGCTATATCTAGTTAGGCATCATAGGAGTACGCACTTCATATTCATGAATATGTTCGTGACTATTGCAAAAGATGATGAAAGTTCTTTAAAACTTCCTTCTCCTCTCCTTGGCACTGAAGACACCACTGTAGGCCAACCCAGCAACACAGCACACTGGCAGGGGGGGCAGTACAACTCCTACAGCTTCCTTGGTTCTTCTCCTTGGCAGAGGTTCATCTTGTTCCAGAAGTGATCTAAAGTCTTGGGGTCTGGGTCCCCATATGTTATGTTATGTTATGTTAGGAAAACTTATACAGCGCACGGTTACCCTGAGGTGTCCTGGCGCTTGCTGCAGTCCTTCCGCTTTTCATAGGTTGCTGCCAGAGTGGTGTTCAGAACAACCATGTTTTCAACGCCTGCCTAAAGGCCAATAAATCATTAACATTTCTCAGATAGAAAGGAAGCTCGTTCCAAGCCTTAGCTGCACCAGCGGCAAAACGTCTGCCTCCCCATCTAACTTTTTTTGTAGGTAGTACTACTGCTAATTTTGCTCCTGACGAGCGTAAAGATCTTTTGGGCACATACTACTGAAATTGTTGTTTCAGATGGGCTGGGCCTGTGCCTTGAAGAGCTCGGAAAACTAAACAGAGTGTTTTAAAGAGGACTCGTTTTTTAACGGACAGCCAATGACATTTTTTGATTGCACTCGAAATCGATGCAAATTTCGAGGTTTCAGTGAGCAATCTGGCTGCTGCGTTTTGCAACATCTGAAGTTTTTGTATACCGCGCTCCTGCATTTTTAAGTATAGACTATTACAATAGTCTAGTCTTGAAATAATCAAGGCTGTAACCACTTTGCGCTGGCTGTCTGCTGGCAGAAGAGGCAGAATTTTCCTCGTAGTCCTGAGAATATATGATGTGGCAGAGACCACGGCATTGACTTGACCGCGCATGTCAAGGTGATCATCTATTACCACCCCCAGGTTTTTAACTTTCCTGGAGGGTATTGGTAAAGTCCCCATTGAGTTTGGCCACCAACTTCGGGTCCAGAACATTGTTCCCAAACAGGATGACCTCTGTTTTGCTAGCATTCAGCTTTAAGAAGTTTTGCGTCATACAGCTTCCTACTGCCTCCATACAATCCTGAAGTCTGACTCCAGTTGCCTTCTCCTGCCCTGGTCGAAGGGATACCACAATTTGAGTATTGTTGGCGTATGATATAAGACAAAAGCTGAATGACTCGATCAGGGGGGCCAAGGAGGATACATAAATATTAAAAAGCGTAGGGCTCAATGATGACCCCCGAGGAACTCCACGTGGGAGAGAGAAAGCTTTTGAGACAAACTCACCTAAAGCGACTATCTGTAGTCTGTCCGAGAGAAAGGATTTAAGGAGAGTCCAGAATTTATTCTGCACTCCGCAAGCCAACAAACGGTCCATCAATACCACATGGTGGACCATATCGAAGGCTGCAGAGAGGCCAAGCAGGATCAGTGCAGCCTTTCCTCCCTGATCAAACCCTCTCCTGATCTCTTCCGTGGATTTAAGAAGGGCAGTTTCCGTACTGTGCCCTTCCCTGAACCCAAATTGAGTGGGGTCCAAAACCTCACATATTTAAACTGCTAAATCCTTTGTCCTCTGACAGCAGAGGGGCCTGTACTTGGTCCAAACCAGTTCTGTGCAGTCCTGGAGCACTTTGATTACATTACTCCTTCTTTCCTTTGGCATGGTGGGCCAGGGTCCTCAGACACACCACAGGGGGTGGAGCCAGCATTCTGGAAGGCAGGCACAGCCCTATTCAGACCCAGGTGCTACTCCTCCCACCACTCTACATGCAGATAGGTCTATTCAGCCCTGTGCTGACTCTCGGTCTCCTGGAATCCCCCAGCCTCTGTCACTCACAAAACCAGACACCCAATACACAAGCTAGCAGAGGCAGGCTGGATGGTTAGGTAAGAAAATACTTACTTTCTAAAAGTGGTATTTTAAAACACAGAATGTTAAAACCAACTTCACTAAAAGATGTATTTTAACATTCTGAGTTCAGGCATACTAAACTCGAATTTCAACCATATCCCCTGGGTCAATTAGGATTATAAGGTGTTATAATCAAACTGCCCATTCTGGCCTATGGGGACTGGTAGCCTTGCAATAGTGAAAAACGGAAAAGGCTGTAATTCACTATTGGGACATGCCACACACACCAGGGCATGTCCTACCTTATACTTACAATGTACTCTGCCCTTGGGCCTACCTTAGCGGTGTCTGATATGAAGAAAAGGGAAGGTTTCGTTACTGGTAAGTGGGTGCACTTACCAAGTCAGAATGGCAGTACAAGACTGCACACAGGCTCTGCAACGGCAGTCCTGAGACACACTTTACAGGCTGCTTCTGTGGGTGGCACAATCAGTGCTGCAAGCCCACCAGCAGTATTTGATTTACAGGCCCTGAGCACACATGGTGCACTATACTAAGGTCTGACAAGTAAATCAAATAAACCAATCATGGAGTCACTAATCAATACCTCAATTTAACATAGGGAGCACTTGCACTGTGGCACTGAATATCAGTGGCACAGTGCTCAAAGCATCTAAACCAGCAAACAGATCACAAACAGAGGAGGCAATCAGTAAAAATGGAAGGGAGGCTCATGCCAATGGTACCAGGTGTAACACCGACGCATCACCTCCTCTCCGGTAAGGAACCGACGCATCACCTCCTCTGCCACATCACCTCCTCTGACACATCACCTCTCCCGGAGCAAGGAAACAAAGCATCCCCTTCCCTGAGTGTAAGGAACCAACCCAACACCTTCCCTTCGTCCCTTTCTGTTTGTGTGCGAGACGCATCCAAGGTACTTTGTGTGAAAAGTGTTGCATCTGCAATTTGCTTTGAACTGAACTATTTCTACCATTTGGAAGTCATATTTTTATTACTGTATTGTGGATTTTTGTCATTTTGGTCTTATTAGGTTTAGATAAAGATTACTTATTTTTCTAAACTGGTGTGGAGTCCATTTGTAGCGTTTTCACTGTGTTACTGTATGTGTTCACAAATGCTTTACACACAGCCTCTGAGATAAGCCTGTCTGTTCGTGCCAAAATATTAAGATAACATATTACTATACGGAAAAGATATTGAAGAACACAACTAAATTCTAAAGGAAGTCTTTAAGCCATTGATGGATGCTGGCCTGACCTTAAAGAGAAAAAAATGGCAATTGGGTGTAACCTCTATCTATTACTTGGGCCACACTATAAAGAAGAAAGGATTTATACTCAAAATGAGCCTGGTTGATGCGGTAGTAAGGGCCACCCACCCTAGAAATAAAGATGTACTTAAATCATTCTTTGGATTGGCAGAGCACATGTCAAAATATGTAAAAAAAACTTCTCAAACATTAGTGCTGACTGCTGAGGTCTACTGAAAAAACACTCTCAGTTAATTTGAAATGAGAAGTGCAAGAAGCATTTGAAACATTAAAAACAGTGATTGTCACCGCACCCACCCTAGGAATATTTCAAACAAAGAAGAAAACTGTCCTTACTGCCGATGCTGGCAACAAAGGGCTAGGTGCCACTCTGAGCAGGGGTTATTTTAGATGCGTATCCCCTTTACCCTGACTAGGAAGAAGGGTCCCTACTTGGACAAAGGTTCCTACCTCTGCCAACTAGAGACCCCCATTTCTAACAGAATCCAATGCATTTAACAATCTTGGCAAGGGGGCGACTTGAATACGCCAAGAAATGTTTCCTGTTTTCTAGGGAGTCTCTGATCCATTTTAGAACTGTCCCAAAAATGTCAATCTCATGCACCTTTTGAATCAGCCTGTTGTGGGACACAGTGTCAAAAGCTTCGGACAAGTCCAGCAGCACCAGCATAGATGGAGTACCATTATCAAGAGAGAGTATTATGGAGTCAGTCACCGCAACCAAGGTAGTCTCTGTACTATGGGAGGATCTAAACCCCGATTGTGATGGGTCCATGATCTTATTCCCCTCCAGACAGACTGAAAGTTGCTTGTTCATTAGGCCTTCCAACAGCTTGTCCAGAAGTGGAAGCATCAAGATACGACGGCAGTTCGTCAAGTTTTTAGTGTCCACATTGGCCTCCTTTTGTATAGGTGAGACCTTTGCTGACTGAAAAATTAAACAATGAGCTGATAGCAGGTGCAATCTGGTTACGGATCCAAGTGAGAGACAGATTTGTCATTTTCGAATGTCTTCTTAATCTTGGCATTTCGTCAGACTGGTCAGAACGGCAGGGAAGTTCTTATAGATTAGCTTTATTTTATCCTCAAAAAAAATCTGCAAGGGAATTGCATAATTCTTCCGAGGTCGGGATAGTCTGAGAGCAGGCGTGAGGTTTGACTTAATCATTGAGGACTTTAAATAATTCTTTAGATCTGGTGATTGTTGCACATTTCATTCTCCATCTGCAACCCCGTGAGTGCAGATGAATGCCGTTGTCCGTCTTTCATTTCAATGGTGGCAGATGTCGTGGAACTCATAGAGGGGCAATGACGCTTTTCGTTCAGTCGACTCAGTCTTGCCGCACTTAAGCAGGACTGTCACTGATGTCCCCCTGATTTACTAAATACCCCAGGAAGGCTCGAAAATGAGTGGTGGCATGCTGATTTTATTACTGGGACCGATTTTGCAACACTGCCATATTTGTATTTCAGAAACCAGCCCTAAAGCAGAGGTTTATTTCTAAAATAGAAACCATCAATGGGCCTGAGGTGCAGGGTGATTTCTTCCTTCTTGTGGGGCCATTTATCACTTTTCTTGCCCAGGAGTGAGTCTTGCACGGCAGTCATGCAGGGCTTTAAATGGAATAAAACAAGTGGTGGTGAGGGCTCTAAAAGAGACATGGCCTATTCAATGAATGGCATGGCTTAAACATGTGCACTGAATGTCTGTGATTCCCAAAGTGTGCCATCTGACCTGAATGTTGATTCCTCTCTGTGCTTTCTTTTATAGCATCCACATATAGAACACAGCAACTGACATATACCAAAAACCAACTAGGACTATTGGCTTTGTCAATAGGTGTTAGTTGTTTTAGATTGTTGAGTCATAACAATGATTTTGCTGTAAATAATTATTGAAAATGTTTTATATCTGGAATTGCGAGACTGTAAACTAAACATTACTGAATCTTGTTGAAGGGGTGGTGGTCTTTGGAGTGTCTTAATCGCCCCTCTTATTTTCACTCTGTTAGACACATATGCCCTATTTCTCTCCACATCTCGTTATCTGCATATCTTACAGCTTGTGTCTTTGCTCTTCAGCACCCTCTTTCCACTTTCTCCTGAATGTACTTCCTTGCATCTTCTTCACTTCACCTCCCCCCCCCAAACTCAGCACGCAGCCACTTACTTATAAGCGCTGCATTTTCTTTTACTTTCTCCATGTTAATATTATGACAACTATGTCCCTCCTTCATACACATTTGGAGAGAATCGCATAAGGAATATGTGACCAGTGCTGTGTGCATTCCACAGAGATTCCAAGGATTGGATGATCATGCATGCTGAACACCTTTCAAGCCCACTGCCAGCTATGGGTGGGAAACCTACAATGGCATCAACCTTAACTCTAGAGCTCTCAATCGAGGCACTTATAAACACTTGGAGACAACTCAGTTTAAAGTTTGCACTATGCAAGAGTAATAGGTTTCAGGAAAAGAAATACAGTAACAACATACTTAAAATAGCTAACACTCCTAGGAAATGCATGATTAAGTAAAGCATGTGAAAGATAAACAGGAAATAACTATCGGACATTGGTTTACCTTAAAATGTTTTACAGTCATTGTTCAGAAACTGGATCAGTGTTTTTGCCTTCAAAGGTAAATACATGATTTCACACCAGCCCATCAGGCACTGCCTGATTGACCTATAGGCCAGTCTGACCCTGACTTAGCTTTGCAATCACAAGCAGGAATGAAATGTGGCAGAAGGCCCACTCTACAAAGGGAGATTCTCCCATTGATCCAAGTGGTCGTCTGGCGGATGGGTTGCTGAGAAGAGGTGTTCGACAGTGCAGTCAGCTGGAGCTCAGCTATCAGAAAACTGATATTTATAAACATTTGTAATTCCTTATTACTTCTACCCTTTTCTACTGAGGTGCCCGCATTAAGAGACGTTTTAAGGCACGGGCAAAGTGGGCTCTTGCCCAGGGTCCCCTGATAGAGCCAGCTCTGTTCAGCAGAGAGTCTTTCCCTGGTGACCTTGAATAATTGTTGAACAGATTGGTTTAAATATTGTTTTCCTTTTATTTATTTATAATGAGGTGATATGTGAGACTCTATTACAGACATTTTACAGAAGAATGTGTGTATGTGTCATGCAAAAGCCATAAAAAAGAAGTTTCTTTTAGATCAAAACAGGACCTCACATATCAGAAATGGGAGGGTGCCACAGTGACTATTTGCAGTAATATTAGTGAGCTGCTGCGTTGTTACAATATTTTGAAAATGTATCACTTTCCCTGAATATTAAATGTAAATACATTAAGAATTTGGACAACTGTTGCAGTGCACTGTCAGTAACATAGCCATAGAGGGCATGAACGAGCTGAAATTGGATCATAAATGCAAAGCTATTCCAAACAGGGCCCCCTAAAATTTGTTTGGCCTAGGGCCCCCAAAATCCATAAGATGTCCCTGCCCGCATCCTTGTAATAGCTTCACTTCCCAAAAGAACGAGTTACAAAATATGTGCAGATGTCAACAGAGGTAAAACCTTGCTTTATTACCATCTTCATGCTGTCCTCAACTAACAAGTTCATCAACATTCTAAACAGGTTGTATCTGGGTGAGACCGAGGAGGGGAAGAGGAGGGTACAACAAAGGAAGAGTGAATAGTACATTCTATGCCTAGTAAAATGTGCTTGATAGATTATAACACACCTTTCCCATTACAAAGGATAAACAAACATAAGTTATCTCATTACACAATCTTTGTGCCATTTCGGAGCAAGACAGATTCTGTGACGAGAAGTAGCAAAACACTGTTTATAATATTCGTTGTTGTGGCTTAGACCATGGTTATGATCAAATGCCCCATTAGCTTGAAACATTGCAAGTCTGTCCATGCTCCATATTTGACTGTCTACTTTGACTACAGTGGTTTCACTTCAATTATACGCATGGGGTTGGAACATTTATTGCCTACTACCTGATATTTGGCTGGTCTTTTGATTACCACTAAAGCTCCTACTGACAACTTGTTGATTTTAGTGCCACGTTTTGAATCATAGAATGTTTTGTACTTATTTTGATGGTTAGCAATCTTCTTTTGGTTCTCTCTGGTATTTATTGATATACTTCTCACTTCTCCCAACCAACTAGATTAATTTTGGTACACATGTATCTTCCCTTGAGAGAAACAAAAGGTGAGATGCCAGTTACAGAATTAGGTGTGGTGTGGTATGCCCACAAAATGTATTGTATGGATTTTTCAATATGGTGGCCGTTGGTGACAGCTAATTGCAAGCCTTCTTTTATTATCCTGTTTGCTCTTTCCACTAGGCCATTAGCTTTGGGGCAATATAAAGCAGTCTTCTTGTGTCTGATAGACAAGTTACCCAGAAAATCTTTCAGTTCATGTGAAGTAAATTGCACCACGTTGTCAGTAATTAGTGTGGATGATATACCTTCTATACAGAAATTATCCCACAGGAATCCTATGAGGTTCTTAGTGGTAGTTTGATTCATCATTCTGGTGCAGATTGAATGTGAAATGGTTGTCTATCAGGACAAACATAAACTTCTCTGGTACTCCTGGACTATTAATGGGGCCTATAATATCTATTACTAGTTTGATCAATGGTTTGTCTGGCAACTCAACCAGGGACAATGCTGGTTTACATGCAAATTTGGTCTTGTCGATCAAGGAGTAGCTAAGGCAATCCTTCACCACTTGTTCAATGTATTTGCCCATTTTTGGGAACCAATATGTGAATCTTGCACTATTCTTTGTGATGCGTCTGCCCCGAAGGCCCTCATGAACTAGGGAAACAATTTTTCTCCTGAAACTCATTGGCAATTTTGTATTGCGAAGCATGAAGTCATAGTCTATGTTTAGCTTGTGTCTGACCTCCAAAACTCCTTCAGACCTTCTTCAAGCTTGGTGCACTTTGATGGCCATCCATCAATGATGTGCTTCTTGATGCATTTCCTCCATTCTGCTTCCATTAAAGCTGTTTTGTTGATGCCCAAGATTGAGGAATCCAAAATGTATTCCTGTTCCTCTACTTCTATGGGTGCCCTTGAGAGGAAGTCTGATGCTACGTCTTGTTTATCAGGTAAATACTCAATTTTGAGTGAGAATACTTCTGGACCTATATTCCATTTAGCAATTCTAGGTGTGCTATTGTTGGACCCTCCTTTAGCAGTGAACATAAATGTGAGAGGGTTATGGTCTGCCCTTATGGTGAACGGTGTACCCCATAAAAAGAACTTGAAGTATTCGGTAGCCCAAAAGCAGGCTAGTTCCTCTCCTTCTTCATTAGATAAGCACCTGGATGTAAAGACCACAATTGCCTCCTTGGCATCCACTATTTGAGAAAGAGTGGCACCTAGCCCTTTGTTGCCAGCATCGGCAGTAAGGACAGTTTTCTTCTTTGTGTGAAATATTCCTAGGGTGGGTGCGGTGACAATCACTGGTTTTTTTTTTTTTTTTAAACCGTTTATTACAGAATCCAAAAGATATACAAAGATGGGCCTACAACCTTCAGGCCGGCCGCTAGCAAACAGTAAGAGCATATAATACAATCAGTAAACACACGCTGCGGCGTGAGAGAGGTCACAGGAGTTGAAAGAAGCGTTGGCAGCCACACCGTCCGGTCCCCCACATGACGGTTTCATTTTTATATAAGAAACGAAAAACAAATCCACAAGGCAGCCAATAGTCAAAGCAACAGCATGAGCTCCCCTGGGGAGGACCCTACCGATCCACAGGAATAGCGGGGGGGGGATAGGTCGGGACGGAGACAAAGTGAACTCAATGCCCAGAACCAGGGAGACAAGCAGACTAAGGAGACGGGGCCAGTGACAGATCAGGCGTCAGCGGCGGGGTACAAATTCCGCCACGGTAGGTGTTCCAGGGGCCCCACACTTTCACCCCCTTCCCAGGCTTGCCTCTCGCAACATACACTACCTTTTCCCGAAACATACACCAATCCATGTTGTCCTTCCACGCCGAGACCGTTGGCAACCTCTGGGAACCCCACAATTGCGCAATATCACGCTTGGCCACCATATATCCCAGAGTCACCCACCACGTCTGCGGCACTGAATAGTCGGTCGGCTCCCACACATTTAGCAGACATCTCCTCGCCTCGGGAAGCAGCGTCACATGCGTGACCGCCTGCAACACCACATGCACACCACGCCAGAATCGCGCGACAATCACTGTATTTAATGTTTCAAATGCTTCTTGCACTTCTCATTTCAAATGAACTGAGAGTGTTTTTTCAGTAGATCTCAGCAGTCAGCACTAATGTTTGAGAAGTTTTTTTACATATTTTGACACCTGTTCTGCCAATCCATCTTCATTTCTAGGGTGGGTGGCCCTTACTACCGCATCAACCAGGCTCATTTGGGGTCTAAATCCTTTCTTCTTTATAGTGTGGCCCAAGTAAAAGATAGAGGTTACACCCAATTGCCATTTTTTCTCTTTAAGGTCAGGCCAGCATCCATCAATCGCTTAAAGAGTTCCTTTAGAATTTAGTTGTGTTCTTCAATATCTTTTTCGTATAGTAATATGTCTTCTTAGAAGCTTAGGGTGTTACAGACCCCTTCCAGGATTTGGTAAATGGCACTAGCAGATGCTAACCCGAAAGGCATTCAGCGGAACATAAAAGTCCCCATTGGTGTAATGAATGTGGTTAAGGGTCTAGAATGCGGATGAAGATCTACCTGATGGTAGGCCATTGAAAGGTTGTTGACACTGAAGTAGTGGGCTTCTCCCATGGTGCTTAGTATATCATTTATCCAAGTTAGAAGGTGTCTTTCTAACAATACAATGACTTGATCTCCTAAATGAGTTTCTAACTTTAGAAAAGTTTTCTTATAAACATCTAGCTCAATCTCATTCTCCTCATCTGATGTGTTATCAGGTTCAGGCAGGGATTCATATATTTTTCTACACTGACTGCCTAAATTATGCAGAAGAATGTGCTGTTTACGTGCATGGCTAAATCTCTCTCCCCACATGCCTATGAGATAAGATTCAAATAATTGTACCCATTCCTTCCAGTGTAGTTTAGGTTCACCCACTTCCCTGAGGAAGGCTGATGGCTGGTTCATACTTACTGCTGCCATAGTGACTAAAGCTAATATGCAAATAACTTCTTAAGGTATCACTATAAGTTTTTAATATTTGTATGACAGGATTACTAGTAAACGTACCCCCAAAGTTCTTGTAACAAAATGTCATAGAATTCAGAACTCGTGTACTTGTAGAAATGTTTGTATATGTAGCAGGTAAAGTTGTATTGTCACTGGTATGGTTGTTATCATGTTGTGCGTAACACCATACTGCCAGTTTGGATGAGTGTGGTAAAATACGGGCACACTCAAGTTTCTTAGATTTTTTTATATTCTATGGTGTGTGTGTCACCATAAGTTTTACTGTCCTGTTTTATTAATTATTACACTTACTTCCACGCCCCCTGGTTTATATAATCAGCACTTCAAATTGCAGATATGAGATTGTCGACAGGGTGTGACAACCCTACCTCATTTTTTATTTTTTAAATATATTTTTATTAAATCAGAAGTATTCAATCATGATCAGGATGCAAAGGCAAACACGTGCTCACTTAGCAAGAACATACTCTGGTCGCAGCCAGGTGCAAGTCACATAACCGTAGCCAACAGATATTGTGTACCGATCCTCAAAATAATAGCACCAATTGACCCCCAGATTGTTGATAATTAAACATGGTACTAACGACCCTTTATCAATGAGTTACATGTGCGCAGCACCTGAGCCGCATGCTGTAAGAATACCAAACACACCCTACCCTCCTCCTCTTATCCCTTCCCCTCCCCGGATGACAACCCTACCTCATGCAAGGTGGAAGAGGGTTCTCACCGATGAGGAAAATACTCCTACCCACTGTTGTTAACTCTAGATAGCCAGGCAGAGTACAGTAGATGAAGTGGAATGGGGAAGATTTACCAGGCGAGGCAGCATACAGCACTCCCGCTTGCCGCCTTCATCAGCTAGTGCAGGCGGCGTCATATATATAACATAATGCAACTTTCGCTTGGCAGGAAAAACAAGCGACCTGAAAAATGGCACTTATGCATATATGCATGCACATGTCATGTGCAAAAGTAGTTTAATTGGCCTGTAACAGGAGAAGGAGGCTAGAGCAGAAGTCTAGCTCCTTGAAAGAGTGAAAAAAGAAGACATTTCAAGGAAAACACACACATAGTCTGTCTCTCCCCCAGTTTTAAAAAAAAATGATGGATTTAAACCCAGATCTCTGTACAGGGGTGAATGTTTGACATTGTTCACCATTCTGTCCATCAATTGTTCTTTTGGCAATTGTCACCTCGAGTGGGATGGGTATGCCCAGACGTGGGTCCCGTGCTCTCCATGCCACTGGAGTCAAGCTAGCCTGGCTGATGATGGGTGATACCCAAAAACCAGTCCTAGGATGCTCGTTTCCAGTCCAGGGAAGACATGGCCTGGCAGTTCGGGCTGGACTGTTCCCATGAGTAGAAGGGTCAAGACTGATTTGCATATGGCTGGATTTAAACTGGAATGGCATATGGAGCAACCAAAACAAATGACAGATTTAGACCCAGATATCTGTACTGGGGTGAATATTTGACATTGTTCAACATTCTGCAGTTTACTAGGCAGCTGCTTCCCAGGGCAACCACCGGTTGACAGCTCCTGCACCTCAAACAGCAAGAATCTCAAGGGGAGCAGTCCCTGGTGTATGTAAGAAACGGGTGAAGAGGATGTTAAGTGAATGAATAAGGAATAAAGTAGCACTGCAGTTACCAAAGACATCCAGTGCTGGGTAGTAGAGTTGAGATGGGAGTTGAGAGATGTAGCTATGGAACTGAAGGGGAAAGCAGTGGAAGTGGAAGCATGATTGTGGGACCAGCAGATAATAGCAATGGCGCTGAATGTAGCTAGCTAATTCATGTGTATTCTGGTACTGTACAACCTGTGGCAATGTGGGTGCTTCCCTTGTAATACGGGGCAATGTAGACACTGGGGCGTAGATTTACTAACAAGTCACGCAAGGCAATGGAGCAAGTCAACTGGGAAATGGCCTTTTAAAGTGAGCAGAGTCACGTGTGATGTTTCCTCGCAAGCGGAACCACGTTTGCATTAACCACGCATGTGTGGTTAAGGCAGTGCAAGGGCACAGGAAGAAGGATGATCAGGAGAGGACGCGGTCTGGTAAGTGGGTCTGGGGCCGGGTTTCGGGGGGTGGGGATAGTGTTTAAGGGTTCAAGGGGACCGGGGTAGTTTATAGGGCTCGGGTGGGGGGTGGGTGGGGGGGGCATCAGGGTAGTTTTTAGGGCTCAAGGGGTGTCAGGGTAGTTTTTATGACTCAGGGGGGTTAGGGTCGTTTTTAGGGCTCGGGGTAGTTTTTAAGACTCAGGGCAGGGGGGCTGGGTTGTAATCTTTAACACGCATCTTTTTACCAGTCATGCCTTTGACACAAAATTGCATGCTAAAGGCATGCATGGTAAAGGAATGCATTGTTCAGATGCATTTGTTGTTCGGGCAGCGTAGTAGAGGCATGCGTGGTGTAGCCATGCTTGCCTCTGTCATACAACCAAGACAGCTTGCTGCTCTGCGTTGTACCAGTTCCCGTATGCTAACAATCAGCCCTGGCACACCGTGCAGTCCACTCACAAGGGGGGCTGCCTCCCTGACCATGTACAAAATAAGTGACCAGCACTGAAGGCGTACAGGCTCACAACTGTTGTAAGCAAATGCATCTTTGGAAGCTACCGGGTTAGGTGGGCGATAGAGTGGAAAAACGTACAAATTTAATTCTTAGTATTAGGGGGGGGAGTACCAAGGGTATATCTTTGTCTCGAACTATAGAGTCTGAACTGTGCATGCCATCGAATGGTGATCCACAGCAGCTACCGCCCCTCACCCATCTCTTCCGGTTTGCCTGGGCCTGGCTATATATGTAGGGACCAGTTGGACACGGACAAACCATCACCTAGCAGCCATGTTTCTGGTATACTTCAATCGTACACGGAGAAAGGGATGTGGGATTGGTGCCGGTGCTGTACCACTGCAGGTAAATTTAATGCAAGTAAGTGACGGGGGAGGGGTTACCATAACAGTAAAGGGCCATCCAATGAATAATGTAACAATAATTCTCAAATATAAAACTCCCAGCTTACGTCATCAAAGCAACATTCTAGCATGCCTATTGTTGGTGATGGTATGAGATGCAGGGCTGGGTAAAGAGAACTTTTTTTCCGTCTACACTGGATGTCCCCTTAAAGAACCCGATTATCAACTGATGTATCAGGCCAACCTCTAAGCACTGTGTGATAGCACATGTTGCACACCTGTGGTGCTTGCAAAATTCTTCTTCTCCTGGAAGTACTTGTATTTCATGTTGGTATTTTATACAGCGCCCACCGATCATCACCTGGTCAACTCGCAGCGCTAATCAATGAGCTAAGAGATTATATTGGGCACACTGTTACCTTACTTCCACGGCGAGGGTGCACCGTGAGCCTCTATAACTTGTGAGGTGGAGGTGGAGGAGGGCCCGCACCTTCCCTGGTAAGAAGAGCATGAAAAACAAAAAACAGTATAGCAGTAGTATCTTACAACTGCAGGACTATTTAAACCCGGGCTCACTGTGCCACTGGTTTCAAGCTATCCTGAATGATGAGGGGTGAAACCCCGAAGCCGGTCCTAGGATGCTTGTTTCCAGTACAGGGAGGACCTAGCTTGGCAGTTCGGGCTGGACTGTTGCCATATGGCCAGGTCTAAACTTGGGTGGTATGGTGAGCAAAAGAATGATGGATTTAACCCAGATCTCTTGACTGGGGGTGAATGTTTTGATTTGTTCTGCATTCTGTCCATCAATTGTGTGTCTTTTATTTAAACCAGACGGCCAGATGAACACAGAAAGAAAGGAGTTTCTTTAAATAATTCCTTGTTATTTGCACTTGATAGTTCAGGTTTTTCCTGCTGTAAAAACGTTGGTCTCATTACATCTCCTTTGGAAAGGTAAATTGGTTTTGTCGAATTAGACCTTGTGACGCGTAGATGGCAGAACAGTGAGCAACGTTAAACTTACTGAGCCATCTCCCTGCTAAAAGTGTCACCCGTGCACACGTCTTATTGAGGTACGAAAGCACCCCAGGCAGCAGTGTAAGGATGGAAACACACTAGCACTGGGGAGAAAGCCTGTGCATACCTTTGACTGCTCTAAATTTATAACCAAATTCATATTACTTATGCCACAATATCATTCCTTTAGTCAATCAATAAATTAACCAATCTACTTCATTCGATTATTCAATAATAAGCATAATAGGACAACAATAACACAATAAAAATACATTAGAAACCCATTCCGGGGGGGCGTGGCTAGCGCCCGAAGAAGATGGCGGCTGTTCCGTAGCTCTCCCGTGTTGATGGGAACGGAGACTGCCTGACTGCCATACTTTCTGCACCTGCGGATGTGGTAACGGAGGACTAGCCATCGGAAGCTATGAGGCGCCGAGGGAATTCCTTCATGTTCTGCTAAGTGGCTCGTAGGCATTTTTCTTTCAACTTTTATTACCGGCTGCAGCGCGGCCGCCATCTTGCGCGCTCTCGCTGACGGATCGTTTCAAGTGTACCGGTTGCGATGTTTATCGCCTGAGACTGCCATTAATTATGAAGCGCTGTGAAGTTGGCTCATCACCATATCGAATGCCCTGCAGTCTCCTCTTTTGGTCCATTTCCGGACTGTGATGCAACTTCTTGTTAACCAGCCACCATGTTATAAGCCTTGTCAGTGGGTTTCACTTAGTGTGAGGAGAAGAGTGTAACACATACCGTGTTTGTCTCCTATTTTAAGGCTGTCTTGCATTTTTGGACTCTTTTCGATTTTACAAGTGTTTACACAATGCCTGCTATCTTCTAGATTGATTACTTCACTCATGTATGTGGTGTCCTGAGGTAAATGAAGGATACATTGCTGGTACATTTTTCCCTGCTTCTCTTCTTGAAATATAATTGCCCTCACACAATTCATGCCAGCCTTCTTTCGACACCACGACGTGGCTTATACTTTTTGATCCCTTTTTACTTTTTTTTTTAAGTCCTCAAATATGACAAAGGCGGCATGTTTATAAAGTCGTATCTCTTCTATCTAGATACGCTTTGTTTCCTGCACTTGCGTACGTACATACCTAGCTTCATCTTGCTGAGGAGCCCAATACTGAGGTATTGTAAGCAGACAACTTCTTTCCATTGATTTTTCTTCTGCAATTTTGGTTAACTTATGAGAAGATTAACTAAGGACTCTTCTCAATCCAAATCTTCAGCGCGTAGATTTTTAATTCGCACCAGCTCTCGCTACAGTCGTCTCTCCATGGAGGATTCAACGATCACTTAGCCTAAAGGTGCGTCGACATCTAATACAACGCTGTCTTCTGTAGCCACCAAAGCACAGAGTAAGAGGTTGAAGAAAGATCCTCCTTCCCCCCCTAAACAACCTGCTTCAGTCACAATGGATTTGTTGCTGGAAGAAATTCGGGCCTTACATCCATTCGTTGAAGAAACCAATTCCAAGTTACAGATCCTTACTGATAGATGGTCAAATGTAGAAGAACGTGTTATTGCATTAGAACAAAATGTTGATTCTTTAAATTCTTCTACTTCCAAAATAGACTCCTTATGTTCCCAAGTCTCAATGCTCCATAAGCAAATTGAAAATTTGGAAAATAGGAATAGAAGGAATAATCTCCGCATTTATGGTTTGCCTGAAGGAACGGAGGGGACGGACCCAATTGTCTTCTTTAAATCCTTCATTCCAAAGATTCTCAAACTACCGGAAGACACGCTTCTCAATATTCAAAGAGCTCACCGGTTGGGTCCGTTGCCATCTTTCTCATCTTCTTAATCCGTGAAAAAACCGAGAGGAGTGATCCTATATTTGTTGGAATACACCGATCTGCTCAAACTTTTATCTGCAGCCAGGGCATTGGATCGCATTATCTGGTCAGGGAACTCCTTATTCTTTTCTCTAGATTATGCCAATTCAACTGCTGATCGACGCAAGGAATTTCTTTCGCTGAGACCACAGCTCCGTTCAATAGGTGCACGTTATGGCCTTTTTCATCCCTGCCTATATAAAGTGACCATCAGTAACAAAAAAACTTCCTATGAAGATCCGGTAAAGCTGAAGAGCTTCCTCTACTCTTACCACGCTGATTCTATGGACACTTCCTCACCTCGTGCTAAATAGACATTTTGGATTCTGTAATGCCTTTGTTCTTGTTATGTGTTTTAGATTTATTACTGGTTTGCAAACACGTTGATATTTAGTAATATTGCAAGCTTCCACTAATATCATTTTATTTGTACAATTAACCTCCTTTTTCTCCTTACAGGTTATGTCTTCGCGTCATCGTTTTCCTCATGTTCCATCGTCCGTCAGTTCTGTTCTCCCTTCCGTCTTCCCGTCTGGGTTTTAGACACATCATTGTTCCGTGTGCCCTCACATCCTCCCACCTTTCGTATGTCTTGGAGTATATGTAAGTCTTTAGTTGTATTAAGTCCTTATGTGTTTTGTGTTGCATTCTTTCTCTTTTGCCTTTCCTTTTCTCTCAGAGCTCTTTCTCAATGTCCTTTTACTTTCACAATGCTTTCCTTCTCATGCTCGTTTGTATTTCAAATGATGTCTATGCGTATCATTTTCTCTTCTTCATTTTCTCTTCTTTTCTTTTCTGTCCTTCCTCTCATTTGACTCAATTTCTTTGTAATCGGTTTGATATTATGTACAGTTTGAATTTTTCAAAACTTTGCTGCAGCTGTAGTTTATCACTTATTTACAGATTTGTTTTATGTCGTTAAAACTTGTTTCATGGAATGTTAGAGGTTTACATTCACCTATTAAAAGACAGAGTTTTAACTAATTTGGCCAAATTGGGAGCGGATATAGCAGGTTTACAAGAAGCTCATTTGTCGGTTGAAGAATCTGTTAAATTAAAGAGAGTTTGGGTGGGGGAGGTACTTTTTTCTCCAGGTGATGGCAAGCGCAATGGAGTTCTCACTCTTTGTCGCAAAACCCTCCCTATCAAAGTGATATCGCAATGTGCCAATCAGGATGGTAGATGGCTTTTTGTTAAATTTATGGTGGGTGATGCTCCAATCTCTTTATTGAACATTTATGCTCCCACAGTCAGAGATACCTCCTTCTGGACTTCCTTGGCCCAACAGATTACACAGTGTTTTGATGATAATTTTATTCTTGTAGGGGATTGTAATGAAGTCTTTGACCCCTTTTTGGATCGAAACTCGTTAACACCCTTTGTTCCTCATAAATGTTTTATACAGACCATTAAGCAACACAAGCTTATAGATACTTGGCGCCTTTGCAATCCTACATTGAGAGAGTATTCTTATTATTCCCTGACTCATCACACCCAATCACGACTGGACTATTTTTTTTATCTCTCATAACATATCTCAATCATTAGTGGCAGCAGATATTGGTTCTATTCTAATGTCTGATCATGCTCCTGTTACTATTCAGTTAGACGTTCTGCAGAAACTCAATGTATCTCGGAAGTGGCGTATTAATAATGCCCTTCTTTTATATCCGGCATTCACTTCCTCCTTTGTTTCCTTTTTTAATGAATATTTCCTCTTTAATCAATCGGATACTTTGCCTTTGTGTGTGATTTGGGATACTTTCAAAGCCTCCGCTAGAGACTTTATTATTAGATATGTCTCTAAAAAACAGAAAAAGGCACAACAAACTACTAACTCCCTTTTGGATTGGATTGAAGCACTCATTACTCTCCCAAATCAAAATTTTGTTTGCCTGAACTTCTAAGTGCTAAATTTCAGTTTAATAAGGATACAACTAATAATGCTTCTAACTTTGTGGTGAAGTCCAGTGCAAAAAGTTATGGTGGCCAGAACAAAGCTGGGAAACTCTTAGCAAATTATTTGAAGACTAAACATAACAAACTTAATATAGAATCTATTTTTGATAAAACCATACATTGAAGTTCAAAGATGAGGATATTCTAAATGAATTTCTTCAATTTTATAAAACATTATATACATCTGACACTCCTTCTTCTGACCATTTTATTTCTCAATTCTTTTCTAACATTCAACACGCTTCTGTTACATGCCCAGATCTTTCACTTTTAGAATTAGACCTTACACAAAAGGAATTAATTACTGCCTTGAAAACACTTAAAAAAGACAAAGCACCTGGCCCAGATGGTTTAACTGTTGAATTTTTCACTCACTTTGCACATTTACTGATTCCCAAATTACATGCCCTCATAAATGCTTTTTTACAATCAGGTGAATCTTCTGGCTCTTTGTCTTGGTGGGGTCGCCCAGATACTATAAAGATTATGTTGTCTCCTATAGTTTTATATACAATTTCTAATGTTCCATTGTCTATCCCCCTAAAATATTTTAAGAAATGTAATTCCATTTTATCTTCCTTTCTCTGGAGTGGGAAGAGATCACGTATGTCTATCTCAAAACTAGTTCGCCCAAAATCGGAGAGTGGGGTCAATTTCCAATTTCCCTGATTTTCTTACCTACCATAAATCCTTTTTATTACATCAGACCTCGAGATGGCTCTCTGAATCTCTTCATAATTGTCCTCTTTGACCGCGCTTGAACAGTCCTTCATTTCCCCATTTTCGTTTCAAGAATTTCTGTCTTTTACGCGTAAACCACAATCTACATCCACTCCTGTTATTAAATATACCTCTAAGATTCTGTCATCTGTTTCCTCCTTGAATTCTAATGATTGGACTACCTTTCTCAACTCCACCATCTGGCATAACGTTTACATTTTAATAAATAATAAACCTGTTTTTTGGAAGCCTTGGAGACAACCTGGCTTGATTTGGGTACGCCAATTATACGTACAGGAGGAGATTATATCCTTTTCACACGCCAGGGATTCTTTTCAATTGCCTGCATCTTCCCTCTCTAAATACTCCCTTTTAACACAAGCTATTCAAATTGCGTCCACACATTACACAAATTCTCATCATTCTGCTTCTTGTAATAGATTTATTGTTAGCAGTTGCCTTTCAGCAAATAACTAAGAATTGGAAAAACTTTACTAAATTGTCATATCAAGCATGGTGGTATGCGGTCTGTTACAATCATAGATTAGACACAACTTTTGTGTATCCATTGCATATGGCATCCAAACATTCAAACCTATGGTTGCCTGTTACAATGTTCATTGATGCTAGTGCTCGACGCTCTCTGCACCTCATCCCCTCTCAACAAGAAGTGACTAAACCTCCATGAATTTCCTTATATTGATATTGTATGATCTATCTGTGTTTTTGCTTTGTAACGCGTATTCAACATAAACTGCAGTTTATTTGTTCACTGATTCTTTACAAGATGTTAACTTTCTTTTTTTCATATATCATAGTAAGATGACTTACATTGCTTTCCTCTATGTTCATCAAGAATTGATTTGTTTTATTGTATGAAATCTCTCCTTTTCTATTGATTATTATATTTTCTGTATTAGTATTTTCCTTTACCTTAATAAACTTACTTTTTTAACTTTAGAAACCCATTCCACACAACAAAGCAGACTTAAAAACCCATTGATAAAATAAAAACTGGTACAGCTTATAAAAATTAATATGATTAAAAATGTGTTAAAACATCGAAGACTTGCAAAGGTGAATACCCGATTTTAGGAAGGAACGCACATTAGTAGAGACCTCCAAGGATGCACATTTAAAAGCGCAGGCAAACGGTAGGCTTTAAAATCAGAATTAAAAAACATTTAGAATAGGCATGATAACATTTGCACAAAAAGCTAAAGTGTAACAGACTCTGGAGTGAGCGTTCATCACAAGGACACATACAAATCAATATGGAGTCAAATTGTTGGGAAGGGACGCTCACGATCCATCTAATAAAGCCAAGTCTAGTATGCAAAGAACGCTCTATTGATCCGTGCTTGATCCCTACATGGTTACAAGTTAAAATCCTGGACTGTCTACTGATCCTTTCTCCTTCCATTTGAGCGGAGGGACGCGGCTCCTCCCCCAGGCTTCGTCATTTCCGTATATAGCTGCTACACACTACTTAATCGCCATGTGTGCATGGACGCGCAGTGGGTGCGCCGATGGCACGCCAAAGGCAAGCCTATCTGAGCCCGTCCGGATCGCGGCCAGCGCCAGCCATGCTGCCCCTTTCACTAGCAAAAAAAGCATTCCCTGGCCACGAGACTCTCCTGATATTGAGGAAGAATTTATGCCCTGTTAGCCATGATATTGACCTTGTGAGTGCTATACTCCCACATTACTGCAAAGGCTGTAATTTTGTTTTAGGGAATACGGGGGTGCTCCCAGGAAACAAGGGAGTGAGTTACTCAGCCTCGGTGCAAAAGAAATTAGGAGGCAGGATAAGGCCAAAACACGCAGACGATATTTGGCTATCGCTGTCTAACAATGAATGGGATGTGATGTTCCCGACCGAAACATGGTTGATGGAGGAATTTAGACAGGCTTTGGCCTTGGCCATTCCCCCGGGTTTTAAAATCTGCTGTGCAAACAGGAAAGGTGAAAAAAAAAGAGGGGGTGTGGTAGCCATCATTGTGAGGGATTCTTGGGATATCTCCACTACAGAGTTACAAAACATGGGCATGATAGAAGTCCTGAATTTTTGCATAAACACCACACACACATCCTCATTTGCAAGGGTATTGATCTACTGACCACCAGATTGCCCTCTCAGTTTAATCCCAGATCTATGCAACTTTATTGCCCAGAAGTCATTGCAATATGCCAACTATACGGCCCTAAGTGATTTTAACTTACATATTAAGGATCCCGGCTTTATTCATGCCTCTCAGCTAACTATGTCACTCAATGGGGCAAATCTCACCCAGCATGTAAAATCCCCCACTCAATGTGCAAGCCACATTTTAGATTTAGAATTCTCGATTATTCTGTTCTTGGTTGCCGAGACACCTCAACAAGTGGTCTAGACAGACCACTACTTGATCCCTTTCTCGTTTGGTATGGACATATTAGAACCTGGTGAAGAAATACGCAACATGCCAAAAAGAAATTGGAAGACGCGAACAGCTGAATCCCTGGGTCTAGTGTTGTTGGATAGTCAACCACAATGAACTAACAACCCCAATGTAGACATGTCTGCTCTGACCAGGTGGATCTCTGCCGCCTTGGACAACATAGTTCCAGTAGATTAGGCAGAATTTTGAGAAATTCTCCATCGGTCCCATGGTTTGCCGAGGCCCTCAGAGTGGAAAAAAGCAAATGTAAAAGAAAGGAACGCCTCTGGCGGAAAGATTATAGCCCATCAGCCAAATCGGCCTATAAGGAAGCTCTAAAAGGGCTACACAAATCGATGAGGGTGGCAAGAAGGGACTACTTTGTGAAGCGCATTAACAGCGCAGAGAACTTGAGCAAAGAAATCTTCAGGGTAGTTAGCTCCTTCACTAAGCCTGTGGCACTTGAGAGTAAGATACAACCGTCCTCTTCATTGTGTTCAAAGTTATTGGACTTCTTTGAAAACAAAATTCAGAAGGTCTATGACACCTTCACGACAGGGATGGAAACAGCTGGAATGGAAGCCCTGGGAATCTGCGAAATTGAGGATTCTTTTTCAGAATTCCTCCCCATTTCACAGCAGGAATCCCTGGTGGAGATCCTGAAATGTAAATCAGGGTCCCTTGAGGATCCGTGCCCCCCAAAACTGTGGTGGACATTGGCTCACCTGATCAATCCCACCCTGAATCATATATGGAACACCTCACTCTCCAGGAGCATTTTCCATGGTTCATGGAAGCATGCTATATTATTGCCCCTCATGAAAAAGCCTAATGTGGACCCGGGAGAGCTTAAAAACTACCGTCAGATTTCAATACTGCCAGCACCAGCAAAGATGCTGGAAAAGTTTGTTCAGTACCACCTGACCAACTTCATTGATAGCTATGACATTCTGCATGATACACACTCCAGTTTTCGGTCCAAATTCAGCACCAAGACGGCATTGCTGGTGGCTGAGTCAGTAAGAATGACTGTGGACACGGGAGCTTCAGCGATGCTGGTGCTCTTGGACCTAACGCAGCTTTCAACATGGTGGATCACCAAATTCTACAAGATAGACTTAAATTGAGGGGACTGGGGGTGACGGCTCCCTCTTGGTTACAGTCCTATCTCATTGATGGCACGCAAAAGGTCACTCTCCAACCCTTTAAGTCGGAAGCCAAACCACTGTGGTGCAGGGTACCGCAGGGCTCAGCCTTGAGCCTGCTACTCTTCAATGTATATTTGAAACCCCTTTTTTCGCTTATTGCAAACTGGGAAGTAAAGGCTATATCTTATGCGGATGACACCCATTGGTATTCTCCTTCAAGGATCATTCTGTGGACTCTTTCACCAGTTTTAAGGGATGCTTGAAGGACATCTCTTTTTGGGAGAATAATAAGTTAAAGCTCAATATGTAGAAAACGTAGGTACTGTTCTTTGACAAGCCATTTCCTCTGTCTGCCGGACTGTGGCGGCCGGCATAAATGGGACTTCCACCTAGCCCCACAACCACGGCAAAAAACTTGGGCGTAAAATGGGAAACGGATCTTACGTTTACAGCCCAAGTACTTCACATAGCAGCCTCATGCTTTGGTAAGCTGAGATGCTTGAGGAAATTTCTACATCTGCTACCGGAGAACTGCTGCGGAATCATTGTCCATGCCACAGTGACATCACAGCTGGATTATGCAAATTGTCAATACCTGGGACTACCTGCCTATCTGATTAAGAGACTGCAGATGGTACAAAATGCGGCTGCGAGATTAATAAGAAGACTACCGTATCGGCACCACATCTCTCCGTATATAAGACAGCTCCATTGGCTACCTGTATTGAAAAGGATAGAATTCAAGGCCCTCACCCTGGCCTTTCGGGTACTACGAGGCAGATGTCCTAGCTACCTTAAGCAATGGATATGCCTCTACCAACAAAAACGATCATGGAGATCAAACTTTCAGCATCTGCTCTGCGTACCTCAATATGCAAAGACACTCATTGGGGCAGATCATTCACAGTAGTGATGGCCAGACTGTGAAACTCTATGCCTGTTAATATGCGCCTATTCCAATCTGAAATGGAGTTCAGAAAGACTCTGAAGACTTGCTATTTAGCCAAAGCTAGACTCCTGGCAACCCCTCTCTCCTGCTTGCCCGCTATAGCGCCGGGACACTGTCGCGCTCTATAAATATTGATATTATAATATAATAAATACTATTGAGTTGTGCAACAAGGAACATCTGTTACCTGTAAAAAGGGCTAGGACACCTCCCTGAGGGTCAACATTGTGCTCAACAAATACTCATTATGGCCTAGATTAAATAACATTTGACACAACACGCTGCATCAAATGGAGAGAGCAGGAGTGTGCCATATTTAAAACTGGCACATTCCTGCTCTCGCTCTCTTCTCTGGCACACTGAGTGCTGTCTAGGGCTAACGCAGGCACCCTTGCACCATACAGGCAGGGAGACCTTTCTGCACAAAAACAATCCTCAGACGCTTTTTTTCTCTTTCTACGTGTGCTGCTGAAAGGGGAAATAACATGGAGAAATAAACATATTTTTCCTTGTTACACCTGTTAGGATGGAGTAGTATTTTAACGCATTCACAGGATTACTCCACCCTAGCAAATATGGGAATGTGCCAAAAATCCATGGTGGAAGCATGGGAAAGGCCACACTTCACCCATGGAAAGCCTTTGCAATGAAGATTAATGCAAAGCAGCAATTTGTGCTGCCTTGCGTTACTCTCGATTTACTCAGCCACGCAGAGACATGCAAGGTGACTTTGCGTGGCTTAGTGAATATCACTTAAGCCATTGCGTTGCCTTATGATAAGCAATGCAGGGGCTTATTAAATCTGGGCCTATGTTTCAAGCTGACCACTTTCCTGGAAATAGGCAGGGTTGGTTCTAAGATTCGTGGGCATCAGGCAGGAAAGGAACAGAGACAAAGCTCCTCTAACTGTCATACGCATGACATCACAGAAAGCGACATCACAGGAAGTGACATCAGTTCACCATTAATCCTCTGGCATTGTTGAAGCCCCTTTCTAAGAAGTAATATACCTGGTGCTGTTAGAAGTACAATGGCTAAAAACATAAATGTTAGCACGAGTAAAATAAGTAGATGTATTATAAAGCTCTATTAAGTGGGAATACAACTCTACACAGTAATCCTCTAATCAGCATGTATGGAAGTTCTTACATAATGGCATACAAGGGTACAGAGGCGCAAACATCGCAATGCAAGACTGCTTGCTACGAGGTCCTCAACATTCTACTACATTACCTTTTGGTGAATAGACCATGAGAGTTTGGAGTGGGAATATTAAATCTAGTATCACCAAAATATTATACTTTCCCAAATGTGGCTAAATCTGGAATGGGACTGGTAGATACCTCACTCCCTCTGCTACCCCAGATCAACATTTTACCCAAAGTGGTTAAGTTTAGAGCGGGAATAATAAATATTACTCCTCCCCTAAGCCCCAAAGTTAAATTTAAACTACGCAAAATCAAACACTTTCACCAAAGTGGTTACGTTTTGAGTGGGAATGGTAACTTTAACCCCCACAAAGTCCAGTACTTTCCCAAATGTGGTGATGTTTGGAGTGGGAATAATAAATGTAGCCCCTCTGAAGCACTTGCAGGCTGGCCTATAGGGCAATCAGGCAGTGCCCAATGAGCTGGACCGACAGTCAGTGTTCAGGCTGTTTTTGGTCATATTTTATGGTCTGCTGGACTGATTTTTATTGTTGATTTCCCCTATATTCAAATAAAACATTGCCTGCAGCAAGTTCAAATCCATGTGCTCTTCCACACCTTGCAAAAGACTTATAAAGCGTGTCTTAAGAAGATCAAAACTGCCCCAACTTGGAAACATGGACTACTTTTTTAGGTATATAATTCACTAATTATGTCACTTTTATTTTGGTCCCCATGCCAATTTTTCGTCTCAGTTCGACCCTGCTCCAAAGACCTACATTTTCTCCAATGTGGCTAGGTTTGGAACGGGAATAGTAAATATAAACTCCTCCAAAGTCCAACACTTTTCGCAATATTTTTAAGTGAGAATAGCAAATATAAGCCCACCAAAGTCCCAACACTTTCCCCAGTGGTTATGTTTGGCGTAGAAATATTAAAACTAGACACATTGAGGTTACGTTTGAAGTAGTAATACTAGATTTAGCCCCCGGCCATAACAAATCCAGCCACATAATCCAATGTGGTTAAGTTTAGAGTGAGAATTGTAAATGTAAAATGTAAGCTCCTCAAAGCAAAACACTTCCCTCAATGTCTGGTAAAGTTTGGTGTGGGAATAGTAAATATAACCCCTCCAAAGGCAAAAACTTTCCCCAGTGTTGCTAAGTTTGGAGTGGAAATAGTGAATATAAGCTCCTTCATCGACCCAAACTTTCCCCAGTGTAGTTAAGTGTGGAGTGAGAATAGAAAATGCATGTCCCCACAAAGTTCAACTCTTTCTCCAGTGTGGATATGGGTGGAGTAGGAATTGTAAATTTGAACCGTCAAAAGTCCTACTCCTTCATGAATGTTCGGAGTGGGAATAGTAAATTGACCCCTCGCCCCCAAAGTCCAAAGCCCAACACATTCCTCAATGTAGTTACGTTTGGAAAGGGAATAGTAAATTTAACCCATCACACTCACCCTCCAAAGACTTAACACTTTTCTCAATGTGGTGAAGTTTGGAGGGGTAATAGTAAATAGTAAATGCAAACATCCCAAAGTCCAACACTTTCTACAGTGCAGTTATGGATGGAGTGGGAATAGTCAATCAGAACCTACAAAAGTCCTACTCTTCACTCAATGCTGTTAAGTTCAGAGTGGGAATAGTACATTTACCCCTCAACCCCAAGTCCAGCACTTTCACCAGTGTGGATAATTTTGGAGGGTTAATAGGACCCCAAAGTTCAACACTTTCTCCGGAGTTCAACCATTTACTCTTTTTCACATTCACTCACTCACCCATCTCTACACATAAGCGTGGTGGTGAATGAATAATCCCTTTGACTTATAAAATAGATAGACTATTGGCTTGGGCAATGTGTGGGATGGGATATTTTCCACGATGGCCATTGGTCCAATGGTCTATCTACGGACCCACAAGAATTATTACATTATGTAATACATTGTTTTGATGAAACTTTCAACAACATTGACTGGAGGGAGCTGGGGAAAAAGGTGAGGGATTGATGAAGGGAGGATGGGCCGGGGCAATTGGTCAAGGGAGTCTTTATAGGGAGGGAGTGTCCTGCCGAAATACAGGGCTAATGAATTTAGTAAAATAGTGGAACACTTTTTGGTGTTTCTATTTATGGTTTATTTATGGTTTGGGTATTCTTTTGACCATAGAGGTAAAGGCTCAGAGAAGCACAAGAGTATTTATGGCAACAGAATACTTATTCCACATTCACATTTTTAAGTCTCGCACAGGCAGCACATGCGCTGCCTCTCCGAGGCATTAAGTAATTAGTAATACCAGCGAAACTCCACCCATTGCATTTCTTTTTGTTTTTTCGCTTGCCATTGGTCCAATCTGGCACTGCTTTTCTGACCTCGCTCATTGTTGTCTAGTGGTCCCATCCGTCACTTCTGCAGGAAACAGCATCAACCAACTACAGTAGACATACACTGCAGGGCGATATCTTTTGATGTAGGGCCTACTTTGTTGTTTTGTAGGTATCGCATAGGGATCACCGAGAGCCGCGTGGACACCTGCTGCCCAGAGTGCGCTGAGTGCCTGCAGCCCCCACCACGTCCGAGCTGCAGCCCCCAGGCCCTGTGTTACTGCCCTGTCCCCACCGCTCGCAATGCTTTCCCCCTCCCGCTGTCAGTGCTCTCTTGCCCCTCTCTCCCCTGCATCCGCGTTCACCCCCACCCGCAGCATCTGGAGGATCGCCATGTGGGTGCACTACACAGTGCAGCACACCATGCTTCATTTTAAAGGTGGGTGCTTGTTTAACTCGAGTCCGCACTCAAGGAATTCTAGCTGTAAGCATTCTTCTTTTTGCACAATCCTGCGCTGGAGGGCGCGGCGCAGAGGGGGAGTGTTGTGGATCATGCTGTGGGTGGGTCACAGTGTGGCTCCTCGAGCGGCACAATAGAGAGAGCAGGCGGTTTACGCTGCCTCCTGGATGCCGAGTCTTTGTTGCGCGACATCGGCACTTCCAGGACGTAGATGAAAGTGAAACACAGGCAGTAGCATTGTGTAACCATGCAGGACTCAGGTGGTGGCAGCGCCCGCCCTCACTGCACGATGTACAGTGTGCAAGGTACCCTGTCTTTGCGGGAGTAGCGAATGAGGTATGCGTTCTGGGGAAGGTTCCCGAGCGTGGGATCACTGGAAGGCCTCCTTCTATGAACATTTACATAATTTCACCGCACCTCCTACAAACCAAGCATACACTTGTGTTACGTACGCCTAAAGGCCGTGGTCACAAATGTAGTGTACATTTTCTTCTCGTGTTTTACTGCAAATTCGGATCTATGTGGAACCCTACCGTGGACGACAAACTTGCTTTCTTTAGTATCTAAGGGGGGAGGGGGGTGTGTGTGTGTGTCTGTCTGTCTGTCTGTCTGTCTGTCTGTGAGCCTGGAGTGTCTGCCAGCAGGGACCCTATTCCAAAGTGGAGAAAGCACCGAGGGCTGAGAGCAGGGCGGTCCTGAGACATGTTAAAGTGGGATAGACTTCAGTTGCAGTTCTTTTTTGCGAATGCCGGCAATAGTTTGTCTTCTCTTTCCATGCTTGCCACAATCAAAATAGTGATAGGAGACAAGCACTCCCATCCTGAGGGTGTCTTGTACGTTCCAAGAAGTGAAAGTGTCTGTCTGGCTTATTTCCCCTCAGGGTGGCAACAATAACATAGGCGGGATAAGGAGGGCTGTGAAACAGTAAGCAACCCGGCCTCAGTTCAGCGACTCCATCACCGAATTTGGCAGCACGCACGCCCTTGCCTCCACAGACTACATCCCCCTCGGAAACCTGAACTTCCACCTCGAGAACAACAACAACACCAACTCAACCACCCTGCATGACAACCTCGTCAACCTCGGTCTCAGACAGCTCGTCACAACACCCACCCACTACGCCAGCCACACGCTTGACCCCATCTTCTCCGCAAGCCCCCACGCCTCCTTCAGTCACACCACCGAACTCCACTGGACTGACCATCGATTCATCCACTTCACCTTCTGGAAACCCACCACGCACCACTGCACTCAACAGATACCCCACCACAGCTGGAGCAAATCACCGAAGACACCACCCTTGCCGAAAGCCCACCCGCCGACCCCACTGACACAGACACCACCGCTCGCAACCTCAGGCGCTTGATCGACTACTGCGCCAACACTCTCGCCCCGATCAAGAAACCCTCCAACAGACACACTAACAAGAAAGCCAGCTGGTTCACCCAGGACTTCCAGGCCTCCAAGCAAACCTGCCGAAAACTAGAGAAGAAATGGCCGCGCACACACAGGACAGCTACGCAGCCCACAAGAACGCCATCCGAAGACACCATCGCCTCATCAGATCTGCCAAAAGGGCCTCCTTCAAGGACCGCCTCGACGACAACGCACACAACAGCAAAGAGCTCTTCAACATCGTGAAGGAACTCTCCAACCACAGCTCCAACACCAACGACATCCCACCATTGCAAGACCTGTGCGACTCCCTTGCCACATTCTTCCATCGCAAGATCGCAGACATCCATGACAGCTTCAACAACCTGACTGCCCAGACAGCCACCGACACCTCAGACCCCATGGCCACCACCCACATCAACCCCCTGCACACCTGGACCAACGTAAACGACACCATCAAAATCATTAACAGCATCCACTCCGGCTCTCCGTCAGACCCATGCCCGCACCACATCTTCAACATAGCTAGCGCCACCATTGCATCCCATCTCCGCAAGGCCATCAACATCTCCTTCGTGGCCGCAACCTTCCCGGAGAGCTGGAAGCACGCCAAGCTAAACGCCTTATTCAAGAAACCCAAGGCGGATCCGAGGAACCTCAAGAACTTCCGACCCATCTCCCTGCTCCCGTTCCCGGCGAAGGTCATCGAGAAAACCATCAACAGACAGCTGACCCACTAGCTCGAGGAGAACATCATCCTGGACCTGTTCCAGTCCAGGTTCCGCAGCAACCACAGCACCGAAACTGCCCTCATCGCCGCCACCGATGACATCAGGGCCCTGCTGGACAACAGCGAAACCACGGCCCTCATCCTCCTGGACCTATCAGCCGCCTTTGACACCATCTGCCACCGCACCCTACGCACACGCCTCCACAACGCATGGGTCCGAAACAAGGCTCTGGAATGGACCACCTCCTTCCTCTCGGGCAGAACCCAGAGCATCCGCCTCCCCCCTTTTCGTTCCAAAGCCTCCGAGATCATCTGCGGCATACCCCAAGGATCATCCCTCAGCTCAACATTGTTCAACATCTACATGGCTCCGCTCGCCCACGTCGCCCGACTGCACGACCTCACCATCATCTCTTACGCCGACGACACCCAACTGATCCTCTCCCTCACCAAGGACCCCCTCACCGCCAAAACCAACCTCCACGAAGGAATGAAAGCAATTGCCGAACGGATGAGGAACAGCCGTCTGCAGTTGAACTCGGACAAAACGGAGGTCCTCATCCTCAGCCCCACCCCCTCAGCCTGGGACGACTCCAGGTGGCCGACCGCACTGGGAGCAGCACCAACACCCACCGACCACGCATGCAAGCTGGGGTTAATCCTCAACTCAACACTCTCCATGACCAAGCAAGTCAACGCCGTCTCACCCTCCTGCTTCAACACTCTCCGCATGCTCCGCAAGATCTACAGGTGGATCCCCACCGAATCAAGAAAAATGGTCACCCAGGCTCTCGTTAGCAGCAGGCTTGACTACAAAAACGCCCTCTACGCAGGAGCCTCAGCCAACCTCCTGAAACTTCTACAACGCATACAGAACGCCTCAAAACGCCTGATCCTCGACATCCCCCACCACAGCCACATCACACCCCACCTAAGAGACCTGCACTGGCTTCCCGTCAACAAGAAGATCACCTTCAAGCTCCTCACCCACAAGGCACTCCACAACACCGGACCAGCATACCTCAACAGACGACTCACCTTCTACACCCCGAACCGCCAGCTCCACTCCGCCGACCTCGCCCTCGCCACCGTCCCCCGCATCCGAAGAGCGACCACCGGCGGCAGATCGCTCTCCCACCTTGTTGCCAAAACCTGGAACACCCTCCCCATCCTCCTACGGCAGATCCAGGACCTACTAACCTTCAGGAGGCTTTTCAAGACCTGGCTTTTCGAGCAGTAGCAGCAACCCTCACCCCCCCCCCCCCCCCCCCAGCGCATTGAGACCCTCACGGGTGAGTAGTGTGCTTTACCAATTTCTTGATTGATTGAACCTAGTGACGACAAAGGAAATGGGAGTATAGTATTTTAGAGCATGTTTCCCACCATAAAATATGTGAGTGCTATTGTGCATTTTGCAGTGCAACATTACTAATGTTTGCTAGAGATGCAGAGATCTAACATGCCTACATGAAATGTGGATGTGCTCAAAGCAGACACAAGAACCTTTCCTGGGCAGTGCTCACTGTATTGTCCACGATAGATATATCTGGTGCAAAAACACTGCCATTGCCAGATGTTAATATTCATCCTTATCAACAGCTTCTTTTTTAAACTGCAGCTTTGAGGCATGGACACCCCCCATGCGACACACAAACAATTAAGACGTTATTATATGGGAGATGAGGTTAATACCATGGAAGTTAATGAAGGGTTGCCAGGGGCAGCAGTAGTTACATCAGGCATTGCACACTGGCACACCTGACAGTTCCCATGCTGACCCCATTCTCAGAGGTAGGCGGTAGTGGGAGGAGAACGTAAAGATAGTTTTCAGAGCCCTGTTTACTGTCTGCAATGCACTCTCCTTGTAAGTAGAAGGTGCTTTAGTGGCTAGGGATGGGGCCAAAGGTCAACATTGTGATGTCATAAGGGGTAAAAGGTTGCAGAATCTCACTTCCTCTACCCCTGCCCTTTTGGTAAATTGACATCTATAGTCAATGTGCTCTTAGAGATAGCTCCAGGGAGTTCACGCTGTGTGATAAGCCGCCTTTGGCTCAATCACCCAGTCCTTATGACAGTGCAAAGGGAGGTGTCCTCAGACAGGCACTCACCAAAGCAAGATAAAAGTGGTGAACTACTTCTTGCCAGATTGTTATTTTATGAATCATCTTGCAAGAAAGGAATGCACGAGGAGTAGAGATATGCACTAAAGTTACGCAAGAACCGAAACAAAACAAAAGCATTTGCAATGCAACAGGTCTCACATTTATGCGAGTTTGAACTATTGGCATTGTAAATAACAATGCCTTTTATTTAGCTTTTGGTTTTTTAAACATATATAAACCGCATTGTCATTTACATTGCCAATAGCTTAAACTTGCGTAAATGCGACACCTAATGCATTGCAAATGCTTGTTTTAATCGTCTTTTGCTTACACTGCTTATTTTGACATATTTTCCTCATAGTTCCTTTCATTTCCAGTCTCAATATCGATTTTAGGTGATTTTGAAAGTTATGTAATTAAAACATTCTATTTTACTTGACAAGCAAAACACAATTAAAATACAATGTGGTCTTAGTCAGATATGAATTGCGTAAACCACCTGCACATCACCAGGCAGTGGTTGTTGCAAAGTCATCCTGTGCCCTGGGCACTCCCAACTTTTTTGCTGACTGATACTGGTGATAACTGACTGACCGACCCTAGGCTCTCCCTAACCAGGCCCAGTGCTATGCTGAAAGAGACACCTACATACACTAGGGTACACTAAGGGCTAGGGTACCCCTATGACTGGCATGACCTCTCCAATAAGGCCCTAGTACATAATAGGGCGGGGTGATTGAAACTACCTTTATGTGCCTAGTATATAATAGGGCATGGCAGTTTAGAGGCCAGCAGCCATTTCTTCACTTGCACGTGTGCACTGCTGAAGCCTGAGGTCATTTTAAAAGCAGCCTAGAGCTTTGACTTCATTTTGAGTTGCGACCGATACACTAATTAGTATCATCAAAAAACCCACATTCGTAGTAGATCGCAAAAACTTCCACCTCATTAATTTTCATCACCCAGGTGACATTTTAGGACCTACTGTGAATGCATGCGAATTTCGGGACTGCAGTTGCAGCAACAAACTACAGATATATATTACACACCAAATTATAAAGAAGAGGGGGCACCCTTTATATGCCCCCTTTCCTTTGTGATTCAATATGGGTCGTAGACTGCACATTGCGATTCGAAAATACTTTTCAGATTCACAATGCAAGTTTTGTACACTGTGAAATGCTATGTTGTGGTTGCAAAGGCGGTGGTTTTGCCAGTCACAGGCTTTGTGACCACCAAATAGTTCAGTACATTAGCCTGTAAATGCCCGATTACAATCTCAGCAGAAAAGGATGGGGTATTCACTGCACAGGGTAAATATCAACGATACCCCAGCACGCAGTGCTTACAGATTGTTGTAAATACCTCATATCTCGATGTCGGTAAAGTTCAGCTGGTGGATTTTCCTCCTCTTTTAACATTTCCTTCAAAAACTGGAGGATGTTCAATTTCCATCAACCTCTAATACATTGATTACCAACATAAGGGGTAAAATTGGAACCTTGCACAAGCAGGAGTTTGCACAACGTTTTAAAAACAGAGTTAATAATTCTTATTGCATGCCACGCACAATGTCACTTTGCATCACAAAATAGACATTGACCACAAGCTGGACTGCATCTGCACTCCAGACTTGCTGCTGTGGTGGGCCGAAGGGACCAGTGGGTATCCTTTTGGTAGCATCCTTTTTCTTGGGAGTTCGCCAGGTGTAAGCTTCGGCATAACATCTGCCATTTGTGTGGCAAGCATGAGAAATGGCTTACATCACTTGGCACCTATTACTTTACCTTACAACACACTGACATGGCACAAACTATTCTCAGTGTTTTGTGTGTGCCTGCACAAGGATGTGCCACACCTACAAACACAGCTTTAGGTAATGGCGATTTAGTTTTATTAATAATCTTGTTTTCTCTAGCACATGCATTATCCGAACATTAAAGAGCTTTAGAGGTAAGAGGCTGTGCAGTTTTACATTACATGGGGTACTTAATAGAACATCATACAATATATTTGGATCGAAAAAGGCGCATTTCCAGGTAGAAAATGGGTTAGACAGATATGTGTTTGAAGCTTATATTCATTTAAGTGAAGAACGCACTGGCAGACTGGACTCCTGGCAGATGTTCAAGCTGTAATGAATTGGGGCATGCGTACGTGGTTTTTCAATACCCCGCTAAATTTCAATTGGGAGGTTAGTCCATATTTTGGGAGCAAAGCCAGTGAAACAGCAGCAAAGTGTTTCAGTCTTATTACATAGTTCAGTGTCAAGGAGAAGGTTATTTGAACTGCGGATGATGTCTGTGTTTCCCAGATACACTACTGGTGGGTGTCCAGTTTCATTGCATTAAATATGTCGGTTGACGTAGATATGCAGCAAGCACGGAGGTGTCATTTCAGTTTAATAAGGGGTAGTCAATCTTGCAGATTTTAGAGAGGGTGTTCTGATAGCTAGGAGGCCAGTGAATGTGCCTACTCCATATTCCAAACCGGGAGCTGTAACCAGACTTGTATCACATGTGTTAGTTATTTTTGGTTTTCGGTTGCATTAGTTAGTGTAATGTTGCGTTACACAATGTTCGATATGCATTTACCTAGCATGTGATTACTCATTAAATGTGTTGCTGATGGACTTAGCATCACATTATTTCATTTTTTTTTATTAAGTTAGAGTTTTCGCGATGACATCCGTTTTTAGATTATTTGCTTGCAGCCTTTGGTGAGGTCTATTGACAATTTTTATTTTTATGTAGATGTGCATTTTTTCAGTGTAGCAGTGGTAGGACAAAAAGAGGGTATTTAAGAAGTCCCCTACTATTGACCCCGGTAATAATGGTTTACAAATTAGTTGAACCACTTCAGCACACCTCCTAAAATTTAAAAGCGAGTGGATGAAGTACTTTGTAGTAAGCCCTGATCACCAGTATCAAAGGTCGAAGACCGGTCCAACAGAATTCCAGAATATGCTTCACCTTTGTCCATCATCTAATATGCTTCATTAATAATTTGGAGCATGGCAGTTTCAGTGCTATGCCCCGCAGCAAGACTGAAAATTGTTCCGTAGTCTGTATTTGTCATTGCATTGGGATAGTTGTTTTGGTGCAAGAATTTCCATAAGTTTCACAATGAAAGAGAGGCCTTTGATAGGGTAATAATTTTCATTGCCTTCTTGGTCGCTTGAGAGTTTGAGGATGGGACATTGGCATACTTCTTCAGGAAAGTGAGAACCAACCCTTGATCAAGGGGTGGTCAGGATCTTATTAGAGAATTGAAGGAGAGATTTTGCTAGGTTAGAGGTTAAGGAGATAGTTGGAAGGTTTAGTATAGATGTTTTTTTATAGCTAGTCTGAGGCGATTGAGTTAAAGGAGGTCCAACTATCTGAGACTATTTTGTCCCGGAATGTCAATGAAAGGTTAGAGTTACTTGTGATGTAAACAATTGATTTATGGATCTTTTATTTCGAAGACGTTATCAAATACGGAGAAACACTCAACTGAGATTTGGTTATATTGAGAAGAGCCACTGATTTGAGCTTGGACAATAGCGAAGAGATTCTGCTTTTGATTTTATTTGTTCATAAATTAGGCTATAGTGCGTAGAATGTTAGATTTCCTTCTGTGGTGTTGTAACATTTGATTAAGAAGTTAACATTTGGTTGTCTTGCTTTAGAGAGGTGACAGCCGAGATTGCATCCCTTCAAGAGACAAGGGCCATATTTTTGGCATTCCTGTTTAATTCTTATTTGGAATTAAGTTTGTATTGATGGATTACTTTAGGAGTGTTGATAAAGAAAAGGCTAAAGAACCAGGCAAACAATTTGAGGCAGTCCACTGCTATATGGAGAGTGACCTTTGAATGTAGTTGGGCATAACTGAAAAAAATTCATACATGCCAACATTTTAGAATGAGGAAGGGGGAGATTTTGAAAACAAAATCTGGGGAATGGATTTCCTCCATTGGCTTCTATTGAAGCAGAGGCAATTTCAGGCGGGGAACAGCTAAAATGAAGCTAATTTTGGCTTAAGAAAATCTGGAGTCTCTCATCTGAATGCATTATATTTAATTGTATACAAATGAATGACCTTAAATTCCTCCAGGGGACTTCCAGTGTTCTCCTACAGAAAATATGAGGTAAAATAACACATTTGTCAGCAATTCTTTGATAACAGTTCGCTAATAAAGCCATAAATTCTATAGTGACATGCATGTAATATTCTAATAGAGCAATATATTCATGGTGCACCAGGAAAGCCTGGCCTTCCCAAGAGTATTGGGGGTTCACCTGTCCCAAGAAAGATTTACAAAAAATGGTGAGAATATTTGGCATTTTCAGCAAAATTTTCCCCATAAAATGTCCACATATATTCATATTGAAATCACAAGTCAGAAACACAATTTCACATTGGCTATCCTTTGTCACAGCATCTTTCGTTACTTAAATATTTCAAGCCCTTTCATTCCTAATCCTTTCCCTTCAAAGTAGATTCTCACACATTTGCTTTGACTCAGTGTGCTTCTAAGGGACACAGTGGGGGTGAGGGGGGACAGAATTACACATATCTCACATTCTAGAGGCCCGAACAGAGGACTACACAGACTAAGGTTAACGAGACCTTGCAAGTTCAGGCAGCAGGGAGGTTACACCATTCTTACGCGCTAGAGTCTCAGAAACCCGCGTTAAATATCAGCTGCAGCTATTTATGTGGCAATTAAATCAGTTTTTGTCCCTAAATTGAACTTTTCAATGAATGAAAATACACGTGTCTATCAAGTATAATAAGTTCATTTTAGAAAAACAAACCAAATTCCCCAAACAAAGGTCTTTCATTTTCATGAAACACACTATGTTTGTCCAGAAATACCAGCTTTTAATTTTTGGCGCCCATACATCAGTTTGTCATTTTGATCAAATACTCACATGAACTAATGCCACATATCAATAGATCCTATCCGCATGAGCCCCTAGAATTGAAGCCTCGCATGTATAAAAACCTAGCCCAAATAGAAACCTGCGATTGGTTTTGCCTTCTACAGTCTGGGCCACTGGAATTACGCTGCAGGGAAGCCCTAAAATATGAAGCTAGAAAAGAAAAATTACGCAACATAGTGAGGCACCTTTCGTGGCTGAATTATTTCATTATTGTGTCATTTTTATATGTTAACACTATCTGGGCAAAGGTTTCACCTTAATAGTACCAGTATAACACCCAAAAGCAGCAATAAGCAAGTGTAAGATGACCAGCTATTCTTGCGCAGTGTCTTCTACTGCACAGCAACATGTCACTGTGCTGTTTGACAAAAATGTTTTGTAAAAATCTTAAATTAATGCAAATGATGGATTATGTGGCATATCTGTAACTATGCAAAACATACAACAGCGCAAAGGTACATAATTACACTGCCTATAGTGCTGAGGCTTGATTTAAATCCTTGAATTGAGGTGGCATCACTGAACCTGCTGTTGCAAGCTACAAGTTTCCCATTATACTTCATGAATCCTTTCAACTCTTCCACTCCAGAGTTGGACTGCCCTATTGGGAAACCAGGCAGCGCCCGATGGGCTGGTTTCACAGTGTGAGCTGTTTTGTTTTAGAAGTTTGTGGGCAAGTTTTATGGCCAGGTGGGCCGCATTTTTGTTGTTTTTTCTGATATTATACAATTACCAAACATTGCCTACAGAAAACACAAATGCATGCCGTTTCCTATACCTTGCAAAATACTCGGCGGCACACCTTAACAAGTTCAAAACTGGCTCGATTTGCAAATGTGGGCCACCATTTTAGCTATCTGGTTCGCGAACGCTGGCCAATTTAAATTTAGTGCCGGGGCCTATTTTTTGTCCCAGTCCGACCCAACTCAACTCAGCTGGTATGGTACCAGAATATTAATCCTGCAATGTAGTTAATAATAGTGAATGTACACCCAATGGAGCAATATTTTGGCTAACAATATTAAGGGTACGATATGTATGTCAGACGATACTTTTATCAATATTCTGACATACAACTTCTCACCTCTGACTTTGCTTGTCTATGTCTGCAAATAATGAGTGGGGCCCACATACACCATTACATTTTATACAGGCAAGTTCTTACCAAAGGATAATTTGTGACATCATCGTAAAATAAAAACAACTTATTTTCGTAAATAGTGCTTCATACTACAATTGCCATTCCCAAGCACTGTAAATGACAGCTGTTGCTACTACCTAAATTAGGGTCTTCAATTTTCATGACCTATGAAGGATGTAAGGCTGAATTTTCCTTGCCAGTGTTTGAAATTGTGACCTTCAAATCAATGAGCCAAACTGCCCTGCAAGTTTTCATCTATTTGTCGGTGATATCACATTGAACCCCTCTGGGGAAAACCACCCCCCCTTTTTATGCTCAGGTACAATTCTATACATTAAAAGCACATTTTATGATGGCCTACACTGCTAGGAAAATGTGACCATTGTCTTTCAGCGGGACATCGTAGCATAGTGAAGACAGAGAAGCAGCCTCATGCTGCATAAAAGTTTATAGCAGAAAAAAAAACTGCAAAGCATATAAACGTGATCCTTTCCACAGTAATGATAGATTCACATCACAGGAATAACTATTTAGCATGCAAGAATTGTTTCACTAAATACACACGCTGGACAAAACACATAGGCAATAATAGCAGTGTGCATTTTATAAGGAAAACACAAGATTAACATTGGAATGAGTTGAAAGAGATGCAGTGTTTATTAAAGTGAGTTTTCATGAGAAATGACTCCAGAATGTCAGAACAGTGTCTACATTTGAAAACCTTTGTTTAAGTCTGAACTTCTATTCAGAGCCTGTCACTCACAATGGAATATTTGATCTGCAGAATCCCCTTGGAACCCCCGAAAGGTATTTATAAATAGCCCGCTAATCTCCCATGAGCAGCTACTAAGCGAGTTTGTCCCTCCCTGAGACTTCCTGTCGGGCAGAAGAGTTGGGCGAAAAGGCATCGCGTTTCCTGGATGAAGCGTAAACATCAACATAACACAGAAACCCATGGCAGTCGTGACTACGTACAGGAAAACACCCCTCTGGAGACACGAGGCATGGCCAGCTTTCAGTTTCAGGAGTTCATCACTGCAACAAATGAGCATGCCTGTTCTGCTCCAGTCTTACTTGGTCAAAGGTTCCTGTTTTGATGTAGATCAAAACACGTTAAGTGGCATTTTACATCAAAATTTACAGATCATTGAACGTTTTGGCTATTTAAATAAAGCACAGTAAATGTTTTTTACCCGCATGTTTCCATTCATTAGATTGGTTTCGAAAACATGAAAAATTCGGTGCCTGGATCACTAACCATGTGCAGAGATATTCTACCTTTTGTAAATATAACAGGGAATCTCCTGGCTTGGGTGCAACTTTTCCTTCTCTTTCAGAGAATCTCCATTGATTATCTTGAGCACTAAATAGGTGGCATGCACCATCTCTTGAAATACAGTGAAAGGCAACAAAAAAAACTACAACTTTTATCCAAAGATTTCTGATGGATGTTTGCCCCACTTTGTCGTTAGCTCCAAAGTAGGATTCAAGAGAGTAGTGTCTTGTAAAGGTATGCACTAATATCCAGGTTGCAAATTTCTGTTGTATGGGCGTTTCTAAAATTGCAGTAGTAGTAGCTTTAACTCTTGTGGATTGAGCCTTAAGTCTACCTGGAAAAGACTAGAAAGATACACAATACATGTAGAAATACTGCTTGAAAGTGCTTACACCTATACAAACAGCTTCATAATTCACTAACAAATGATGCTTGCACTTAAGAATATCCTTTGCTTTGTGAAGCTAAAACCTACGTATCTAATTTGATGTGTGGAGTGACCATGCCACTGGACTGAAAGGATTCTGAAAGAAAGTTGAACGTATTGTGGACTGATTAAAGTGAAAGCCCTAAACCACTTTAAGTAGGAAACTTGGATGCGTACTAATGACCACCACTATTTTTATGGAATATTGTGTAGGGTTCATGAGAACACTATTTTTATGGAATATTGTGTAGGGTTCATGAGAACATAGGGCTTGGAACTTTGCATGCAGAGGTTGTTGCAACCATAAAAGTAACTTTTCATGAAATATGACACAGGTAACCATACGAAATGGTTCAAATGGAGCGTCCATTAGTTCAGAGAGAAATCAATGAATTTCCCAGAGAGAAGAGAGTCTCTTGACTAGAGGAAATACACTTTAATGTCTTCTAATAAGTACTTAAATGTTGTGGTGAAAAATAAGGACACAGGTTCCATAAACCGTGATGGCTAAAAGATGTACCCCAACAGAGGTAAAATGCACTGGGACCACATAGAACAGATCAGGCAAACTTCTTCCTAGAATTTTGTCAGGTCAATGTTTTCCTGACTAAACTATAAGCAGAACATTTCTTTTAAAATAGTAAGCCACCATGGTGGAAAGGTGCTTGACGTCTCTCTGACCGTCCATGCAATCTTAAAAAGCTTAAATTACAATATTGGATGAGTTCAGGAGACAAGCGCAACAATGGTAGAAAAGGATGAAGAATATGTCCCTTGAACTGGTCAAGAAGATCCAGTTTGCAGAGTCACCTTCTCTGTGGGCGTGCTAAAAGATGGAGATCTGTGAACCACCACGATTTTGGCCCTTTCAGAGCAAAGACGATCACTCTGGTATAGGAGTAAGTCAGTTTAACAAGGACAGTCCAAATCACCGGAACAGGAGGGAATATACAATTGAAAAAACAAGTTAATTACCTGTACACTGTGGTTCTCCAGTATTTATTCCTTTCATAGATTAACATGCTTGTATCTTCCCCGTCATCACAGTGGGAACCTCGTGGTAGTTAGAAAAGTAGTACTACAAAAGTAAATTAGAAACCACAAAAGGGAAAGGAAAACTTTAGCATTCGCCAGCATCTTTAGGAGTTCCAAACTTTGACCAATCAGAGACGAGCCAGAGACTGCAACTCCCCAGCAGAGCCACCAGACCTCAGATTTCACGCACAAGTGTGCTAAGGTTTAGTAGCAGCATGAGTTAAGCGGCAAGCCTAGATGGGGAGGAGGGCAGGCTGCAGGCAAATCTATGAAAGATATCAATACTGGAGAACCACAGTGTACAGGTAAGTAATTTGTTTTTTCTCCAGAATTGAATCTTTCAAAGATTCACATGCTTGTATCAGAGTAGTTCGCAGCGCCATTCCATACATCGTTGCAACTAGGTGAAGACCTTCGTATGCACTGAGAATGAACATACCATTTAAAAACATACATAAATATATAGATCTATATGGATCATTAAATTAAAATAAATTACTATAAACATATACATCTGTGAAACCAAATGGTCAAAATACAACAGAGGTATAAAGATATAAATAGACTGTACCTCAAGTGAACAGATGCCTCAGGACCGCTTGACCCACTGCAGAATCCGTTTTCCATGCTGAACCCAGGCAGTGGTGCTTGGTGAACGTATGCACCTTAGACCATGTTGCCGCTCTACAAATGTCTGGAAGTGATACCCCAGCAAAAACGACTGCAGAAGCTGCCATCTTCTTTGTGGAGTGCGCAGACACCTTTGCAGACAGAGGTTTTCCAGCTTTGTTATGGCAGAAAACAATTGTAGAAGAGATCCAACGTGCAATACTGCTCCTTGAAAGGGCCAGACCTTTCCTTGGAGAATCAAAATATACAAAGAGCTGATCTGATTTCCTTAAAGTCTAGGTTCTATGGATGTAGAATGTGATGCATCGCTTTACATCCAAAGAATGCAACGCTCTTTCGGCAGGGGTTGAAGGATTTCCAAAGTACGTCGTGAGCACTACCAGCTCATTTAAATGAAAAGAAGTTGGAACCTTTGGTATAAAGTGAGGTTTGTTCTCAACATTACTTTGTCCTGCTTGAACTGAAGAAAAGGTTCAGCCACAGTGAAAGGCTGAATCTCACTTCCGATGTGAGGGCCAATAGGAGAGCCGTTTTCCACAAAACTTATTTTAAAACAGCTTTGTGGATTTGCTGAAAAGTCGATATCATCAATTGAGATAGGACTGTGTTTTACTCTCATGGAACTGCCAGGCGCTTTAAGGGTGAAAGACTCTGAAAAGGCCCTTCATAAACTCTTTGACCACAGCAAAAGTTCCCCCGTTTTTCTGCGAAACCTGGAAATTGCAGCCAGGTGTACTTTGATGAATGATCCAATTTGGACTTTGCTGAATGAAGTAGGTAAGTCAATGCTTGCTCCGTGGTCGCAGTTAATGTTGTGTATCCATTTCCACGCACAAGTGGCAAAATCCCTTCAATTTTCCAGTGTATGTCCTATTAGTGGAAGAAGCTCTGGCCCGCTGAAGGATGGACTTACAATCTGGAGCAATGTATAGATCTGTAAATTCATAGTCCTGAGGTTCCAAGCTGATAAACTCAGAGATTTTATCTGAGGATGAACAATCTGGCCATTGTCCATGGACAGCAAGTTTAGCAATGGTTGAAGGAGAATTCGCTGAGATATCGAGCACAGGAGAAGCTCTGGGAAACAAAACTGCCTCGGCCATGCCGGAGCTATGAGAATGAGATGACCTGGTTCCTTTTTCATTTTGCTCAGCACCATTGGGATGAGAGCAAACAGCGGGAAAGCGTATGCGAACATCCCCATCCAATACATTTGCAGAGCGTTCCCCCAAGAGTTGGCCTGAGGAAACCTGCTGGCAAACCTTTCCCACTTCTTGTTCCCTGTCGCGTAGAGACCCAGTTTTGGAGTACCCCCCAGTTTGAAAATTTGCCGCAACTGCTTCCAATCTAACTCCCATTTGTGACATTGGGAATTGGTTCGGCTTAAAGAATCCGCCCACTTGTTGTCCACACCTGGAACATGCTCTATCTGCAACGTTATCTTGTGCTGACTTAGCCATTTCCAAATTTCTTGGGCTTGGTCCGATAACGTGAGACCTGGTGCCCCCTTGTTTGGCCCGATAGACAATTGTTGTGGTGTTGTCTGTTCATACCAGAACAGAGGAGGCTTGGCTTCTCGGAAGGAACGCTGGCAGACCCAGAAAAACTGCCCTTAATTCCAAGAGATTGATGTGCAATTGGTTTCTTGAATGGACCATTTTCCATGGATTTGCAACTCCTGGAGATGCGCTCCCCAACCGTCCATTGAGGCACCCGTGGTCATAACGTAACTGGGCCGTGTTGCCTGAAACGAGAGGCCTGGAGAGATATTGCATTCTTTCTCCCACCATGACAGAGCCTGTTTCATTGCCTGAGAGATAAGGATGAAGTCTTCCAAGGAGCCCTGTGCCTGGATCCACTGCATGTCTAACTGCTCTTGGAGAGGCCTCATGTGCAGCCGACAATTCGGAATTAACGGGATGCATGATGACAGCATCCCCAGTAAAGATTTGAACACTCTTACAGAAGTTGGCTCTCTTATGCACAGAAGGGATGCAAAGTGCATTATCTTGTGCTTTTGTTCTGAAGTGGGAAACACCTTCATCAACCTGGTATCCAGTATTGCTCCGAGAAATATACGTTTCTGACTTGGAATCAGGCAGGACTTCTCTACGTTGAGTTGCAAGCCTGGAGACTTGAACAGCCGTTGATAAGCCTGTGTAGATTTTCTTGCAGAGTGGAACTTAGGTTCTTTTACAAGCCAATCATTCTGGTAGGGATAACTCTGGTGGCCCTGCCTTCTCAGAAAAGCAGCTACCAGAGCCATACATTTCGTGAAGACTCTGGGAGCTGAGCGAAGGCCGAAGGACAGAACCTTGAACAAGTAGTGATCCCCAGCCACCTCGAACCTCAGGAATTGGCGATGCTTTGCATGAATGGGAATGTAGAAGTATGCGTCCAAGAGATCGAGGGACACTAAAAAAAAATCTCCTTGTTCACCAGTAAGAGAATCTCTTGCAGGGACAACATTCTGAATTATTGTTTCTTGATGGTATTTGTTCAGCTGTCTGAGGTCCATGACCAGCCGCCATTTCCCATATTTTTTTCTTTCTAGGAAAAAATTGGAATAGAAGCACTTTCCTCATAGACTGAACAACATTTTTCTATTGCCCCCTTTTTTAACAAGGTCGAGATTTCTTGCTTTAACAAAAGAAGATGATGATGCATTCTCCTTGAGGGTGGATTCCGAGGAGGCTTGTGAACCAATTCTAGGGTGTGGCCCCAATGGATAATGTCTAGTACCCATTTGTCCTTTGTAATGACTTGACTTGCCATTGGCACAGAAAAGGACAAAGATGATGAGACTGCAGAGGCTGAAGTCGAGATGGGGTGACTGGCAGGAGAAAAAGGTCACTGTTGTCTAGAGGAGTCTTGTGATTTTCCTTGTGCCGAAGGCTTGCGCCTAGCTGATTGCTGACTGTATGACACATTGGAAGCACAAAAATGCAGTTGCTTCTGTCCTCCATATTGTGGTTTATATGTTTGTTGGGAATACGGTTGAAATCTGTATGGCTGATAGGACTATCTTTGTTGGAACTGTCCTAGTCCTCTACCTCCACAAAAGGACTAAAAACACCTTTGTGGCAACGTGCCCTCTCAGTATCCTTCTTGATACCCTGTAGCATCTCGTCCATGTGTTTCCCAAATAGGTTTTTCCTGTCGAAGGGCATGTCTAAAACCTTTGATTGGACTTCAGGACTTCGCCCTAAGCCAGCCCTGTCTATGGGGAACAGCGGCTCCTGCCATTTGTCTGAAAGCAATCAAAGACAAATCCATTGCTGAGTCAATCACTTCCGAAGAAGCTATTGCACCTTTCTGCAGGGGGTCTTTTGCGTCCTTCTTTTTATCTTCAGGAAGATGTTCGAGAAGAGGTGCAAGATCTGACCAGGATTTAGTGTATTAGGCCTGGGTGGGGGTGCTTGCCAGCGGCCAAAAGTCTGCATGAGGGGCACATAGTGCCCCTGTGCATATTCCAGTTCAAACCAGTCCTGGGAGCAGTTGGCTCATGCTCTGGCGCAAAACTGGACAAAGGACATGGGAGTAACCTCCCCGCTGTCCTGACCCTCCCCATAATCTGTCCAAACCTCTCCCGTGGGTACAAAAGGGCTTTCCTGATGGTAGGCCCCTAAATTCGACATGGAGAAGATTCTGATCAAGAAACCACTGACCTTGGACCGTCTGGACTTCGCTTAGTTTGGGCCCGGACTTGGTCTCCCTCCCTTTCCAAAGCATCGTCTGTGCCCGTGTAGGACCTATGGAGCATCAAGGACAACCAAAGACATCTATCATGGAGCGAAGGAGTCACACCTCTGCATTCACAGGCACCGTAACACAACTGACCGGTCTGTTGATCCTGAGCTACAGCAGACTCTGAAGGCTCCAGCAACACAGGAGGAGGGTTACACGTCCCTCTAGGTCCGAGCTGCCATCTCACCAAGTTTGAGGCCAGAATCCCTCGTGGGGGCTGCAATATCCATACACCTGAGTACGCATACTTTTGCAAGTGCATATGCTTGTTGGCGTTCCCAAAACAAGTGCACTGGGCTTCGAGTAGCCGAGTGCCTCTGGCACCATTTCCAACAAAGAAATTTGGCCTCCTCGCACTGTGCTCTATGGGCTGTTGCTTTGTAACTCTGCTCGAGGTCCTCTAGCGACTACCGTGCCTCAGATCTGTGGGTCCTCTTGAGGGTCAATGCTGCTTTTCCTGGGGTCCCCTGATTGCTCCAGGTTTGCCCTGACTCCCCTGTGTTTGGTGAGTCTCCTGGACCTTGCTGGTCCGAACCGTAACCTTGCTTGACCGTTATACAACCTCGAGTTGTGGTTCTTATACCACTATTTTGGTATATGGTTTGGTCTCCCCCTGGAGCCCACTGTTTATTAGTGCTACTTAAAGTTGTTTCTGTGCTACAGTATTGTGTGTTTTGTGTTTATTTGCGTGTAGCAGATACTGTGAAGTATAATACATATTTTTTATAACTACTTTGTGGTTCTCCTTTCATTTAATCAATACAATAAGGTTGCATTTTGGTCAAACTAGCTGCTGAACATTCCTTTAAGACTAAGCCTGAAGGCTGCTATCCACAGCTACCACTTGGATAGCTTTCTAAGGTTATCTCTGACCTCTTAAATCACCATAAGGGTTGTTTAGACTGGTACAAGGTGCCCACTTTAATTAGTGGACAGCTTATACCAGGCCAACTTCATTCAATTCTGCATTGTTTTACCAGATACATCTTTGTATTGATTAACTGAAAACCACTAAGTACAGGTACATATAATACTAGCTTAGAATAAGTAAATTATACAGAACTTCGGGTTGGGTAAGTCAAGGGTTTAGCACACCCTTTCTCCAACCTCAGAGAGTTTAGTTCCCACTAGGTTAGGTAGGTGCAACACCTCACCACACTTAGTATGTCTACTAAAGGAGATGCCAGTGGCTCGCTGCCCTCTATATACAGGGAGAAGTGCCAACACTCAACGTCTAATAGAGATGTTACTGTTAGATGACCTTAGGAAGACCCCTGGGTCAGATGAACAGGAGAGAGTGGGTGGGACAGGGAATGAGGACACGTCAGGAGGTGACACATTTTATGACCTAGACTCAAACCCTGGCCAGGAGGAACAAGATGGTTCCCACCTGGATAACCAATATCTTCAAGAGGGTCAGGGAAATGGCTCTCGTGAGCCTCTCTTCATCTCTCCTGGAAGAGTCCAGAGTTTACCAAGGAGGTCTAGGTCTCCCTCTGCAGAGTCTAATCACTCAGGACAGTCTGTAGGGACCTCTGTATCTAGCAAGAGGAACCACTCTTAAGATAGCAAGTACCAATTTCTAGAACTTGAGAAAGCTAAGCTTAGGCAAAAACAATTGGCCCTGGACAAAGAGTCCCTAGAAGTCCAGAGAGCTAGACAAAAGTTGGGACTAGAGTCCCATGGTGTCAGAAACAGTGTCCCTAGAGTTAAGGAACATTCCTTTGGTAATAGGAACCGGAGCAAGATTGTCCCTTCATACCATGTTGGGGGATGACATCCATAAATGGATAATTGTTTTAAAGAGGGCCTGTACAGTTCAGAGGGTCCCTCAAGAGCAGTGGGCAGCTATCTTGTGGATCTCCTTTTCTGACAAAGGCAGAGATAAGCTCCTCACGGTTAAAGGAGAGGATGCTGAAAATTATTTAGTCCTGAAGAGTGCTCTCATTGATGGGTTTGGCTTAACCACGGAACAGTACAGGATTAAGTTTAGAAACGCACAGAAGACACAGAATCAGGATTGGGTAGACGTTGTGGATAGTGCCATTAAGGCTCTGGGAGGCTGGTTGCTTGGCAGCAAAGTGAATGATTTCAAGGGATTGTACAGTTTGATTATGAGGGAGCAGATGCTTAATAATTACCAAAATCAGTTATTGCATCAGTACCTGGTTGATTCTGATCTGACTTTTCCCAAGAATTGGGAAAGAAGGCAGATAAATGGGCCAGAAGCAGGGTGAAGCAGAAAAATCAGAACCAAGGTGGTGACCAAAAGAAGCAAGATGCTAAAACTCCTGATAAGGGTGGGGACAAGGGTCAAGATCAAAAGTCTTCACCAGGGCCCCAAACCTACATCTGGGAGAGAGTCACAATCCAACAAAGGAAAAGGCAAAAAGAAACCTTGGTGTTCTCTGTAAACAGAAGACACATTGAACAAGAGATGCTGAATGTCCAAAAGCCAATACTCCTACCATCACGGTCCCTAAGGCAACTGCGCCCCCTAGCACAAGTACATGTGGTGGTACAGGGAACATGGGATTAGTAGGGTTAACCTTGGGCTCGGAGATAGTTCTGGCCTAGTCAGAACTACAGCTTAGGCTGTACTAGTCTATGATGATGGCATGGATCTTGCCACCTTATTCGTCAGTCCCAGTAACCTGGGCAAATAGACAACAGCCTTTGATCAATGGTAAGGAGGCCATGACATACAGGAACACAGGTGCAAGTGTCACTATGGTGACAGAGAATCTTGTGGATCCTGACCAAATCATACTTTGAGAAGTGTACCAAGTGACCAATGCTAACAATGTCAGGACTGATCATTCCTTGGCACTTGTTAATTTCAGCTGGGGAGGGGTAACTAGCCCTGAGAAAGTCGTGATTATCTCAGATCTTCCAGTGGAGTGATTGTTGGGCAATGATTTGGAGACTTCAGCTTGGGCTGAAGTAGAGTTAAGAACTCATGCAACAATGCTGGGCATCACTGCAAATGTGTTTGCTGTATCCAGGTCAAAGGCCAAGCTGGCTAACACTAAACAGGCCTTGGATCCTGGAACAATGGACCAAGGGCCTGCCAAGTTTGAGGTCAAATTCCCTCATGGGAGCTGCAATACCCGTACCCCTGTGAACCACGTACTTTTGCAAGTTCCCAAAACAAGTGGCAACATTTCCACCAAAGAACTTCGGTCTCCTCGCACTGAGTGCTCCGTGGGCTGTTGCTTTGTAATTCTGCTCGAGGGTCAACACTGCTTTTCTTGGGCTCCCTGGTTACTCCAGGTTTGACCTGACTCCCCTGTGTTTGGAGAGTCTCCTGTACCTTGCTGGACCAAACCATAACCTTGCTTGATCATCTTCGTGGGTTGCTGCTGCCAAGGTTTGTTGGTGCTCCAGCCGGACACCGATCCCTCAGCACTCAACATCCTTCGTGGGACAGCTCGTATCTGGCTCCTGGTCCCGGTGGCTGCAGAGACAAGAACACCATCAACGCACCTGAAGCACCAGACATAGGTGGGCATTCGTCTACAGAGCCCCTGGTCACTCCTGAGTGACCCAGTCTCTGTCCCCTCTGCTTTCAGGTACTCTTCACCAAGAATCCACCTTTGCATTCCAACTGACACTTTTCTTCTTTCCCACAGTGGCATTTCCTTGAACTCGACGACGGTACAGACACCACTTCAGCCCTATGCAGATGGCTTCCCTGGGATAGGTATCCCTGGGATAGGTAACTCTGGTACTAAGGTATCCACCCTGTTTAATATCTACGTGGCCCCCCTTGCTAGACTAGTAAAATCGCAGGGGATGGAGGTGGTATCATATGCCGACGACACCCAGATCATGGTTTCGCTGACTCAATCCTCTGTCACAACATCTGCCTTTAGCTTCCGGTCTTGCATGCAACATGTTGCAGACTGGATGGTTGCAAACTCCCTAAAGCTAAATGGCGACAAGACTGAGGTTTTGATTTTCGGGAAGAACCAAGAGATTTGGTCAAGTGAGTGGTGGCCTTCCTCTCTGGGTATCTGCCCGACTCCATCTCAATCTGCCAGAAATCTGGGTGTAATGTTCGACACCTCACTCTCAATGTCCCTACAGGTGAATCGGACTGTCTCGACCTGCTGGGGCGTGATCAGGACGCTCAATAGAATTCGCAGCTATCTGTCACTTCAAGCTCGCAAGCAGATTGCAGTCGCCCTTGTTGGCTCCAGGTTGGATTATTGCAACTCTCTTTACATGGAAGCCAACAAGGGCCTTATACATCGACTGCAAATCGTGCAGAATGCTGCTGCACGTTTTGTCCTGGATCTCTCCAGGTCTTCTTCTGCTACTGCTGCGAGGAGAGACCTTCATTGGTTGCCTATTCAGCACAGAATTAACTTTAAAATTCTGTGTCTGACATACAGAGCAATGGAGGATGAATCTAAAGGCGCCATCAGCTCCTTGCTTACTCGTTACTGCCCTTCAAGAAGTCTGCGTTCTTCAGGGCTGCTTCAACTTGTTGTCCCTCGTTTTAAGCTCGCCAGATGGGGAGCCAGGGCTTTCTCAGTTGTTGCGCCACAACTTTGGAACAGCCTGCCGATAGAGCTGAAGACTCTGCCTTCTTTAGCTCTGTTTAAAAAGGCCCTAAAAACCTGGTGCTTCTCTAGAGCTTACACAGGTTGAGCTGCAGGAGCTTTGTTATGAGCTGGATTTGGAATTAGGCGCCTTGACGCCCATTGGGCTATGTTTGCGCATGACAAGATCCCTTTTATTATTATTATTAGGTGGGGTGGCTCTCAAACCTCCTAGGATACAAAGGGCTTCCTCGTAATCCACTGGGGGGGGGGGGGGGGGATTGCAACTGCGACTCTCCTATAGAGTTGTACGGCGCACGCGGTAGTGTTCCCACAATGCACTCGTCCTCCGTGGGTTCCCTACTTACTCACCTTGGGTGGTTCCTTGGGGTCCCAGTGATTCTACATCCTCTAGACACGGTCTTGATTCTTGTACCACTATTTTTGTATATGGTTTGGTCTCCCCCTGGGGCCCACTGTGTATTAGTGCTACTTACGATTGTTTCTGTGCTACAGTATTGTGTGCTTTCCGTTTATCTGCGTGTAGCAGATACTGTGAAATATTTAGAGTGTGTTATAATAATAATGACATATTTTTTTTATAACTACTGTGTGGTTCTCCTTTCATTTAACCAATACAATAAGGTTGCATTCTGGTAAAACATGCTGCTTAACATTCCTTTAAGACTAGGTCTGATGGCTACTCTCCACAGCTACCACTTGGATAGCTTTCTAAGGTTATCTTTGGCCTCTTAAATCACCATAAGGGTTGTTTGGCCTGGTACAAGGTGTCCACTTTAATTAGTGGACAGCATATACCAGGCAAACCTCACACATTTATAGACCACAATAGGCAAGGATTGACCCGATTTCTTAGCCGTATCCTTAAAATCATATAGGAAGCATTCGGTTTGTACTACAGGCAAAGGCTAAACAAATCTACTAGATGCCATTTCCAGTAATTCGTGGAAGCCCCCAATATCTCCCAGAGGGGAAATCGCTGGAGGAGGGTAAGGCAACGGCGAAGATGGAGCTACGTAATCATCGCGTTCCTGGCCAACTAAGTCTGGATCGTGAATGAGCTCACCCTCCTCAGGCTGATCGTCTGCTTCACTCTCGATGTAATCATCTTGAATTGTAATGCACTGAGGAGCCTGTCTCTTCCTGTGCAACAGGCGGTGGAGTAACCACGGGCAGTGGCGGAATAACTTGAATACCCGGACCTCTGGGCATCAGTGGAACTGAAGCATGAGAGTCCGGAAATAGTTTATAATGATTATTGAGCATGTCCCTAAGGTCGGTGACCAGTGAGGTTAGAACCAGCATGGAATCTGGTACCTTCTGACGCTCTCCGTAACTTCATACGGATAGTGTTCTGGGAAAGAAACGTATCGTTGGGCTCATGGACGACCCATGAAGGAGCAATCCACTTCTATTTACTCTGACGTGTCCTGCTCGTGTCTCCTCTTCCTCATCTGTGTCATGGCATTAAACTCTGAGCTATGAAGGACTGCAAGCTGGACCGAAAAAGCTTTCATCTCCTGATTCCTCCAAATCAAAAAGGTGAGAGGGAGGGAATGGTGATATCTTGGATAAGAAGTCAAACCTGGAAACTTTTGGATAAACTGAAGACTGTTAATGTCCTGTTTCTGATCCGTCGACGACCGAAGAAGTCTGAAAATGATAATTATCAATACCGGCAGTCTTGAGGGGGATTCCAACACTGTCGTCGATGGAGTGCCAGTCGACGGGCCGTAGACAACGTTGAAGGTGCTCCCGTCGACGGGGCTGTAGACGTAATAGTAGACTGTGCCGTCTACGAGTAAAACGTCGTCACAGTATTAGTTGACGAGGCCATCACCACAGCCGTCGACTACGCGGTCATCGCCACAGATGCCAATGGGGATTTGGCTGAAGATCTCAACGACGGGTAGGTCAACGGAGCTCTTTGTTGACAAAGCCTGTTTTAGAGGTGTGACAGGCAGAGAAAAAGCAGAAGACTTCAGGCCAGAATCTTTTTGCTTAAGGGCTGCTTTATCTGCAGAGGAGGATTCCCCCCCTCAATCTCTTAGGATCAGCCTTTAACGAGGTAGAGCCCACATTTTTACGTTTCCTCTCAGCTGAGGATGGCCCAGGACTCTTCAACATCAGATCCAGAATCAGATTTAGATTTTTTCTTCTGGAGCCATAACAACAACCTGGCTGCTCTATTCTTTGGAGTTTTGGCTGAAAAGTTTCTGAAATGTTTACAGTCCTTGGCTGTATGTTTGGGATAAAGACAAAAAAGAAAGTCCTTGTGGAGGTCTTCAGAGAAAAGTCTTGCCTTCCCACAAGATCTTCAGGGTCTAAAACGCCTCTTCTTAGATTCCTCGGAAATTTCAGAAGCAAAGAGGGTAGAACAGTACATTGAGGTGAATTCTAGCAGGATCAAAAGTTCACTCACTCAGGCTGAGCAGTGCTCAGGGAGACTCCCTTACACACAACGTGCGGTTAGAAATCTGAAGTCTGGTGGCTCTGCTGAAGAGTTGAGTTCTAGGGCTCGTCTCTGATTGGTCAAAGTTTGGACCTACATAAAGATGCTGACGAATGCTAAAGTTTTCCTTTCCCTTTAGTGGTTTCTAATGTATTTTTATAGCCCTACTTTTCTAACTACCGAGAGGCTCCCACCATGACGACGGGAAGACAGAAGCATATGAATCTATGAAAGATTCAATACTGGAGATTTTGCCTGACCTATCTATAAAAAATGCATCCCTTTCGACCCGGATTAGTAGTAATTGAACCTGAGGCTAGGGCATTTCTTGTTTTGGGCATTTGCAAAAGGTCTAACTGAGGAGCAACCCCATTCAAAGGTGATATATTCTCTAAAATGTGTTTAGAACCAATTTGTAATTCTTTTGAAAAATTCTGCTGAGTTGTCTGAATTTTTTTCCATTGAGAGATTAATTGCTTTGATTTAAAGAATTCTGGCTAATGCATACTTCCAAATTAACTGTGCCTCTAGTTTACAACCCTATATCTGGTGCCTCACTGCTTGTTCAAACAGTACATATTTCTCTGTGAACAAGGAGGGAGTTTGTCCTGAAAGGGAGAAAAGACTTGAGATGGATTACTCTGTGTTGTAGTAGCCTCATGTAGTTGGTTATTTCTTTCTAGTAAAAGAAGCTTGAATATGGATATGACCCATAAATTAGAAACATGTCACTATCATTTGGGTGAGAAAATCCTGATGGATGGGGACACCCTTCAAAGGTTTTTCAGGATCGTGAAGAGAAGCTTCACTGAATCTTCAAACTTGCTGTGAATTAGGACCACTGGTCTTTGAGACCCCATTGGAGAGGTCTCATGTGGAGCCTCGAAAATGCCAGAAGCTATAGAGCCTTGGAGATAGGAGTCTTGTCTGGCTGTTGGGTGCTTCTGCATATTTAAATATTTCAGTAGAAAAGAAGACTGTCTCCTCTGAAGGAAAAGCTTTTGCATTCCGGGCATCTAGAGTGCCCCTAAATAGTGAATGATGCAAACTTGTGTCGGGGTTGACTTGGTGTAACTGACCTGTAATGTTAAGCATTGAACAGTGTCTCCTATCAGGTTGAAATAAAGATGAGCTTACTCAGGAGAAGAAGTTTTTATCAACCAATCGTCTAGACAAGGATAGATGAAGATGCCCCTATCTCCTCAAATGTGCAACCCCTACTACCATACCTTTTAAGAAAGTTCCTGGAGCCATTTGCAGCACAAAAGGACACACCCTGTATTGGAAATGTTCTTTGCAAACCAGACACCTGATGTTTTGCAGCAATTTGAGTGTGAAAAGGGCATCTTCACTTCGCTTAATGGGGTTGAAGCTAGATCTGGTGGATGGCTAACATACTGAACTTTTTTTTATCCATTTGGTGGCCAGCTCGAGGCAGAGACTAAATTTGTCTAAATGTATCTTTCAAAACAAAAACAGGAATACATTGTCTTTCCTTTTTGGGAATTGGGAACCTCTCCAGAGTTAATTTTCACAACAGTGTATCCGCCTCCTGCTGAGGTTGCTCCTAATGGGAAATGTACTTTTTCAGAGGTATTGCTGGTGAAGGGGTTTTTTGAATTCAAGATTGTGAACACATGGCACACTATTCAGCACTCATCTATCTGTTGTGATTTTGGTCACTGTTGTAGAATTTTCATAGTGCCTTCCCCCACCACAGTAGCTGTAGGAAAGTCAAATCGGAGGAGATTGTGGTAGGTAACAACCCATCACTCTGGGATCAACCTACTTGGCCTCCTTGTCTGGGAGAATCCCCTATTCCTAAACCTGAGGTGAACAACAAAGGGTCACCCTAGACAAGGATTTGACAGTGATCTCACTGGCCAAGCAGGTGGCAGGCACTTGCTTTGGCCTGTTGGGAAGACGTTTAGGTGGCTTCCAACAGATTGTCGTAGGACGGTGGTTCAAGGCATGATTTTGGCAAGCCTCGACTATGGCAATTACTTATACTTGGGAAGTCAAGCACAAGTTACAAATAAATTACAGATCATATAAAATATATTAGCACAATCTCTTTTGGGTCAGCCAAAGATGAATTCAGTACATCCAGCTCTCCTGCAATTGCACGCTACCCTTCAAGAAAGGTACAGAATTTAAGGCCTTATGCATTGCCCAGAAGATAAAATATTCAGCCAGATCGCATGCATTGCAACATCTTACCACACCTTATAAAGCCCCAAGAGCATGAAGATTGAATGATGTCTCCCTTCTTGCAGTGCCTAAAATCAAGAGCGTGAGAGGAGGAGGAGGTTGCTCATTTGGATACCTCACAGCTACATTATGTAAGTTTCTTCTTGAACATCTCAGGTCCAACCACCATCTACTAAGTTTGAGGATAAAGCCTTAGTTCATAGTTAGACACTCTTACTTACTCCTGTTAGCACCAGGAAGCCAGATTTGGGCATCTGTTGCTCTCTATTAAAAAAAAAAAACCAACTTTCAAATACGGTACGTGAATCAGAAAATGTGCCACACATTTTGCACTCTGCTGAATACAGGTGTTTGCTCTTTGGAAGAGCCATCAATAAAGTATACATTGCTTGACCCTTTCTTGCTGCCAAAATGATGAGAATCTGAGGCTAGTCAAGTTAGAAAAAGTCTTGCTCGGGTGATCATAAAGGACCCACTGCTCACTGAAGTATGTATTGACATATATGTTGATATATATTAAACCTATTTAGGAGGCAATGAAGTGCTGTACATTACATGTAGGTTGTGAGATTATCTACAATATTGTGTACATCAAGTGGGGATTACACACGCATTAATTTCAAACATTTAGGCACAGGAATATTAAGCAATTTGCCCAGGATCACAAAAGGTTGAACCAAGAGTAGAGGCTGGGATTCCAACCTGGGGCCCCAGATTCCAAGGTCAGTACCTCCCCCAAATGCTGTGTTCTGCAGTGTGGTAGTATGAATCATTGGAGCGGTTGGAGTATGCCTTAATGGAGAGTATCTTCGTAAAGAAGTCGAAACAGAAAACAATAGCAGGGAGACATCAAGACAGAGTAAGCCATTGAGTATCCAATCTGAGGTTGCTGGTAGTAAGCTCGATTTTTATCTATAAAGAACATAGGTTCAAACATTTGCTCGCAGTGGTTCTTTTGAATCTTTTAACATCAATAGTCTTAGCCTCTTCAAAGTCAAATCACTCAACTTTCAACCAGACCCTGATGATAAAAAAGTAGCAACTCTTTCTGTCCTGGAGGATGATCTCGAAGTTGACAGACAGCGGCAATGACCATAATGCCTTGATCTCTTTCTGGATCTTTCTCCGAGGAGGTTAAGAATCCTGATTCTGACAAAACGTTAGGGTCTACTCACAGACTGAAGGATGCAATTAACTTTAGCCTCGTTTTTAAGGGTTGTGTTTTTTGATGCGGTGAAGGTGCTCCGTTCTGTAGCTTAGGCTAGGATCTGGCAGACTTGAACTTGGGGCAGCACATGTTAACTAACTTGCGCATTTCATATCCAACCTTGTGCAGCTGGGCCATTTCAGGGTTAGCATTACTCCAGAGTGCAGCTTGAGAAATTTTGCGGGGAATGCCGAGTAGGGTTGCAGAGGGCTCTTCACTGTTTTTTGTTAGGCAAAGCTGTAGTTAGTTCAGAGTGTCTGCCAGTTGAGAGTCCAGATCCTTTCCTTTTAAGTCTAGTTATGGTCTAGGCCAGATATTGCCATCGGAATTGCAATTACGTTACCGTCTGCTTCTACTGTGGCGCTCCATTATGGTGAGATATTGCTGCCTATTCTTTCTCGGTTCTCTGTTCAAGGTAAAGTCTAACGAAGAATAGGTGAGAGCTGGTCAGTCAGCTTGGTTTGCCGCAACTGCTTGCTCAACGGGTTGCTTGCTCCAGAATACTTTCAATTTTTCTCTTGCTTCTGCTACAGTATTTGTAGAGTTTTTTTGCGAATGCTTTTTTCCTCTAGGAGCTGAAGTGTTCACCAGTCTGCCACGATTTCCACTATTCAACCAATTACCATTCTGCACTTACTGGGAATAGGAGGCAGGAGGCCTCATCATCAAACTAAAAGGAATTAAGAAGAGTGTCTCAGAAGAACAAGTTATTTACCTTCGGTAATGCTTTTTCTGGTGGATACAGTGTCTGCCTGTGGATTCCTCACCTTGTGAATATACCCTGCGCCTGCGACATTCGGAAACTTTTGTAGCAGTCCACGCTGATGAGGTCGAAGACTACGTCACAGAGGCACGGCTCCGCTCGCGACTCCGCTGACGTCACCGGCTCCATAAGAAGACCTAGTCGGCGTGATGACGCAAGTTCCGCCCTTTTTTCCGTGCCTTCAAGGCACACGGACGGACTGACAGCAATATATACACAGCATACACAGTACACAATATGCAATGCAACACACAGTGTGGAGAATAAATAGAAAGGCAAAAGAAATAACACAATGCCTTTGATAGTAACAAATACATTTTGAAACACCATCATATACAGAAGGTATACAAGGGTGGACAACGGGGAGGCGGGTGGGTCAGTGAGGAATCCACAGGCAGATACTGTAGCCACCAGAAAAAGCATTACCGAAGGCAAGTAACTTGTTCTTCTGATGGATACATCTGCCAGTGGATTCCTCACCTTGTGAATAGATTCCCACAGCAGTCCCCACTCCCGGAGGAGGTTGTCCACCCTTCTATACCAGAAAGTCCTGAAGGACGGAAGGAGCAAAATGTCCGTCCCTCCTCACCTCGGAGTCTAAACAATAAGGTTTTGCAAAAGTGGGGAGGGAGGCCCAAGGTGCCGCCCTACAAATGTCCTCCACAGGAACACCCCTAGACAAAGCAGAAGTGGAAGACTTAGCTCTAGGGGAATGAGCTCTTAAACCCTCTGGAGGTTCCTTACCAGCCAAAGAGTAACATATCTTGATGCACAAGACAATCCATCTGGAAAGGGTGCGCTTGTGCACCGCTCTACCTTTCCTGCAGCCAACAAAGCCCACGAAGAGCTGGTCATCAACTCGAAAGTCTTTTGTCCTATCAAGGTAGAAGCTCTCCGCCCTCTTAGGGTCCAAGCGGTGCAGTCTCTCCTCCTCCTTGGAAGGGTGAGGGGGAGGATAGAAGGTAGGCAGGATAATGGACTGCCCCAGATGGAAGGGAGTTACCACTTTAGGCAGATATGCAGCCCTGGTCCCGAGTACCATTCTTTCAGCATGAATGGTCAAAAACGGGGGTTTTGAACTTAGAGCTTGAAGCTCACTTACCCTCCTTGCCGAGGTGATTGCAATGAGAAAAAACGTCTTAAAAGACAACAGTCTCAAAGGACACTTGTGTAAGGGCTCGAAAGGAGAACCCATAAGATAAGTTAAGACAAGGTTTAAGTCCCATTGAGGCACAATAAAGGGAGTAGGAGGAAACCTTTTTGTAAGGCCCTTAAGAAATCGTAGAACAATAGGCGATTTGAACAAAGATGGCTGATCTGGCAAGCAAAGGAAAGCCGACAAGGCTGATAAGTATCCCTTAACAGTAGCCACAGCAAATTCTTGCTGAGCAAGAGAAAGGGCAAACTGCAGAATATCAGATAAGCGAACCCTCAAAGGATCAACTGACTTCTCTCCACACCAAAGTACAAATTTAGACCACCTATAGGAATAGATAGATTTGGTGGAATGACGTCTGGCAGACAAAATTACATCTACCACATCAGACGGGAGAGAAAAAGAATTAAGGTTGCCCCGTTCAATCTCCAGGCATGAAGGTGTAAGCTCTGGAGGTGGGGGTGTAGAACCTGCCCCTCCGACTGCGAGAGGAGGTCTGCCCGCAGAGGGAGACGGAGCGGCGGGCACGAGGAGAGGTAGAGAAGATCTGTGTACCACACCCTTCTTGGCCAATCCGGGGCGATCAATATGACTTGGGCCCGGTCTTGGCGAATCTTCCTCAGAACCCGAGGAATCAAGGGTATGGGAGGAAACGCGTAAAGGAGTTGTGAGCCCCAACTCAACTGAAACGCGTCCCCCAACGCTCCCTGCATTGGATACTGGAGACTGCAGAATGACGAGCAATGAGCGTTCTCGTGAGTGGCAAGCAGGTCCACCCGAGGAGTTCCCCCACATCCGAAAGACGTGACGAACCACCTACTGATGAAGCCTCCACTCGTGGTCGGCGGAGAACTGCCGACTGAGACTGCACGTACATTCAGAAACCCGGCCAGATGATTTGCCATCAGACAAATCTGATGATCCTGAGCCCAGGACCAGAGACGCAGAGCCTCTCTGCAGAGACAATGAGACCCCACTCCTCCCTACTTGTTGAAATACCACATCGCGGTAGTGTTGTCTGTCAGGACTTGAACCGACTGACTACGAAGGGATGGGAGGAAGGCCTTGAGCGCCAAACGTATTGCCCGCAATTCCAGAAGATTGATGTGAAGCAACCTTTCCTCTGGAGACCAAAGACCCTTGATCTCCAGATTCCCCAGATGAGCACCCCACCCTAAAGTGGATGCATCAGTTATTACTGTGGCCACCGATGGAGGTAGATGGAAGGGCTTTCCTTGAGACCGATTGCCCTCCACGCTCCACCAAGACAGATCTGCTGCAGCTTCTCTGGAGATCCTCACAGACTCCCTGAGATCTCCTTTGTGCTGATACCACTGCCTGCGGAGGCACCACTGGAGCGCCCTCATGTTCCAGCGTGCATGGTTGACCAACAGAATGCAGGAAGCAAACAGACCGAGCAGGCGAAGGACCTTAAGGACTGGAACGACCGCTCCATTGTAAAATAATCAATTCCTGCATGTCGAGAATCCTTTGTGGAGGTGGGAATGCCCGACACACAGTAGTGTCCAGTACCGCACCTATGAACAGGTTGCGCTGAGAGGGCACCAGGTGAGATTTGGGCACGTTTATCAAGAAACCGAATTTGTACAACAGCCGAGTTGTATCCTGCAGATGATGTAGCACCTTCTCCGGCGACTCCGCTTTGATCAGCCAGTCGTCCAGATAGGGGAAAACTGAAATCCCCGACCTTCTGAGATGGGCTGCCACCACTGCCATCACCTTCGTGAAGACTCGGGGTGCAGTAGTAAGACCAAACGGAAGGACCGCAAAGTGATAATGTTGCGATCCTACCGTAAACCGGAGATACTTCCTGTGTGACTTCAGGATGGGGATGTGGAAATACGCATCCTGCAAGTCGATCGACACTATCCAGTCCTCCTGGTTCAGCGCCTGAAGAACCTGCGCAAGGGTGAGCATCTTGAACTTCTCTTGCTTCAGATAAAGATTCAAGATCCTGAGGTCCAATATCGGACGCAATCTGCTGTCCTTTTTCGGAATCAGGAATCACCGGGAGTAGCATCCCTGACCCCTCTCCTGCTCTGGAACCACCTCTATCGCACCTTTCTGTAGTAACTTCAGGACTTCCTCCTGTAGGAGAAGGTGGTTCTCTGAGCAAGCCCCTTGACAAGAAGGGTAATTTGGAGGGAATTCCCGAAAGGGAAGGACGTACCCATTTTCTACAAGATCTAGAACCCAAAGGTCTGTAGTAACAGATCCCCAATCTTGTAGAAAAAGGGTAAGCTGGCCTCCCACAGGACCAGCATGATCCAGAATGGCGGATATAGGGCTGCTTTGCAGTGGTAGGAGGGGCTGAGGAAGAGGAGGAGGAGAGCTGACGGCCACGTGTGCGACCCCTGATTCTGCCTCTGTATCCCCTATACAGAGAGCTCTGCTGTTGTTGCTGCTGGGTCTGCCTGTAGGAACGAAAGGTTGCCCTTCCGAGACGCCTATATCTTTTAAACGATCCCCTAGACTGTGATTGAAGGCCCAAAGACTTAGCCGTAGCCTTACTTTCTTTAAAACGTTCAAGCGCAGCATCTGTCTTTTTGCCAAAGAGTCCAGAGCCATCAAAAGGCAAGTCCAACAGCGTTGATTGTACATCAGGGGAAAACTCAGAAGACTTAAGCCACGCACTCCTCCTAGTGGCAACAGAAGACCCCATGACTCTTGCTACTGAGTCAGCTGTGTCCAGTCCACTCTGTATCACCTGACGCGCTGCCACCTGGGCATCTGCCAGGACCTCATTAAAACAAACCCTATCCTCCTCTGATAGTTGGAGCTAATTTCTTTGCAGAATCCATGAGCGCATGAATATAGCGTCCCAAAAGGCAAGTGGCATTCGTAGACTTAAGAGCCATGCTGGCCGATGAAAACCTTTTTGGACGATTGATCTAATTTCTTGGCCTCTCTGTCACTTGGAACCTGGGTAAAAGCACCTTTAGATTTCCCTGAACAAGCAGCCTGAACCACCAGGCTCTCAGGTGACGGGTGAGAAGTTAAAAACTCAGGGTCCCCCGGAGCTGCCCTATACCTCCTGGCAACTGTTTTCGAAACTGCGGGAGCAGAAAAAGGCTTACGCCACACTTCCATTACAGGATCTATGATGGCCTCATTAAAGGGCAACAAGGGTTCTGAAACAGTAGTGGGAGAATGCAGCACCTCTGTCAAAATGTTCGACTTGCATTCAGTAGAAGGCAACTGCAGATCAAACAGCTCAGCTGCCTTCCTTATGACTGCATGGTATGGTGCCACATCCTTTGAGGGTTCATGAGAAGGTGGAGTAATTTCCCTTTCAGGAGATAAATCCAAACCACTAGCCTCCTTTAGCTCTTCAAAAACGTCATCCGACTCCACAAGCTCTCCTTCTGCCTCTTCCAAAAGGTACCTTTGCTCATCAAGCACCCTTTGAGCCTCCCTCCTAGACCGTATTCTTACAACCGGCGTCGGCGGCGCCGTGTTCGAATCCGACGGCTTCGGTGTCGAACGTGGATCCACAGGAGCAGCCGGCGTCTAACGAGGTCGAGCCGGCGCCGGTGAAGAAGGGAGCGGCGTCGATGTCCTCAGCGTCGGTAGATGCCAAGATGGCGTCGCCGGAAAAAATGGCATGAAGGGGGCCTGTGGATAGGCTTGAGGCACACCCAAACTGAAGGCCATTGGACCCATCGGACCCGAAGGTGCACCAGTGGAGTACATGGCTCTTGAAAATACCTCGTACATTGCATTTAAATAATGCGTGGGGTCCTGACCTGGTCCAAGGAACGTAGGGTACTGATCAGGCATCACCGGATTCGGGCCAACCGGCGCAAACGGTGGAATTTGCGGGGTCGAAGGCTCACCCGGTACTGGAAGCTCCTCAACCGGAGCTGGAGACGAAGCCGGAACCGGCTTCGAAGATGGAACCAGCGCCGGAGATGGAGCCGGAGAATGAACCGGTGAAGCCACTGGAGAAGAAGGGCCAACAGGTGAATCCGGAATGGGCGAGGGAGATACAGAGTCCTTACGGTGTCGAGAAGGTGACTTCGGAGCCGTACTCTTGTCAGAGTGACGTCGAGAAGAATGTCTCTTCTTCTTTTTGCAGCATGCCCCGAAGTCGACTTCGACGCCGACCTAGATATTGACCTCGTTCTTTATTTTCTCCTACCTCTCTTTTTTCATCCTCGCGATGAAAAGCTTCACTTCTCTCTCCTTGAGAGCCTTGGAGCTCATCTTGCGACAGCAAGAGCATCCATCCACATCATGGTCCGAAGATAGGCACCATACGCAGTCGTCATGTGGATCTGTGATGGACATATGCTTTCCACATTCGCGACAGGGCTTGAACCCAGACTTCGTCGACATTTTCACAAAAAAAGGACAGAGAAAATCCAGTAGAAACACAAAGTAACAGTGAAGCTACAGATAGAGATTCCCGAAATCCGTTGGCGTCGACGGCGCGGAAAAAGGGAACCGACGTCATCACGTCGACGAGGTCTTCTTATGGAGCCGGTGACGTCAGCGGAGTCGCGAGCGGAGCGGTGCCTCTGACTTCGTCTTCGACCTCATCGGCGTGGACTGCTACAAAAGTTACCGAATGTTGCTGGCGCAGGGGATATTCACAAGGTGAGGAATCCACTGGCAGATGTATCCATCAGAAGGCCTGCGCTTAAACAGGGGAGCTTACACAGATGAGTAGACTGAGCAAAGATAGGAGCCTCTTCTCCATGCTCACTGCATCTTCCAGATAGTGTTTTTGTGTTTTTGGTGTTCCTCTTTGCTGTGAAGCCTAATCTTTACCTTGTCCTTCAAGGTTCTTCTTGACATCTTCTGGCTAAATTTATACTCCCTAGTAAACGTAAGCAACAGGAAAGTAAATAATCCACAGATGGTGAGGATTTGAGCTTTTCTCTTGCCACCGGATGGACACTTAGCAAAAAGTAACTTATTTTTCAACCAGAAAAAGCTCAAAGCCTGCTCTGTGTCTGTAAAGACGTTCAGGGAAATGGAATTAGATTTTTTTTTAAAAAGCTTTCCTGAAGAAAAAGCCAAAAAGTACAAAAAAAACTGGAGCGACTGACATTGACAGGAATAATGACATACTGGTGGAGTGCTTATTTAAAGGAGTGAGGTTAGTGCCGACCCGATCTGCCCTGCAGCCAATTTAGCAACCTATTCAGCAAGTTCTCTTTTTTTACCGTAAAACAGGCTTGCGAAAAAGTTGGTCACTTTTACTAATGTAGACAGTTTTCAAAATTTGTTTTTTTTTTAAAGAAAAATGCATTACATTTTAATTGTAAAAAATGATCCAAGATCTCAGATATAGGGAGGACAATTCAGTGGTTATGATGATCAATGAGACCCCATGAAATAGAAATTGTTTTAGCTACAAGAGGTGCAGGCTTTGAAAAACAGTTTCCTTCACAGTGGCTGCCATGTTGTAGGTCTTTTCAAAGGTAAGTTACTTGCCAACAAAATCTGGAAACATGCTGGGATCAAATCTTAATGTATTGAGCCACAATCCAATGTGTTGCAAAAAAATAGACAATTAATGGGTGGGTTGCAGGCTGGGGTGAGGAAATATGGAGCAGAGCTCCTGAAAATTCCCTCACATTAGCTTGGCTATAAGAAATCTGACAGTTGAAGCCTCTGATGGGTGTTTTATGTGTCTTCACCTCATTGGTCCGAGTAGAAGTCACAATATGAGGGGAATGGACTACATGCAGCCTATGGCTTGTTTCGATGTTAGTGTCTGCATACACTGCTATGATTTACATTGATTACTGTGGACTTCCACCATGACAATTCTATGAAGGCATGTGATTCTATGAAAGATCCAGTGTTGGAAAACCTATTGGTATCTAGGTTTACTCTTTATTGCAGATACTAGACCCAAGATTGATAAATGAAATATGAAGAGTTAGGGTGGGATGTAATCCAATCTATTCATCCCGCTCACACAGGACCAGGGTGCAGAATAATGGTGGTCTTTGCCCCTGCCCCTTGAAAGTTAAGTGCTCACTTACACATACTTTTGGACTGCGTCTTTTATCTTGCAAATCAAATTAAGTTTTTAAGACCTTTGTTTTTTAAATATGATGCTCTCCATAGGAGGAAAGCTGTGGAGCTATTGTCAGAAATGTGCTATTTAAATGTTGCAGTTGGAATTGCCGTTTTTTACGGTCTGTTAAACAGAATTTTAATGATGAAATATACTGGGTAGGGGTGTTGGGTAGTTAGGAAGGGGTCCTTTCGTGATTTTAACTGTCAATTGAATTTTTAGAATGTTTTATGGACAATTTTCTAAATAAACTTGTTTTCCTACCTACTGCTATCTCAAATCCCTGGGTCTTCAATTACTAGGCAAAGATTGGGTTAAAATGAATTCTGTGATGTACCATACAGCTCCAACGTTCGTCAGATATATTGGTTTGCTAGATGACTTCTCCACCTTGGAGCAATTCCACAAGTTTTGTGGAAAATTGCCCTGATCGATGGTGTCCTGTTTCAGTGGGAAACTGAATGTAAAGCTTATGGGAAATGCCGCAAGCTATATTTTTGTTTCTGCTGCTGCTGTACACGCTCATTTAGAAAAGGTTTGCAGAAGAGCTGAATCTAGACTCCTACGTGGCCTTTACTGGGGCAATGTTAAAAAATAAACAGGAAGTTATCAACTGAGAATTAGATGTTTCTGCAACCTTCGTGGCTCGTTTCCAGATAGCACAAAGATGGAGGTTAAGCGAAGCCCTGGTAGGACATGACTGAAATATTAAAATGTAAAACTGAATTACCAAGGCTTAAAAGAAATGGAAAAAAATCATTCAACTTTTGCAACATCTTGAGGACTGCATATGCAATGACTAATGTGTAGGAAGGAGATTGTATAATTGTAATTAGAAACTTGGTTCCGAGTAATTTCTTTTTCCCCAACATGTAGTTTCTTGTGCATAAAGATGTAAAATATATTTATAGATCTTTTTCCGAATTTCCTTTGCTACAGTACTTGATGCAGATATCCACTTGCAATAAACAATTTATCACAACTGGTTCTGGGGACAGACAGTGACTTCAAATGGGAGCAACAGCAGTTTCAACCACGCACAACAAATGGGGTACCCACTTCCGGAAAGAACTTTAGGCATCGCAAGGGATTCTGAGAGCCACACGAATGGCAGTACTATTCCGCTCACTGGTGGCAAAACAATACAATGAAACCCATTAAGAAGAACCCCAAAACACCTTATTTTAGAAACATTTTTATTAAGCTGTTGCCACAATAAAATATTAAAGGCTTCCACTGCCAACACATTTCTGTGATTTGTCAATAATTTAGCCACCCATATAAATTCTCTCAGTTAATAAACTTCTTTAAAAAACCTTCACAAAAAACATTATCACAATAAGGTAGTGAATATTTTAAATGTTATTCAAAGTCGTTAGGTTGGGCAAGTGCACAGAATTAGTTTAGAACCAGTGAAAAGCACAGATGCAAAAACATCACAGTAGAAGCTAGGAGTACTGTGACGTTTGAGCGTGATCAGCTGTTTATTTTACGCTGCAGCGGATTGATGTGACAAACACTGATCAGTGATGCTAAGCAATCCCATCATCACAAAGAAACTCATTTCTGCTTTGGCTAATTCATGTTTCCCAAGCCAGGTGATGCGTGTGCGGATTGTTTTTCCTCCAACAACTTTTAATGAGTAAGTCACACAACACTTGTGCCAACCATAGTTCTTTAGAGTAAACAAACACTACAGACCAAAACACAACACAAAAAAGATAAGTGCAAATGTGTATCCCGAGTTAGGACACCCGATTAGGCTAGCGATCATGATACTAGAGAGTTCTTGTCAAATTCACTGATAAGGAGGTTCGGAAAAAATAACTCGATATACATTTTAGTTTCTTAGAAATTAAATATCCAGATTCCCATGGTTTTCTATGTAAATACTGCCAGCATAACTGCTGCATGTGGTTGAAGTGGGACTGTAATGAACGAAGAATGCAAATACCTTTAAAAAGGCCTATATTTAAAGCATGAATGGGACAAAACAACATTTTGGATTGAAATATTTGTAATACGCCTACTTTTACAAAAGACTGCACCAGCCAGAAGGCTTTCTTTGCAAAGAGGCAATAAAAAAAAAAAGTGCAAACACTTTAATAAAAGTAAATTATTTGTAAAAGCATTCGATTATTTCTTCTCAAATGAACAGTCTTCACACTAAAAAATAGTAATTTATGAAGCCATGCATAAAAGGTTCCTCTTTAAATGCTGACCAACTCAAAATAACCGTAATGGCTTTTTACACATTCGCAGAAGATCCTTTGTTAGATATACTTCCACAGGAAGAAATAGGTTTAGCTTTCAGAAAGAGGTTCCTCATTAAAAATATTAAAAACCTGATCATTTAAAACCTTGCTATTGCAGGAAAAGCTTGCCGTTTGTTTAGAACAATTTCGGAAGTTGCCGGAGACGGTTCACATCTAGGAAGTCGCCAAGTGATTTAGGGTTTTCTGAGGGCTTTACTTCCATTTGCATTTCCCTTGCATTTTCTTTTTCAGGATGACGGGTGTACTGTGCTTTTGATGTTAAAAGTTTTGGACTATGGGACAATTCTTTGATCTGCTGAAGTGAGTTTGGATCAGAAGGTTGCAGTACCATCCTGTAGGAGAGGTCATCTTTGACATTTCTCAAGCTGTTCACATTTACTTTATGTAAAAAGTGAGCAGTGGGTGTTTCCACATTGGTGTTCAGTCTTACGCTTGCTTCTTCTGAAGGCACTTTTCTGCAACTAAGTCCTTCAGGATTGGGTCTTGATTTTATATCCAAGAAGCTATTATCCTCTCTAGAATAATTTGAAAGTTCATCCTCATCATCGCTGCTGTCATTACTTTCTATTAGCCCATATCTCTTCATATACTTTTTCGTTGCAAAGGACATGTCACTGGGTGATATCAAACTTAGGCCCACCATGCTCTTTTCAGGATTTGAATTTAAGAGGCTTTGGAAGCACGAGTACTCCAGGGGTATATTCTGGCTGGTCCGACTCTGCGAGAGCTGAGAGAGTTGAGACCCATTTAGGTATTTCAAAGCGATTGCATTTGCTTCCATGCTCAGATCGACTCCATTCGGGCTGAACCCGCTCATGCCAACATTATCAAAGGACAAGTGGTTCAATCTGGGGATCACAGCTTCAGGATTGATGCATGCCAGAACACTAAAACAACAAACAAAAAAATTGTTCATATACTTTGGCAAAAGACCATTTTCATTGCATATTGACATTATCTCAACTTGAATATCTGTGCCAGTAAGCAGTCTATGATTCAGTTTGCTCAATACACCGCTTCAACTCGCCACATTACCAATGTCGAACATATTTCAAAGCAAGGGGAAGAAGAGAGACATGGAGATTTATGTACCGAAGTGAAGATGTTACTTGCCATTACAGTGATCTGATGTACTACGCATCCATTATATCACCAGTTCTTTCTAGACATTAATAAGAATCTCGAATTTACAGATTCAGAATCAGTCAGTGTCCCACACGGCTGCTTTGCCCCAGGCATCTCACACACTACCAACAGTTCATCTTGGTGCTTACATACAACTTAATTCCAATCCTGACAGCTACAATTCAATTAAATAAAATGTAAGTAAAATAAGATGTTTAACCTGAACAAAATAAAGTCATTTAACTCTACGAATGGTTTTGCAGTGCAAAGCTCTTCTAGCATTACATTGTGTGCAATATTCCTCCATCCAATGAATGGGTACGAAAGTGGCTATTTACAAATGTTTTTAGTTCGAACCCTAACTGGTTTGCTAACAACATCTTGCTGGCTCTATCTGTTTTAGGCTGTCCAGCTTGAGTTTGTCCCTTCAGTTGTCCAAACCCAATATACTGTATTCTTGCACCAGTGCTCGATTTCCGTACACCGGCCTTAAAGTCTTGTTCTTATCTGGTCACATTTGCTGTGCATTCAGAGACAGAGGTCAAATGTCAGGCACGGTTTTAGAAGGAGCTTGGTGTTTACTGCTGCTTCTCCTACTATCAAAGCAAATCAATACACTAGGTGATGGTGACATTTCCACACATTATCGTTTTGCGCTGTATACTTTCAACAGTAAAACTGTATGTCCGTGCAAATGTAATGGTCATTTCAACTGCAGATGTGTTGTCTGCAATGGCAGTTCACTTTACCCCCCTCCACCCTACTCTACACCACTTTAAGCCATTGCACCCTGCCCCACATTACTCTACTTCGCACCACTCTGCACTCTCCGTACCACACTATTCAATGCCAGTGAACGCTATGCCAGTCCACTAATATATTCTGCACTCTACACCACTGTATTTTACCGTGCACCACTACACTCAAACAATCTACTGAGTCACTACATTCTACACTACCTTACTCAAAACCAATGTACTCTACGAAAAGTCTACTGTGCACCACTTCACTCTACACCACTATACTCTACAACAGTTTATGCCACTATACTACGCTATTGTCTGCGCCCAGATTCTACTCTACGCCACTGCTTTCTACGCAACTCTACTCTGCACAACTCTACGCCACCACATTCTATGCACTTTGCGAGTTTACTCTGCAACACTGCAATCTACGCCCCTGCACCACTCCATTCTACGCCAGTGCACTCTACGCCACAATACTCTACTCTGCATCACTATTCCACTGCACTCTACTCTGCACCACTCTATGCTAATTTACTGAACTCTATACCACTCTAATCTACTGTGCACCACCACACTCTGACACTGCATTCTATACCACTTCACTCCATGCCAGTACCCTCTATCCTACTCAACTGTGCACCACTGCACTCTTTGCCACTCCACAACTGTACTCTGCTCCACTCCACTCTAACACAATCTACTCTAGGGCACTGCACTCTATGACACTCTAATCTGTCACAGCGCTGTATGCCACTCAACTCTAAACCACTGCACTCCACACCAACTACTCTGCACTCTACGCCACTGTATTCTACTCTGCAACATTATGCCACTGCACTCCAAGCCACTCTATTCTACTCTGCACCACTGTATTTTAGGCCACTGTTCTCTGCCTCACTGCCCTATACTATGCAAGACTGCAGTCTCTGCCACTGTACTCCACGCCACTGCATGCTACGCCACTACACCATTATGCTCTACGTCACTGCACTCAGTCACTCTATTTTACTCTGAACCACTTCTCTCTGCATCACTTAACTCAATGCTGCTCAGCTCTAAGCCACTATACTGCACTCTATGCCACTACACTCAAATCTATTCTGCATCACTCCACACCACTGCACACTACTCTACACCTCTGCGCTCTACCCTGCTACACTCAACTTCACTCTACTCTGAAACAATTTACCCAGTGCCACTTTACTCAAAACCAATGCACTACATGCCAATCTACTCTGCACCACAATACTTTGCCACTTCAGTCTACGACACTCCACTCCACTCTTTGATGCTCTACTCCATTGAACTTTACTCGTTCACTCTACAACACTACTCCACTCTGCGATGCTCTACAGAAGTCCCTTTATGACACTCTTCTCTATGCCAGTCTACTGTGCTCTATGCAATGCCCTCTATGCCAATCCACTTTGCTCTACACCACTCCATGACACTACGCCACTCAAGTCTACGCCGTTCTACTCTACAACCCTGTACTTCCTCCACAACACTTGACACAACTCTCATTTTACCCACTAACTTTTAGCCATGCTCAACAGCAGCAACGCTGGTGTACAACATGGATAAACAGATCTGCAAAGCCAATAGCTCTAAGCATAGGTGAGACTTATTGGTTTTGGCAATGCTTGCTGAGTTGTAGTCGAAGCACGTAGGATTCATTGAAGGGATCAAACAGAGCCCCACGGCAAACTATTTTAGAGTTTTTGTATTTACCCCTCCCCACCTTCTTTGGGGAGGTGAGATGGTTGCATAGGAATCTAGTAGAATTTGCACTGCAAAACCACCGTTACAAGCAATTGGTTTCTTATGCAGAATGAAATTTCTTTTAGATTCACATGTTGAGCACCGTTTAGAGGAATTCGGTCCCTTCTGGAGGGGCAGGGGGACGGGGGTTTGAAAAAGCAGTGGAACTCAAGTGCGTCCATAGTGACTGTCCCATTGCTGCTTCTTTGTGTGCTTTTCTGTTGCCATACAATAGTGTTTGGCAAACAAGTTTTGATGACCAGGTTGCTTCCATGCAAGTCATAAAAAGCCAATGTTGTCCTTTTCTTCTTGGCAGATTGGACCCTTGCTTGACCTCTAGTGGTTGGTTTGCTAAGTGGTGATGATCCCACTGGTTTATGCTATCCAGCTTGAAATTGAACCATTAGTGACCGAGTGTGGTGCAATTCAGACAAAGAATTTTGTAGACTTACTGATGCTCTTGGTTTCCTGTGTCAAGTTCATCACTAGTATTCGTACATCTAATGTATGCACGGATATCTCAGCTGCATTGTTTGGTTTTTGGAAGAAAGACTTTAAAATGATCATTTGGTTAATATGAAAAGGTGAAACCAAATTCAGGGTGTGTCCTCATGATAAACCAGTCTTGGTTAAGTATGCTTCTTGCACTAAAACTGCTTGCAACTCACCCTTGTTAACGATTTGAATGCAACTATTGGAAGAGGTGTGGCGCCGCGGCCAGGGCGACTGATTCCGGAATCTGGGGATCACGGTTCGATCCCCGGCGCCGGAGGCAGATTAGCCCAGCACCATGTGACTCTGGGCAATAGCTTGCTTGATCTTCCCGACGGCCCCCAGCGCCTAGAGACCCTTACGGGTGATTGTTCGCGCTTTACAAATGTGGATTATTATTATAACTAAAAAGGGTATCTTTAGAATGAGGTACTTAAATGAGGATTTTCGCAGGGGCTCAAACACTGGTTTCTTGAGACCTGGTAGGACTAGATTCAGGTTCTATGGAAGTGGTGGAACTGTGTGTGGACTCATAAGGAAGCAAAGGTAGCCCTTACAATCTGTTAAGTGTGTAAGATATTTTAGTATTCCAGAGTCTGTGATATTCACTTATAAATTAATGTATTTAAACCAAACAATGTATGTGTTCCACTTTAGAGTGTAAAAACTTCAGTGGAGGTTTTACGTGCTTCTTTTCTGAGATTTCATTATTTTTTCACTAAATCCGACTATTTATTGAACCAAGCCATCATTTGCATCTACTTTGGGTTTGCAAAAAAAAGAAATTCCCCTTTCATTTTTAGTCTCTCTGTGTACTGGAATGTTGATCAAGTTGCCTTGCTCCATTTACATGAAATGCGAGTACTAAATTTGATGTGGTCAAATGCCAAAGTACACTCAAAACAGTGTTTCTGAATTGGTTATAGAAAACACACACACACACCTTAATACGAACAATTCCGAGGGTATATACTCTATATTTGAAATTATGAATGGAGGATTGTCTTTTCTTTACTCCACTCCTAGTAGACAATACAAAACATATTTTCTTTGGTGAAGCTATAGATCTATATCTAAGAAAGGGATAGGATAATGTTACATTTGTGTGGTAAACGTGTTTTTGACTTTTTTCTCTTGATGCAGCAATAGCTAAATGTGTTTATGGAATTTGTGTTGCATTAAGTGTGGGTGTAATTTGTTGGCAGCCATGGATTACTCAAAATGCTCTATTTCTACCGAGTGCTCTTTCCTCTCAAGTTTATGTAATTGTTTGTTCCGATGAGACTCTTTCACGGCCACAATTCTTTCTTCACCTTTTCAAGCTCAATATCCTCTGAAATCGAGCCAACTATCTCAGGCACTTCCTTCTAGGTGACGTTTTCTTTACACCCAGTAGGATGGGAAAAGTAAATCTTGTTGATGAAGTTCAACTTCGGCGTCAAGGGTTTTGCTACCTTTCGACTGCTTGAAGTTTTTCACTTTGAGGTTTTATATTAGTAGCTTTTATATTTTGTTCTTGAATAGTTATAAAAGCTTCTTACTCTACTACTTCTACTACTTCTACTGGGTGTAGAAAAGTTCCCCTTTTTGTCATGGTAACACCCACTTTTTGCCATTGGTACTGATGTTTTTCAACTAAAACGATGTACAATGGTCCAATTGTTACACACATTGGCACCCCATGTAAGTACCCCTGGTAATTAGGGCATGGGGTACCAAAGAGAGGTTATAAGGGCTGCAGCATGTATTATGCCACTGATGGAAAGTGTGTTATTGCAGGGGCAAATTTGAGTCTGCCACTGGCAATAAGGCCACTAACACATGATAGGACTCAGCATAGGTCTTAGAAAATTATTCCTAAGCTCAACCCTTGGTAACGTGGCTGCAAGCAGACAGGCTCAGCTTGAAAGACAGGTATGTAAAGCATTTCAGTAAATAATTAAGACAACACATAATAAAAATCCAACACCAATTTATAAAACTAGGAAATATTTTTATCTTTAAAATGACACCAAAATGACAAAAATCCAATGTAGGGAACGGTAGATATGAATTTTTAAAGATTTATTAAAATATAGTACTTAGAAGATTATAGCACCATATTGTAATACCTGCTCGCAATAGACCGGGCCAAAGTCAAAGTTTCAGGCCGGGCGCGATGGAGCCCTGAGCAGCTACAGCTCGCGGCAGGTCCCGGTCTCAGTTACTACCTTCACACTTCAAAACCTTTCTGGAGCTTTTCTTCCCGAGGGCCCTCCAAGCTCCCAGCCAGTCCGGATCCGGTGAGGGTTCACCGGCTTGACTTGTGACGAGGTCCCGGTCAACTTCCCTGGAGCGTACTTAGAAAAATTCTCAAGATCGCTTCAGCGGGGCAACCCAGGAATCCAGGCCGGCACACGATGGAAGGCAGGCGGCTTGGCTCTCGCGGTTGCTCCCGTTCACCTTTTCTAAGAATGGACTTAGAAACTTTTCTGGAGCTTTCTCTTGCTGGGTCTCTTGATGCTCCTCATGTAGCCGGATCCAGTGAGGGTTCGCCGGCTTCAGTTTTCCTCTAGTCCCGGTCAATCTCTGGAAGTTGGACCCATGGAGCTTTTAGCGGGACAAACCTGGTTGGCTTGGCCGGTTCGCAGTTGAAAGCTGGCGGCCTGGCTGGCCAGATTGAGTCGGTCCCTTTATGGAGCTTATTTCAAAGTTGCTCAAAAGTTCTTGAACTTCTTCCTGAAGTTCCTCAAGGGGTCCCATAGTGTCTCAAACTTACTCCAAAGGTCTGGAAGCTCCAAGACGGTCCTTGAAATTTGAGGACGTCAGTTCCCACAATCCACTGGTACACAATTCTTACAAATCCACTGATGGTTCTCCAAGGTGTAGATTTAGTTGGCGATGTTCCAGATGAGTTCTTTTAACCTGCAGCTTTCAGGGAGTCCACTCTTTAGTTCTTTTTTAGCAAGATAATCCACAGGGCTGTAGTTTCAGATGGTGCAGTCTTCAGATGTCAGGTCTTAGAAATCTTTGCACAGCAAAACTTCTCAACAGGACACTTCTTGCTTCAGTAAGTTTCAAGTAGTTTCCTAGTTCTCTGGGTCAAACAGGAGGTCACTTCTGACCAATGGGAGCAGGGTAACTCCTCCAATATATGACCACATCCTGTAGAGTGTGGCATTATTTTGTCCCAGAGGGCATCAAATCTTCTAAATCCATAATGGCTGATTTGAGCAAGGAGGTAAGAGCTGGCTAAACACACTCCTAGGATGGCTAATTTACTTAGACTCTCCCCCCTGCATCTGCTCATACCTTCCTTAATCCTACCATCTGCCTAAGGTGGGAAGTTCAGAGCTGTAGATGACACTGGTCCCTACTCTCCTCTTTGAAGAACATAGTTTACGACTCGATTCAAACTGTCCTGACATGTCTGCTGCAGTCCAATGAGCAAGTAAAACTTCTCTATATATTAGGGTTTAGGGATAAAAGCGAACAAACCACAATCTTCTGACTTATGGTCACTTAGGAGGCAGAATATGCATGCTAAAAATTAGACGTTCAAAGCAAAATTCCAATGGCAATTGAGACGAAACGTACACATTGTGTTCATAATACAAAATGGAATGGAGAAATCTCAAAATCACCACGTCCAGCATAATTCCCATTCTCCGATTAAGGTGGAACCCCTCCACCCGCCTCAGAAAATAACCCCAAAACCTCGATCCACCATCAAGTATTGATCTTCGCTGCTCTCTCAAGGATAAGTTGGCTACCTCTTGGTCGTATTTTTGAAACATTTTCAGGAGCTACTCGGACGCATGTCTTAACACAAAAGCAGAAAAAAAGAACCTGAAATTGAGGGGGTGGGGGGAGGTGTGTCGTCTTATGGCCGACGTCATAGTGAGTCATACACCCATCTCAAAAAAGCTTGTAATTAGACCCTTCTGGGTCCCAACCATCAGAAGGTACAATAATGCACAGTATCTGAATCCAGAAGGTATCCCACACTGAAAAATGTGCATACTCAAAACCCAGACTACTTATTTTCTATTTCCACTGTACCGCCATCAGCTTCAACCAACTAGTATTAATCATTGCAAAACAAAGAACGCTAAAATAAAAAAAGTAAAACTCCCTCTGTAATGACAATCCTTCCCACCCAAAAATGACTCTCCCCCTTCATCCTAAGGAATGAACTTACGACCCTTCTATTGTGTATCTGATGGATTCTCCTCATGTAACTATCATACATTTCTATGTAAAGTGCTCAAATAGCTCCAGGTTGGTCACTGCTATACAAACAACCTTAAAAATTAAAGGAAAATAATTAAAAACGAAAGATGACCCATCATTAAAGATCCTGGCAAGAAGGACAATAATTTTTATATCAAATGAGCTAAGAGTGATTTCTTGGGTAAGCTAGAAGGATGGTGGACTCCGTATATAGTACGCATACTTTCTAGACACTTGCACATATTTTATTCTTATGTCACTTGAATGAGACTACAAGATGTTGGTGATTGAAAGCAACATTAAAGCAGAAGAAAGTCGGACTTTTAGATGTGACTGAAGCTTTACGTATTCATCTAATATCTGAGAGTTATGGAACATGTTAGGAGAGCTTGATCAATCAGATTTAAGACTGCAACAATGAAAGTGGCCTGGATTTTGTGTGTGGAGATACATTAATACTGGAAATTCGAACTCTGATTTGCCTGTCAACTGGGCATATTATAAGAAAGCACCTGACATGCAATTTTTTAATTTTTCACTTCTTAATAGGACTAAAGTCATTCTAGAGTCCTCTAGCATTTCCTTGTATTAGGTTTTGTCCAATGTTCATGGACACCAAGGCTTCTTATGTGATACAGATTCCAGAACAAATGCCAAAGTAGGACAAGCTTTGTTGTGGAATCTCTTCATCTGGATCCTGAGCTTTCTTTCTCTTCCACCGCTGTTGTTTGGGATGGGTTAGATCTCTTATTCAATGATTAATATGATCAATGGAGATTCCATTAAAGAGAAGTTGCTTTCATATTACCATGAAGCTCCTTCATGGGGATCTCTATTGAAATCACAAGCAATCATTTCTCCTTCCCAGTGGAAAAATAGTAACAGGGTTTTGGAAAGAACAGGATACTAAGTCCTTATCAAAAACACCTGGAGCAACTGTCACTGACAGGACATGATGGGATACTGTAGAAGCGTGCTTCATTTCAGCCTACTTTCCATCTTTCCTCTCGCTTTTATGACATTTTTTCTTCTTCAAAAAGGGTTTCATTACTTATTTCATGGTGACATTTTTTTACAATAAAATTGGCTAATTTTTAAAGAAACAAATAGAATGGGGCCACTACAGCATTAAATTAGGTGTCACTTTTTCCACTTTAAGAATTTAAAAAATTGGCTTTTCTAGAGACAAAAAGTATACATTTTTATATTGCAAAGTGCTCTCGGGATTGCATATAAGTGGGACTATTCAGAGCTTTTGACTTCAATGAAGAGTCCCTGATTTAGAATCATGGGCCAATTGATGGGGAGACAGCTCCAGTCTCCCCCCATAAACCAAACGGCACTCTCAATCTTATTGCTACGTTTGCTGTGTGTGCAGAAACCCCAATAAAAGGAGAATCAAGGATTTCTTGCAGACACTGTATGTGGTCGGCATTTCATGAAAAAAAGGACAGTACTAACAGACAGTGAAGTTCAAACAAGCAAATTACTTATATTCATCTTGAACAGGAATACATTAAACTGCAGGAAAATCGATAAGGGTGAGTGAAGCTTTACTCGACAGAGTGCATGCAAAAGGATTGAATTCATAAAAATTAAAAAATGAACAGCAAAAGATTATTATATAAAACAATGCACAGCAAGCTGTGGTAATGTGAAATCCTGACTCTAGGGTCTGTCAAAACTACACAGATTAATATTTAAATAGCATAAAAAAAAGGAAGCGTTTGTAAAGTTAAGTATTATTACCCATCCTACAGGGCTAAGGTACAGAAATCCATACACCCAACATAGCATATTACCTGGCATTTTCTATTTTATTTGTATTATTCTTCAAGGTATCCAAGGAGTCCACTGTAATGTGCACACCAAGATTCTTTAACTGTTTGAGGGTCGCACTCAGGACATCATTTTGCTCGTATGCTTTCAGATTAAGTTGAGAACTCTTTTTCCTAGCCTTTGTACTGCTTTGTGATGGGTCATGTTCATCTGATGTGGTCGATTTTACTGATGGCTCATCGCACTCTTCAGACGCTTTAAGTAAATGGTTGACTTGACCCTGAGAACAAAGTAAATTTATGAAAAACAATGTTAGGATTTGACGTTGGCAAAGGTTCGACAATATTTTCCATTGAACTTTCAGTGAGTTCTAGACCTATTTTTTTCATTTTCAAGCCCTAAAGATGCTTTCAAGCAAACCTGGTAGCTGCTATGTTCAACAAATATGCATTGGCAAGCAACTTTGATGGATGTCGCCAGTCGAAGTATGAATTAGGCTCAAAGTGCCCCTCTAGTGTCTACAGTAGAGCTATCCATGGATGATCCATGCGGTCCAAAGTCTTACCAGTTTTTCTGACTTTAAACAAATCAGATACATTTGCATACAATTCTAAACTGGAATAATTTACAAAGTGTGTGATGATCCTGAAAATAGATTATGGATCCAAAACTGAAGAGCATATTTTGGACGTATTCTTGATTGTCAATAAAGCCCAATGACATTCAAGCCACAATAGGTTCAGTAAGGGCATATTTTACCAAAGCGTTTCAGAATGAAATCCGAGACAAGTGTTCAAAATAGAAGTAATAGAAAGTACTCTAGCATGCATAGGGTAAAGTAGGAATATGTTGAAGGCTGCCATGTTTTTCTACGAGTGACCACGCAAATTTTGCATTTTTACAGAAAATCCTACTTTTCAGATGAAGTCTTAGTGTGCATAGATGTTCTGCAGCTTGCTGCATGGACGAATTACACAGGTTATTTCCACTTAATCTAGTTTCTTGATGAATCTCTCCAGGGCTGCCATCTTGCCTAACAGGCCCTTGTAAGCTCCCCCACTGCACCATCTCCTGGTTTTCCCTCAAGAATGGGATTAGAAGTACAGCATTTACACCCAATGATCCATCTCAGCGAATGCAACATTGCTGTCATTAGCAGCCATCCTCTATTCAGCTAACAGCGAAGAGCCACACTGCACTTGTTAACTTACTACACTCCTCCCCGCCCTACACCACAAAATGCTGAAAGGCTTTCCAAATCCCTGCTTTGTGTGCCAGTCATTTACCCCCAGGGACAAATTTCATAGGCCTCGCAGAGGACTTTTTGGGATTTCTAGAGAATACTCTCCAGTAGCTGCCATTTTCACTCTCAGTTCAGGAAACAGGGAGCTGCCTTTCCACACTTAGCTTGCTACAACATTCTGGTCTCCATGTCAGACTTCCCACCACGAGTCACTTCATCACAATGCTATCTACAACAGACTTTCCATCAGAATTATAGAATACAGCTATTGAAAACACTGGAAAATGCCAAAAGGAGACAACTATAATGATCAGTTACAGAACCTCAAAAAAGTAAATATCATAAAAATATTACTATATGATCAAATATTTGTATCCTTACCAGTAAATCTTGGTAAAGAATTTGATCGGCCGGAAGGTTTGCCAAAATCTGGACCGGCTGCTGAATTTTATTTGCATCATCAACACGTTCGGCTGCCTCAGTTTGTAAACACTTAATTTCTGATGGGGTATGCTCAGGGAAGTCAGAAGAGCGTGGCCCATTTGGTAAATGCTGAGAAACACTGGTTAAAAGAAAAAGCATTGATGAAGGTTAATGACCTAAAGGGATTGACCGTATAAACTGTTAAAGATTTTAAAAAAGTATATTTCACAAAATAAATGATTAGCAAGAGAACTTATGACGTAGAAAAAAAACATGATTTAAGAGAGCAATGCATTTTTTTTAACCAAAGAAATTCATACAACACTTTTTTTTTAAACTTAAATTTGTATTTATTTACGGAATGTTTTAAAATATCTTTAAATACATGTTTCAAACCATGGCTATGATGCCCTAGTCAATACTGCAAATAAGATTAAACTAGAAAAGCAATATGTCATTTAATTAAATATATATTGTTGAAAGCTGGCTTTCTATGTGGTGTACTTAAAATAGCTCAACTATGTAAAAAGTCTAAACAACCTTTATTGGCTTACAGGGCTTAACTACATAATACCAAATGCTCTCTTTTGTGGTAGTGTGGGCAAGCAGTTTAGGCCTATCAGAGGGTAGTGTTAATGCATTTGTTGAACGCAATAAATGAGACACAAAAAGAAAAACAATTTGGAAAAATAACAGGTATTTTTATATATATTTTAACACCAAGAACTTCGTAATAGGTACTTTTTGAAATAGCTATTTTTACAGGTAAGTAAAACTGTACCACAAACGTTTTTACGGGGTAATGCTTTCCTATGGAGAAAGAAACGTACTGCATGCAGGTATTTGCAAATGATTCTCATGGGTCTTCCCTATAGTACTTGTTAAGGTGCTAGGGGGCCAAGGTCCAAAGAACCACCAGCAGTTCAAGTTTACCTGCACTGGAGTTTCCAGGTGCAGAGTTGCTGGACAGGTTGGTAGGCTTGCACGCTAAACCATAGGAAGGGGGGGGGGGGGGGGGGACCTAGAAGCAGGCTGCAGAGTGGGACTTGGAAACAAGTCCGGGAGGTCCTAACAGGAGGCTCAGTTTGGGGGTTCCTGGGAGCAGGGGAGCACTGTTTTCGTCTTGGACCCGGGCTGAGGAACTAGGGTGCATAAGATTTTGGTTGGCTGGTGCCCGTGTGTCAAAGGCACCCGCGGTTCTCGGTTAGACCTGCAAAGGGGGCAAAACAAGACAGCAGGGCCACTCGGTGCCGGCCTCTGAGCACGCGGACATTCCTCATTGGCTGGTCGATAACACCGGTCAGACAAGGCATTATTCCTGATCTCCTGAGAGTTTGGGCTGTAACCTGCAGGGGTCAGAAATGCATCTGTGGTGACTGGCAAGCTAGATCTATTCAGTCAGCACACTAGAAGACTAGTAAGGTTTCAGGGAGCACCTATAAGGTTCCCTCTGGATGCATGTCATAATAAGTCTTGAACTGGCATCAATACAGATTTATTAAGAAAAGGCTTTTGATACCAGAAATCTGTATTTTAAGTAAAGCCATTCTGTAGTTAAGGAACTCGTAATGACCATTGCCCAGTACATATAGTTAAGATGGCTTCTCTGTTCACTTGCAATATCTAGCAATAGAACAAGACATCACAGGGCATATCTGCTGATGCAGATAAGTCTTCACAAGGGCTATAATACACCCTGCCTTAGGGCTCTTAAGGTCTGCTGTAGGAGAGACTTACATATAGTACCTGCAATGTACTTTGGCATTACAAACAGGCAGCGTGCAATGCTGTGTTTACAGAAGGGCTTGCGCCCTTCCATGCATTCTGCAGTGGCAGCCTGCATGTAGTTTTTGTATGGGTCCCTTAGGGACCCTCTTTGGTTCCCATTCCCTAGGTACCAGGGGCACCATACACTGTGGACTTGCAAGGGTGCTTAAGTCCTTGCCAAATAGGTTACAATTAGACACTGGCACTGAAACCTAGTCAGCAGGCTTCAGTGCAGTGTCAGTCAAAAAAACTGAATCTTGCGGTTCAAATGAGGGGCAAAAAGGGGAAGGGAGATATCCAAAGAAGTCCAGCTTCCTACATATATGAATAGCAGTTAGCCCTGGTCTTGCCTAATCCTTATAGGCAGACCTTTCATAGACTCCAGGTTTACATTGTGCTTACTCAATATTTTTATGTTGCTATCCCATTTCAATTTATTCACTGTTTATAGTGACGGGGGCTCTAGGATGTTTCACACAGTCACAAATCTTTAAATGGAAAATGTTTTCTAATACTCTCGAGCACCCATGTCAACATTGCTACTTACCAAGTTCGAAAAATGTATCACACAAGTAAAATCGTTACAATCAAACAAGAAAAATAGATTGTTTATGAATGAAGACTGCTCCATGCGATAAATTTCATTAACAGCCATTTGAAAATGTAATTTATTAACCATAGCCAATTAACTGGGGAGTCACACCACTTAAACAGGCTACAACCACATCTATGTATTTCCTTATTTTCAAGCGTAAAAAACATTGTTTTAATGGACACGTTAGTTACCTTCAGTAATACTCTTTGGTGGATATTCTATCCTCACCTTGTGGAAATTTCCCAGGTTCACCACACTAGATTGAAAAGTTTACAGCAGTACTCCTGAGCACCAGTAGGTGATGTTGTGCAGCTCCGCACTAACGTCCTTGTGCTAAGTGACAAACAGAGCCACATATATGTGCTAACCAAGCGTGCTGACGTTAGTTGCTTTTTTAAGCTGTCCGAACCCTCAGACATAGAAGCAATGAGCAGCTTATCATGAACAGTGTGCAGATCTCTAGATTGGGAACTTTTGTAGAAGAGTAAAAGTCTAGTTCACAGAAAGGGGAGGTGGCAAAGTCAGTGATTAATCTGCAGTTAAATAAAGTATCCACCAGAAAGACTGCTACTAAAGGCAAGTAACTGGTTCTTCTGAGGCTTCCTCCTCTTGTGAATAGATAGAAGTACCCCCCTAGAAGGATGTCTGTTAATTTGCTCTGACCAAAACAGTTCTGCAGGACCAAGCAAGCAAAATATCTCGACAGTCTTGACTGTCGGGACAATTGTGGTTTGTAACCTTGTGGAGATCCGAAATAGCACACAAGGTGCACCCACACTGGCACAGGGGCAGCCGAGTGCAGAGGGCTGATTTGGCATCAGGTATTTTGTTATTTTCAATGGGAGCTGCTGGTTTGGGATTTTGACTGCAGGCTCGGTCTAGAAAGGCTTCCGAAAGAAACCAACAGCGGGGCAGGTAAGTTGGAGGGCTCGGGGACATAGGTGCACCTCAGGTCCTCTTCTCCAGGGAGCAGTGCAGCTGGATGCAGGAGTGCCTTCTGAGGTCGGATATCACCTTACCAGATCAACAGCGGTTAGGGAGTTTGGGGGAGGGTGTCTCCGTGCAGAGGCTGCAGGCCACGTCTGGGAGCCCTGGAGGGGTCAACCCACAGTGGACTCTGACGCGCTGGAGGACCTCGCAGGGACCAGTGGGCCACTCAGATTCAGGCCGTAGCCTTGCTTAGGAGAATCTTTCGAACAGAGCTGCTGTTCACAGGAGATCCGGTCCTTGTTGAAGGCAGTCAGTCCTCCCAGGGGTTCTGGAGGTCACTGGCTGCAGGCCACTCAGGGGGCATCTTAGAGATGCCCCCTGAAAACGACCAGCCTCTGGTGGGTTCCCAGATTGGTAAACACCAGCCAGCCACCACGAAACATGTTTCTGGACCCAGAAACAAAGCCTTTCCTAGGCAGAGGTGATCACACATTCCCCCGGCCAGGAAGAGCCATCTCTGGCAGGGGAACTTCAAAGGCTTTGCTGCCTTTGAAAGGCAAACCCCAGCCTCTCATGTTATCAGGAGCAAGACCCCTTCCTGTCTCACCCCCTTTTTGGCAGGAAGACAGGCGGGAAGAATTAGCCAGCCCAGAAGGTGTGCCCACCTCAGCCAACCCCAACCCTCAGGTGGGGGAGGTGAGGTGAAGCCCCAATCTTCAGTGCCCGCCATCTTGTAGATGGCAGGCACTCCCCATTCAGGATTATGGATTTTGCTTACTCCCCCATGTGGGGTGAGCACACCAAGGGTGTAGTCACCCTAAGGTCAAGTAGACCCCTAAAACGCCTCCTAAATACAGTATTTAGTCAGCAGCCCTGAACGAAGAAGGCAGATTCTCGCAACCTAAGAAGAAAAAGGACGAAAGAAGACTGCCAGCAGAGGAGACTGCAGAGAACAACTGACTTGGCCCCAGACCTACCGGTCCGCCTTCAGTTTCCAGAGATCCGGCACCAAAAGTCGCCTTGTCCTGCAGCCAGCAGCCTCCAGAACCCTGGGAGGACTGACTGCCTTCAACAAAGACCGGATCTCCTGTGAAAAGCAGCTCTGTTCAAAAGAAAACTCCCAAAACAGACTCTGAGCCTGCTCAGGACAAAGAAACCAGATGCCAGCAACAACCACTGCACCCGTCGCCTACGGCAAGAGTGGCCCACTGGTCCCAGCGAGGTCCCCCAGCACTCCAGAGTTTGAGTCCACCGTGGGTTGACCCCTACAGGACTCCCGGACATCACTTGCTGCCTCTGGACGGAGACCCCCCCGCAACCGCAAGTGGCCCAGTAAGGTGAAATCCAACCTCAAAAGACACCCCTGCACCCAGCCGCCCTGTAGCAGAGAACCAGGAGGTGCACCTACGTCCCGAGCCCTCCAACTTACCTGCCCAGCTGTAGGTTCCTCCAGGAAGTCTTCCTGGACAGAGCCTGCAGCTGAAAACCAAAAACGAAAATCCCTACTGAAACCAACAGGGCACCTGACACCAAACCAGCACCCTGCACCGCTGTGGGTGCATTTTTTGTGCTAAACAGGATCCCCCTCTGCCCTGAGCTTAACACCAGGAGCTTTGCTCCCAGAACCCAGTGGCCTGCTCGTAAGCAGCCATCAACCGGAGGCCCCCTATCTCCCTTTGGATAACATTGGGCCTCAGCACTCTGCACCCGGACGCCCTGGTGCCGTTTAGGGTGTAACAAGAGGGCATTCATGACCCTGGGGGAACCCTTGTTCTAACCCCAAAAGCTCAACCACAAAGATAGATTGCTTACCTGGTAACCGTTAACTTGATTTCTCTCCATAGGAACCTATTGACTGTTATGCTCTGAGGAGCAGGGGCTGTGTAGGTGCTCAGAGGAAGCCAGCCATGAGCCCTTTTTGAGAGGGAAACCTTGTCCTCGATCCATGAAAGATGCTTGACCATTTTCCATACCAGTTTTTTTTAATGTAGTATTATTGGTAGATGTGTCCTAGAGCTGGGTTAGCCCTGTGTTGATCAGGCTATTTTTATGATATTTTGAAGCAGGTGATGCAGCTTGCCGTTGTAGCTCTTTCCACAAGTATTTGTTGAGAGTTCCTGGTGCGGCTTTCCAGACTTTGTCCCAGGTGATAGTATACGGCCCTTGTCTTGCCAGGGACTGCTTCTGTAGGCCAAATTCTAGCCTAATCTGTGAAAGCGAGGTGTATTTGGGCAGGCCGAGAATGATCCTCTAAGAATAATAATAATAATAAAGCCATTTCTAAAGCGCCTGGCTGCACTAAAAATAGTGTGTCCCCGCGCTGAATTGTTGCTATGTCACACTAAGTCTGTGCTACCATAAGTGAAGCTCACCTGTTCTCATTTCATTCAGTCCCGACGCGCCCGCCATCTTGGGTGTAGTGCAGGGAGCAGTTCTAGCGTCTGTCTCTCTTGCACTATATCTGGGGCGATGGCGCGAACGCGCAGCGGACGCGGACAGACGCTAGAACTGCTCCCTGCACTACACCCAAGATGGCGGGCGCGTCGGAACTGAATGAAATGAGAACAGGTGAGCTTCACTTATGGTAGCACAGACTTAGTGGAATCGAACCGGAGTTAAGAATCAGGAAGTGAAAATAAAAGCACTTAAAAGCCCCGTTTTTAGCAGCCCCCAGACCAGGTTAAGAACACAGAAAATGTACAGTTTACAATTTTAAAAATCGCTATTTGATCCGTAAAAACGCTAAAAGGAACTCACAGGGAACGATGAGCGCTTCCCTCTCACTCTCGGCTCAAGCCTCAAGAGTGGCAACTGTTGGGATGTGTTGTCCAGTACTTTTGAATCCCTGCTCCTCTGTGCTTCGCTGCCATAGGCAATTGTTGGTAGTAGTTTGGCGCGTACCATTTGAGCCAAAGGCAGTATCGATGGGCCACTCAGTTTGGAGTTAAGGTCCTTTAATGAGACTGCTGGGGCGAGGCCTTTGCGTCTGATGCAGTTTTTCTGGGCAGTGAAGTGACCAGCCTTGTCAATAATCACGCCTAGATATTTATATTCTGGTGCAGATTCAATGTGTGTGCTGCCCCAGAACCAAGTTGGACATTTATTTAAGTTTTTCCTGATCGTCATAGTCCTGGTTTTCTCCAGGTTGATAGGCCGTTGGCTTCGGAGTATTCCTGAATGGTGGGGAGTAGATGTTGCAGGCCCACCTGTGTGTGGCTGATCAGGACTATGTTGTCCGCGTAAAGGAGGTATGGTAGTACTAAGCCTCCTAATCTTGGTGTGTGTGAGTTGCAGGCGTTCAGTGCCGGGACGAGGTCTGCTAAGAACAGGTTGAACAGGATCGGGGCTAAAACACATCCCTGTTTGAGCCCCTTCTCAGTTTGTATGCCCCTTGACAGATTATCAAATTCAACAGAGTCTGTGGTATGCCCCAGCTCGCCAGTTTAGCCCACATATTGTTGCGATTTACATGGTCAAAGGTGGCCCTGTAGTCAATGAAGCATAAGTGTAATGGCAATTTTGTTGATTACGCCTTGTCGATTAGCATTGCCATGGCTAGGAGATTTGTTGTTTGACTTATTTTGCAAAGCCGGTCTGGTCTAGGGGAATAACTGATTTCTCTTCGGCCGAAGCCTGGAGCTCTTCTAATAGTGTTCCTGCAAAGAATTTTGCCTCGTACAGGAGAGCCACTAAGCGGTAGTTTTTTTGACAAGGACTTATTTCTTGACTTGAAGATTGGGGAGAGAATCGAGCCTCTCCAGGAGCATGGCAGTAGCCTTATTTCAGTGAAGAGAGGTTCAAGGGCCTTGGCCCTGAGCTCTGCATCTTTTTTATACAGAACCTGGAGAATTCCGTTGGGGTCTAGGGCCCCCTCTCTCCTTCCCTTTCCTATTTGCTGCTTGATTGTCCTGATTTTGCTGCTTGAGGATGCAAAAATTGGCAGGTTCCCCCTGATGCTTCGGGTTCTGAGGCACTACATTCCACCCGGTGGATCTCCAGTGGCACAGCTCCAGAGTGGAGTGTGGTTTTTGGTCCTGTGGCCAGGGGTTTGTTTTCTTGCTAGAAATGGGCCCCGAGGTAGCTTGCCCAGTCTTCTGAGATATTGGATGAGATTCCCTTGTGTGAGGGGCGGATGAAGCGGTTTATTGTTCCCCAGAATCTTGCGCTGTCATTTTGTTTGGTATCGGCGTGTAGTTTTGCCCAGAGCTCATCCTCTGTGGATCTGTTGACTTCCCATTTTTGTCTCCGTAACTGCACCTTTTGCTGTCGTAGCAGTGCTGAAGGCATTTTGTCAGTTGGATTGTATCAGGAGGTATCTCAGTGTGCGATAGATTGAGTTTTTGATGAGCTTTTTCAGTTTGTGATTTTGACATGTGCTTCTTGCTACTGTGGCTTTGTGGGGCCCTTGATTTATTCAGAACAGCGTATGATTATGCCATTGTTGTGGTGAAGTTCTCCCATTTCTCAATTTTGCTTGATCTGGCCTGTGACTCAAAGTGGAATTTTGCGTTTTGCAATAGACACCCGCCCGCTGCATATGCAAATTTGATTCTTCTATAATTGGTTGTAAAATCTGATCCTTGGAGGGTCCGAGACCAATCTAACATAGGCATGTTTGTTCGGAGCGTAATTTCTTGAGGGTGGTGATTGTTTTCAGCTTTATCGCCCAGCTGGAATGACGCGGTTTGGTTGAATAGAGAGGAGACGAAAGTGTAATCTAGTATAGAGTTTACTGTGGACAAATAGTGATTGTAGGAGGGTTATTGCCGGCATGTCTGCCGTTGATTTCTATGAAGCTGAGGTGTTCAAGGTCCTCAAGTAGGCACTTAGCAGTTTTGGTTGGACGACCTGGAGGGGTTTTTCCCTGCGGTGGAATGTTCCAGATCGAGTTTTGAAAGGACACTTTCATCTATCGAGGAGCCTTTTAGATTAAGGTTTAGGTCCCCAGTAAGAATGATGTCTGTTGTTGCCCCTTCGCTTATGCATGCCTCCAGGAAATCGCTCAGATTCCTTGCTGCCTTGGTTTTTCCTTTTGGGTGTACATAAGCGTTTATTATTATTATGATGTCGGTACTCCTTTTTCCTGGTGTTGTGGATGGGGTTAGTAAGTTAATTGCCATAGTTGCTGGAGAAGCTGGGCAGATTGCACGGGCTGTAGATGTAATTGTATCGGAGACATAAGTTACAAGACTGCCCTGGAGGTGACCATATTTTGCCCTCCTGAAGGCGGGGGTGAAAAAGCACAGATAACCTTGAAGTTGCGGAGGATCCGTCGGCCAGGTTTCCTGTAGTGCTATGATGTTGAATGTCCTTTGATAGGTGGCAAAATCTGGATCTGACATTTTGCTGGCCAGTCCATTAATGTTCAATGATCATATCTGTGGGAGCTATGGCACTGATTGTTGGTGGTTGGTGGCTGTGTTGTCAATTCTTTTGATTATTTATTGTCCTTGAGAACCATCTCCAGTCTGCTTGCCAAGTCAGAGGTATTGCAGATTCCAGGTGGCTTCTGCCTCTGTCTTGAGAGTACTCTTTATTAGTTGGAGTGTGCCCTACTGCTCCTCTGAGCACTGATGTTGCAGTTCTTTTTGGGTCCGCTTGTGCAGCATTTACGTGCTCTGGGATTAACAGAGCAGGGTAGCCGGGCTCGATATAGGGAGTGATGCTCATCACCCAACTTCTAAAGATGCAGCTTTCTGAGAGTATTTTTGTGCGGTGGATGACGTTCTCCATGTAGTCTTTGTCCTCCAAGGAGTCTTTATGTCGGATTAATTCTATTGAGACCCCATCCGAAGTCGCTACATCTGTCAAAGTTGATATGTGAGACATCAGGCGAAGTATGTTCTCTCAATTCAGGATGTCGTGTGGACCTTTTGATGTATATTCCGGTATGAACCGGAGGCTGTTGGCCTCCCTGCCTGGGTTTCCAGTCAGGGTGGTCTTGTGTTATTTTGAGGACTGAATGCCAATCTCATTACCGGATGCTTCTGGTGAAGCCAGGTGCCTGCTGTCTGCTATGCTTCCTTCTCTGTTTTGATTATTTAGGTTGGATTCGGTTTCAAGTGGTTGGGCAATATTTTCCAGCCGGAGGGTTCCCAAGCTGTTCCGATCTTGCTTTGGAAGAGCCAGAACTTCCGACGTCCCTTGAATGCTTGGTTGTGTGATGGAAGCAGTGGGAGTTTTGCTTATACTTGTGGGGTAGGTTTTACTGGTCTTTGTGTAGTTTGGCTCCCTGGAGTCTGAGTGAAAGTGGTGTGGCTATTAAGGGTTGTCGTAGTTGCCTGAGGGGCCATGGTAGCTTGGTAGTTAGAAAGGGTTGTTAATAAGTTGCTAGAATGCAGATGCAGAAAGTTTGTTTCAGCCAGTGTCCTGTTAGTGGAGTTTCCTGCTGCGTCTTCATCTCTTCAGAGTCTGTTGATGTTGCAGTTAAAGTGGAAAGGTTTAGTATCTTCCTTCACGTCCTTCATGGGTAGCTGCGACATTTCTTCACAGGGCGTTTCTCTGTTGTAGTTTTGGTTAAATCCCATTTCGACGTCTATGGTGTGATTGTGTCTCCCTTCCGGTGGAGTTGTAGTTTGTGTTGTCTGATCTCACATCCGAGAAGGAGCCTTGCTGATTTGGGTCCAGTTTTTGGTGTTGGCCTTTCCTCCTTTGGGCAAGTCTTTGCCTTGCATACGTTTTATTATCCCATAGGTGGCTCATGAAAAGACCTGCAGGTTGGTTAAGTGTTGTTGCCTTTTTTTGCGGCCCTCTTTTATTACATTATGTTTGGCTGCAGTTTCGGTAGAGTAGGGCGTTTCTTCCTGGGTTGTAGCCTTGTGTGTTGCCATGGTTTTTTGTGTCGCTGTAATAGGGTTGTCTTCTGGAGGCAGCGTATTCGGGCACTGGGATGCTCTTTTGAGTTGTGTGACAGGTTGCTCAGCATGGAGGGGAGCGAGGCTAGTTTGTCAACAGGACCGCATCCACAGCTTGATTTGTTGGCTTGTGTGTTTTGAAGAAGAGTATTTAAAGCTCCTAGCTTCCCATCGATAGCTCTCACGAAAACTGCAAAGGTGTTCAGTAAGGTTCGCTGCATGTCCATTTTGTCCGATTGATATTGAAGGACCTCCACCAGGAGCTGCACTGTTTTTAAGCTTGTCTAGGTACTTCTAGGGTCCGTTTTGTGCACCCCTTCAGATGGTCCTCCTGATCCGGTGTCTGTTATTGGTTTGTCCGCCGCATGGGTCTCTCCTGCTTCCTGGTGGCTCGGATTTATTTCGGCTCTCCTGGGACGAGTGTGGTTTGGCTCTGTGGAATCAGTCCGGAGGCGGCTGCAGTAGACTGGTCGTCCCCAATGCCTGGGCTTTTCCTGTCATTGCCACTGCCCTGTGGTTGGAGCTTTTGAAGTGGTTCGAGGGGTGTCTGGAGGCCCTGGATTGCGGTGGTTCTTGAAGGAAGAGCGTCTCCCACATTTTTGCAGAAAGTGAAATTTGGTGTGGATCTTTGATTGAAGAAGAACAGAACTGTGCTTTGAAGCATTGGCTTTTCCCCTTCCCGAGGAGGCGCCGTTTAGGTCAGCTGTGTCAGAGTCTATTTCTATTGAGGAACAATCTAGCTGTGGGTTGTCCGCGGTTCCCTCAGATGCCTCGAACTTCCTTTTGCGATTGTTTGAGTTGGTTTTGAGGGTGGGGTCTCCTTGTACGTGGCCTGATGTCATGGTATGATGTGGAGATTTGCTGTAATTGGGGCTTGGTGTGTTCCCGGCAGCTGCAACCGCCTCAGCTTGCTTGCTGAGGCGATGGATAGGGGGAGAGATGGTTAGGTGGTGGTTGAGGGATTCGTAGAAGCAGACCCTCCTAGCCTAGCTCTGACCCCCTCCGCCCCTGCAGAGTCCCTTTCTGGGGGTGGTCAAAGGCGCAGGGGTCTCTGGGAGGCAGCACTCCTTGTGCCGTCTCCGCTGTTTCCTTTAGTGTGTGCTCCACCTGGAGATGGGCCTGGGTCCTGTGGGTGGGGTGTGCTAGGCGGATCCACGGGCAGCACCGGGTATGTGTGGCTTGTCCTCTGTGATCATCGACCACACTAGTCAAGCCTTGCTGTCCTGTCTTACTGCTGGTACGGTTGGTAGTAAGGTCCCACTCCGGGCTGGTCTGTTGCAGCAGAGTCTGGGGCTACAGGAAGGTAAGATACCCTGGCGAACGGGCTATCATCTCTTCATCCTGTTCCCTAATTTCGCCGTTTGTGATTACTTGTTGCTGTTGCTCATTGCTCGTTGCTGTGGTTTTGGTTGCTGAGAGTCCCCGGGCAAGCGAGGCTGAACCCAACCTGGTTGGGCCGCATCCGCTGCTCTGCCGAGGGCTCATTTCCTCAGCAGCCGGCAGCTACTAGCTGCCGCGCTTGCCCTCTTGGGTGGTGGGCACGTGGTCGGCGCTTTGCGTGGCTAAGGGGCAGGTGCAGATGCCCAATGAGGGACCCGTCACCAAGCAGTGTGCAGCAGTGCGGCTGCGAGGGTCAGTTGGAGGTGGGTGGATTGGTTGTTTTTGTTGCTGTATGAGACTTATGGAAGGTTGTGAGGAACAGTGAGCATCCTACTGTGCTACTGCAGGGGGGGAGGGGATGGACTACTGTGGGGGGACCGGCGGCAGCTGCAACTGCGACCGGTGAGAAAGAAAAAGGTGGAAAAACACAGGCTGCCCCCCTTCCCCACGCTGCAGGAACCAGAAACGTTGTTGCAGTCACTGACTTCAACAGAGTGGGATTTGAGGGGGGGGGGGGGGGGGGGAGGGGGGAGAATGAAGGTTATAATGTATTTTGCTGCCTGAGCAGCTTTCCTCTTTTCCCCCTTAGTGCTAAACCGGGCCCCAGCAGCGAGTGGGGCCCACCAGGCAGTTCCGCAGGCTGCACTCACACCTGGTTGAGCCGTCTCCGTGGTACTGCCTGGGGCACACACTCCGCAGCCGCCAACTAACGACAGCCGCGCTCTCCTCTCCTCGCTTACTGCACCGTAAATGGCTGTCACCGCACAGCTGTCATGGAAAGCTGCTCAGTGGCGGGAAGGCTGGGAATGAAGGTTGCTAGTGGCTGAAGCTGGGCACACAGGTAGGTGGATGGATGGGTTTTGGAGAAGCAGGAGCTTTCCTTCTTTCATTCCTGGGCTGCTTCGGCGCACTGCTGCCTCGCTACCACGATGCCAGGTCTTCTGAACTCTGCGTCTTCTGGGATAGCCTTACTTGGATGGTGGGCAGGAAGGCCTTCAACACCAAGAGAATCACTCAACATCAACAAACTTGTGGAGTGGAGATTCCGCTGAAAGCGTCCATCTCCACCTCTCTTCAAGATGGCCTACACTGATGAATCTGTAACCATAGTGTCTGGGTGGGGTAACTAGAGGGGCGCATAACTAACCCAATCCCGGTTCAGTAGCTACCACTGAAGATCTTTTGCAGTTTCCTCTGAAATCTGGATACAATTCAACAGATTTCCCTGATGTTGAGTACACTGGGATTTGAGATTCCACTGCATAGACTGCATGTGCCACCTGATGTGATTGGTAAGCAGGATGCAAGAGGCTAACAATCCCAAAAGTCTGTCATCAGTACTGAGATCCAAAACAGAGGCTGAAACATCCAGATCATAGCTCAAATGCCTTGGGTTTTCCATTCCAGGGGAAAGGCGCAGAACCATACTGCTCAGATGAAAGGGAGTATCTGCAAAGGAGTCAGGTAGGACCTTGGCACGTTGATAGCAAACCACAATTAGGTTAGGAATATCTATATTCATTTGGAATTACATTCAGAAGGAGTGGCGGGAAAGGAATTGGGGTTAACCCTTCTAGTGGACGCCTGCACCACCAGACTTTCCAGAGATGGATACCGTGTTGGGAAAGCAGGATCAACAGAAGCAGGGCATTGGCAACCTATATATTAAAAGGAGGCACTGAAAAAATGGTGTAGGTAAATGGTAAGAGTGGCTCAATGGGGTCCTGGCCAGGTTGTAACTTCAGTGAACACATTTATTTTTACTATCATGGTAGGAAATTGTAGGTCTAATATTTCAGCTGACCTTCGCATCATGACCATGAAAGCAGCGCTTTCCTCTGTAGCACGATCCACACGGGAGTAACAGGGCCAGTATAAGGCAAAGCGTCAAACCCACTGGCATCCGGAAACTCTGCATGCCAGTTGTCATCACATCGGAGAACAAAATCATCCCCTTCCTCAAGTTATTGTCAGAATCAGTGCCAAATAATTTATGTATAATATTGGCCCTACCTTGTGGTAAGAGCAAGGTATCAAATGGGTTTCCAAGAGGTAGTGTGCCAGAGGCCTCTGGGGGCGACTTTGGTTCAGATTGCGATGGATTTATTTGGAGTTGGAATGCACAATTGGGTTTACCTACTCATCTGCCGCCAATCCCGTTGACATTGATAGAAGCGGTATCAGCGCATGAGGTTGTGCTGGAGCATGGCTCCAATGGACACAGATGGCACAGAGGGTAGACTCGCTGGTGGAAGTCCGACTAAAGGGACCTGCAGATTCAGAGGAACTTCGGCAATGCCTTATCTGTTAGACATGATCTAGACGCAGATTCCTTACCTTTGAACTTCCAAGCGTAAGGCTGGATCCGGAAGATTTGTCTCAGCAGTACCCCTGCACGCTGGTAGGTGGCGTCGGTCGACTACAATTGACGCCATAGACATCGTGTCATCGGGACGTCACGTCGTCAATATAACCACCACTCCAGTGCACTGACATCTGTACTTTTCACGACTTTCCACGCCAGGAGCGCAGAGCCATGAAGTAACTGACCATGGTGTGTTAAAAAGAAACTACGGCCCACAAGGGGAACAGCCCTGACACTAAAAGACAATTCCCCAGTGCAGGGAGTATGGGTAGGTCAGTAAGGAATCTGAGGCTAGATCATGTCTCTACCAGGTAAGGCATTAATGAAGGTAAGTAACTTTTCCATATGATAGAGACATCTAGCCACAGATTCCTTACCTTATAACAGACACCCAAGCAATACCTTCCCCGGAAATGGGACTGCGGAAAAGCTTTAAACCAGGAAATCCTGCAAGACAGAGTGGCTAAACAGGCCCTCCCTTTGAACCTGAGAGTCCAGGCAACAGTGGCTGGCGAACGTGTGCAGAGATGCCCACGTGGCCACCTGTCAGATGTCAGACATGGGGACACAACAGAGCAGTGGTGGCTGCTTTCGTCCTGACTGAATCGTCCCTAAGGCAAAGGTACAACATATATTAATATAGAGGTTGACCCAACATGATAGGGTCCTCTTTTAGAAAAGCATTTTAGAAAGCATGCCCCTTCTTGGCTAACACATATCCTATAAATAGCTCGTCATCCACCCAGAACTTTTTCGTGAGATCAAGGTAGAAGGAGAACGCTCTTTTTGGATCCAGACGGTAGAGACGCTCCTCTTCCTTGGGAGGATAAGGAGGGGCATAGAAATTGGGCAGAGTAACTGATTGTCCCAGATGAAAGGGAGTTACAACCTTGGGCAAAAAGGATTCCCTATTTCTCAGTACCACTTTTTCCGGTAAAACTGTCCGGCAAGGCAGCTGTGATGACCGTGCCTGCAGTTCGCTTAACCTTCAAGTACAGGATATTGCCACCAAAAAAGCTGTTTTCATAGTGAGCAACCGTAAGGGACAGTTGTGCATTGGCTCAAACAGTGCGCACATCAAGAAAGTGAGGATCAAATTAAGGTCCCATTGTGGCATAAGAAAAGGAGAAGAGGGAAACAAATGTGTTAACCCCTTCAAAAATCTCTGCACCAGAGGGTACTTAAAAAGTGAAGGCTTATCTGGTAGCCTAAGAAAAGCCAAAAGGTAGCCCTTCAAAGTACCCAAGGCAGAGCCCTGCTGGGCTACGGAAAGGATAAACAGGAGGATATCTGTCAGGGAAGCAGATAAGGGGTCAATGGATATTTCTGTACAATATGTACAAACTTTGTTCCATCAGCAGGCATATACCGATTTCGTGAAGGGACGCCTGGCTGCCAGAATAACCTTGCAGACTTCAGGAGGAATGTCAACAGCTGTCAACTGTCACTACTCAAGCTCCACGCTACGAGGCAGAGTGCGCAGATTCGGGTGGAGGACCCTTCCCTGCTGCTGTGACAGAAGAACCTCCCGAAGTGGCAAATTGATCAGAGGACCGATGCTCATGTCTAGAAGCTTGGGATACCAAACTCTCCGTGCCCAATCCGGAGCCACAAGAAGGACTTGTGCCCAGTCGCTCCTGATCTTCTTGAGCACTCTGGGCAGGAGTGGTATGGGCGGAAAGGCATATAGGAGGCGTGAGCTCCACTCGCGACCAAAGGCATCGCCGAGCGAGTGCTGCCTTGAAAACCTCAACAAGCCAAACTGCTGACATTGCACATTCTCTTCAGAGGCGAAAAGATCTAAATAAGGCTCTCCCCAATGCTGAAAGAGACCTTGTGCCACATCCAGATGGAGACACCACTCGTTGAACCACCAGGGAACTTCCCTGTTCCAGGCAAAGCCAGAGGCGCAGGTCCTCTTGACCAAGAGTCCACAACCCCACTCTGCCCTGCTTGTTGCAGTATAACATGGCGGTAGTGTTGTCCGTGAACACTTGGATTAACCTTCTCTTTAAAAAAGGCTTTCAGTGCCAGTCAGATGTCCTGAAGCTCCAACAGATGGATATTGAGCCTGGCTTCGGCCAAAGGCCAGAGTCCTCTGACCTCCACCTCTGCCAGAAAGAGGCCAGAAGGCTGTCCCATCCCAGAACAGACGCATCCGTCACTACTGTGAGATCTGGGTGGGGAAGGGAGAGGGGGTCTGCCCTTGACCCATTTGCGGTCTGTTAGACACCACTGAAGGTCTTTCACAGTACCCTCCAAGATCTGAACCAGGTCAGTGAGATTTTCTCAATGCTGTGCCCATTTGAACTTCAGGTGCCAGTGTAGAGGCCATATGTGCCACTGTGCATGGTTCACCAGCAGGATGCAGGAGGCCCAACAGCCTCAGAGTAATTCTCACCAAAATCAGGATAGAGGCTGAAACATTGGTATCCTACCCTGAATGTCCTGGACTCGTCGTTCGGAAGGATAAGCACGAAACTGCACAGTGTCTAGAACCCTCCAATGAAAGGGAGCGTTTGAGAGGGAGTCAGGTGTGACTTTGGCACGTTGATAGAGAACCCCAGCAAATGCATGAGGTTTGCCATAGTCTGGAGGTGGGAGACGACTGGAACCCCTGATCTCCGCAGACGCAGATGGGCTGCAAACATTGCCATCACCTTTGTGAATACCCGGTGGGGGATGTGTGGGGAGTGGGGGGCTGAAGGAAGGGGGGGTGGGAAGAGGCGCTGGTGAGGCAGAAGGGGAGCATCGCAAATTGAAAGTGCTCGAGCACCACTGTAAACGGCCGGTAGCAACGATGGGCAGGTAGGACGGATGTATGAAAATAGGCATCCTGCAAGTTCAAGAGACCCCATCCATTCTCCCGGGTCCATAGCAGACAGGACATGAGCGCTAGAGTGAGCATCTTGAACTTCTCCTTTTTGAGGGCTTTGAGGTCGAGGATAGGATGAGGCCTTCGTCCTTCTTTGAGACCAGAAAATAGCAGGAATAACAACTGCACATTATTTCTGGCCCGGGTACCCCCTCTGTAGCTCCCTTGACCAAGCGAATCTGGACTTCCTCGCACAGCAGAGCAAGGTGATCCTCTGCCAGCCCATCGTACACTGGCGGCATAGACAGAGGGGTAGTCACGAAGGGGAGGGAGTAACCTCTTCGGACTATTTGCAACACCCACCTGTTCGATGTGATGTTCTGCCAGGGGCGGAGAGGATAGCATACTCTGCCACCGAATGGCAGTAAATAATCCTGGCGGAATCGGACTAGAAAAATTGTGGTAGAAGACGGGGATCATGACTTGGCACGACTTCTGGCCTCCCAACCCTTGGGGTCGGGGTAAACCACGTCCACGGCCCTGCAGAGGTTGCTGAATTGCAGGGCCCACTGGCCGGAGTTGAGTTGGTGCAGTTGGTAGCCCCTTCCGTAGCCACGAAAGGAGAGAAAAGAAGATGCGGGTCGGGATGTTGCAGTGAGGCCCAATGACTTGGCCATAGCCCACTAGTCCTTGAAATGCTCAAGGGCGACATCTGCTTTGTCCACGAAGAGACAGGAGCCATCAAAGATCCTCCTCATTCATTCATAAATCTTCATTATAGGGCAGGTTGAATGGCATGGAGGCGTACGGCTCAGTCGGTGCCGGTCTCAGCGTCAGAGGACGCCCTACAGACTGTCATCGGGAATGAGGATTAGGGAGGCTCAGGCAGGGTCAACCTGCCCAAATATGGGGTCGCTCCAGGACCCGGGAAGGCAGGGATACGCGGAGCAGACCCAGGCACCTGCTCCGCGGAGCGGGGGCTGGAACGCCGAGGTTCCTCTGCCGTGTTGCAAGACAAGCATGGTGAATACGAAGCATGCTTCGACTTCTTGCGTTTCTTGTGGTGCCTCTTACTTTACTTCGACAAAGAGGACATCGATTCAAGGGAGTGGTGCTCGGACATTTCTCTCGCTGAGACAGACGAGGCGACCGCCGAGGTGCCGGATGCTGGGCCGCAAGCAGCTTTAGGAACTGCTCCCTCAGTCTTTGGCGCCATGGCCCGGCCATTGGAGCACGACTGAGTCGTGGTCACTCTCCATGCACCAGAGACACACTAAGTGAGGGTCAGTGACCGACATGGTGCGCTGACGGGCACTGCGCAGGTGAAACCCCGCAGTCTTCTTATTCGACATCCTACACAGCAAAAGAAATCAAAAAGTAGAAAAAAATGTCAAAAAATGACAGGGGGTAGCTCTCATATATGCGCTGGCTGGCGCGGAAAGAAAAGAACCGACATCAGTGCGCCAAAGTGGCGGTTATATTGATGACGCGGACGACACGACGAACATGACCCAGTCATTAGGAGTCGTCTGATGCCACCTACCACATGCAGGGGTACTGTTGAGAAAAAAACTTCCGGATCCAGCCAGATGCCTGGAAGTTCAAAGGTAAGGAATTACGGCTTTACTGAATCCTGGGATGTTTGGTTTCAAATCCCTCAGAATAATAAACCTGCACCGATTCCAGTGTTACATTTATTATCCCATGCACGCAGGGGTCCCTTCTAGAGGGGACCCCTGAAACAAATCAACCACTGGTGGGCTCTTGACTGGTAAACACCAGCCGGTCAACCGAGACAGGTTTCTGGACCCCTGGGGTGGAAGCCTTCACTCCCAGTGCCCAGAAACAAAGATTTCTTGGGCCGAGGTGTTCACACCTCCCACAGGTCAAGAAGAGCAATCTGTTGCAGGCAAACTTCAATGCCCTTGCCGCCTTTGCAACACAAGCCCCAGCCTCTCAGAAGGAGACGAACAGTGAAGATCCCCCTCCAGTAAAGGACTGCGTGGCCCTCACAAGATACGCACCCATTACTTTTGAACAGATAAGGAACAGGGACTTTTTAGGTCTCGGCTGGCGAAAGCAGTGCGCATGCGCTGCTCTAGTCATACGAGAGCTTCTTGGAATCAATACAGATTCCAATGCTCTCGGAGGCGGAGTTGAAGCCCCGCCCATCTTTTTGATTGGTTTGCGTCATCTTGCATGCAAAACGCAGGCTTCTCCCTTGTTGCCGCCTTGTCTCCTTTTGGCCACGCCCACCGGGATTTGGTCTTTTACTGGCGGCGTGACTCTCCCCTTTATTACTCCCTACACACTTTTTTTTGTGACTCAGCTTTGGCAAAGTCAGCCGTGTGTTTACTTTCGCATCGCGCTTTCACTGTAAGTGAAAGCGCGATGCGAAAGTAAACACGCGGCTGACTTTGCGGTACTGCGCTTGTCAATACTCGTGCAACTTGCCACCGACGTCCAGGTGAAAAAAATCATATTCTCGGTCCTTCTTAAACCACCGTTGTTGCTAAATGCGTGTGAATTCCGGAGACCTGAAAGATAGTCTTCGCTCGGTGTTTACTACCCGGGTTAAACGGGCGAGTCGAAAATAGCACAGAAATGCCTTTCATGCAACGCAACATCAAGTGTCCATAAAGTGACCAGAGGGTGTGGGCTCGCATCCCACACACGGGAGCTCCGGGCTGCTCCTGCTCGCGCCTCATCCCTCGCTGTCCGACCGGAAGTGACACGCCTTCACCTACTGCTGCTGCCTCAGGCTATCCTGTTGGAGTTTGCAGCGGCCGCTTGGGAGCGAGTAAGCGGATCCGTCGCCTACCCCTGCTTCTCGTTCCAGCCGCCGCCTGAAGGATGGAGACCCGAGCACCTCTGCTGCCCTTGGCGGTTTTGCTGCTGGTTGGAGTCGATGAGTCCGAGCGCTCATCGGGCGACCTGGGAGAAGCCGTGGGCGGTTGGTGCTGGTGGGCAACCCCGTACAAAGCGAGTGGCGCTGCCGACAAGGAAGGTGGTACAGAGAGTGGTCAAACTCCAGACCCACCCCGATGTGGTGTCCCACGGCTAAAGCTCCCCATAACTTATTTTTTATTTATTTATTTTTATTAACTGCACCCATCCCTTGCTGCACCCGGCCATGAAGGTGACTGTTAAGTTCATTTCTGTTTCCTCGCCCCGATCAGCCATGGTTTCCTCCGAGAAAGAGCGCTTCCACTCCCGCTCGCCCTCCCTGCTATCCTCAATACCCAGAGCCGATCCCCACGGCACAGTGCTGCGCCGTGTTGCTTGTTGTTATGGTGCCCCTGCAGGTGTCCCAGGGCTTGGCCGTCGCTGGCCAGGTTTTTCCTTCATGCGTTTGTTCTGGTGGCTGCTCATCTGTTCTGTAGTTTCGCCTTTGGTTTCTGGTTGCAGCCAGGCTCGGCCAGTGGGTGCAACAGTCCCTGGGCGGGCGGCTCTCAGAGGATGTTACTGGCGCATTGTTTATCCTCATCCCAGCACGCATGGTCTGGCACGATTGTGACTCAAGGGAGGGTCTGCTGCTTTTAGAAAGCACACTTAGTGGGGACACTGGTGAGGTCTCATAACGGTGGAGAGACCAGTTGTGTTGTCTGATCCATACCCGTTTTTTGTTTGACAGCCAATATTTCTTACCTTACCCAGACAAAAGCACACGGTTAGAGACCGTATTAGCCACAATCATAAAACATTGTTTTAAAACTTATATGAACTCCAGGGTTGTTTGATTTTAAGAGAAGCTGATGGACACATTAACTATGTGTCGGTAGCACCAAAGCCATTGCTTCTTATCTTTGTATAGTACTTTTTACATCACAATGTAACAGTAACCTACTTATGTGAAAACCTGGTATTTTTTAAGGAACATGAAGTTAAAAGCACACCCAAAAAATGGACACAAGTTTCTAAAAAGGCATGCTCTTCAGTGAAACTAATTTTAATTTGATTATGAAATATGCACGAAGAGCAGTTCTTGTGTACGGACATGGAACATTTCTTACCTGCTTTTGACCTTCCCATTGCTGCTCGATTTGAGTTGCATTCTTCTACCCACAAGACGGTGTCCCCTCTCCCCCACAATCCACTCAAGGCAATCATGTTTTAGAGTAGCTTTGATACACGTCTTCTTCCGTGCAAGCATATGCTCTGCACTCCATTCTAAGCATTTTGTGTTTCAAGGTACTTTCATTGTTCAACTTGTGTCTTTTAAATAAGCAGAGATCATCACCTCACCATTCGTTACCCAGCTGTGCTATTTACTTCTTTAATCTCGAAGTTTTCTCAACCCACTGGGACATAAAAAAGGCCAGAAAAAGCAGACCTAAAAGGACTTGGGGCCTCGTGTAATAATAATGTATTTGCAAAAAGTGTTTAAATATTCATTAGGCAAGTCACAATTTGCAACCCCTTGAAAATGCAATCGGTCTCGCCTTTAAGTTAAAGCCATTTGCTTTGCTTTACAATACCATTAGCAAAGCAAATGACTTTAACTTAATAAAAGGCAAGACCTATTGCATTTTCAATGCTTGTTCTAATATGCATTTTTAAAACCAATGAATTTTAGAACAAAACCCAAATTTTAGAAATGGTCTGTCACCGCTGTTCAAATGACACTTAATTCTTAATATACGATTGGACATATGTATTATAATGGTGAGACACGTATTTTAGCATAATTTTGATAATGTACTGCAACTTTGCAATGACTAAATAATTATGCAAATAAAAAAAAAAATCCATTCAAATTCAGTTGTCTCTTGTTCGAATCCTACAAGGGGTTACATCTCCCAGCCTTCATGATGACACCTGCAGCCACTGCACCAAGACCTCCCCTCGACCGCGACCTGCTCGGTAAGGAGAAACCAGACGTCCTAAGAAACCCTGCATCCTCTGGCCCTGCATCCTGGTGACCAGTACCAACAGTGTCCTAGCATTTTAATTTCCTCCTTTGGCTTGTTCCGTCGAAGAGACCCCCTGGCCTGAGCCTGCAGCCTGAAAAAGGAACAAACGAACTCCTTAGTGTAAAATTGGGCGCCTGGCGCTGTGTGTGCACCATGCACCCAGCTGCCCCTGTGCCGTGGTAGTTTTGTTGCTGCCTTGAGCCCTCCTTTGTACTTACCTCAACTCCTGAAGCAGGTCTCACTTACTCCCCACTGGTCCAAGCCATAGCAAATGCAGCTTTTCACCAATCCTCACACTTTGGGGGCCGCGGGTCTTTCTAGTTCTTACAAATTTCCCTCCGGGCGATTAAAACCAGGTATAACAGCAGGCCTCTTAGCTGTAGGATCTTGCTAACCACACCATCATCCCCAAATAGAACCAGAGTGACATTGACCTTGATATTGACTTTAGAAATGCCACATAGAACTTCCTCCACATCCCTCCAGAAAGCTCCAAGCTCGAGGTACTCATATGGATATCATTGGCTTTAAGGAGGTTGCATCTTGGACATTTGGGGGAAGAAAGTGGAGAAAACTTAGCTATCTTTGCCGGTGTATCATAGAGCCTGTTGACAATAAAAAAGCGGTTCTTTTTTAAGCTGGCTGGCCGAACATATTTATAAAGAAGCTTCAAAGACGATTCATACAGATCTTCAATATGAGAGTCAAGGAGGGACGGATTCCAGACTTCATGCTGAGGGGGATATTCCACATCTTCAAAACTTCCTTTCTCTTAGGATGTACCTCTTGCAGGATTTGCTCGGTCTACCACTCTCCTCGTATGACCCCCTTTTCCGCAGTAAACCAGGAGACTAATTGCAAGTACTTAAATCTGGAAAGACTACTTCCAACCTTAGCTCTTAAAACCTCCCAGGGGTGGACTCCTTCTGATCTGAGGATAGAAGTTCTGACCATATAGTGATACCCTCCCTTTTTATTGAAATCGCAAGGCTATCCTTCAGGCATAGCGGGGTCCCCAGGGAGTCCCAGATCGGGGCAAAATCGGAATAGTACCCAATCCCCCATCTACACCTAACCTTATACCACAGGCTAAGGGCTGCCCCAAGAACTTTCAGATGCACCTTTTTGAAGTACCTTGGTGCCCTAAATTTATACAGAAAACAGTCTCCCCCACCCTCCACTTTGATCATTTCTCCCAATAGCCTGCCCTAAGATGTTTCCTCTGGTTTTACGAGTAGAATCCAAATGTTTCTAAATTGGAAGGCGACAGAGTACCAACCAATATCTGGGAGAGCGAGCCCACCTTTAATAAGCTTACGTCTCAGCTTTTTCCACGTTAATCTAGTGCCCTTATTTGCCCAGATGAAACTTCCGATCTTGCTTTGAATTTTACAAATATCCTTACTTGAGAAGGTAAGGGGAATAGCATTAAACAAATATGTTAACTTAGGGAGAATGACCATTTTTTACTAAGTTAACCCTACCGAAAATTGTTACAGGAAGATTCTTCCATCTAGCAAATTGACTGTCCACTTCTTCAATAGTCTTATTCAGATTGATCTGGGAGATTTTATCTAGATCTTTAACTATAATGATGCCCAGGCATTTAAACTCTTTACTTGTTCTACCCCCCCAGTTGCCAATGTTCCAACACATCACCTCGGTTTTAGAGGTGTTAGCTAGATACCCTGAAAGTGATCCGAATTCTTCCAACAATGCTTCGACCCTTGGTATTACCACCCCCGGATCGTTGGTGTATAGCATCAAGTCGTGTGCATAGAGAGCCAACTTGCTGCAATATTGGTGGGACCTGAAAGGAGAAATCAGATCATCTGATCTTATTGCTTGAGCAAGGGGCTTTAAATAAATATCAAACAGCAGGGGAGAGATGGGACAACCCTTTCTTGTTTTTCTTTGGATGTTAAAACTAGAGGTTAACATGCCGTTTAACAGAATTTTTGCGGAAGCCCCTTGGTAGCAATTTATCAGGGTCTGAATAAAAATAGGCCCAAAGCCCATCGCCCCAAGTACCATCCAAAGATATACCCAACAGACTCTATTGAACGGCTTGGCCGCGTCGAGTGCCACAATGGCCAAGGGTTCTGATTGTGCTATAGCCAAGTCTAAGTTACCAATTAGTTGATGCGTCTGCCCCTGGATATATCTCCTGGGTATAAATCCTTTTTGGTCCACATTAATCAGCTGTGGGGCTATCTTAACCAATCTCCCTACAAGAATACTCAAAGATCTTATAGTCAGCATTCAGCAGGGAGATTGGTTTATAGGAGTCCACCTTAAGGGGGTCCTTCCCAGGTTTCAGGATGAGCACGATAGTTGCCTCTTTCCAATACCTGGGAGCCTGACCTTCCAAGCTACACACTGAATTAAATAAGATACCCAACATCGTAACCAATTCATCAAGGAGGAGTTTATAGACCTCACTGGGAAGTGCATCCGTGCCTGCTGCTTTATTGTTTTTGCACTTGCTTATTTGCACTTTGATTTCGCTCTCGGTGATTGGAGCATCTACTCTTTCACGGCTTTCAACTGTTAAAGTTGGTAAGGATTTATCCCTCAACCAAGTTTGAAGGGTTTCAGTGTTAGGCACCGTCTCCTCCCTATATAGATCAGAGAATAGAGAGAGAAGGCGGGCTTGAATGTCCTCCAAGCTACTTGACTTCTCCCACTTTCATTTATTATTAACTCATTGATATTATTCTTTGCACGGTCTACTTTTGCTTTCCATGCCAAGAGGGCTCCCGCCTTCTCTCCATACTCAAAGTTTTGCATATTTTTGGTCAGCCACTGAGCTATACACTTCTGATCTAGCCTTCGCCTATAGTCCTGGCGGGCACTTTCCAAGTCCCTCTGAACTTGTAGCAGCCTTTCAGAGCTCCCCTGATTAACAGAGTCCTTTCTTCCTCTAATTGAAGAATTTTTTCCTCCGAATTCCGTAGCTCCCATACCTTCGCCCTATTCTTCAAGCAGATAAGACTATGTAACATGCCCCTTAGGTTTGCCTTAAAGGTATCCCAGACATAGTCCATGGATGTCGATCCAATATTTACAGAAAAGTAGCCTAGGGTAGCAGATTTAAGAGCCCTCGCTATCTCTACATCCAACAGCATAGTCCTTTTTAATGTCCATCTAGGCCTCAAATTGTACCTCTTTCCTACATAGGCGAACACAGGGGCATGGTCTGATATATGACTGAGCAAGATAGATATAAAAGTCAAATTATCTCTACTAGGCCTATTAGTTAAGACAGTTGATTCTGGAGGAGTGGCTGTGCTTCTTGCTATGGAAAGTGAAACCCCGTTTATCGCCCATCTTTACCCTCCAAATGTCCGTGAGCTCCAGATCGTGTAGCATATTTGTCAAGACTCGACGTATTCTAGGTGCCCCTACATAGTGGCTCTGATTAGATCTATCCCTTAGGGGGTCAAGAAGAACATTAAAATCGCCTCCGATAATTATGGGTGAAACTGCTTCCGTCAGTTTAGATTGCAGTTTACAAATAAGCGTCGGATCGTCAATGTTGGGGCCATAGAAGGAAGCACATATTAACTCAGATCCTCCAAAATCCAATATAGCCACAATCCATCTCCCCGTTTGGAAAGTTTGAATTGTTTTAATAGTACATCCTGCCCCCCGTTTTATCAGAATAGCCACCCCCTTACAATGGACGGTCCTCAAAGAAAAACAAAAATATTTTACCCAGGGATACTTCGCAAAAATAACACGACACTCCGCAAAGCTTAAATGCGTCTCCTGAATGAGGCAGACTTGGGCGGGGGATTGCTCTAAGTATTTCATCGCCAGTATTGGTCTACGGGGGCATCTCAACCCATTGATGTTCCACGAGATTAACTTTACCTCGCTACTCATTGGGACAAATCCTGCCATCGAAATATGGGACCCAGAACAAACGGTCAGTGTAAAGGTGTGATTGAGGATATTTCGTAATTTTTTTGACCACTGCTCCCCACCCCGTGCATCCCTCCAACGCCCCCCCACCGCCCCCTGGAACCCTCCCTTCTATTAGGCTATAAACCTATTCGGCCTCGGTCCCTCGGGTTAATTAAGAAAAAAAAAAAACTTTACAATTCATTTCCCAGGTCTCACTAGCTGGACCCCCTTTACTTCCACCATCACCCCCTTACACCCCACCCCAGTTCTTTATCTTATCAATAAGGGCATCAACCTCCTCTGCTGTACGGTGCATATACATGTGGTTATTCCACATGATGTGCAGTGATGCTGGAAACCTCAGTTGTACCTTAGCCCCCCAACTTATTCAAAACCTCCATTCTTTTGCCCAACTCCCACTGTTTTGTGGCAGTGATATGAGATACATCAGATCTAATAGAAAAGGAGAAGGGATTAGAGAAGGATTTAGATGTTATAGTTCCTTCCTTTAAAGCAGAGGATAGAATGGCCTCTTTGACAGTGTATGTAAGGAAGTTTATTAAAATTTTCCTAGGCTTCTGTTTCGCTGGACTTCTTTTAAACGGGTCACAATGCACCCGTTGTATTTCCTGAGCAAGGTCTATTTTGGGGGAATTGTTTTAGAACTGTTTCTTTTAACGGTGATATCACAAACCCCCTTATATCCGCACCTTCAAGAGCTTCAGGAACATGGAGGAGTTTCAGATTGTTCTTCTTTGCGTGGTTCTCCAGACGGTTTAGGTCTTCCTTCAATTCCCTATTCTGGCTTGCTAGTTTAGCCATTTCCGTTGTGGAGGTATGGAGGGCCTCCTTAATTTTCGGTAACTCCAGCTCTAATGCGTCCGTTCTTAGTGAGACCTCCTCCAACTTCTGGGCTAACACCACACAAGATGCTTGGATCGCTGCCTGATTCGACTCCGAAGCTGTAAATTGATTCCCCATCTCATCCTTAAGTACCAGTAAAATTTCCGCCACCAACCTAGGAGATGTTACTGGATTCTCTAGTTGAGGGGGAAGAACTTTGTTGGACATCGTGAACCTCCAATGCAGTAAACCTGTTAGAGATACCAACCGTAGGATGGATGGCAGAGAGATGGTTCCTAGAACTCTCTGCCTCCGCTAAACCATTCGAGGCACCGGATATATCAGGCGACTGCATAGTACTTTGAGGCGTAGTTGACAAAGCAGGAAACTTGAGCAGAACAGAATTCAGTGATATATCAGACTGCAACCTGCTGGGGTTAAGAGAGCTTTCCTTATTAGGACCCCGCGTTGTAGGTGTAGACAGGACCATGTAGAATGTTTTTAATGAGGGGGTTATTTTTACTTTAGAGGTCGGTACTTTCTTACCTCTACCCCTCCCTCTTCCTTTGACACCAACAACAGTCTCCGTGCTAACACCCTTATTCTGTTTAGCTGACACTCGAACTTCAGAGATGGGAGGGAAACTCAAGTTGGCAAAATTGTATCAATATTGGAGGAGGACTAGACTACCCTGGTATGCAAACCACACGTTAGGTATCGAAAAACCAACTTGCTGAGCTTCACGTGTCTCCATACAATAGGGAGTCCCCTCTTGCTCGCCGGACGCCCGGGCGACCGCAAGAGGCTTCTCCTGTCGACCCGAATGCACGCAGCAAGAAAGGAAGTCCCGCAAGAGCCAAAAGATGCCCTAACCTTCCCTCCTGATAGACGCCTCAGCCTCATTGCATAAACCAGACTCCGGCGCCTTACCTGGAACACGGGCTCTGCCGCACCTTCTCCTGTCCAGACACCGGTCTTCACACTTGCATAATCCCCGGTGCTGACTCTGCCTCCTGAGGCCCGGACCTAGAAGCAGGCAGTACCGCTGCGCTGCCACTCATGAGCCGTGCCCTCCCACCACGAGGCTCGGAGCACCAGCGACCCATCACGGAGCTCCGGGACCATTCACCATGCCACATAAAAACACCGTGGAGACAGCAGAGAAGAGGAAGGTACACGGCAATACGGGGAGGGGGGTAAAGGGAGTATTTCTTAAACTGAAAATAAAATCATTCATTCCGAGGACCCCCCCTAGGAGAGACCCAGACACGAGCCTGAGGGAGCTTCAGCCGCGACTGCTTAGTTCCCGGCCGCCATGTTCCCACCTGCAAAAAAAATGAAATCTCCTTTTGCCAAAAAAATGGCAAGTTAATAAAAAATGATTGGTCAATTGGAGCTTTCTAAAATGTAATACTTGAAAAAGTAGTCCATGATCTAAAACTTTAAGACATCATTCCTGAGTGAATTTAATGATAGATGGAGCACAAGTGTACATTGTTCATGTTATCTGAATTTTTTATTAGATTTCATTACACAATTCATGGACTTGTCAATCCTGTCTGAGGGGATTTAGTTAAATGTCATTTGGTATAGTGTGGATGCAGATTATCATAGTTTAGACGGGCTTGAAATTTTGAACCTTACTTTTTACTTTATTCATGATACAGCCTTTGCAAAGTGTAGGAAGCCGGCACTTTGATATACCACTAAGTGGTTATACCGTGAGAAGAGTTTAGTGATTCCCCCAGAAGTGTACAGGGCTCAATGTAAACCCAAAGTGCTCCATTTGTGGTAGTGTGGTCGGGCAGCCTTAGGCCTAACACAGAGGAGTGTAAGACATTTGTTATACACACAGTCACTAATGAAAGACACATGACTGAAAAAGGAGATCTAAACCAATTTTATACAAATAGGCTTCTTTCAAGATTTATTTTAAGACGAAGATGTAAGTTGAAAGGTAAGTATGTTTTCAAATAAAAATACTTCTCTCTTTAAAAAGTGGACAGAGTTCAATTTTTCAGTTGAGCAATGTTAATCTATGGGAGGAAAACAAGAAAGCAGTTTTAAAGGTAAGCACATGATTTCCAGATTTAGTCTTCGGGATTTCAGCTTAACACCAGACAAGGATCAAATTAGTACCAAGAGTGCACCACCAGCGGCACAGAGGCTGGGTGTAGAGGTCAAATTCCGGGTAGCGCACCCAATGTTAACCAATGGAGACTGGGGTTGATCGAACTTGCGTTGCACACAGGTACGTAAAGCGGTGTCGGGGCTAATCTCCAGGAGTTAAGGTAAGCACAGAGAGGGCCACAAGGCAGCACCAAACTTAGTCCCTCAGAGGCACAGGGGCGGCCGGGTGCAAAGTGCCAACACGTCGTTGGGCGCCCAATACAAATCAATGGGGGAGATCGGTTTTAGAGAAAGGCTGCAGGCTCGGGCCAGGAAGCTAAACGAAGAAAACCCACAGCTGCCCAGGTAAGTTCTGATGCTAGGAGACATAGGGACAGTGTTGGTCAAGCTACCCAAGGCCCAGTGGCTCCTGGTGCAGGGGTGTCCTTTGACATCAGGAACAGCTTACTGGCTAGGGCCGGGTCAGGGGGTGTCTTTGGATTGAGGCTATAGGAGTCAAGGTAGAGTCTGGCAGGGGTGAGCCCACAGTGGACTCTGGCTCAGAATCGCCGAGGAACCTTCGCAGGACAGGTGGCCCACTTGGACTCGGGTAGTGGGCGTCGGGTGCAGTTCTTCAGGGCAGAGCTCTTTGGTTTTAAAGTTGCTTTATTCTTGTACAGATCCTTGTCCACAGGAGTTTCTTGATCTATATAGAAGGCAGGCAGTCCTACCACTGTTTTGGAGATTGCTGGGCCTGCAGGACGAGTTGACTTTTGTAGAAAGGGCAAAAGGCAGCAGACAGGCTGGTGCCAAGTCAGTCACTGGTCCTTCTTTCTGACTGGGGTGCCACCTAAATACTAGATTAGGGGCGTTACAGGGTAGTGACAGGTAGGGACCAATGGGTTCTTTACCTGGGGTGTCTACACCCACTGTTATGCCACCCTCCTGTGGCATAGCCCTAACCGGACTGGTAATTTCCACCACCTTCAAGATGGTGGGCACTGAAAAATTAGCTTCACTTCGCCTCCAGCACCTGAGGGGTGGAGTTAAACAGGGGCACACCTCCTATTCTCACCTAGTTCTCTTGCTGGCTCTTCCACCCAACGTGGGGGTTGAAACCAGGGGCTGCCATCTCCGTTGACGATTGGATTTGTTACTGGCTTCAGAGAGCAGGGGCTCTCGACCCAGGGGTCCAGAAAAATGGCAGGTGGTGGCAGGCTCCCACAAGCCTGCTAGAGGGGTGACCTACCTATGGTAAACAACGTTTACCACAAAACGTTTTCCCCGCAGGTAATCACAACGCAACACTATAGGCTGTAGTGGCAGTTAACATGGCCTTGGTGAGAGGTCCCTAGGAGACCCTCTTCAATCCCAATGCCCTAGATACCAGGGGTATCATTTACTAGGGACTTACAGGGGAATCTGAAGTTGTGCCAATCGTGGTACGGTTTAGGGGAAGGAGCTCTGGCACAGGAGACCTGTTAGGAAGAGACCCTGTGCATTTTCAATCGAAGCCACATCATGTTCCAGGCAAAAAGTGAGGGCGGTAATCATGTCAAGAGGCACTTTCTCATACACAGCCTGAAAAAAAGCATGGCATGCAAGCTAGTCGAGTGTGCTAGATCGCACTTTTAGTATAAACAGTACTGATTCAGCTCACTAATTAAATAAATATGGGGATCTGAAGAACACAACTCAAAATGTACTCAGCAATTTTCACTGTGGGTCATATTGTGGCAGAGGTTTTTCACTGCCAGTTTGCTCTCTTCAATAAATGTTTTTCTTTGTAAAGTGTCTACATGTAGACAAATTTGTATACTAAGGGAATTTGCTACTGATGGTAATCTTATTCTATGGACATTTGGGCATATACATGATAATCAATTAAGGAACCTTTTTTTACTTGAGAGATAAGCTATTTTGGTGGAGAGTTACCACAGTCTCAGTATGTATTTCAATGCCACACTGAATCGATACAGAGATATTTGCATTGACTGGTAGGCCCTGGTATACTTAGATATGAAATGAAATCTTGTAGAGAATTAGTGCTAATTATGAGAGTCCATTAAAATGTGTTCCAAACTCGTTATGAAGCAGCTTCATCCTCCTTTTCTGGTTGGGGAATGCTTATGAATTCTCATAAGATGTGCAACATATACATGCAATCAATCTAAATATTATTTAACTTATGAAATGTACAGTACAATAAGGTGGTTTTTGCTGATACACAGACATTGAAGTTAATCCTACTGTTAAGTATGAAGAGGTTTACTCCACTATTTTCACCATTAGGACTGGTTATGAATTTCCAAAACATGAGCAATGTGCACTCACAATCAGTCCATCACTGAAAATACTTTTAGATCATACAATATTCGCCAAGTTTTTCATTTTAACTCCACTTGGCCAATAAATGTGGCAATGAAGTTTTTTCGATACCATGATGTTGGCAAAATTAGGTTAATTCTGAGAATAAACAAATGCTTTATAGCAATGTGTATACTGTTTGGATATCATGTGGTCAATGATTAAACTGAAAAATGATTAAACTTTGCAGCCCTGAAGAATTTTCACTGGAAGGAACAAAGCTCTGTTTTTATGAAATAATTTGACTGAATAGGTTTTGAATAAAGATTCTATGCTTGAGTACTAGTCAAGACCACAAGTTAATTTTTGGGATTCCGCGCAAAAGAGAGGTTTGATGTACTGTCTACTGGCTATTAAAAGTGCCTCTCCCACCTAAGGATCCAGAATTCATTGTTCACAAAGGATAAGTTACTTACCTGTAATCCTAGTTCTCTTCCAGGGGTATCCTCAAAGTCATAAGCACTGAATATTCCAGCCCATGTGCGGGGACCCTGGAAATAATAAAAATTATATATGAAGACCGTATATATACAGCTCTGTATATGTATACACATATATTATTTTTTCCAAGCAAATGCAGCCCCCATAGAAGGCTAAACAATGTAGATACAATTATCCAATAATGCACCATAGGTATAAAAATACACCTAAATCCCTCTTTTTTTTTTATGAGGTAACACACTCCTAACAAAGGAAAAAAGAGCACTGTGCAAAACACAGAACCATCAAACATTATTAGCCTGCAGGCTGCATTGCAATACAATACCATAGACACTGAAAAGCCTTGTACAGGTAAAAACTGGCACCGTGCCATTAAGGCAGCCCTGACTCCAATATCCCATCATGCCTCAGGGGTGACAGTTGGGTCAGTTGTTCTTTGCGGGACTGTAGTCCTACATACAAAGATATATTTCCTCCATGTTAAATAATACAAAACTCAAAATTGCCTGGGGAGGCGGGTGGGTTGCTTATGACTTTGATAAGGATACCCCTGGAAGAGAACTAGGATTACAGGTAAGTAACTTATCCTTCTCTTCCAGGGGATCCTTATCAATAGTCATAAGCACTGAATAGAATAGCAAGCCCACCTTCCACCTGCAGGCAACTGAGAACTGCACTTTACATGGAGAAATAAACCATTGACAAATTCAGTTATTGAACAGATTCCTCAAGGAAGTGTCTGCTCTGGTGTCCGAATCCAGACAATAATGCCTCGTAAATGTGTGGACAGATCTCCAAGTGGCTGCCTTGCAGATCTCGGAGAGTGGGACATTATTGAGAAAAGCAGCAGTAGCCGCCTTCCCTCTTGTGGAGTGCGCTTTAGGCCGAGCGGCCAGTGGCTTCTGCGCTAGCTGATAAGCCAATTTAATGGCTGACACAATCCACCTAGCAGTGGAACGCTTAGATGCAGCAAAACCTGTGCGGACAGCACCATAGTTAACAAATAAGTGGTCAGCCTTCGTCCTATCTAGGTAGAACTTTAGAACGCGCTTGACATCTAAAGAGTGCAACGCCCTCTCAGCTGGCGAAGAGGGGTTGGGAAAAAAAGTAGGTAAGGAGATAGTCTGGTTAACATGAAAATCTGACACCACCTTTGGTAAAAAAGATGGATGAGTTCTCATCATTACCCTATTCAGATGAAAAATAGTGTAGGGCTCTTTAGAACAGAGGGCCTGTATTTCGCTCACCCTACGTGCTGAAGTGATGCTATCAAAAAAGCTGTTTTCCACGTAAGGTGCTGCAAAGTAGCTTTATGTATGGGCTCGAAAGGTGAACTCATAAGTTTTGATAGAACCAGGTTCAGCTCCCAAGAAGGCGAGGGAGGCCTTACTGGGGGGTAAACCTTTTTGAGCCCCTGCAAAAAATCCTTAACCACCTGCAGCTTGAAGAATGACTGCTGCGAAGGGGAGCGCCTATATGCTGTAATGGCCGCTAGGCGAACCTTAATGGAAGAAAATTTCAACCCCAGTCTGGCTAAGTGAAGGAGATAAGGCAAAATCACTTCCTCCTGACATTTTGTAGGGTTATACTGATGTTGCATACACCATACATAAAACCTCTTCCACTTACAGAAATAAGAATGTCTTGTAGAAGGCCCCCTAGCCTCCTTCAGTATGGTCATACACTCCTGAGGAAGGTTTAAATGGCCACACTGGAGGACTTCAGGAGCCATGCTGTTAAGCTCAGCGAGGGAAGACTGGGATGGTAAATCTTCCCCTGCATCTTGGTTAACAAGTCCGGTCTGCACGGCAGGCGCTTGTGAGGTCGGATCGACATGTGGAGGAGATCAGTGTACCACCACTGCCTCGGCCAGTCCGGTGCTATGAGGATCATCTTGGCAGACGAGTGTTGCAGCTTGGTCACCACCTTGGGGATCAGCGGGAGCGGCGGAAAGGCGTACACAAATGTCATTGACCAAATCGATCAAAAGGGCATTACCTATGGACCCTGGTCGATGGTATCTTGAGGCGAAGCCTCGGCATTTCGCGTTGTGTTCGTCCGCGAAGAGATCTATTTGCGGACGTCCCCACTCCTTGAAGATGCCCTCTAGTACCTCGTCGTTGAGTACCCAGTCGTCTGGATCTTGAAAATGACGACTGAGCAAGTCCGCTTTTACGTTGAGCTCTCCTGGCAGGTGCACCGCCTTTATTGAAATGTTCCTTGCTAGGCTCCAGTGCCACAGGGACTGAGCCTCCAGCGAGAGCGTCCTGGATCGAGTACCCCCCGGTTTGTTCAGGTAGTACATAGTGGTGGTATTGTCCGTTTGTACTAGAATGGGACTCGTCCTGATAGCTGGCAGGAATGCTTTGAGGGCTAGGTGGACTGCCCTGAGTTCTAGCATGTTGATGTGGTACAACCTTTCGCTGCTTGACCACCGTCCTTGAGTCTGTAGGGATCCCAGATGCGCACCCCAACCCTCCAGGGATGCGTCGGTGATCAACGTCTGAGATGGGGGTTTTTGATGAAACGGCAGCCCCACCTGTAGATTGAGTGGTTTTAACCACCACTTGATTGATTGCCTGGCCGCTGAGGAAAGACAGACTGGTTCCTCCCACAGTGAATTACTGTGGTCCCATTTGTCCGCCAGATCTTGTTGGAGGACGCATCCTCAACCTGGCATTGGGCACTAGGAATATGCAGGATGCCATGGCCCCCAGCAGAGACGAAATCTGTCGCGCTGTAGAGAGCTTGTTGGTCATAATCGGTTTTCCTTTGTAGATCAGGGATGACCGTCTCTCCTCCGAAGGAAACACTTTTCCTACTGCGGAGTCTATAGTTGCACAGAGGTAGTGTATCCTTTGGGTTGGTGTGAAGTTGGATTTTTTGAAGTTCACCCTGAGCCCCAATCTGTGACACAAGGTCAGGCAGCGTTCCAGCTGTGAGTGCACACTCTGAGGCGATGGTCCTTTTATCAGCCAATCGTCGAGATAGGGATAGGCGAAGACTCCTGCGCGCCTCAGTGCAGCCGCTACTACTGCCATGCATTTTGTAAATACTCGAGGGGCCGATTTCAGGCCAAATGGTAGGACCTTGAATTGATAGTGAGAGGTCCCCACCATGAACCTTAGGAATTTCCGATGAGACTGTACTATGGGAACATGAAAATACGCGTCTTGCAGATCCAGCGAGCACATCCAATATCCATGCCGGAGATGCGGATATATCTGGTGAAGCGCAAGCATGCGAAACTTTTCCCTTTTGATATGCTTGTTTAGAGTCCGTAAGTCCAAGATGGGTCTGAACTCTGCTTTTGCATTTCTTTTTTGGATCAGAAAATATCTGGAGTAGACTCCTCTTCCTCTCTGCGCCCTGGGGAATTTTTCTATTGCTGATTTGAGCAACAGGGTCGCTACTTCTTCTCTTAACATCTTGAGGTGTTGAGATGATTGTACCGGGTGGATCGAGGGAGGAGGACTCCGGAAACGAAGCGAGTATCCATGTCGCAGTATATTCAGAACCCATTTGTCCTTTGTGATGGATTGCCACTCTGGGAGATGGTGAGCAATACTTCCTCCCACCGGAGCGGTGGACGGCATTGGACGAAGCAGGCTCTCATTGCTTTCCTTAAGCCTTGTTTCCACCACCGGCCTGGCGGTTATTTCCACGTCCCCTGGATGATCTACGGGACTGAAATTGCTGTTTCTTTTGCCCTTGTTGATCTTGGTTTTTCTGCCAGTGAGGGGTTTGAACCCTCTGCTGGTAGCTACGCCTGTCGGTTCCCCTACGGCGACGGAATTCTTTCGGTTTCTCTAAGCCCACGGCTTTCATGGTGTCGAGTTCTGACTTCATCCGAGCCATCTCTTCGTCCGCATGAGAACCGAAAAGCGAACTACCCGAGAAAGGCAGATTTAGAATCCTTGCCTGTGCTTCCGGTTTCAAAGCTGTCAGCCTCAGCCAAGAGGACCTTCTGGCGGAAATCCCGTGAGCATATGAGTGCGCTGCCAACGTTGCCCCATCCGCTGCTGCGCTGATTTACTTGGTTTGAAACTAGACTGCCCTCGTGCAGGATCTCTTCTAAGTCCTTTCTGTCTTCGGAAGGCACTTTTTCTATAAATCGCTGCAGGGAATCCCATAGTGATCTGTCGTAGCGCCCCAGAAGCGCTGAGGCACTAGCCACTTTCAGATTCGAGGCCGCCGAGCCACATACTCTTCTGCCCCAAGAGTCTTGCGATTTACTGTCTTTATCCGGCGGCACTGTGGATGAGGATACCAGTGAATGCATTTTTCTGGCAGCAGCTGTAATCACCGAGTCCTCGAGGATCCTCGGGGGCTGGACGATAATTTTTAAGAATCCGCGCCGGCGCGGATTTGATAGACGCTGGCATTAGGAAGATGTCCATTACTGGTTTAGGCAACCCAGGGAATAAAGGCAACAATGGACGAGACACCGCTCTCTCATGAAGGGTCTCGAAGATGACCGAAGAGGTGGTTTCTTGAACAGGCAAGGGAATGTTCAACTTAGTCGCCCCTCTGCACAGCACATCCTGAAAAGTGGTGATATCGTCCACTGGCGACACTCTAGATGGTGGAGTATCTGTGAGTGTGGGTGAGTAATCCCTTCTGGACGAACGGCTTGACATGGAAGATGAAGGAGACCTCCGTCGCCTTCTCCCCGATCTGATTGATTCTCTCCTCTGAGAGGTAGACCTGGATCGCCTTCTGGGCGAGCGTGAGCGCCCTCGCAATTCTCTTCCTCGAGAATGGGATCTTGCTGGTCGCAATGTTTGATCCAGAGTCCTTAGTCTTGTTAAGGACTGCTTAACTGCCTGAATCATGGAAGGATTTGGAGGCATTTTCCTGACGGGGCTCTGAGGTAGAGCATGGCCCTCGTCTTGAGATGTATGCTCCACCGGAGGAACTGGAGAGACACCCAACAGTTCTGGTGATCTGGATCTTGAATCTTGAGAGGCTGAAGGGGAAATGGAGATCGGACGCGATGAATCGTGCTCCGATGTGGTATATATCACCCTATGAGGAGACTTGCGTCTTGATACTTTCCTAAGCGTCAGACGAATGTGTGACGTCTCCTGGTATCCCACCTCGGGGGACCGTCTCGACGGTGATAGGCCTATCACCGGAGACCTGGACTTGGACGCCGAATGGATCACCGGCGATGTGTCCTGCCTCGATGTCGAGAGCCTGTCGTCGACGGAGGGCTTGTCCTGGACGGAGGTCTAGAACCCAACTGGGAATCTGGCCTCGACATCACCATCTTCTCCGGAGATCTGGAGAACTTAGACGACGAAGGCTCCTGCCTCGACGTCGACCTCGATGGAGGCTCCTGCCTCGACGTCGACTGTTGTGACTATGATCTGTGCCTCGGCGTCGACAGCACCTTCGAAGAGGATAGTCTTTCTCTTGACGGCGAATCATGTCGACGTCGAAGATCTTGCAGGATCTTTTGACACCGATCTTTGCCTAGGCGTCACCGTTGATTTCGTCGTCGAACGCCTGTGCTCTTCCTGCGACGTCGACTTCTCTCTTGGCGTTGAGCGATGTCTTGACGTCGAACGGTGTTTTCTCGACGTTGATCGGCGATGAGCCTCCTTCGACGTCGAAGGATGTTTTCTTGACGTAGAAGTAGCCGACGACGAACAAATGCGCTTCGCCGCTGGATCGAGCGTTGACGTGGACTTTCGTTTGGAAGCCTAACTCCCCCTGGACTCCTCACCTCTCAGCGACGATCCCGCGCTGGAGTCTTCGACGCCGAGCCCGACGCCGATGGAGAACAGACAGGGACCAGCTGCTTCGACGTCGACCGCTCCGAAAGGCCATAAAGTCTAATTCTCTCTCTCTCTTTCAAAGTCCTCTTTGAAAGGTCCTTGCAGTGACGGCAGGATGCAGGAGAGTGAGACTCTGGTAGGCAGACAATACACACCTCGTGATGGTCTAAAGAGGCCTTCTTTTTGCCACAGGATGGACACGGCATGAATAAAGAAGGCATTTTTCTGACAGAAAAAGTTGTTAAATTTAGTCAGAAACCACAGATAAACGCTTCCCTGATAGAGTATACCAGAGGAAGTCCAAAAAATTACTAGAAAAGTAACAATTCTTGACTGAAAAGTCAAAAAAGAAGAGAGCTGAATTCCAGGGTCCTGACATAAGGAGCCGAAAAGAACAACTGACCCAACTGTCACCCCTGAGGCATGATGGGATATTGGAGTCAGGGCTGCCTTAAAGGCACAGTGCCAGCTTTTACCTGTACAAGGCTTTTCAGTCTCTATGGTATTGTATTGCAATGCAGCCTGCAGGCTAACAATGTTTGATGGTTCTGTGTTTTGCACAATGCTCTTTTTTCCTTTGTTATGAGTGTGTTACCTCATTAAAAAAACACAACAAAAAAAATAATAATTTAGGTGTATTTTTATACCTATGGTGCATTATTGGATAATTGTATCTACATTGTTTAGTCTTCTATGGGGGCTGCATTTGCTTGGAAAAAAATAATATATGTGTGTACATATACAGAGCTGTATATATATGGTTTTCATATATAATTTATTATTTCCGGGGTCTCCGCACATGGGCGGGAATATTCAGTGCTTATGACTATTGATGAGGATCCCCTGGAAGAGAACCACTGTGACACCTAGAAGGCTACAAAATCCTTTCGACACAACAGCTCTTTCTTAGCTTTCGGCTACAAATCACTTAAGCTGTCTTTTGGCCCGACCCATTTTTCGGTCTCGCCCGAGCCAGCGCTTTAGCGCTGCTCTGGCGAGAGCTATAGAAAGCGGGATTTGGAAGTGCAAACTAGTGCTTTTCAGGCCGCCAACTACAGTGCATGTGCGCTGGGCGCGCGCACCATTTGTCAGCCTGCTGATCACTTTCGCGGCCGCTTTGATGTTCTCAGTGAGCTGCGCGGCTACTGAGAACATCAAAGCGGCCGAGATAGTGCTCACCATATGCCAGCCTTCCCAGGGTTGCTTTAGCACTCACCGCCCCCCCCTTCCATGTTACCCGCGTGGCTCACTTTCTCATTCACGGCCGCGCAGCGTTAATTTCACGGCCGCACGGCCAATGCTTGTTCACTGTGACAGCAGTTCACTGTGAGCACTGTGGGCACGTGCTCCGCAGGCGCAGCACCAGCGTGGTTAAACTGCTTGGCAAGGCTTGAATTGTAAGTTGCAGGAAAGGTAAAAAAAAAAAAAAAAAAAAAAGTGCAGCTTTGCATATTTCCTTAAAAGCCACGCAGTAGCCACGGGATTGCGACCGTGCATTGGTCTGCTGATTCATTATCTGGTTATGACCCATGTTTTCTATGAAAGTCTCTTGGGTGATTCAAATTGTCAACTGTGGGCGCCATGACTTTCTTTTGATAATTCTGTAGTACCAGATCTGTCTTCAGTAGTCCAGGGTACTAGACTCTTTCTTACAGCTGATTACCTATATTTCACCGTCTGATAGTCCTTATAGTGTACAATGAGTTATTGGTAAGTAGTGATAAGGAATATTGCTTATTACATAACAAAATGTGAGCTTGCCAGCTATAGAAATCACTGACTTCATTCTACTCTCTTTTAAGGCTTTCTCTGTGCATGTGGCAAAACCGGAAACAGATGTGCAGAGGTTAAGTTACTTATGTGTGTGGCAGAAGACTGCCATGTTCACTCGGAGTCGTCCCTCCCACAAGTCCACAGTTCTCACCTAAATATCTTCCAGTCCCTCCCCTGTGAGGATGGCCAGGTGTTCTGCATTTGAGCATGCTTCTTTTCAGCAAACCCTTTTGTATGGAATTATGCAAACAACTTGGCCCAAGAATGATAGTCTTTGAGAGCCTGTCCACTACTAGTCACTCCCAGGACCTGTGCTCCCTTTCTTGGGCGCTGGCACCAGGTCAGACCCTGCACATTCTCCTCTGGCAACGCTTCCTGCGAATCCTGTTCTGCAGTTGAGTCCTCTTGAAGCAGGTGGCAGATTTTATATCAATGATCAGATGCAGCACAGAGAAGAACACTGATTTAACACGATTCAGAATCTTTTTGTCGGTGGACCCTACATCCGTGCTTCCTGAAAGTTGGCTGTTAAGTGGCATTGGCGAAGAAAACGCGAGTGATACAGATAGAATGCATATTACAATAAAGCCAACGGGTCTCGCCTTTGGGACCTTATAAGTATTTAGTTATGCATCACAATATCCTTGGTGCAACAACATTATCTGTTGCATGGCTAAACACTTATAAAGTCCCAAAGGCGAGACCTATTGGCTATGCCAATGCTTGTTCCTAATAGAATGTCCTTTGGGTCAGCCCCTTAATCTCAGTTTTCTCCTCTTGAATTGACCGCTTTCCTCTGCATTCTTGGGATTGACCCACCCAGGAGCATATCAGTCTCACTATTCCAATTGGTTGACTTGCATCCCTCGCTTCTGACATTGGTTGTAGTCAGGAAACAATTTTATTCTTTTGCTTTAAGTACTCCATGGGAGTGCATGTTTTTTCTTGCTCTCGCCCCGGTGAGTGGCATCTCTCCTCATCTCACGCCCTCCTTTGCCCCGTCTTCCCCCAGCACGTCCATTGCTTTCCCACCTCTCCATACTCCACAAATTTTTTAATACCTACCTACCCTCGCTTCTCTGTTGCTTCTGCATACTCCTTCCAGGCATTTGTTGGTTTGTTTTTGGAAACTTTTATTAAACCCACTGAAACATGGCTGTCACACATCCACCACAGTAATCTTTAAATGGGGGTTGTAAAAATTTTACAAATACATTCCACAACGACTGCTGTGGATGTATGTACATTTGCAACAGCTATCTAACCTAAAGGAGCATTGGCAAAGCAAATAGGTTTCACAGCTGAGACCCTTAAGCTCTGCAAATACTTGTTTAAAGAAACTTCTTCCAGTCCTTTTTTTCAGCAGAGGCAATTCCCATACGAGTACCTAGGCATTCAACCAAAAGATAAATTATGAGTAAAAAGGAAAAGAAGAAGAAGAAAAAAACAAACACACACACACACACACACACACAACCCTCTGCAAATGCTGCACCAACTTAGATGATAAAGATAGACAACTTAAAGTTTCAATCACTATGTAGCCACCCTCTAATTCTGGACAAAGGAGTGGATTAGTATGGCACACTAGCATGTGCAATTTGAAAAAAAGGGATTTTTTTCAAAGACAATGTCGTACCTGAGCGAATCAGAAGAGCAACCGGGTTCATCCTCTACATCCTGGGTGCTTTCTGCGAAGCTACAAATGTCAACAGCTTTAAATGAGGAGGATATGGTGGCATGACTAATATTTTCCCCAAGGTTGACTGAAACAGTGAGGTCATCTGCGTTCTCGTCACTTTGCTTTGCAGGAGAAGCAGAATCTTCCTGATCAATGCATGGCGAGTTCCAAAAGAGGCTGGCACCTTTTAGAGAAGGACATTTTCTGTTACAAAATCATATTAAACAAACCAGTAACTAACATCAAATGCTATTACCATATCATGTGAACATTAATTGATTTGGAATATTAACTACTTCACGACAGCAAATAGGCTGATTAATATCATTGATAGATGCCAACTTTTGGGATCTCAAATTTACTTAGTCACTGCAGATCAAAAAGAAGAAACTGCAATGGTGGAAACATGCATTTCATCTGCAGGCACTGCAAATGTGTCCCAGCCCCTTTTAAAGCCTAGTTATGGTTTGAGAATGGGTGCTAATGAAAACAAATTAGGAATTCATAATTAAGATGGCACAAAGTGATTTACTGAATCCTTTTAGAGCATTAAATCCTAAAAGGTATTTTGGCCAATACATTTCATTACATCATAACCAATAAAATATGATCCTCAAAGAAAACACTGCATTTATGTAGAATATTGATCACATCAGGTACAAGCATATGGGTTTACGAAGATGTATCTTCTTTCTAGAAAAGTTTAAGTTAAACTGCACTTAAAATACAATAATTTTTTCCAATGAAGGAAACATGGAGTTTATTTCCAAACATTTTTGTTTCAAAATATACAACGAAGAGGATTTTACAGGCACCCTAAATTCAGCTGACAAAAATTGAGAAAAAGGAACTTATCCGTAAGAAAGGCCAAGAGTTTATTAGAAAACATCCATAAGCATCCTGCAGGCGTTCTCTCCAAAACTTGCAATTGATACAAACCTACGGCAGCATTAACAAATACACAGGCCATTTTTATGTACATTCATTATAGCAAAAACTGTTTGTCATTCTGATAGACATGTTTTTGCTAATCCTAACAAACATAATACCACTGTCATGCATTTGGAGTTTATAGAGATTCTTTGTTGCTGCAGTTTGAAGGGAGCACCCCAGGCTGAACTTCACAACATAACTGACTGGGTGGGAGGGGGTAAAGTCCAATTTCAAGTAGGTGCAAGTTACTTAAGGAGTGACTCTTGTTCCTACGGTCCTAAATCGCCTTCTCCAAACTACTCGAATATCCAGGCCCGACAGTTGTAGTATGGATAACATTTTCCGCCAAAACAATGTGTTGTATGCAATAGCCTGTGTGCATCAAAAACCCCACCCACCGTCATGTTCCTCCTCCAGCACAAACAATTGGTTTCCACTCTCCAGTCCTGAATCTCTACCAAGAAAAAGGCAGATGTGATAACAGATGTGAGTAGAATAGGCAGGTTGGTCAGTTGAAGGAAGGGGCTGGTGGAGTAAGGAGAAATAAGAACAAGGAAAAGAGTCAATCTGGTAAGGAACTTGAACATCTGTCTCCCTTCCTACAAATTCTGCAATGTTACACAAAGATTGAAGAGTTGGCTATTTTCATGAGTCCGACTCAAATACAGCTACCAGATAGGAGATCCACAATTATGTTTCATATTCTTTGCCTTTATTTGGGCTTCATTTTTTTCATTGTTTCTGTAAAACTAATGTCCTAAATTTCATGGTAAAATAAAAAATTGAATACAGATTTTGAACCTATAGTTTGAATCAGTAAACCGTATTAAAGGACTGAAAAATGGGCGAAATATATACCTGCACTTATGTAGGGTACTTTGAGTCCCAACCTACAAATTAATCAATTTTGTGTCTGTTCACAATTTTCTTTCTTATAACACCTTCCCTCTTCTCAAAAAATACATTGTAAGAAATTGGCTACTGGTTGAGGGTGGAGCAAGCCTCACTCAGGAAACGACCATAATTCTGGTCAGAGTGACCATAAAACATCACTAAATTAACCCTGTCCTTAACCCTCTGTTAGCTTTGCACAAAAGCAGTTAGAATTAACTTAGAGGTAAAGTGTGAAGTACTTACGCAGCACACAAACCATAATAAAGTGAAAACACAAAAAAACCAATCCACATCAATTGAGAAAAATAGATTACCTTATGACAAATAAAATGATACAAGAATATAAATCCAATCAGTAGCGTCAGATTTTGAATTTTAACGTTTTAAGTTAATTGAACAAGCTAATTGCCTTCGGTAACGCATTATCTGGTAGAGACCCTAACTAGCTGCCGATTCCTTACCTTTGAATTGCCCAATCCGTCAGGCTGTATCCAGAAACTTTTGCGGAGTTATACCTCTTGCGATCGCTGTTGGGTGGTTCCATTCGGCTCCGCGCGAGGACATCGGTTATAAGACGTCACCCATATAGGCGCAACGCAGGCGTGCGGACATCAGTACTCAATTTTTTTCCACGCCAGAAGCAGGGAGCCACTAAGTAACTGAAGGGAACGTGTGCAAAACTAGTGCCCTGAAAAGGGGAGTAAACCTAGTCCTAAGCAAATCAGTCCGCAAAGCTGAGAGGCATGAGTGGACCTGTAAGGAATCTGCAGCTAGATAGACCAGATAATGTGCTATCAAAGTAAGTAACTTGCTCATCTGAAACTTCCGGCCGCAGATTCCTTACCTTTAAATTAGATACTCAAGTCATACCATCCAGGCGGTGGGTTGTGGACCAATACCTAGTAGCATGTCCTGCAGGACCAAACAGGCAAAATAACCATCCATGCAGACCCGACTGTCCAGGCAGTAGTGCTTGACAAACATGCGCAAAGATGCCAAAGTTGCTGCCTGACAGATGTCCAGGACCTGGACACCTCGAGCAAAAACCGTAGAAGCATTTCCCATGGTGGAATGGGCCCTTAAGCCCTTGGGGGGCTGCTTCTTAGCCAGGGCATAGCAGATCTCAATGCATAGAACGACCTAGCGAGAGATGGTCCTTTCCTGCATTGCCCTTCCCTTTTCTTAGCTCCCACGTACCTCACAAAGTTTGTCGTTCACCTAGAACTTTTTTGTGCTGTCAAGGTAGAACGACCTCACTCTTTATAGGTCCTGGCCGTGGAGACGCTCTTCCTCCTGAGAGGGATGCGGTGGAGTAAAGAAGGAGGGCAGCATGATAGACTGACACAGATGGAATGGGGTCACCACCTTAGGCAAGAAATAAGCACGGGTGCGATGCACCACTTTGTCTGGAAAGGACATCATGTAGGGCGGCGTACAAGACAGCACCTGCAACTCACTCACCCCCAGGGGTAGTAATCGCCACTGAAAACGCTGTCTTGATGGTAAGCAGCCAGAGGGTACAGCTTCGTAAAGGCTCGAAGGGAGTACACATAAGATAAGCAAAGACCAAATTAAGGTCCCACTGCAATAAAAGGGCGTGGGCGGAAACAAGTGAGCCAGCCCCTTAAAGAACCCATTTACAATCAGAGGCCTAAAGAGAGGGTTGGTCTGACAACTGAAAAAAAAGTAGAAGGAGCAGAAAGATAACCCTTGAGAATTCCCAAAGTAGAGCCCTGCTGGGCAAGGATTAGAATCAGAAAGAGGGTCAATAGACCTTTCTCTACAGTACAATACAAATTTCTGCCAACCGTAGGCGTAAACCGTCTTGGTGGATAGACGCCTGGACTCCAAAAAAACATTACATACTTCGGAAGGAAGGTCAAGAGCTATCAACTACTGCTGCTCAATCTCCACGCATGGAGGTGCAGAGTTGACCGGTTCGGGTACAGGACACTGCCGAAGGGGCAGCCTGATCGAAGGATCATTGCCCCTTTTCAGAAGCTCCGGATACCAGACTCTCCTTAACCAATACGGAGTCACAAGAATGACTTGGGCACGGTCACTTCTGATCTTCAGAACCCTGGGTAAGAGTTGTATGGGCGGAAAAGCGTGCAGCAGGCCTGAGCTCCGCTGGCGATGAAAGGAGTCGCTGAGCGATAGCTGCCTTGGAAACTCCAACACGCAGTAATGCGGACACTCCGCATTCTCTTCGCAGGCGAACAGATCTAACCAAGGTTCTACCTACTGCGGAAAGAGACCTTGTGCCACCTCTGACAGGAGACGCTATTCATGATCCGCTAGGCATCGACTGCTGATTTAATTTGCCCTGGGGTTCAGAGAACCTGCCAGGTGTTGAACCACCAGGGATATACCCTGCTGTTCCAGCCATGCCCAGAGACGCAGGGCCTCTCGACAAAGGGTCCATGACCCTACCCAGCCTGCTTGTTGCAGTACCACATGGCGGTGGTGTTGTCCGTGAACACCTGCATTAAATTCCCCTTGACAGAGGGAAGAAATGCTTTCAATGCCAATCTGGTGCAGGTATTCTGCCCAAGAACATAACTATGCGTAGGATTATGGAACCTTAGTGCATAGGGACAGGGTCATCCTACCACCTTAGTACCCATGAGCCCAGGACCAACTAGCTATATTTATTTGAGCTATAGTGTCTCAGTTGCTCTCCTACTCACTTACAGAGAAACAAGTGATTAGACACCCCAGAACACAACACTCCCGAATCTCTCAGGAATCGCAGTTGCCAGACAGAACCTTTTGCTCGCACGCTTGTACTTGTCCACAATAAGATCTGACAGAGACAAGAACTAGTTTAAAATATTTAATATAACTAACGTGCTCTAACATGCAGTATACGTGCCACAAGAAGCAGAAAATGCACAATACAAATACGGTCAGCATAGCAGCTAGTCCATAAATCATTCAAGGAGATTTCATCATGAAAAGATAATATAGCCTAAAAACCCTACCTTTGCTTACAAGCAGTATTATATACTAGAGAATCTCTGGGTGTTTTCTGCAGGCCCCCTACATATGGTAGATCTACATCATAGGTGCTGTCTCGCTCTTCTCCCTGGAAAGGTCCCACTCCAAGTGTGTGCTACCTATTCATGTTTTCCAATAAGACCAAAGTACATTGTCCCAAACAACAGCTGCATCACTATGTTTTGTCTAGGTGCTAGGGCCTGACCAGAACAGAACAACAAGGGACATTGTTTATCGACCTTGCTCACAATGTTCAGACTAAATCCCAGGAACCTGCCGAGAGTGACTACAGCAGTCGGTTCTCATGTGAAATCAGAAAAAGAGACATTTGCAAAATAAACTTGTGTAATAACCTGCACAAAGCAGCGGACAGTCTGCAGCGTGCTCATGCTAACTTAGAGAAGACAACAGTGTCTCATGGGCGACGTGATACCTTCCCCTTGGTTAGGTCTGTAGCCCTGGCCTAAAACAAAACAGAGGTAAGCAAAGACAAAGCGTCTTGATAGAACGCCAAAGAGCCATTCAAATCCATTGTAGAATTATGGTGGACTAAAAAATGAAGCCGAATGTAGAGAGAAAAGAAAAAACTATTCAAAATCATTACGATATCCATTCACAGTGTATCTTCTGAGCCAAAAACATCACATGATAGGTGGAATGCCATCAGATCCAACAAGCTGTAAAAATGGTATGCCATCCAATTAAGCAATTCGAATGAGCAGACATGCTCCTCATATCCCGAAGTAGTCAGGAGCATTTTAGGGCAACCTGCGTTAACCTCGATGAAACTCCGATCCAAGAGGCGTTGTGCACGAGCACAGGTACTCAAGTCCGCCGAGGGTCCAAGTGTTGGATCGTACACAATGCGCCCACCCACGGAACAGTCCTGGTCATGGGCCATCAACTGACCAATCATCAGTTCATAATCCAGGGCAGATTGTGACGCATTGGAGAGGCAGACATCCAGGTCTCACTGAAAATGGCATTGGAGGCAGTAGAACTGTGTTCTACTGCCTCCAATGCATGCATGCGAAGTAGGCATAACGGAAGGTTAGCCAATAGTCTATGTTAAGAGCTTGTAATGGCATCATACCAAAAAGCTGCCGCATCCAATGACGGTACAGCTGCAATTGGTCTCGGCTTGGCAGCACCACAGGTCAAGCAGCCATTACGGAGCAGCAGTAGAAGTACATGTATAACACAAACCAAAAGGAGAGGAAACCCTCTAAGGGCACTGGAAAAAATAGAATAAATAAAAGCTGGGATTACTATATAACTTTTTTTTTTTTTTTTTAAAACAAGTCTGAAAGGAGGCGACAAGTTTAAAAAAGTGGGCCAGGCCATCTCTATGAGATACATTAAATATTTGAGAATTAATTCTCCAAAATGTAGGGAGAGATTCATATTTAACAGTGACTGAAACTCACTTGATGTTCTCGCCACTTCTTGTTGAGTCTGCTTAACTTGAAATCGTTTTTCAAAGTTGTAATGGAAGGCCACAGTGATCTATCTACAATCCCGTGTGAGGGTGGAAAGAACATTGCTGCAATATGTAACACGTTGTGAGAAACTGCAAGCCACAGCAGTTGTGGCTATTTAGGATAAGCTAACTGCTGTTACAAAGCAAAGTCAGTGTGGGAAAATTTGCTGGGACCGGGGTCCCTTTTATATAACCAGCCAAATTAAGGGGCGAAACGTTGCAGGCACCTTGAAGTTTCCCTTGTTTTCAGACTAGGGAGTGTCCTACTGTAGAATCACAATCCTCCCCTGTGAGGAAAACCTCCTTATCCGCTCGTTGACAATGAAACGCAAAAGGCAAGGACAATAATTCGTGAATATAGCTACTCCCAGGGGTTCATATCTAGCTACTGGATAGTGTTTTGTGTAGGCCGTAAACTGGAACAGTGTGATGGGCAATGATATAACCCCATGTATTAACCACACAGCCAAATCAGTTACTGTCACAGAAAACAGTAATGGCGCTAGCTTTTCAATATGTAACAGTGTATGTTGCATATTTCATCAACATCAGTCTTTGTTCAACTGTCAAATTAAATAGTAAAAGTAGAGCGGAAGCATTCAGGTAATTCCATGGTACCTTTCAACTTTTAAGTGTTTGCAAGGTCAAACCAAATGGCATTGCAGAATGCAGCTGATTTTGACCAGGATACAAAACGTACACTTCATTTTTAACAGTCAATTACAGATGATACAATATTATCTAAAGTATATATACAAGAAGAGAGTGATAATACTATCAACTATGGCAATAACTTTTTCTAAATTATTCTGATCTAGGTGATGTAGGCGTACCGCAGCTTCCCTCTGTGACAACTTCCAAAATTCATTATATGCTACATATACCAAACGTTTAGCGCAAGGGGATTTTGGACCTAAAAGGAAACCAGCAAGATCAATGTCACCTGCCAAAAGAGAAAGATGTTTCACAGATGACAGTGTGGAATTTTCCAACCATTGTTGACACAATTTACCTACAGAATATATGGTAACTGTATGGGAATGTGGAAAACGAGGATCAGGTCTACTTTGTGTAAACCCTTTTGTGGCATTAGTAAAGCATAACTGACAAGCATTGGTTCTCGTTGGCCACAGCAACCAACCCAAAGAGTCAATATTGGAAAAGTTGAGAGTACCATTCTGAAACATAACAGTCAATTCTTCAATTGTGTAGCTGGTATGTGTCTGCCATGTGTCATAGGCAGCCAAGGACGAAATGGAGGTAGCATTTAAATTGTTAGCAGTGGCCAAACCAAAACATGTAGTTTGTTGAACTGTCTCATTTGAAAATATTAGCTGAGATGGTATTAAACATGCCCGATGCAAAAAAATCAGCGCCCCACACGTGCCAATCTTTGGTACCCCAAATAGATTTTGAATCAACCATGTCCTTCCAGTAATGATAACCTTTCAGGGACAAATCAGTTATGAAGGAAAAGGAATACACCAATTTGGTGTGGGTGAGCATTTGTAAAAATAGAATACTGGGTCTGATGGATTGTAACCAGTAAAATATACCATTTTCTTTTCTGCGTCATTGAACTTCCCTGTAATGGTGTCGGGCAATGCTCCTATTAAGTATAATTAAAATGTGGTCTCTGAGCATTGGTTTTGTGGAAAAAATTATGGCCATGTTGGTAACAGAATAAATCAGCATAATTTGCAGAATTTAAATAGAGATCTTCAGTATCAAAAGCAGTATAATATTTCAATTCAGAAAATAGTGAGTAAACATTGTTGACATCCCAGTCATCGGAGTGAATTCCAGGCAAAACATCACCACCTAAAGAAACACTGAATACATATAGAATTTGCAAAGTTTGAGTAGGACCATAGACATCAAACTATACCTTATTCCAAATAATACCGTCAACAATTGGGAATGCTGAAATTTTAACTAGGACTTGATCTCTTCATTTTATGTGAGGACGAGTGAGGGGCTAGAACTCCGTCAACCAAGTTCACAGCAGAGTGTTCAGATAAGTAGTGGCCATCAATCAACAGGAAAATAACAATCACAAAACCAATCGACATGATGAGGAACACCATCGTCGGCACAATCTAGATGGATGTCCATGGAGGGACCAGGTAAGTTTTTTTTAACCAGGAGATGAAAACACAAATCCGTGTAGGAGGGTCTGCCACATTCGAAGACAATGAGGATGTGTCTGAAAAAAGGTTTCTCAGTCTATATAGCAACCACCGGAACTTAGCTGAAACAACAGGAGCTGTTCTTCATTGGAAGGTGAATGAATTGTACTTTCAGGAATGTCAACTATAAGTTTGACTGGTGGGGAAGCATACTCATTTTCCACAGTTGTAAATGTTGAAGGCAAACAGGCACCAAATCAATTCAAGGCACCAAATCAATTCAAGACTCCATTCCCCTCCCATCCATTTGTTGGGTGTTGTCGGGGAAACAGAAGACCTTGGATGAAGTGACCAGGCAGCAGAGGTAAAAATCACAAAATGGGTGCCTTTCAAACGAAGGACTGGGACCGATGCACGGTACGATGGAACAAATTCTTTCTTCTCCACCTTCTCTCCGACCATATCACCAACGTGAGGAAGCAAGCCAGAAACCGGAATCAGCAGTGCTGCATTCGTAGATGAGGGGAAATGAGTTTTCGCAAGAGCGTCACGACTTTTGTAGATCCTGTAACATAGCACAATGGTTATCTACATCAAATGTTGCAGCAGTCTCCACAAAGTCTACACCATCAAGGTCAGGCACAAACATCTTAATGCCAAAGAGCATTTCGTATGGAGTCCGCCCACCCAGTGATCTTCTTGGGAGATTATTAAGTGCACGTTGGACTCCATAAAGATGGGTCAGCCAACCACTACCAGTACCTAATATCCTAGCTGTCGTAGATTGCTTTAAGTCGCGGTTCATCCGCTACACAACAGAATTGCCCTCAAGCCGATATGGAGACGGGAACTGCACCATGAATTAATCGTATCCAGGTAAGCCTTCGAGGAAAAAACTGGCCATTGGTCTGAATGGAAAGTGCCACAGGCAAATGTCCCTACAAAGACAAGCAAATCTTTTACAATAGTTCGAGCGTCAGCACTGCGTTGCGGCCATAACCAAAGGAATCAAGTGCATGAATCCACTGCAACCAAGATGTATTTAAAAGCGTTATCAGATGTTAAAGGCTGCAGTGATAAAGATAAATACAACCAAACGGTTGATTTGAAATGAAAAGCGGAGTATGAGGTGGACGCGAAGCAGTAGAAGGTTTAATCGGTTGACAAATGTCACAGGAAAAAACATATTTGCTGGTGTAACGCACGCCACCAAAAACGTTGCTGTAAAAGCGAAATAGTTGCAGCTACTGCAGCATGGGCAGAAGCCACGCCCATGCGCAGCAACGATCAAAGAAAGTCTCCAACCGATGGTATAGTCACAAATCTAATTCGATTGGATGTTAAATAATAGGTGTAACGAGAAAGGAACTCTTGGGTAAACTGCGTACCCTCCGTCGCGGCAATAGCCGCCAGAATATCGTCATCAATTTGTCATAGACCTAATAACTGCTGCTTCAGAGCACATGGCCACTGCAGATTTGGCTGCTTCATATGCCAGCAAATTACCAATGGCGTGTTCTCCCATATGCTGATCGCCTAATGTATGAATAACATGTGAGTGGCACACGCTCCTTTGGAGCAGCCACTCTGACCCAAAGCATTTTATGCTTAATTGTGCTACCTTTAGAATCACGAAAATCATTTTGTGTCCAGAACAACAAGTTGTCATTGAAGGATTGTACACAGTCAAATGAATCACAAACTACAAGTGTAGGGACGTCAGGATCGGCAAATTCAGAAGCTAATATCAAAGCCCATAACTCGGCCAATTGTGCCGTGCAATCCCCAAGGGATTGTGTGTACACGAAGGAGGATTTGAAATCACCATCTACTATTGTGCCTGCCACAATTGCGCAGGCTGCTGAATAAGCATGCTTAGAACCAATGGCTGGCTGTGCAGACCCATCAGTGTAAATTATACATTTGTACTGTTCAAGAGGGAGCAGTGATAAAAGAGGAGGATAAACGTGTCATATTGTAAAAACTCCTGCGTTTGCAAAGAAGGATCAAAGATGAAATTGACATAAGCCGTTGTCAATTAACTAACCCATTGTATCCAACGTGGAAGCAAGGTTTTAGAATTCGGTACACTAGCCTTACTGACTGCTTCTAAAGCAGGCACTGGCGAAACCATTAAAATGCGTTTACTGAGCCAGAGAGAGTTCTTTTAGAATCCCCATCTGAACTGCTGTTAAAATCTTTTCAGCGGAAGAAAAACGCATCTCAGCATGAGTATACAAATAGGAGTTATAAGCAATGGGAACCGTGTCTCCTTCATTAAAAGTAAAGTAAGTGAATCCCAACACTCATGGTACAATCCCTATGACCAAATTTGTTGTATTATCTCTGGTTAACAAGAATTGAGTCACAAACAGATCAGACTGCAAAGACCTAAGTTCTGCGGTATGTTCAGGAAGTTAACTGGAAGGGTAAAATGATGGTTGTATTAACACGTATAGCGGTTTGATACGCTGGGCATAATCAGGAATACAAGTCCTGCTGAAATTTAAAAAACCCAGCAAAGATTGTAATTTAAGACTTGAAGGAGGCTGCAATTTAGCACATTTCTCCAAAACGTGGGCGGCTAACTCCCAACCTTCATTATTGAGTTCATAACCAAGGAAGAGTACTGCCAAAAAGGTAATATGCAGTTTTGCAAAATTAAATTTGTAGCCTAACATCGCAAAATGAGTAATAATGCGATTCATGCGCATAAGATGTGGATTAATTTCAACATCCGTCAAATAAGTGTCAGACGTACGAAAAGGCATCAGGGTAAATCTCATGTAAAATTGAAACAATGCGTGCTGCAAACATGCCCGGGCTATTTTTATATACCTCATAGGCAATCTCGCATATCGTCTCTGATTGCCTGGAGCGCTGAATGCGGTAAAATCACAACTTTTAGGAGCCAAAGTGTGGCTGAAAAATCCATTGGAAATATCCGAAGTTTTATATTTGTTCCGAACAATGTTATTTACCATGCAGAGCTATGTGTGTTCAGAACTGCAAAAATGTGAACCTGACTGTTCAAATGTCTGTAGTGTAAAGGATTAGTTACTTACCTGTAATCCTAGTTCTCATCCATGAGGAGTCAAAATTCACCACTTTATTAATGGAGAATGCAGAGTAAAATACAGCAAAGTGCCCCGCCAAGCTTAAAGTCCAGTCCAACGCATTTCATGCTTGCGCACTTCCTCATGGGCTCAGGGCAAGATTGCGAGTGTGGGCAACGGCAGTTATATCCAGCACCAAATCAACGATGTCTTGTAACCCCTAGTGAGTCATCCTCCATTAATAAAGTAGTGAATTTTGACTCCTCGGATGGGCCCTTGCATTCCAGGCAGACTGTGTTTTGGATTATTAGCAGCACTGCCTGAGCCGTGGGAGGAGCTCTGTTGCATTCTGCAGCCGCGCCAATATGACGTTGCAGATAAAAGGACGGGGAGACCGATGGAGGTATAAACGGACGGGTGAGAGCAGCAACAGTACCCGGCAACCCACTTGGGATTTTATTTTTGATATTTTGAGGAGTGTGGCATGACGACTCACTAGAGGGACTGTTAGACCTGTCAGCCCTTTGGGTGGTCCCTCCTCATCATTATTTATTCTGTCCCACTTTTGCCTCAAACCCTGTTATAATTTTTCCTTTTTGGGAACCACCAAACTTTTTAGTGTTGATGCAGGGTCAGGGAGCCATTTTCCCTACCCCTGGAACTTCTGTCTGAGGGCCTGAGACACAAAATGGTGGCCACCTATTGTCACCTGTGACATCACCAGAACTCACTGGAGGTTTCCAGAACATTCTAGAACCCTGTGACAGTGGGAGGCAGTTTAGAATGTTGGGAGGCCATCTCAGAGTGGCAGTTGGCATCTGACTAGAGAGGAGAGAGGACCAGTTCAGAAGGAGGTCGGAGTAAGGCAGCAGGGGTGGAAACCAGTGCTTGGAGTGGGGTCCAGAAACCCACCCTTGATGCTAGTCCCTACTGACCAAGCCCAGCCTAGAGCCCTGTGTGGGACCAAGACCAGAAAAACCATCTTAAGGACCTACATATTGTGAAGAGGCCTTAAAGAAGACCAGCAAGCTCCTGACCTGTTTAGCGGTGTCCTCCTGGAGTCCTGACGTCGAGAAGCCTGGAGACCTGAGGCCTGAGGTGGAGAAGCGGCGCTGACAGAAAGCAGACGTCGTACCCGGAGCCGTCAGAGGTCAAGAGAGGGCGCCAACGGAGGTCGTGGAGAGGCACCGGAGATCGCACTCCGGAGTCGCCGGAGATCGAGGTGAAGCGCGCCGTAGGTCGGGAGTGGAGGTCGCACTCCAGAGACACCCGGAAGCGGGGAGGCCGTGACCCTGCGACGCCGGAAGGCGACATCGATCCGGAACAGCCCAGCGACATCGATCCGAGGCCGCCCAGCGACACCGAGCAGAGGCCGCCCAGCGACATCGATCCGGAACAGCCCCGCGACACCGAACCGAGGCCGCCCGGCGACACCGAACCGAGGCCGCCCAGCGACATCGAACCGGAGCCGTCCAGCGACATCGACCCGACGCCGAGCGGAGCCGATCATCGTGAAAAGGGCAGTAAGTGGTAGAGGGGGCGTCTGAGGCCCCGTGGAGCCCTAAAAGACCATTCTAGGGGCTAGAGGGGTGTTAGAACCAGCTTGGGAGTGCCAGGGGTGAACTGAGACTGGTGCAGTGACCTCTGTGAGGGGTTGTGTATTTTGGGAGAGACAGATCTTTAGGTTACCCTTATTCTACCTCAGTTCAGGCCCAGCCTTGACCAATCTAGGTGGGACACCCCCCATGTCATCCAAATGACCACAAGCTGTACTTGGGCAAAGTGAAACCAAACTACCTCGTGACAGGGTTGTGAACTGTAATTGTCATTGATTGTGTTATTTAAGTTATTGAGGGTGCTTTATTTATTGTCTTGCACTGTATTTATTCCTGACTGTATTTATTTGCCATCTGTATTTATTGCACCTATATTTATTCCGTGTTTATTTATGACCTGATCCTATTTATTGAAACCCCACTGTGGTATTATTTATTTGACCTGCTATTTTCAAGAAAAGTCTTATGGTATTGTATGTATGTTTTGAAACCTGCAACTAAGAGAAAATAAGATAAAGACAAACTACTTCCTTTCATAATTTTTACGGTGTAGTGTCGTTTTTGGAACGGATGAACGCATGGTTATTGTGAGGGTGTGACGTACGCTTAACACGGTGCCTGACCCCCGACCGCTCGAGCCAAGCTACCATTGTGCTGGGAACCTGGTGACTGCTAACCCGGTTGCCCGGTTTCCAACAGGGACATTGAAAGCACCACGAGTACCAGAAGGCCACGGGGGTGGCCAAGCCTATTTGGGCGGGGTACAAGACATCGTTGATTTGGTGCTTGATATAACTGCTGTTGCCCGCACTCGCAATCTTGCCCTGATCCCATGAGGAAGTGCGCAAGCATGAAACGCGTTGGGCTGGACTTTAAGCTTGGCAGGGTACTTTGCTGTATTTTACCCTGCATCCTTCATTAATAAAGTGGTGAATTTGGACTCCTCGTATGGGCCCTTCCATTCCAGGCAAACTGTGTTTTGGATATATATAAATATATATACATATGTGAAAACATATACATGCAGCCTAAAATGTTTCCAACATGGTAGAAATGCCGAAATTACATAGGTTTGCATTGTAAGCCAAATACGCTCATAACCCATAAGGAAAAGAGGACATGCACTGAACAATTGTCATATACCGATGCTTTATTGCCACAAGGAAAACTTGTAATTGCAGGCATTTGCCTGTAGGCTGCATTGCAGAGCAATAATGAAACCAAGACAAAAAACTGACACCTTGCCTTTAAGGCTTCCAAGGGTTAGGGTACCGTAGCTTTAAGACCAGCAGGAGACCCTCTGCTCCCATCATGCACCACAGGTGACAGTTAGGTCAGTTCGTTTTGACTGTGTATTATGTATAGACACCTGAGTAGAGGATGCAATTATTATAGAACAACTCCAGTAATGCTCGTCCGGGGAGGAGGGAGGGTCGCTTATGACTATAATGAGTATGCCCCTGGGTGAGAACTAGGATTACAGGTAACGAAAAGTTTCTTACCTGTCGGTGTAGTTTTGCAGCTTGAAGATCTTTCTGGATTCACTATGCTGTGCATTATTCCGCGATCTTGTGGTTGGGTCCGGATTCGTAGTCTTTTCTTTGGTTTTTTTTTTTTTTTTTTTGTAGCCCAGGTGGGCGTCGACGTCCACCATTTGGTGCACCTCCCGTGACGTCGTCGTGCTTCCTGCGGAAGTCCCACCTTTGGGGCGCCATCTTCGGGTTCTTTTTTCCCTGTTTTTTTTTTTTTTTTTTAACCCTAGGCGATTGATTAATCCTTTTGTCCATATTTCTGTACGTTTCCACTTCTTTGATCCTATCCATTTCACCCCCTCTTCCTCCAGCCTCATCTTCCTGGCGGAGGTGGGTGGGCTCGCTAGTGAATCCAGAAAGATCTTCAAGCTGCAAAACTACACCGACAGGTAAGAAACTTTTCGTTTTGCAGCGTGAATCTTTCTGGATTCACTATGCTGTGCATAGACTTTGTAGCGGTTTTCCTATTTTTGTGGTGGCTGGGTGGAAGATGATCGCTGGTCGTTGAAAATGTGTTGTAGCACCTTCTGTCCGACCTGTGCTTCCTTATTCATTTGAATGTCCACGCAGTAGTGCTTTGTGAACGTGTGCACAGATGCCCAAGTTGCTGCGAGACAAATGTCTTGGATGGGCGTGTTTGCCAGGAAGGCAACTGTGGCCCCCTTCTTCCTTGTGGAGTGAGCTTGGGGCCCCTCCGTTAGCTCCTGTCCAGCCTGTTTGTGACAGAATTGAATAGTGAGGGCAATCCACCTAGCGATGGTGCCCTTGGTCACTGGTCTACCCATGAAGCTAGTAGCAAAGGACACAAACAGCTGCTTCGACTTCCTGAGTTCCTTGGTTCTTTCAATGTAGTGCATCACCGCTCTTCTGGCATCGAGGGTGTGCAGGGCCTTTTCTGCGTTTGTAGTCGGGTTTTGGAAGAAACTCGGTATCTGGATACTCTGATTCATGTGGAACGCCGACACTACCTTGGGCATGAAGTGTGGGTCCGTCCTCAGGACTACCCTGTCTTTGTGAATTTGAATGTAGGGCTCCTGTAGCGTTAGTGCTTGAAGCTCGCTCACCCTGCGTAGTGAGGTTATGGCCACTAGAAAGGCAGTTTTCATCGTCAACATTTGTAGAGTGGCCTTGTGAATGGGTTCAAACGGCGCCTTCATGAGCTCCGTCAGAACCACGTTTAAATTCCATGCCGGCGGCGGCAACCTTTTCGGGGGTGCCATTCTTTTGGCTCCCTCCATGAATCTCTTCACCACCTGCGAGGTGAAGAAACTTCCACCCTTCTCACCTCTGGTGTAGGCAACGATCGCTGCTAGGTGTACCCTTAGGGAGCTCGAGCAGAGGTTACTCTTTAGAAGGTGTGTGAGGTACCTCAGCACAGTTGAGTCTCTTGTCATTCTGTTTTGCAGGCCCTTTTTCCTGCACCACACCGTGAATCTCTTCCACTTTGCGCTGTAGCACTTTCTTGTAGTAGGTTTCCTTGCCTCCCGTAGCACTCGCATAGTGCTCTGAGGTAACCTTAGGTGTGCGAACTCTAGGTCTTCAGGAGCCATGCTGCTAGGTTGAGTGTCTCTGGCTCTGGGTGCAGGACCTCCCCGTTTTGCATTGAGAGCAGGTCTTTTCTCCTCTCGAACCTGTACGGATTGCCTTGCTCCATTTCTTGAATCTGTGAGAACCATGTCTGCCTCGCCCACTGTGGAGCCACCAGGATCAGAGTCATGTTGCTGGTTCTGCACTTGTCGAGCACTCTGTGCAACAGGGGTATCGGTGGAAAGGCGTAGGCAAATGTCCTCCACCAGCTTATCCATAGGGCATTTCCCTTGGATTGCTGATCTGGTTGCCTGGATGCGAAGCTTTGGCATTTTGCATTGTGGCGTGTTGCAAATAGGTCTATTGTGGGAGTCCCCCATCTCTGGAAGATTTTCTCCGTTTCCTGGCCATTGAGCTCCCACTCGTGCGATGCTGAGGTCTGTCTGCTCAGCCAGTCTGCCTCCACATTGTCCTTCCCTGGTAGGTGAATTGCCAGTAGATCTATCTTGAGAGGTATGGCCCATCTCCAAATCTCCTGAGCTAGGGATGAGAGGGGAAACGACTGTGTCCCCCCTTGTTTGTTGATGTAGAACATCGCCGTGGTGTTGTCTGTCTGTACTAACACCCTCTGGCCGAACAGGTGTCTCTGGAATGCCTTCAGGGCTAACAGTATCGTTTTCAACTCGAGGTAGTTGATGTGGCGGACCGCGTCTGCTGGAGCCCACAGACCTCTCACTCTGAGGTTGTCCATGTGCGCTCCCCATCCCTTCTGCGATGCGTCCGTGGTAATGGTCATTGTTGGGCTTGGTGGTGTCAGGCTTCTCCCCGTTGTTATGTTGTCTCTGTTCCACCAAGTTATCTCCTCCTTCACTGCGTGCGTAACAACCACTAGATCCTCCCAACTTACGTTTGCTTGTGACCATTGCTGTTGCAGCCATTCCTGGAATGGTCTCATGTGCAGGCGTACATTCGGCACCAGCTGGATACAGGACGCCATCATCCCCATCATCCTGCTCACCGCCCTCACTGTCAGAACTCGCCCCTTCTGGTAGAGCTGCGTCTCCTTCAGTAGAGCATCTGTCCTCCTGTCGCTGGGCACTACTGTACTGTTGAGGGAGTTGATCTTTGCCCCCAGGAAAATCTTTACCTGTTCCGGTTCCAGCGATGATTTTCCCCAGTGGATGGAAAATCCCAGATTTGTGAGGGTGTCTGTTACGCGTTTTGCGTGCCTCTCGCACTTCTCGCGTGAGTTTGCCTTGACCAGCCAGTCGTCCAAGTAGGGGTATACGTGTATTCCCTGCTTTCGTAGGTGTCCCGCTACCGCCGACAGGCATTTTGTAAAGACCCTTGGCGCTGATTTTAATCCGAAGGCCAGGGTTGTGAACTGGTAGTGTTCCTGTTCGATGTTGAATCTTAGAAGGCCCTTGTGCCTTCTGTTTATTGGGATGTGAAGGTAGGCATCCTTGAGGTCCACGGTGACCATGAAGTCCCCTTCTCTTATCTGTGGCAGTACCTCCTGCAGTGAAGTCATTTTGAACCTTTGCGTTCTGATGAACTTGTTTAGGTAACGGAGGTCCAGTATGGGTCCGAGGTCTCCGTCTACCTTCGGAACCACGAAGTAGTTTGAGTAGACCCCTTTGTTGCGTTCCCTGAACGGCACTGTCTCTATGGCTCCCTTTTGTAGGAGTTTCCGCGTTTCTTCTCTGAGTATTGCCAGTTCTTGGGCCGATCTCTGTCTTCCCTTCGGCTTCCTGTTTGGAGGTCTTTTCTCCAAGTCTACGCAGTATCCGTACTGCACAATGTTCCGTATCCACTTGTCTGTGGTTATACGCCGCCACTCCTGAAGGTAGAACCTCAGCCTTCCGCCTACTGGTGACGTATGCTCGTAGGCTCTTGAATCTCCTCTTCCCCCTGATGACACTTTTTTGCGCCTCACCCTTGGGGACCTTACGAGGGTAGGCGTCTTCTTGCGTGCTGAGTCACTTCGAGGAGGGCTGATCGCCCCCTCTCCTCCTTTGGCCACGTCCGATCCCTCTCCCGCGAAAGGACTGGCCCAGAGGTTGATATTGCCAGCTTTGCTTCTGCTGACTTTGTCCGTGACCTTCGCCCTGCTGACCTTGTTGGAACGCCTGGTGCGACGTCCCCTGTTGGCTTCCACCCCTACCGTAGGGTCTCCTCGAGGGATTTCCTCGTCTCATTCCCCTCAGCTGTAGGGCCCCCATGGACCTCGCTGTCTCGTTTTCCTTCTTGAGCTGGGTGAGCTTTTCGTCCACCGTTGCTCCGAACAGTGTCTCTCCGTTGAAGGGGGTGCCAAGGATGTTGTTCTGCACTTCCGGTTTGAATCCCGAGATTCTTAGCCATGCATGCCTCCTCTCTGTGACCCCTATGGCCATGAGTCTTGCTGAAGTCTCTGCCCCATCCAACGCCGTCTTTATACAGGAGTTGGCGATGTTCTTGCCTTCATCCACCAGGTGAGAGGCTCTCTGGCGGTATTCTTCGGGGAGGTGCTTTACTAGCTCCCCCATCTCATCCCAGTGCTGGTATTGGTGTCTGTTGAGGAGTGCATTCGAATTCGCCATGCGCCAGTGCATTGCGGCGTTCCTCTCGACCTTCCTGCCTGTGAGGTCGATCCTCCTGTTCTCTTTATCCGGAGGTGGGCCCGAAGTTGCTGGAACGTTGGCCCTTCTCCTGGCCGTGGAGGCTATGATGGAGTCTGCGGTGACGCTACCCTTGATGAAAGGTGGGTCCAGGGAGGAGTGCTTATATTTCTTCTCTGTCCTGGGCGTGATCGACCGGCAGGTGGCAGGCTCCTTGAAGGCTTCTCTCCCCTGGTTCATCACGCTTTGTAGCATGGGGAGGAACTGACTCCTAGTCTGGATGGGGAGCAGTGTTTCGACGAGAAAATCGGCTTTCGGCCTCTCCTCGTCGAGTTTGACGCCGAAGGCCATTGCTGCGCTCTTCACCACCATATTGTACACCCCGATGTCGTCGGATGGCGAAGGCCTAGAGGGGTACGTGTCCACGGCCTCCTCCGGGTTTTCGGTGTCGAGATCGTGCCATTCGACGTCGTTGCTGGTAGATGCCGCCGAATCGAAGAACGACTGTTGGTCTTCTTCCTCGGCTTCCTCCGCATAATAGGGCTCCTCTTCTTCCTCGAGATCCCTTGTCAGCCCTTCGGCGTCGAACTCGTCTTCGACCTCGACGACGTCCGCCGATGAAACCGTTGGAATCTTGAATTCCAACATCTTGGCGTCGAACTCCTTCTTCCTTTGAAGGATGTTATCCATTTCGGCCTCGAGCCGCCTCTTCTTTTTCTCCATTTCGGAGATGCTTTCGGCGTCGACCGCGGGTCTTTTCGATGAAGCTTGCGTCGACGTCGAACGTTCCTTCTGCGTCGATCTGCCCGTTTCATGGGATGATTTCGACGACCCTTGCCTTTCGGCGTCTTTCTGCACCAGGGAGTCCTTTTGTAAGGATCCGCTGGGCCTTTTGTCCGAAGTTCCCCCTTTGGACGTCGAAGTTTTCGGCGCCGGGGCTCCCTTCGTGGACCTTGACTCAGTTTTTCTCGAGTCACCCTCGTGTTTGAGGTGTTTTTTGATTTGCGCTCGACGATTCTCTTACCTAGTCTTCTTTTTTCTTGTCGGTCTCTACGACCGTGAAGTTTTCGGCTGTCTCGGCGACGTTGTCCTCGTCGTCCGTGTCGAGGCCCAGCTCGTAGAGTGTCGGGGGTTTCCCTTTGCCATCCATGTTGGCGTTGGCTCTTCTCTGCCTCTCTCTCACCCTGAGTGTCTTCGGCGCGAAGGCTGAGCAGGCGTTGCAGTCGATACTCTGGTGATCCACCGGTAGGCAGAGGTTGCAGACCGGATGCTGGTCTTTCTGCGCGAACTTGTGGTGGCAGTTTGGGCAGAACTTGAATGGCGTCTTGTCCATTTCGCTCAGGGTCTCTGAGCGTGCATTCTCCAAGGCTGTCGAAGAAAAAAGGTTCGCTGGTCCTCTTTCTTCGCGCTCCTGATGAAATCTGTTCAATTCCTGATGTCTTCTCTTGATTCTATCGATGAAACTCGCGTTTCTTCCTTCTTCCTCCGAGTGAATTTCTGGAGCTTCCCGATGCCGATCCAGACCCAACGGCGGAAAAAAGAATCTGAAGATGGCGCCCCAAAGGTGGGACTTCCGCAGGAAGCACGACGACGTCACAGGAGGTGCACCAAATGGTGGACGTAGACGCCCACCTGGGCTACAAAAAAAAAAAAAAAAAAAAAAAAACAAAGAAAAGACTACGAATCCGGACCCAACCACAAGATCGCGGAATAATGCACAGCATAGTGAATCCAGAAAGATTCACGCTGCAAAAGTAACTAATCCTTCTCATCCAGGGGATACTCATCAATAGTCATAATCTATGAATAGAGTAGGAAGCCCATACCCAAAACCTCGCAGACGAGCAACAGAGTATACAGAACATGAAAAACCATTACATCCAAATTGCAATCATGCAAACAAATTCCTCAAAGAGGCCTGCCCCACCTGGGCATCGGCATGTGCATCAGAATCTAGACAGTAATGGCGTGTGAAGGTATGCAATGATCGCCATGTGGCTGCCTTACAGATTTCAGACATTGGAACATTGCGAAGGAGAGCTGTGGTAGAAGCTTTCCTTCTGGGAGAGTGCGCTTTCGGTCTACCTTGTAAGGTCTTGTTAGCTAACTGGTAGGATAAAGCTATACAAGAGACAATCCATCAAGAGATGGATCTTTTAGATGCAGCTAGACGGGTGTTAGTGGAACCGTAGCTGATAAAGAGACGGTCAGATTTCCTAAGTGTGTGAGTTTTGGCAAGGTAAAACTTCAACACTCTCCGGAGATCTAAAGAGTAATGATCTCTCAGGGGGTGTTGATGGTTTAGGAAAGAAGGTGGGCAGAGAAATCACCTGATTGATGTGAAAATCCGAGACAACCTTAGGAAGAAAGCTTGGATGTGTATGTAACACCACCCTATTGGCATGAAACAGTATAAGGCACAGCACCTGAATCTCACTCACCCTGCGGGCTGAAGTGATGGCTACTGAAAAAGCAGCCTTCCAGGTCAAATGCTGCAAAGAAGCCTTATGAATAGGCTACAAAGGAGCACCCATCAGTTTAGTAAGAACAATCTTAACCTTCCAAGGCGGAGAAGGAGATCTCACTGGGGGATAAACCTTCCTGAGTCCCTCCAGAAAATCCTTGACCACTGGCATCTGAAAGAATGAACCCTGGTTAGAAGCCTTTCTGTAAGCTGTAATAGCAGCCAGGTGAACCCTGATGGAGGGATATTGCAGGCCTGACTTTGCCAAGTATAACAAGTAAGGAAGGATCACTTGCTCCTGACCCGTAGTCGGATCCAAAGCTTTGTCTTTGCACCATAGGTAGAATCTCTTCCACTTGAAAGCATAAGATTTCCTGGTGGAGGGTCTCTGTGCTTCCTTGAGAATGGCCATACAGTCATAAGAGAGGTCTATGTGTCCGTACTGGATGACTTCAGGAGCCATGCAGTCAATCGCAGGGACGAAAGGTTTGGATGAAATACTCTCCCCTTGTTCTTGGTCAGCAAGTCCGGGCAGCAGGACAGCATCCGGTGTGGAACTTCGGACAGCTGCAGGAGGTCCGGATACCACCACTGGCACGGCCACTCTGGTGCTATCAGGATCATTCTGGTGTTGGTCCTGTAAAACTTCTGTATGACCGCTGGGATCAGAGTGAGTGGAGGAAAAGCGTAAAGCAATGTCTGTGACCATCTGATCAAAAGTGCATTCCCCCGTGATCCTTGTTGTGGGAATCTGGACGCGCAGACGGGCCATTTTGTATTTGCCGCATCTGCGAAAAGGTCAATGGCTGGCAGTCCCCATTGCCGAAAAATGTCCTGAGCGACTTCATTTAGCACCCAGTCGTGCGCTTCTACGAAGTCTCCGCTGAGAACATCTGCCTGCACGTTCAAAGTTCCTGGAAGGTGAATGGCTACGATCGCAAGACTCCTCGCCAGAAGCCACTTCCATATGGTTTGGGCCTCCAGAGACAGGACCCGTGACCTGGTGCCTCCCTGCTTGTTTAGATAGTACATTGTTGTTGTGTTGTCTGTCTGAATCTGAATGTAGTTGGACTGTAGGGACGGGTACAGAGACTTGAAAGCCAGATGGACAGCCCTTAGCTCCAAAAAGTTGATGTGATAACTTCTCTCTGTCTCGGACCAGATACCTTGTACCTGAAGCTGGCCCATGTGAGCTCCCCAACCCTGGCATCTGTAACAATAATCTGGGTCGGAGGGACCGGATGGACCCCTTGCAGAAGATATGAACGTTTCATCCACCATGGAGTCCCTGGCAGCCTGAGGAAGAGACACGATCTTCCCAACGGCCTGAACGCTGTGTCCATTGATCTTCGAGGGACTGCTGTAGTGGCCCCATGTCAAGTCTGGCATTGGGTACAATGAAGATGCATGAGGCCATCGATCCCAGCAGTGATGACACCTGCCTTGCTGTGGGATTTTTTAGTGCTGAGAAGAGCGCGGCACTTGATCAACATTGATGACAACCTCTCCTCGGAAGGACACACGCTTGCCCTTGCGGTGTCCAGGGATGCGCCCAGATAATGTATCTTCTGCGTGGGGTTGAGGACTGACTTCTTGTAGTTGACTTGCAACCCCAGGGAGTGAAGCAGGTTGAGACAGTAAGTGAGATGGCTCTGGAGTAGTGAAGTTGTGGAACACTTTAGGAGCCAGTCGTCTAGGTAGGGATAGACTAAGATTTTCTGTTTGCGGAGGAAAGCAGCTACCACAGCCATGGACTTGGAGAACGTCCGGGGGGCGGATTTGAGCCCGAACTGAAGTACTCGGTACGGAGTGCGGTCGAGACACCTGAAACCGGAGGAACTTGCGATGGTTCACTGAAACAGGAATGTGAAAGTTTTCGTCCTGCAGGTCAATGGCACACATCTAGTCTCCCTGGTGAAGATGTGGGAAAATCTGGTGCAGGGCTAGCATCCGAAATTTCTCTTTCCTTATAAACCTGTTCAGCAAGCGCAGGTCGAGGATAGGTCTGTACTCTCTGGTTACTCCTCGTTTTTGGATCGGGAAGTACCGCGAGTATACCCCTTGGTTTCGCTGGTGAGGTGGGACCTCCTCTATGGCCTTCTAGGAGAGGAGGGTATATACTTCGTCTTGTAACAGTAGATTGTGTTGTTGAGGAAGGTACTTCAATTGTGGGGCAACTTGCAGGGGAGGGGACGTGAACCTCAGCAAGTAACCATGCTGCACAATATTCAGCACCCATCTGTCTCTTGTTATGGTTTTCCACTCTTCCAGGTGATAAACGATACTCCCTCCTACCAGAGTGGCGAATGGGTGCGGAGGAAGCAATGCCTCACTGTTTTGAAGGCTGCTTGGAGGTGGACTGCTGTTTATTGTTCCCCCTTTCTCTGCAAGGACGCTTCTGCTGGAATTGGGACCTCTGCTGGTTTTGGGAGGACCATTGAGGGGTTTGAACCCTCTGTTGGAAGGGTCGCTTGTTCTGACGAAAGCGTTTACGAAACACCTTCCGCTTTTCCAGTCCAACAGCTTTGACCGTGTCTAGCTCGTTCTTCATCTTTGTCATCTCCTCATCAGCATGAGAACCGAATAAGGAGGAGCCGTCAAAAGGAAGGTTGAGGATCTTCTGGGCGTCCGGTTTAAGACCTGTGAGGCGCAACCACGCTGAGCGCCGCGAACAGATGCCATGAGAATAGCCGTGAGCGGCGAGATCTGAGGCGTCCGCCGCCGCGCGGATGATGATCTGGTTGGCTACTAAACCACCCTCCTGCAGGATCTCATGGAAGTCTTGTTGATCTTCTTTGGGAAGCTTGTCAGTAAACCTAGCCAAGGCATCCCAAAGAGACCTGTCGTAGCGCCCAAGAAGGGCTGACGCACTTCCAATCTTCATAGATGATGCAGAAGTATTGCACATCTTCCTGCCATAAGAGTCCATTTGCTTACTGTCCTTTTCTGGAGGAACTGAAGCTGATGAGGCTGCGGAGTGCGCTTTCCTGGCGGCTGCCACAATGACGGAAATCGCCGGAGGATCAGACCAAAGAAACAAGGGATCCTGGTCTGGAGCTTTATACTTCTTTGCGATCCTCGACGGAACTGACCCCACTGTGGCAGGGGTGAGGAATGTGGCCATAGCTGGTTCTAAAAAGCCTGGCACCAGAGGTAGAAGAAGTCTGGGAGCTGTACGATGGTGCAATGTCTCAAAAATAATAGATTTAGGGACCACAGGAGTGTACAAACCGATATTCAGTTTCTTAGCTCCTCTGCCAAGAACATCAGAGAAAGTTCCAATGTCATCAATGGGAGAAACCCTTGAAGGTGGAGTAGCTAAAAAGGTTGGCGAGTAGTCCTGAACAGAAGACCAGGTGGAAGAAGACCAGGTGGAAGAAGACCAGGTGGAAGAAGACCAGGTGGAAGAAGACCAGGTGGAAGAAGACCAGGTGGAAGAAGACCAGGTGGAAGAAGACCAGGTGGAAGAAGACCAGGTGGAAGAAGACCAGGTGGAAGAAGACCAGGTGGAAGAAGACCAGGTGGAAGAAGACCAGGTGGAAGATCTTCTGCGCCTCCTCTTGTGTGGAGGTTGGTGGCGCGAACTGTGACGACCCTTTGACTGTGATTGGCACGTAGAAGGCGACTTTGGTCTTTTGGAAGGCGACTTTGAGGTTTTGCAGGAGCGCCTCTATCAGGGTCTCTTGAGGTTCTAGAGGGTGAGTATGTCCGAGAGTAGTCCGAGCCCCGACTTCTGTGGTTAACTGTTCCGACGCCCTGCAGCCACAGAGGCGACAGACCATAAACCCTCTTTTCGCCAGCTCTAGGAGATCTCTCTGGAGAAATCTGCACAATATTCAGCCATAGAGGTGATGACTGGGTTCTTGACGTCGAACGGAATCTCGACGCTGATTTGCGCCGACCTCCTCAGTGGCCTCTGCAGTTTTGTCCCTCGACGTTGAACGCCTCGTCGTCGATAAAGTTTGTGTCACCTTCGCCGTTGATCTATGCGGCGATCTGCTGTGGGAACATCGTCCTGTCCTCGACGTTTGTCTCGACGTCGACTGCCTACGGCGATGCGGGGACCTCGACGGCGATTGGAGGGGGGCGGGGGACGTTGACCTCCCGTGACGCCTCGCTGACACCGACCTCCTCAATGTCGACTGATGTGACCTAGACGACGCCCTCTACGTCGACATGTCCACTTGTGGCATGGCCTTCGCCGGCGAGTCTGTTGACGCCGACCACCTCGAGGGTGGCGGAGAATGCCTTGACGAAAGCATCGATGTAGATGGGGCTTTAGCAGGTCTCTCTGGGCCCACAGCCTTCAAGCACGAAGTGCTGTGCCTCGACGCCGAGTTACTGGCATTCGGCGGAGAGTCTCGACGTCTAGACGATGACTTGTCCCTCGACGCTGAAGACTGCCTCGGCCTCTTCGACGACGATCTCGATGGCGAACATTCAGTCACCTGCTTCTTCCTGGACTCAGGGAAGGTGGAACAACGCTGTTTTCGGTGTTGCTTGCTTGAAGAGGGAGTTCTGAAGTCTCCATGGCCACCTCCCTGCTGGCATCTATCCCTCTCCAGCTGGGCATGAAGCTTGATACGTTCTCTGTCACGCAGAGTCCTTTTAGAAAACTTCTGGTAATGATAACACTGGTCAGGAGTGTGTGAAGATGGAAGGCACACAATACACACCGAGTGTGGGTCTGACAGTGCCATTTTCTTATCACAGGAAGGACATTTCCGAAATAAAGCAGGCATTCTGACTGGAAAAATTTGGAAAAGTCCAAAAAACCAGTAGAATATACATCTAGGGATCAGAAACTGACGAATTTTCAAAGAAAATGTCAAATATATCACTTTCAGTATAAAAAAAAATAAAAAAAATAACACAGAAGAGCTCAAACTCCAGGATTCTCACAGAAGGAGCCAGAAACAAGAACTGACCTAACTGTCACCTGTGGTGCATGATGGGAGCAGAGTGTCTCCTGCAGGTCTTAAAGGCACGGTACCCTAACCCTTGGAAGCCTTAAAGGCAAGGTGTCAGTTTTTTTCTTTCTTTGTTTTATTATTGCTCTGCAATGCAGCCTACAGGCAAATGCCTGTAATTACAAGTTTTCCTTGAGGCAATAAAGCATTGGTTTATGACAAATGTTCAGTGCATGTCCTCTTTTCCTTATGGGTTAGGAGGGTAATTGGCTTACAATGCAAACCTACGTAATTTCGGCATTTCTGCCATGTTGGAATCATTTTAGGCTGCATATATACATTATATATATATATATATATATATTTATATACACAGCTCATGAAACTTCACTCGCAGAATGAAGGGGACCGCACACAATCAAGGTTCTCGGTTATCAATTTATTATACCGAGATATACGTCAGGACGCGTTTCGGCATTCGCGCCTTTTTCGACTGTTTACAAAGTGCAGTTCATCTGGTGCAATTATATCCAGTTTACTGCTAGTGTTTCCGGTTCACATGGAATGAACATGAAAAACAGACTAAACATAAATATAATCGCTTCTCTTGCTCAATAACATGATTATACGGACGTTATAATACCGCGGGAAAGGTAACCCAAGGAAAAAAAAAACCTTGAAGTGGTATGCTGGATGTGCCTCAACTACAAAAATAAAGCCCCACATGTTGAGTAAGCTGTAACCGCCGCACGGCTATGTGCTGCACTAGCGACCGGCTGTGCCATGTGTAAATTGTAAAAGAAAAATACATAAAACTGTAGCGCAAAATAGGTTTAAATATCATTTAAACTAAGCTTGAATAACTTATAGAAATAGGGGAACCCCTATGAATATAGGAGGCGAAGCCCCCCTACCATTCATGTCTCCAGGAACCGGTGAGAGGGTATCGTGTACAAGCACAAGGGCTACTCAGATGTCTTGTGAATAAGTATCAGACCAAACGCTGGCAGCTCCATGTTGCAGGGATCCTGCCCAAGAACAGAACTATGCGTAGGATTAGGAGACCTTAGTGCATAAGGACTGGGTAATCCTACCACCTTAGTACCCATGATCCCAAGACCAACTAGCTAGTGTCTCACTTGCTCTCCTACTCACTGGCAGGGAAACAAGGGATTAGACACCCCAGAATACAACACTCCCTAATCTCTCAGGAATCGTGATTGCTAGACACACCCTTTCACTCGCACTCTTGTACTTGTCCACGATAAGATCTGACACAAACCAGTTTAAAATATTTATGTTAACCAAAGTGCTCTAAAATGCAGTATACGTGCCGCAAGCAAGCAGAAAAATGCACAATACAAATACGGTCAGCATAGCAGCTAGTCCGTAACTCATGAAAAGAGATGTCCTCATGAAAAGATAGCATAGCCTAACCTCCCTCCCCTTGCTTGCAAGCAGTATTCGTATATACACTAGAAGATCTCTGGGCTTTGTCTGCAGGCCTCATACCTCAGCCTATATGGTAGATCTACATCATAGGTGCTGTCTCGCTCTTCTCCCTGGAAAGTTTCCTCTTCATGTGTATGCTACCTATTCGTGTATTCCAATAAGACCAAAGTAAGTAGTCCCAAACAGCTGCATCGGTATGTTTTATCTAGGTGTTAGGGCCTGATCAGAATAGAACAAGGGGCATTGTTTATCGACCTTGCTCATAATGTTCAGACCAAATCCCAGGAACCTGCAAAGAGCGAACACAGCAGTTGGTTCTCATGTGAAAACGGAAAAGGCGACATTTGCAAAATAAACTCTTGTAGTAACGTGCGCAAAGCAGCGGACAGTCTGCAGAGTGCTCATGCGAACAGAGAAGACGACAATGTCCCTATAGGTCATGTGATAAAATCGAATCACACTAAGCTCCACCAAATTGATGCGGAGCACAAACTCTGCTGGAGACCAGTGTCCCCTGATCTCCACCTCCCCATGATGGCTTCCCCATCCCAAAAGTGACATGTCACAACTGAGATCTGGTCGGGGGAAGGAGAGGGATCTGCTGTTGACTCAATCGCAGTTAGTCAGCCAGCACTGCAGAGCTCTTGCAGTTTTTGAGATCCATGTCTGAGATTTCCCCGATGCTGTGCAGACTGGAACTTCAAGTCCCACTGCAGAGCCCGCATATGCCACCTGACCTGCTTTACCCACAGGATGCAGAAGGCCATGAGGCCCAACAGCTTCAGAGTCAGTCTCACCAAAATCCAGGATAGAGGCCGACACATCAGAATCATAACTTGAATATCAAGACTCGCTGCTCCGTAGGATAGGCCCGAAACTGCACTGTGTCCAGAACAGCCCAGATGAAAGGGAGCGTCTGAGAAGAAGTCAGGTGTGACTTCAGCACGTTTATAGAGAACCCCAGCAAATGCAGGAGGTCCGCCGTAGTCTGAAGGTGAGAGACGACAGGCTGGGGCAAGGGCACCTTCAACAGCAAGTCGTCGAGGTAGGGGGGGGGGGGGGGGGGGGGGGGAGGCTGACAACTCTAACCTGCGACCACTGCCCTCATTTTGGTGAACATCCAAGGGTCACTGGTAAGGCCAAAGGGAGCATGGTAAACTGAAAATGGTCGTGGCCTAGCTTGAACCGCAGGTAACACCTATGGCCCGGCAGGATGGGGATGTGAAAATACACATCCTGCAGTTCCAACACTACCATCCAGTCTATTTGTTCTAAGGCAGACAAGATCTGAGCTAAAAGTAAGCATCTTGAACTTCTTCTTGAGGAAGAGATTGACGGTCCGAAGATCTAAAACGGGGTGCAACGCTTTGTTTTTCTTCGGATTCAGAAAGTAGCGGAATTAACAGCCACTGCCTACTTCTGAAACCCGGACCTTTTCCATAGCTCCCTTAGTCAGAAGAGCTGTAACTTCCTCCTGGAGCAAATTGAAGTGATCCTTTGCCAGCCGCTCTTGAGTTGGCAGAATGGGAGGTGGAAAAGAAAGGGAAGGCATAAAATAGCCCTCCTGAATGATCTGCAAGACCCTCTCGTCCGATGTAATGGACCTCCAGTGGGGAGATGATGATGGATTCTCCCACCAACTGGAGTGGTGTGTTCTTGCAGGGTCAGACTAGGAGTGCTTAGAGGCTGCGGCTGCCAAGAGCAGGGTGGTCGATGACTTCTGGTTTCCATTCCTTGATCGGAATAAACAACGTCCACAACCTCTCACAACTTGGGAAGTCTTGAGCAGGACTGTGGCAGGGATAGGGCTGACACAGCTGGAAACTAAAGGGGCGAAAGCTGGACTAGCCACAATGTGTAGTAGAAAGGCCCAAGGATCTGGCGTAGCTCGAGATTCCTTGAACCGCACTATGGCAGAGTCTGCCTTCTCCCCAAAAAGACAGGATCCATCAAAGGGCATGCCCATCAAATTTGCCCGGACATTGCCTGAGAAGCCATTAGTCCTAAGCCAGGCATGGCGCTTCAATGTCAGTCTAAGAAACCGATCTGCCCAGTGAATCAGTTGTGTCAAGGCCACATCTTATGGTGATTTTTTCTGCATCTCTCCCGTCCTTATTTGCCTGAGAGAGAACAGCCCGGGCATCCTCCGAGACACGTGTGGCAGCACAATGTAGGAAGCTAGCTCTGTATATACTATACCAAAGTGAGGTATAGTGTGCAAAGAGTCCAATGGAACCCCAAAGGTAGGCAGAGGTAAAGTAAGATAGCACCTCACTCTTTATTTGTGGTAGTGTGGTCGAGCAGTAAGGCGGTATCAGAGGACAGTGTTAAGAATTTGTTGTACACACTCAGCCAGCAAATGAATTCACCCACTCAAGACTGAACTTCAGACCAATTGTTTTGTATGAAAATATTCTTTTAGTTTTTTGAGGTAAGTATTTGGTAGTAGGAGTTGAGGTTCTGGGGGTAGACTCAGGGGTCCCCCAGGGTCAAGGATGCACTCTAGTTACACCCTCAGCAGTACTAGGGCGGCCGGTTGCAGAGTGCTGAGGCCCAATGTTATCCAACGAGAGATAGGGGGCCTTCGGTTGGTGGCTGCTGGTAAGCAGGCCACTTGGTTGTGGGAGCAAAGCTCCTGGACTTTAGCTCAGGGCAAATGGGGACGCAAAGTGCACCAAAAGGTGCACCCTCAGCAGCATTAGGTTATCCGGGTACAGGGTGCTGTATAGATGTTGGGCGCCCTGTTAGTTTCAATGCGGAACCTCTCGTTTGCAAAGGCACTACAGGCTTGGGGACGAAGGTCTTTTGGGTGCGATCGCCACTTCGAGGGGTAAGTTGGGAAGTTAGGGCTTGGTTAGGCACCGTCTGTTTGGGCAGACAAGGCTGTGGGGCGTTGGGTGCAGGGGTGCCTTTTAGGGTCGGATCTTACCAGCTCCTGGTTGGGGGGACCTTCTGGATTTAGGCTGCAGGCGTTGGCTGGTAGCTTAAGGCAGGTCAGGGGGTCGCGGGATCCCGGGTCAGGATCGCTGGGGTGACTTCTTCATGGTGTTTTCCCACTCGAGCTCGGGCCGTGGACGGCTAGTGCAGAGTGGGGCAGATTCGCGGTGTCCGGCAGGAGCCAGAGGTTGCAGATGAACAAATCAGGTGTTCACGGGAGACAAAGTCTTTGGGGTTAAAGGCAGGTAGGTCCTCTGGGGTTTGAGGTTGCTGGCTGGAGGGCACACCAGGATTTCGCAGGAGCAGGTTCGAGGTGAAGACAGGCCGGTAGGGCTGGGGCAAAGTTTGTGGGTGTCTTCCTCTTGTTAGCTGCTGCACAGCTGTTCGGTCCTTCTCCTTGTAGTTTCTTCTTGTCTGAGGAAGCAAAGTTCAGGGGTGCCCCCAAATACTAGATTTAGGGGCGTTACAGGTAGGTAAAAGGCAGGGGCTAATGGGTCCCTTCTCTGGGGTGGGTACACCTATTATGCCACCCTCGAGTGGGAGGGGGCGTGAGCCTGTCCCTGGTTGGCTGAGTCCCCCCCATCTGCAAGATGGCAGGACTGGGAGTTGTGCCTCACCTCGCCTCCTCCACCTGAGGGGTGGAGTTGGCAGAGGGGGGCACACCTCTCTTCCTCACTTGTTTTTCCTGCCGGTTCTCCCACCTAAAGTGGGGGTCAGAACCAGTGGGGACCAGCTGCTGAAAGCAGCAAGTAGCCTGGGGAAGCTCACAAAGGCGGCAAGCCTTTGAAGCTTCCCCTTTGTGAGCCCTGCCCATCCTGGGGGAGGAGGCTTGGCACCTTGTCCCAGATGTGCATTGTTTAAGGCCCCAGAGAGCAGCAGGCTCTTGACCCAGGAGTCCAGAAACATGTCTGGTGATGGGTTAGTTTTCAGGGGGCCTCTATAAGATGCCCTCTGTGTGCATTTTTCATTAAATTCCAAACTGGCATCAGTGTGGGTTTAATGTGCTGAGATGTTTGATACCAAACTTCTTAGTTTTCAGTGTAGCCATAATGGTGCTTTGGTTCGGATTAAGCTTTCCGCTGAGTGGCGAGGCTTTGCATCGCCCTACGTCAGTGCCAATGATGCTTTCAGCTGTGTGGAGAGGCTTTGTAGCGCTTTGCACTGGATATGATGGAACCTTCAGTTAGGCAAGGAGTCCTCTCTGGTGCTAGCCAGGGGTCGAGGACTTGGAGGGCACCTCTTGGTGATCAGTCCACATAGCAGAGGCCAGTATTTGGGCTCTGGAAGGTCAAGTTCTAGCAGGTTTTCTGGGCAGTTGCAAGGAGGCCTCTGAACCCGATTGTGTTCCTGTAGCGCAAAAAGGATGTCAGCCAACAGACTCTTGCTGTCATTATGGGTAGCCTGGGATCTTCCCTCTCTGACAGCAAGGCAGTCCTTCAAGCAGCAGGGCTGTACTTCAGTAACTTTCACAGATCCAGGAGTATTCTGATGAGTCGCTATGGAGGTCCAATATTTATATAGCTGGTGCCAGCTTTTGTATGAGGGGAGGAGAGGTGGTGGACTCCCTACTATACACCCACATCTGATCTGGAAAGTTCCTCCTATTCCCCTGTCAAAGCTCCAAACAATCTGGAGGGCGGGCAGGCCTGGTGTGATGTTTCCTTGGGTGTGTGGAGGAGGCAAAGCACGCTGAAGTGAAAATGGGATTGGGTATGCAGCCCTTCCCTAGCCACCCTGTCAGACTGACCCATTATGTCCACCACTAATCCCACTTTGTGCCACTATCTGGAAGTAATACAAAGACTCCCAAAAGCAGAGCAATTCAGCACGTCACCCAGGACACTGGCAAAAAGCACAATTTAGTTGGGACAAGAAAAACAAAAAACTTTCTAAAAGTGGTCTTTTCAGAAATGTGGAGTGATGAGTGTGAGAACGTGGCTCTGTCTATACTGTTCCCAAATAGGTACAGTGTGTACAGAGTCCACAGTTCCCAGAGGTTTGGCAGAGGCGAAAGTTAGATATAACCTTACTCTCTAAAGTGGTAGCTTGGTCGAGCAGTAAGGCAGTATCAGAGGACCGTGTAAAGCATTTGTTGTACACATTCAGTCAGTAAATGGTCTCACATACAAGAACTAAACTCTAGGTCAATAGTTTGTATATAAAAATATATGGTTGTTTTATTTTAGAACCAACAATAGGTATCAAAATATACTTTCTCAGAATGAGATGCTTTAGTTAAATACTTTTCAATAGGCAATAGTCTTTTGAATGCAATAGGTACAATTTGTTGCACTTGGCAACACAATTCAAACAATTATACATTGAGCTCAATGGTAAATTCTAAGTAAATGCAATTGATTACTTTTAGGATTACTTTTCTAATTCCAGGACTGGATACTAGATTCAGTCCTGGGACAGTTGCTCGAAACAAGTGAGTAAATGCGTTTTAGTTACGGTTGTGATTTTTAAGCAATATTTTAGTATTTTAAAAGTTGACACTTAAAAACTTTTTCTAATGAAATCACCAATGTTATCCTAAGGGAGGAAATTCACTTAGCAGGTAAGTGGGGTTATTGTTACTTTTTCCTAGGTCTGTGTTGGATCCTCGATCCAGCACTAGTGTACCACCTGTAAGCAGTTGAGAGACTGTGTTTAAGTTATACAGGTGCTTTTTAATGAATATTTGTAAGTTTGCAAAATCGACACTTAAAAGAAATTTCACAGAAAAACAATCAATGGTTCTATGGAAGAAAATTGAGTTAGTGGTAAGTATGGTTGTAATTACTTTTCAGGGTCAGTGCTGGGCACCAAGATCCACCACTGGTATCTCTCCTAATAGCAGGTGAGTATTTTCGGTACTTGGTTGATGTTAGGTGAATATTTTAAAGTTTAGAAACTCCACAGACAGAAGAATTTCCAAGTGAAACCAGTCAATGTTACCCTATGGAAGAAAAATGAATTATCGGCTTTTGAGTAAGTACTCGACTGGCAGAGTTAAGGTTCTGGGTATAGACTCCGGGGTTTCCCAGGGTTAGGCAAGTAGTTGTTACACCCTCAGCGGCACAGGGGCAGTTGGGTGCAGCGTGAGTTCGGCCCACTGTTATCCTATGGAAGGCAGGGGGCCCTTCGTTGGTGGCTGCTGGCTAGCAGGCCACGCGGCTGAGGGAGCTGGGCTCCTGGTCACTTGCTCAGGGCAAAGAGGGAAGTATATTAGAGGTTGCACTGCCAGGGGCACTCGGGCGGCTATGTGCAGGGTGCTTTTGAGCTGTCGGGCGCTCAATGTATTTCTATGGAGAAGCTCCAGAACAAACAAAGGCTGCAAACTCGGGTACAAAGATTCTTCAGGTGTGACCACCACTTGGAGAGGTAAGTTGGAGGATAGGTAGGCACCCAGGAGTTGGGCACAGGGGGCCGGGGTGCCTTTTGGCGTCGGGAAATCTTACCCCCTGCTGGTCGCGGTTGGAGGGGTCCCTGGTTCTGAGGCTACAGGCATCGCCAGGAGCGTCGATGTGGGTCTTTGGGTGCTGCATTCAGGGTCACAGTCGCCGGGGGGACGTCCTTGTGCTCTTTGTCCACTCCGGCACAGGCCAGGCATGGCGGGTGCAGAGTGTGTAGGGTTCGCGGTTCCTGGCTGATACCAGGGGCTTGTTGCTTGTTTTGAGCAGTACCGCAGCTCATGGGAGTCCCAGTTAGTTCGAGTCACAAGGCAGTCAGGTCCACCAGGGTTTTTGAGGTTGCTGACCACTGGAGACACCAGGGTTTAGCCGGAGCAGGTTCGAGGGTCGACGGGCAGGTAGGTCTGTGGCCAAATCAGTTGGAGTCTTCCTCTCGTTAGCAGCTGCACGGCAGGTCTTATTGTCCCTTGATCTTCATTCTTGTTTCGGTTTCTGGAACTAAGGAAGGAAGGTTCAGGGTGCCCCTAAATGCTAGATTTAGGGACGTTACAGGTAGGTAAAGGGCAGGGGTCAATGGGTCCCTACCCTGGGGTGGGTACAACCCCCATCCTGCCGCTCTCCTGTGGGAGGGGGGGCAGTAGCCTAGTCCTGATTGGGCAGGGTTTCACTTCAAGATGGCAAGAGCCCGGAGATGTGCTTCACCTCACCTCGCCTCCCCCACCTGAGGGGTGGTTTGGCAGAGGTCGGCACACCCCCTGTCCTTCCTTGGGGTTTCCAGCCAGTCTTCCCGCCAGAGAGAGGTCAGAACCAATAGTGGCTAGTTGCTGAGTACAGCAAGTGGCCTGGAGAAGCTCGCAAAGGCGGTATGCATTTGAAGCTTCCCCTGCCGATCCTGGGGGAGGAGACCTAGCACCTCGCCCAGGATGTGCATTGTTGCAGGCCCAGGAGAGCGGATGGCTCTCTACCCAGGGGTCCAGCAACATGTCTGCTGTGTGGCAGCCTAGGCAGTCCCTCAGACCAGACATGGATTGTAGGTTAGGTTTCAGGGAGCATCTCTAAGATGCCCTCTGTTGTGCATCTTACAGTAAATACCACACTGGCATCAGTGCGGGTTTGGTGTGGTGAGAAGTTTGATATCAAACTTCCCAGTCTTCAGTGCAGCCATCATGGTGCTGTGGAGTTAGTGTTGACAAGCTCCCAGCACCAAATACTCTTAAATGGCAGCTCTGCACTTAGTGCCCAGGAATGGACCTGGGTACTGAAGGGGTACAAGGCTCATGCACCTGTGCCCACACCACTGGCATAGGGCACCCAGCTATAGGGGTGGCTGATGTATGCCAGGGCAGTGTGTGTTGTGGGCATGGCACACAGAGATGTGTGCCTTGTCGACTGTTTAGTTCTGTACCCAGATACTCATCCAGCAATGGCAGTGTGTGTGTGTAAGGGTACAGGGCCTCTAAGGGTGGCACAGTAAGTGCTGCAGCCCTTAGGGGCCTCCTCTGGTCACAGTGCCCTGGGTACCTATGGTACCATCTACCAGGGGCTGACCTGTGGCCAGAGATGCCGATTGGGTTTAGGCTGTCATGCAGTTTTAGGAAAGGAACACAGGCCCTGGGCACCTGATTGGCAGGAGCCCAGGGCACACTCAGTCAAACTACATCAGCAATTCAGCAAAAAGTGGAGGCATACCATGCAAGAAAGATGGCACTTTCTCACATGTGGCAGCCTAGGCAGCCCCTCAGAGAAGACGTGGATTGTAGGTAAGGTTCAGGGGGCATCTCTAAGATGCCCTCTGTTGTGCATCTTACAGTAAATCCCACACTGGCATCAGTGTGGGTTTACTGTGCTGAGAAGTTTGATACCAAACTTCTCAGTCTTTAGTGTAGCCATCATGGTGCTGTGAAGTTCGTGTTGACGACCTCCCAGCACCATATACTCTTAATGGCAGCACTGCACTTACAGTGCCCAGGAATGGACCTGGGTACTGTAGGGGCACAGGGCTCATGCACCTGTGCCCACACCACTGGCATAGAGCACCCAGCTATAGGGGTGGCTGATGTATGCCAGGGCAGTGTGTCTTGTGGGCATGGCATACAGGTATGTGTGCCTAGTCGACTGTTTTGTTCTGCACCAAGACACTCAACCTGCAAAAGGGGGAGGGGGGGTTGTCTGTCTGTCTCAGGGCCTCTAAGGGTGGCACAATAAGTGCTGCTGCCCTTAGGGGCCTTCTCTGGTCAAGGCCCTGGGTACCTAGGGTACCATTTACCAGGGGCCGACATGTGACCAGAGATGCCAATTGGGTTTTGGCCGTTAGGCAGTTTTTAGAGAAGGAACCCTGGGCCCTGGGCACCTGATTTGCAGGAGCCCAGGGCACAACAAGGAAAAGTGCATCAGTTATCAGGAAAAAAGTGGGGGGGTTACTGCAACAGAAACCCACTTCCTTACAATGAGGTTACCAGTCTTGTTTCAATTGTCTTTTGTCGCAGACACGTTTTACTATTTCGAAGATAGGACCTTCCTCTTCTTTGATACTATGGTGTTTCAGCTCCGAAGCTAGGAGAATTTTCCCTTTTCATGACTGGTCTTTCAATGCCTTTGGACATCAAGGGTTTTGACGAGGAGGTTTTTTCAATGTCGGCAGCTGGGTAGGGGACTCATACTGATCTCAAGTCTTCAACGGCTTGGTGCCGTATTCAGCTTTATGACTAGGAGCCAGATAGGGAACAAGGGGCGCCTCCCTACTTAGACTACGAAGCCCTGTCTTGGTGTCGACTAGAACCACTTGGTTGAACGCTAAGACCTGGGTGTCGACCTGGGCTGCGAGGTCGAACCGCTCAAGGGAAGGCAAGTCCTCCAAACATACTTTATGTTTAGGGGTCTGTGTTCTCGCAACATTTGGAGTGCTCTTTGTCCAAGATGTCTTCTCAGGTATGATGGGGTCGCTCTGGTAGAAGATGGATGGTCGACCCTCATCTCCTTGCGCCTGGAGTGGACATCGGAGTCTGGAGCAGACAGTGCGGATTAGCTGCTGTCTCTGTTCCATAATCATCTTCTTCCGCTCTGACAATCTTCTCCTCCTTCAATATCTTGAGCTCCGCAGCAGTAGCCATACTGTGGGCCATGTGTCGAGCTCTCCGTTAACTCAGCGTTTTTCTCATTAAATTGTTGACAAGCCACAGTCTTATTCTTTTTGTTCAGGGGATCAGCACAAATTGCACAGTTGATGGTGATTTAAAGGGTACGTCAAGGATGAGCTTCGATGGATATGTCCAGACTCTATGGCGGAGAAAAATTCAATCTGGCAATGGAGCCGATGACCAGGTGCTTTACTTACCAGACAAGGAGTCACAGTACCTCGAAAGACAAAAAAAAAAAAAAAAAAATGTAAAAAAGTAAAAAATGTCAGGGCCCAACACTAGATGTGTCAGAGCAATACCAATGTGCACAGAAGCAGAATGACGTAGATCCCAATGCCCCTCTCCGTCTTCCCAGTCACATCTGAGGCATAATGCGACAGGGGGGAAAGGGGTAGGGGACAGAGAAGAGACAGCCACTCCTTCGTCTGGTTGCTCTCTTGCCTTCTGTTCTTGTCTTCTTTCTATTTCTTCTTCATATAATTGGTATTTCCGGGAATAGGCATATGAACTTAAAATACACTAACTTACCGACTCAAATATTTGTGTTTAGTATGCATTTTTGTCATGTTCCTACTCATCTATGTACCTACACAGCTTAGGTGTGACCAATGCCTCTCTTCTGTGTAAACGCTTCTTGAATATACGTCAGAAGCGATTCTTTTTTCTTTCTTGCTAAAAGTACCAGTTTGAATTTTTAATGTATTCTTTTCTTTTGCTTTCTATATTAGGTTACTGTCACCTTCGGATTCTCTGGGACAAGAAAACACACAACCCAGTATACATTTGTGGTAAGTATTTACATTGGATATACTAAAATTCTAATTTACTAGTGAATAACTGTTCTATTTATATTTAAAGCAATATCTTAAAATATGTAAGTATTTTCACGCTCACGTTTTTCTGCCCCAAATAACTAAGACTTAACTAATTTCAAGAAACTATTTACGGACAGAAATTCTCCTCAGGAATTAACCAGAGCTTGTGCTAACTCTCTCTCTCATAAGAAAAAGGAGAATGCGTGACCCCAAAAACACTAGTCTCCTCAGAAAATAACTGTTGTAGTGCTGACTCTTATCTCTTCAGAACTAAGCATGCGCACTCTCGAAATACTAATATCTAAAAGCGAAAACTCCCTCAAGCAGCCGAACAAAAGCTACAGACTGAAAACGTCTTACTGTGTGAGCTCGGAATGGAGACACTAATCTCCCTGGAACAGTGGTCTGTGGACGCGGCGAATCACTAAAACGTCGAGTGCAGTGATGACCGCTACCCTGACTGAGTTCTCGCAGCAAACACCAAAACGCATCCAATTCCCTCAAATCTTCAAGTGAAGAGCACAGTTCATTATTCAAGCGCTCCTAACATTCTAAACTGTCTTTTTCAAGAATTTTACAAAACCAGCATACTACTCGATGATAGCTCACCTGGCAGCCATCTTGGAATACCTCCCATGCCTCTTCCAGGTCTTCGTAATACCTTTACCATGGGGCAGTAGGGAAATTACATTCACTGATATCTGAATCCTCGTAGATGGGCATGTGGTTCTGACAAGATGGCAGGAGCATGCAGAGAATGCATCTACAGCCCTACGTACTACGAATAAATATTTTTACCAAATCACTTTTAAGGAAAATGTTGCATAGAGCCCTGAGTCCACAGCCATAAATCCTATGGCGCAATCAAAGATTTTGGACATGCCGTTCGATGCTCTTACTCTTTCCGGCAAACATGTGGATGAAGCTCTTCAAAGTCTTATCACTGATACAGATACTGACAAGGCTTTTGGTCTCCTACAGTATTGCAGATATGGATCTGCTCATTTGAGTCCCTAGAAAATCACAAAGTTTTTATGGGATACTTGAACAAGTATGGAAGTAATCAGTCATACTATTCACAAAGACAATCTGGATATGATCAAGAATACTCCTAAGACAGAAGCCAAAGGTAGATCTTCAGAAAGTCATAAGGATGAAAGAAGTGCCACCCAAACATGCACTAATGACGACCAGAAACAAGCTTGACTTTCTAGCTTTGCATCCTTTTCCATCTCCTACACTGTAGCTGGGTGGAGTGGGAGGGAGAATTTCCCTGTTTGCTCCCGCCTGGGAGAATAACACATCAGTCAAATGCTTGCAGCAAACTGTTCTTTTAGGCCGTACATTGGAATTCATTTAGGGACCACCTGTGAACTAACTCAAGAAAGAGCACCATCTACCTACACGAAGGAGCCTCAGCAGGAAATTATCTTACTCCTCCTCAAGGGACCTCTAGAAATTGTCCTTCAACCACAGAGAACACAGTGGTTTTACTCCAGGTTTGTCCTGATAAAAAAGAAAACAGGTCAGTGGAGACCAATCTTGGGCAACATAACCAAGTTTCTGACTAAATAATCCTTCCGGGTGGTTACCTACAGGAAGTCCTCCTAGTAATGCATGGAGGAGATTTCATGATCTCGCTGGATCTTCAGGATGCATATTTTCACATACTAATTCAAAGGAATTGAACATATACAAGATTTCTGCTGATGGGTATCATTTCCAATTCAAAGGGTTTCCTTTTGGACTCCAATCAGCCCCTCATATTTTTACCAAACGCTTCGCTTCAGTAGCGGTCTTCCTCAGATGAGGTGTTCATCAGGTGTTCCCATACTTCAATGATCAGTTCTTCGTGGCACCATCAAAGAGGCAAGAAACCTACGATGGCCTGCTTCAACCTGTTCAAGAAACTGGGCCTCACATTGAACAGAATACCATGTTCATTGGAGTCTCAAAAATTCAGTTCCTGCATGCATTACTCTACTTAACTGGGAAAGACTTCTCCATCTCCATCTCGGGAAAGGGCGAAGAATCTGCAAATTGTGGAAAGGAACATCTCAACAAAACTACTGATAACTGTGAGGCAATCCAAATCCCTATTGGGCTTAATGGCTGCATGCATTGGCCATGTTCCTTTTTGCAGACTCTGCATGAGACCTGTTAATCACGAGCTAGACTTGAAATGAAATCAAGTTGAAGGGTCTTGGTAAGTTACAGTTCGAGTCACAAGGAAGCTGAAACAGGTATTACTGTGGTGGATGCTTCCACCAAATTTAAATGCAGGACTGTCTTACCTACTTGTGTCAAACAGGATGATACCACAGATGCATTCATGAATCGATAGGGTGCTCACCTGCCGGAACTCGCAACCTCAAGCCTATGGTCAGACACTGAGAAGACATTTCACCTCAATGGGTTGGAAATCAGCGCCATACATCTAGGCCTGCAAGCATTCGTTCCCAAGCTGGTCAGTCAGTCCAAGTCACAACAGACAATGTCCATGTTCATATAGCCAAGCAAGGAGGAACACAAACCGGATCCCTCTCAGAAGATGCTCAGCAGCTCTGAAATTGAGCCATTTCTCACAAGAGGAACATGTCTGTGGAACACTTGTCAGGATAATCGGGCAAATGCACTCAGTTGGCAATTGTCGGATTGTCATATGTGGGAACTGGAGCTGAAGAAAGTATGTTCCATTTTCGACCAATGGGGTCACCTCTCTTGTTGGTACAAGACATTTGCTGAAGCCTTTCCTTCTTTTCCCCGATCCCCCAGGGTGCTGAAGAAGGAAAAGACTGACCGATTTGCTCTAATTCTCAGTGCTCCAGTGTGGCCATGCCAATATTGGCACAGAGCACTGCTGCAGCTATCAACAAGTCCAGTAATTTCTCTGAAATTGCATCCCAGGATTTTTTTCAGGCATCACTGAGAAATTCCCCTTCAAGAGCCGAAGTCGCTGAACTTGACAGAATGGCAACTGACCACGTACAGTTTAGCCATTTAGATCCGTCACAAGAATATAGAAATATTTTGGCACAGGCATGAGCTCAGAGACCACAAAGGTGCCAAGTAGTAGCATTTCTGTATATGGTGCAGGAATAATAGCCATCAATCCACTGTGATTAAAACCTCAAATCTTTCTATATTCGTTGAATCTAGACAACAATGGGCTTAAATACTCTTCAGTCAAAATCCATCTGGCTGCAATTTCAATATTTAAGAGAATCGAGTTTCGTCATCTACTCACCTCTCAAAGAATAATATCAATAAATGAAAGGACACTGGAGCATTTCCACCGCTTCAACATTCATTTTCGTAGGAATTTAATACTGTCCTTGGTCAGTTGATGCTGCAACCCTAAGTATACACCCAAGTCTCCTACTGACTTTCATTTAATTAAACCAGTCATTCTTTGATCTTTCGTCCCAAATCTATCTATGTCAGCAGAGCATTACATTCATTAGAACTGCGTAAATGATTCAGGTTCTACACAGGCAAAATGAAGGATAAACCAACATAGAATCAGCTGTTTGTGTCTTTTGTCCAAGAAAGGGATACTTCGTTGGCTCAGCTTGTGTTTCCTTCTGTCATGCCAAGGACAAGCATCCCCTAAAGTGGAGAGTGAGGGTGCATTCCACCAGGAGCATGGCATTAAATGCGAGACACTATGCTGGGATGTCCTTGAAAGACATTTGCCGTACAGCCACCTGGAAGAGCCAGCACACATTCATAAAGCAATACTGCCTAGACGTGCATGTAGAAGCTGATGTAGCAGTGGGACAAGTAATCCAGAGAAACCGGTTTCGATAGGTCTTAAAGTGTGGGCTGTTGAGAGTAGGTGAGCATAAGCTTCCACCTCACTGGCTAAAGTTTGGGTGTTTTCATATGGCCTTTTTACAGAGTATACTGCTATTTTAATGTTCCAGGGATTCCCAACCTGACGATGGGGGAATGGTTCACGCATGTGAAAATATAAAAGATCCAATTTTGGAGAACTGAGAATTTCATAATGCAAATGCAGGGCACTGGACCTTTTCAATGAAGCGCACAAAAACAGGACTGAGGTATACGCACGGGTGGGCGCCTATAAACTCTGTTGGCATCACAACCAAATGTGGAGTTAGCTGGATTTCGCCATGTGGTAGAGCTGGAAAGTCAAAGCTGGGGAATAAGTTTTCAAAACTACTCCGAGGCCCCCTAAGGCCTCGAGTAGTTTGGTATTCACAGGGTGGTAATATGCCGTAAGATATATCCATCAGAAATAGTTTACCTGACAGATGTCTGTAAAATGGTAATCCTAAAGAGATTCAAAATAGACTGCCGTCCAAAGCAATGGAGCTATGTAGCAATGGCTAAATGCCTGAATTTTTCAACTTGGTTGGTGGAGAGACCAGAATCCCTTTCGATGATACAGCTTGAAAAATGTACTACCCATTTGGTGACAGCTGTTGAAAGAGTTCTATGAAATCAGACAGCAATGGAATAAGTTTCATATAGACTACATTTTGGACTTTTCTTTGACCTTGGGCCACCTGAAAATAGAGGAGTAGACAGACAATTGTGGTTAACTTCTTGACACACAAAAGAAAATATTTCAAAATGGTTAAAAAAACACAACACATTACGGTTGAAAGCATCTGGCTGTTCTGCTCAAATTGTAGAATCAAAATGAAACGATGAAACATTTACCTGTGCTTACTGCAATGCTAACACTTTTTGTCATTTGCAGCCCCGCAGTAGACTGTGTTTCCATGGCAATAAATTCCACTTGTCTCTGTGCTGGTGTATTGGTGCTTGTGGAAGAGGATTGCAGAGCTTGGGCCTCTAGCAAACGCTGAATCTGAATAAATACAAAAGGACATTTTGAACATTGTAAGTAATTGAATCACCATATGTATTTCTATTAGTGAGGCATTGATAATGAAGGGTTTATCTAGAAGATGCAGTATTATATCCAGTGATTTTGGCTTTTATTTAGAGCTCTCCGAATTACAACACATGGTGCCATGTTCAGGACTAAAGGGAAATTGGCCACATCATGTAGACTGTCATAAGATGGTCCACACAAGGGTTTACCCACTCCCGTATGCAGACACTAAAGAACGCTCTGCTTTGGAGTTGATCCATATTATTGACCTTGCATATTATTGACAGCAATAATTAGGATTATTGACTGAAGTTGCCATTGCTACTTTGTGGATAACGTAAATCATTCCTACTGCCACAGCATCAAGTGTTTTGAATCTTTACCACTACAAATAAATTCTACAATTAATTTACTCAATGTAGTGACAGGCACAGCTTGTCCTGCAGAATGCCTTTTTTCTGTGTGCCCAATGTTAGAGCGGGCAGGTGGAAGACGCTTGGTTCGTTTAAATGTGGTGGCGGTGGTTTGAGAGGCATGAGGGGAAGGAGTTGGAAAGGGAATGAATTTAGGAAGCTGGCTCTTTATAGGATATATCATGAACATGACATACTGTGTAAAGAGTCCAGGTGTTCCCTTATGAATAGACAGGGGCTTGCTCTGCATTTCCAAAGTGCTCTATTAGGGGGGTAATGTGGTCGAGCAGCCTTAAGCTTAACACAGAGGAGTACAAGACATTTGCAGCTATACACAATGATCAATAAATGACACACACACACACACACACACACACAACTCAAGTAGGCGATCCACACCAATTTATAACAAGCATGTGCAATGCAATCAGTCTTGCATTTGTGTAAGTTAGAGCTATTGGTGTTGTAAATGATATTGTTTTTTACTCATGTTTTTTTGTTTCGAGTGGATGCATGTTTGTAATGGAATTATGTGGTTTACACGGAAATTGTTAGTTGTGGAATTGTGTGATGTGTAGGGTATTGGAAATAAGTGGTACGGTGAATTGAAAGGGGTGAGAGGTGTATAAAATAGATAGAAAGTAAGATTGAGAGTGATACGCTGTTTGTGTATGAAGTGGTGAACGAACTGCATAAAGTATTAGAAAGTGTGTCTGAGAAAGAATGAATGAATGGGAGAGAAGGTTATAGATGCATAAAGAGGCTAAGCTTGTGTACGCACAAGACACTGAAAGAAGTGGAGGAGAGGATGGGTTTGCGGTTTGGATTTTTTGAACCTGAGAAATGCTGGATCAGTGTGTTTGTGTGCAATGGAATTATGTGGATAGTAATTATGTGTTATCAAGTTAGTGGACGTATATATAGTGGTACTGTGTGTGGTGGAGTGGCATGTATCGAGTGCAATTATATGGCGTGGTGTTGAATTATGTGACATTATGTGGAATTTGTGGGGTGAATTGGATGTATGTGGTGTGGAGTGGAAATTTGTGCAGTGGAATGGAATGGTGGGGAGCTGAATTGTGATGCTTTGAGTGGAATTATGTTAGAGTGTATTTATGTGGAGTGCCGCTTTGTGGCATGGAGTAGATTTATGTGTAGTGTAATTATGTGGCGTGGAGTGCAATGATGTTGTATGGTACTGTGTGACGTCAAGCATAATTTTCCATCCTTTTGAAACATCTTTTCTAGCACTGTCATCAAAACTTGTACCAGAGCTGACAACGCTTCACGTCCTTTGTGTGAGGAACGTTTGCATTGCTGCTGTGCTGTAGCGATTTTATGTGGGGGCAGCTGCAGTGCAGGAAGTTTGCACTGCTGCTGAGCTGTAGTGATATTGTGTGTCAGCAAATGCACTGCAGTGGTTTTATGTGCTGGAAGCTAGCACTACTGCTGAGCTGAGGTGATTTATGTGAAGGAAGCTTGCAGTACTACTGCGCTGTAGTGGTTTATGTGTGGGAAGCTGAATTGAAGGTGCGTTCGCAAAACATGATGGTGAGCGGAAATCCTGGAGCTAGAATAACTGCACAGTTCAGGTGGTCATTAGACCCAACAGAGTGAACCGGCACGCAGATTAAAATGTCCGTGTGAGGGGCAATGAGTAACACCAAGTGCAGCCTTGGTTGGGAAGTGAATTTTGCTTCCATGAATATTGCGGTAGTACATAGATAGATTAATCTCCAGTGCCTTTACGAGAGCAGCTCGCTCGTCAGCAAGTCATGTAAATTGCATCTATGCAGCAGAGTAACAGAAAAGAGAGCAGGCAAGATGGCACAGCTTCAATGTAACCACTAACCAAAGTAGGCTTCTCATGGCAAAACTACAGACATGCTGTGGCGGGGCCAGAAACGTGCACCAGCATTGCCGCTAACGACAGGGTGAAAACTGCCAAGAAAGGCGGGAATGAGTGAGCATAGCGGGGAAACTGCATCCAGTGGCATCAAATTAACGCGGAGTAAGAAAAATCCCACAAGAATCAGTCTCCACACCAGTACACCTACAACAAGCAGGCTAGAGAGACTGTTAGTAGAGGTTACTCAGAACCAATACCTTGCATATGTATGATCATTCTGGTGTGTGTTATCAATGCATATAGGTCGCTACAAATCATCCCCTAATTGTAAGAAAGTGGCTCTGTATATACTGTCACCAAATAGGTACAGGGTGTACAGAGTCCACAGTCCCCAGAGGTTTGGCAGAGGCTAAAGTTAGATATAACCTTACTCTCTAAAGTGGTAGCTTGGTCGAGCAGTAAGGCAGTATCAGAGGACAGTATAAAGTATTTGCTGTACACACTCAGTAAGCAAATGGTCTCACACACTCAACTGAACTCTAGGCCAATTGTTTGTATATAAAAATATATAGTAGTTTTATTTTAGAACCAACAATAGGTATCAAAATATACTTTCTCAGAATAAGATACTTTAGTTAAATACTTTTCAATAGGCAATAGACTTTTTAATGTAATAGTTACAGTTGTTGCAATAGGCAACACAATTTCAAACACAATATAACATTGAGCTCAATGGGAATTTCCAGTTAAATGCAATAGATAACTTTTTGGAGGACTTTTTTTTTTACCACAGGACTGGATTCTAGATTCAGTCCTGGGACATCTCCTGTAAACAGTGGAGTACAAACGTTTGTTACAGTTGTGATTTTTGAGGAATATTATTGTATTTTTACAAGTTGAAAAATGTTCACATAGAATCACCAATGTTATCCTATGGGAGGAAATTCAATTAGCAGGTAAGAAGGGTTATTGTTACTTTTTCTTACTCAGTGTTGGATCCTGGATCCAGCACTGGTGCATCTCCTTTAAACAGCTGAAAGAATGTGTTTGTCATACAGGTGATTTTTAGCAAATATTTGTAAGTTTCAAAAATCGACACTTAGAAGAATTTCTGGCAAAAACCAGGCAATGTTATCCTATGGAAGAAAATCAAGTTAGCGGTAAGTACGGTTGTAATCACTTTTCAGGGTCAGTGCTGGGCATCAAGGTCCAGTATTGGGATCTCTCCTGATAGCAGGTGAGTAAATTCGTTTTCGTTGCTTGGCTGATTTTTAGTGAATATTTTAAAGTTTCAAAACTCGACACTCGGTAGAATTTCCAAGTGAAACCAGTCAATGTTACCCTATGGAAGAAAAGTGAGTTATCAGCTTTTGGGTAAGTACTCGACAGGCAGAGTTAAGGTTCTGGGCATAGACTCAGGGGTCTCCCAGGGTCAGGTAGGTACAGTTGCTACACCCTGTGGCGCAGGGGCAGCCGGGTGCAGAGCGAGTTTGGCCCAATGTTAGTCTATGGGAGGCAGGGGGGCCTTGGTTGGTGGCTGCTGACTAGCAGGGCACGCGGCTGTGGGAGCTGGGCTCCTGGTCACTTGCTCAGGGCAAGTGGGAAAGTAGATGAGGGTAGAGGTTGCACTCCCAGGAGCACTCGGGCGGCTGGGTGCAGTGTGCTGTTGAGCCGTCGTGCGCTCAATGGATTCCTATGGAGAAGCTACAAGACTAACAAAGGCTGCAAGCTCGGGGACAGATTTTTCAGGTGTGACCACCACTTCGAGAGGTAAGTTGGGAAGCTGTAGATTAGGTAGGCACCCAGGAGCTGGGCACAGGGGGCCGCAGGGCGCCGGGGATTCTTTTCGCGTCGGGAAATCTTACCTTCTGCTGGTCGCGGTCGGAGGGGTCCCTGGTTCTGAGGTTGCAGGGGTCGTCAGGAGCATCGAGGTGGGACCTTGGGTGCTGGATTCTGGGTCACAGTCGCTGGGGGGACGTCCTCTTGGTCTTTGTCTACTCAGGCACAGGCCAGGCTTGGCGGGTGCAGAGTGTGCAGGGTTCGCGGTCCCTGGCTGGTGCCAGGGGTTGTTGCTTGCTGTTGAGCAGGACCACTGCTCGTGGGAGTCCCAGTCTTGGTAGAGTCACAAGGCAGTTAGGTCCTCCGGGGTTTTTGAGGTTGCGGACCACTGGAGACGCCGGGGTTTAGCAGGAGCAGGTTCGAGGGTCGACAGGCATGTAGGGCTGGGGCCAAATCAGTTGGTGTCTTCCTCTTGTTAACAGCTGAACGGCAGGTCTTCTTGTTTCTTGATCTTCTTGCTTGCTTCGGGATCTGAGGAAGGAAGGTTCAGGGTGCCCCTAAATACTAAATTTAGGGGCGTTACAGGTAGGTAGAGGTCAGACCAATGGGTCCCTTCCCTGGGGTGGGTACACCCACTAGCCTGCCACTCTCCTGTGGGAGGGGGGCAGGAGCCTAGTCCTGATTGGGTAGGGCTCCCCATCTTCAAGATGGCGAGAGCACGGGGTTATGCTTCACCTCGCCTCCCCCACCTGAGGGGTGGGGTTGGCAGAGGCTGGCACACCCCCTTTCCTCACTTGGGTTTTCCCGCCGATCTTCCCGCCAGAGAGGGGGTCAGAACCGGTGAGGGCCAGTTGCTGAGTACAGCAAGTGGCCTGTAGAAGCTCACAAAGACGGCATGCCTTTGAAGCTTTCCCTGCCCATCCTGGGGGAGGAGACCTAGCACCTCGCCCAGGATGTGCATTGTTGCAGACCCACGAGAGCGGATGGCTCTCTACTCAGGGGTCTAGCAACATGTCTGCTGGGTGGTAGCCTCTCCGTCAGGTTACTGGTTTGTTAGTTTCAGGGGGCATCTCTAAGATGCCCTTTGTTGTGCATTTTACATTAAATCCCACACTGGCATCAGTGTGGGTTTAATGTGCTGAGAAGTTGGATATCAAACTTCTCAGCCTTCAGTGCAGCCATCATGGTGCTGTGGAGTTCGTAATGTCGACCCCCCAGCACCATATACTCTTAATGGCAACACAGCACTTACAGGGCCCAGGAATGGACCTGGGCACTGTAGGGGTACAGGGCTCATGCACCTGTACCCTCACCACTGGCATAGTGCACCCAGCTAGAGGGGTGACTGAGGTATGCCAGGGCAGTGTGTTTGTGGGCATGGCACACAGGGGTGTGTGCCATGTCAACTCTGTTTTGTTCTGCACCCAGACACTCAGCCTGCAAAGGCAGTGTGTGTGTGTCAGGGTACAGGGCCCCTAAGGGTGGCACAATAAGTGCTGCAGCCCTTAGGGTCCTTCTCTGGTCACAGTGCCCTGGGTACCTATGGTACAATTTACCAGGGGCTGACATGTGGCCAGAGATGCCAATTGGGTTTTGGCTGTTAGGCAGTTTTTAGGGAAGGAACACAGGCCCTGGGCACCTGATTGGCAGGAGCCCAGTGCACACCAAGGAAAAGTGCATCAGTTATCAGGCAAAAAGTGTGTGTGTGTGTGTGCGCGCGCGTGTGTGTGTGTGGGGGGGGGGGGGGGGGGGTTACTGCAACAGAAACCCACTTCCCTACACTAATGGCTATGAACAGTCCAATTACACACAAGCAGAAGAACAGTAGTTATCCTAATTGTGAAAATTCAATTCTCACATAGCTGCCTCGTGTTCAACCCACGCATTGGGGGGGGGGGGGGGGGGTGTCTCTGGTTCCCTTCCCACTGGACAGGAGCTTTCCACTGGCAGGGTCTCCAAGCCCCCTCACCCACATAAGGTGAGCTACGGAATCTGAGAATTTACTACTGCAGAGCTGGAAACAGCAGCTTGCTCGAGTTAGACTGACAGAAGAGGCTTCAGGGCACTCACTCAAGTCTATCCTGAGATAACTAGCCACATATGTAAGCTTTCGTGTGGTGCAGCAGCATGGCAACTCCCCACATTAATATACGTAAAAGCAAATAATTTTAAAAAACAATGGTGATCCTCACACCAGTACCAGCGCACTCTTCTCTGCACCATTCCCTGTGAGAGGTTTGCTGGCTTTCGGGCAACTCCAACAAGTTTACAGTTTAAAATAAATGAGGGTATGTGGCGTACTGCTAAGCCAAAAATTAAAGGAGGCCAATAGTGACACGCGGGGCAATACTGCCAGTGCTAATGGAGAACAGCCCATTATCGCCTAAGAGACAGGGGAGTCGGAGCCTAACTTGCGTCTCCGGCATTTCCAACTCCCTCCGCTGCCTATATATCTTGAGGGTGGCAGTCCCCGGCAGTTATGATGTGAGTCGGGTGGCCCTTTGTAACGTGCCATTTCCACCCGAAGTTGCACCTATGTAAAACGGCTATGTCCACGCACCTAGAAAAGGGAAAGGAGGAGGGGGGAGGGGGGGGGGGGGGGGGGGGGTTATGGGAACACAGGTGCTCGAATTGCATGCACTCTTAATGAGCAGCGCACGATAGCAGATAAGCAACCGAAACCAAATAAAACACGACTCAAATTACACAAACAACTTGATGTGTGTGCTCTTGTTCTGTGTGGTTGCTTATGGTAACGTACTGTAAGTGGATTCTGAAACAAGAATAACTGCTAAACTACGAGCCGAAAGGACTACTAGAAAGCGCTGGGTGCTTTCAAAGCTGATAGAACTGAACACCAAGTGTCTGAGACAGCGCATGCCCTGCCTAGGCGAGACATAAAAATAGCAAGTATATATGTTTGGGCTTCAGAGAAAAACCGTTCAGGTAAGTACGTTATCAAATCTAAATTCTTTTCACTTTAAAATGTGGACACAGTGCAGTTTGTGAGTTATGCAATGCTATCCTATAGAGGGAAGAACAAGTTCTGCAAATAGGTATAGTACAGCAACTTAGAAGACCAATCTCCAGGAGTTAAGGAGAACGATGGGCACGGTCCAAGGCAGCACCAGCATTACGCCACCAGCGGCACGAGGGCGACCTGGTGCAGGGTGCAAAACAGCGTTGGGAGCCCAATAGGTTTCTATGGAGATTGGTCACTTTGAAAAGAAGTTGCAGCCTCTGGCTGGAAGGCCAGTCGGGGTGACCTTACAGGGGAGTTGAAGGCTTGCGATGTTCAGGGATGAAGTGACACCTGGGATCCTCTTCTCCACGGCCAGGAGGCGACGGATGCAGAGGTTTTTTGAAGTCAGGTTTTCTTACCGGAAGCAGTAGTGGTCGAGGGGGCTAGTGTGCAGAGGCTACAGGCGATGTCAGGGAGTCCACGAGGGATGAAACCACATTGGACTCGAGCTCTAGAGGGCTGGGGAACCTTGTTGACACCGGTGGCCCATCTCAACTAGAGCCGGAGGGTACGGGTGCAGTGGTGGCTTTAGGTGTAGTAGTTGCTTCAGGTGTCAGGTTTTGGTGGTTCCGGAGGCCTCAGTCTTTTCTTTTGGGGTGTCTGCGGGATGCAGGGAACAGTTCTACTGTTCTTCAGAAGGTCTTGGTCTTTACTGAAGGTAGGCACTCCTCCCAGGTTTTGGAGGTACACAGCTGCAGGACGGGTCGTCTTTGGCTCAGGTTCGACAGAGAATGGCAGACAGGACAGCAGGGCTGGGACCAGGTCATGTGCTCTTCAGTTTTCGGTATTTGCGGCTCTTCGAATCCTTCTTTGTAGGCCATCAGGATCTGCTTCTCTGGTGTCAAGGGCTCCCCTAAATGCTGAATTTAGGGGCGCTAGGGGAGTTCAGGGTCGTTGCCAATGGGCTACTGACCCATGGGGTCACTACGCCCCCTATATGACCACTTCCTGCAGGAAGTGTGCATAACCCTGTCCCAGAATTATTACGTATGCCATCACAAAATTGGCTACGTGTCCGCCTCACAGTAGCCCACCTTAGGGGTGGCAGGACTAGCTAATTTTCCAAAGAGGCCCTGGACAAAGTGGTCGGCTTCCTCACTAGGGAAGAGCCAGATTTGCATTTCAAAGGCAGCTGCCCTTTGAGGCTTGCCACCCAAGGAAGGGTAATCAGCAGGTCATCCTGTGGGAGGGGGTGTGCCCTCTTCCCTGACAGGCTTTTGTTCCAACTCTCCTTAGGGCAGATGCTCTCACCTTAGGAGGTCATGTGAGAAAGCGCCCTTTTTCTGCAAGGTTGCCCAGGTGGTTTTGCTGAACTGCTGATGTGCTTTGCCCGAGTGTGCCCTCAGCTCCTGCCTATCAGGTACGCAGGGCCCATGTTCTTACCCTAAAATTAAAAAAAAAAAAAAAACAATTGGCATCTCTGGCCACAGGTCGGCCCCTGGTAAATGTTACCACAGGTATCCAGGGCACTGTGACCAGGGAAGACCTCTAAGGGCTGCAGCACTCAAGTCATCCTTAGAGGCCATGTACCTTTATACTCACACACTGCCTTTTCAGGCTGTGTGTTTTGGTGCAGAACAAAGTGAAGAGTCGACATGGCACACATCTGTGTGCCATGCCTACAACCCACTGCCCAGGCATAGGTCAGTCACCCCTCTAGATGGGTGCACTATACCAGTGGTGATGGTACAGGTGCATGAGCCCTGTACCCCAACAGTGCCTAAGTCCATTCTTAAACATTGTAAGTGCAGTACTGCCATTAAGAGTATATGGTGCTGGGAGTTTGTCATTACGAACTTCACAGCACCATAATGGCTACACTGAAAACTGAGAAGTTTGGTATCAACCTTCTCAGTACATTAAACCCACACGGATACCAGAGTGGGATTTAAAGAAAAATGCACACAAAGGGCAGCTTGGAGAAGCCCCCTAAAAAAACGACCTACCACTAGTGTCCAGGCTGAGTGGCTGCTTTTAGCTGCCAACACAAAAAATTTTCCTGGACCCCTGAGTCGAGAGCCTGCTGCTCTCTGGGGCTTGAAAAAATGCACATCCTGGGACGAGGTGCCAAGCCTCCTCTTACAGGATGGGCAGGGTCCACGAAGGGGAAGCTTCAAAGACTTGCCGCCTTTGTGAGCTTACCGAGGCCACTTGCTGCTTTCAGCAACTGGTCCCCACTGGTTCTGACCCCCACTTTAGGCGGGAGAACTGTCGGGAAAAGCAAGTGAGGAAGAAAGGTGTGCCCAACTCTGCCATCTCCACTCCTCAGGTAGGGGAGGCGAGGTGAAGCACAACTCTCAGTCCCCACCATCTTGCAGATGGGGTTTACCGAGTCAACCAGGGAAAGGGTTATACCCAACTCCCACTGTAGGGTGGCATAATAGGGGGTGTACCCACCCCAGGGAAGGGACCCATTGGTCCCAACCTTTTTACATACCTGTAACGCCCCTAAATCTAGTATTTAGGGGCACCCCTGAACCTTGGTTCCTGAGACAAGAAAGTAGAAGAAGAAAAGAAGAAGGACCGAACAGCTGTGCAGAAGCTAAGAGGACGCCCTATGACTTGGCCCCAGCCCTACCGGCCTGTCCCCACCTCGAACCAGCAGAAGCGAAACCCGGGGGTATCCTGCAGCAACAGCCTCAAGAACCCAGAGGACCTGCCCAGCCTTCAAAAGAAAAGACTCGGTCTCCCGTGACTTAGGACTTTTAGGTCTGCTGTAGGGGTGACTCACAATTATTACATGCAGTGGTTAGGGACATGTCACACAGGGATGCGTGACATGTTATGTTTTCACTTTTGTTGGAACCAAGACACGAAGCCTGCAATGGCAGCCTAGCATGTACTTGGCGAGTGGTCCTTTAGTGTGGCATAATTCGTGCGGCTGCCTTTAGGGACCCTCTTTAGTACCTCAGGCCCTAGGTACCAGGGTACCATTTACTAGGGACCGATAGAGGGTGCTAAAGGTTTTGCCAATTGTACAGTTTTCAGAATGAGCTCCGGCACTGGGGACCTGGTTAGCAGGAATCTAGTGCACTTTCAGTCGAAATCACATTTACCAGGCAAAAAGTGGGGGTGACCATGTCAAAAAGGGCTACTTTTTCTACAGTGAAAAAGAAATACACTGCCAATTCCCCACAACAAGCACTCTCAATTTTCAGTTGCAGAAGGAAATTATTTAGTAGGCTATACCCTGGTCGGTTAGAGAGAGCGAGCAACCGTTGCTGAAATTGGCTGGAAGGATATTAGCCCCCGGAAGACCATGTATCTGCAGACCATGATCTGTTGCTCCACATGTAGGTATTGTGTTGGAGGTATTACTCTCAGCTCAGGAGAAGGGTAAACTATGTGTGTCTGAGCATAAATACGTCCGATTGGTATAAAACCTGCCAACAGAATAAGAACAGACTTCAATTAAGGATAAAGTCTTGCCTGCTAGGGAGGTGCAGTCAAACAGAAGCATCATTGGTAAGCTAGTGGTGCAGGAATGGTAAAAACCTACACTTCGACACCACAGGTTGGCTGCTATCGCCCACAGGTATGTAAAATTGGGGTAAAATGTACAGCACTCCCCGAAGTACTTGGAAACAAGTAAGAGCCTTAAGTAAACCCTGTGATGGTGGTTGCCCTTCGGCACTGACAGCCTCACAGACTTGCAAAGCAATTTGAGTATTTGTCTGCTGAACCCAGCTGGTCCTCTGCTGTGCGAGGTTTCGATGAAGGTTTTGGAACCAATTCTACTGCATGTCAATAGAAGAGAATATCCAGCTCCCAGCAATCATGCTGGGAGGAAATCTGTATTCCCCTATGCTCCAACCCCCGGTATGTGAGGGGGAGGAAGAATCTGGTGTATTGAGCACGATCTTCATTCTTAGTAGTCAAACTGCCTTTGTCCTCATGTTGCTATTTTATAGACTGTTGTTGCCCGTACTAAGAAATACAAGACAATTTGAGCAGTAGCTCAGGTGCAAATATGAAAATTATATTAAGTGGAAGGCTCATAGGAACATCTTTGTCTGTAGAATTGGTATCAGTAAGATGGGAAACTATGCAATGCTGGAGGATGACAAGTGACTTTGCCATGTCAGTGATCACATTGACTGCCTACAAGGTATCCTCCACATACTCCCCAAACAAATGTTGAGCATCAAAGAGCATGTGGAGTACTTTAGTTTTGTCACATGGCTGGGTTAGGCTAGGGAAGAAACATTGCCATTTTACATGCACACGTTTCTGAAGTTGCCTTCTTTTCTATACAAGGACTTGACACACATTTGCTTGTTTGACAGCACAGTATTAGTTCCTCTGAAACCATTTGCTTACATTTCCACTTTGTAGGCACACTATCAGGACATCTTGAGCATTTAGTATAAGGCCTAAACATCCATTGTGCAAATGGTGCTGTTTGTTGTTCGTCCGTAAGGCGACAGCTATCACAAGAGGATAAACAAAGACAGCCTGGCTGAGGCATTGGCACTGAAACATAAATGGAGGTAATTTTATGGAGAGACACATTTTCGTGTCTAAATCAGAAGAGCACTCTGCTGTCACTGCTTGTCAAAGTCTCAGCCCAGCTGATTTCAGTTTTCTCTCTGTGCAGAAGGATGTCCAACTTGTGACCAAGACGGGGACCTGAACACATTCACCCACAGGTAATGGGGAGGTAGATCATCCAGTAAGGGTTTTTGACAGCTCACCTGCCCTAGGAAACTAGGTGAGGGAGCGCATAGTAGGAGTACACTATACACAGTATTTAGGGAGCTTTTTGTCTGGTATTTGATACAAATTTGACTGAAGTGTACTGGGTTCCTGCTAACCAGGTCCTCAGTACCAGTGTTTTTACCCTACAAATGTTCACTTGTTTCCCCAAATGGCAAAACCTTTAGCACCCAGTAAGTCCCTGGTAAATGGTAGCCCTGGTAACTAGGGCCTAAGGTATTAAAGCAGGTCCTTAAGGGCAGCAGCACTAATTGTGCCACCCTAGGGGAACTCACCCCAAGCATATTCTGGGCTTGGTGCAGACAAAAATGAAAACACAACATGCCCACATCCGTGTGGGCCATGTCCCATAATACTAATACTATAGGAGGTGCACCGAACACAAAACAAGTAGTTATTTCTTTAAATCTCTTCTTTTATTTCATAATTATTCATAAAAACAGCCAACGCATTTCGTTCCCCAAAGATAGAACCTTTTGGACTTTCATCAGGGCTCAATCATCAAGTGATAAATCTCAAATATGATGAAAGGTCATAATAAATAATCCGATTTTAGAGGGGCTCCAAAAAACTATCACAATGATTGGAACCTATTGAATAAATCTCGGAACACCGCGCAATTGTCCTTATCAAATTTTAGGGATATGAAGGTTAAAATTTTGCCACCTTTTATCAGGATGAAAAAAATATATGCTTTCAAAAATTAGTAGTACTGGCTTAGACACAATAGTCCATACTGAGAAGATAGTTTCAGAAGAGTGAAAGATCAGCCACCGTGATACGTGGACCTGTCTTCCACAGCTATTGTGCCGGTGTCAGTACTACTATTTATTTTAAGCACCCTTTATACGGCAGCAGACATATAGCGATAGCTATCCACCAAGTCCGTCACCTTGCATTGTTTTTATGTCCCATAACACTGCATGTAATATTTAGAAGTAATCCCTACAGCAGGACTGATGGTCCTAAGGCAGGGTGCTGAACATTACACGAGGGCACACCTGCATGAACAAATATGCCCCAGTGCTGGTCAGTCCTATTACTGACAGTAAAAATTACCAGGGAAGCCATTTTAAAACATGTGCTGGACACTGGTGAAAACAAGTGCCCCAGCTACATGATGCCTTCATTGAAGATAGGGATGTTTAGTATCACAAAACTCATATTGAATAGCACACACGGATTGCAGTGATGGATTTACCAGTACATGCACCCAGAGGGCACCTTAGAAAACCTGAAAACCTACCTGCCTCTGGTGTGCTCCCAGACTGGTTTCTGCCAGCCTGCCACCGGAGACACTGTCCTGACCTCCCAGGGTGAGAACCGCTGCTCTCAGGAGGCCAGAACAAAATCCTGTCTGTGAAGAGCGTTGAACACCCCCTCCCACAGGTTGACCTGCTGAATAGCCTTTCTAGACCAGCAAGCTTCAAAGAGCTGCCACCTTTGAAATGTGAACCAGGCTCTCACTAGCAGGAGAGAAAGCCAACTCCCTTGTCCAGAGCCCCTATGGCGCCTGGGCAGGCGGGAAAGTAAGCTAATCAGGTAGAAATTCCGCCCGCAGTCTAGTACCACCTCTAAGGTGTGCTAAACTGAGGTGGATATAATTTTACAGAAGTAGCCATCTTTGTGATGGCATACTTAGAAATTCTGTGACAGGGTTATGCCCACTTCAAACAAGAAGTGGTCATATAGGGGGGCGTAGTGACTGCAAGGGTCTGTAGCCCATTGGCTACTACCCTACACTCCCCAAACGCCCCTAAATTCAGTATTTAGGGTAACCCCGGTCACCAGAAGGGCAGATCGTGATGACCTGAAGACGACGGACAGCAAGAAAAGAAGACATAGCAACAGACTTGGTGCCAACCCTGCCGGCCTGCCAACTTCGCATATTGCACCAAAAGTCAACTTGTCCTGCAGCTGCTGAGTCCCCAAAGCACGGGAGACCTGCCAGTCTTTGCCCAGGAACCATGACCTCCCGAGGGTCAGCAGTACTGTACCCTGCATTCAGCAGACAGCCAAAGAAATACCAAGAGGACTCTGGCCCCGCCAAAACCCAATGCCACCAAGCACACCTGCTCCCGAACCCCCTAGCCTGTGTAAAAGTGGATCCTTACTGTCAGCGCGGTCCCCAAGCCCTCAAGGTACCAAGTCCACTTTGGAGTATCTCCTCGTGAACACCCAGACATCTCTTGCAGCCTCTGTTGGCAGGCGCCCTCAACCGTGAGTTTTGTCGGAGGGCGAAACCAGACACCCCAAAAACCCTCTGCGCCCAGACGGCCGGTCCCAAAAAGAGGTGTCCCCAACATCTCAAGAACTAAAGCAAACCATTGGTTTGACCGGACTGGTCTCCCAGTTCCCTACTGCAGCCTCTTCCTACCATGACCATCCTCCATTGGATAACACTGGGCACCCAACGCTGTTCTGTACCTCTGCACCCAGCCGCCCTAGAGCCTCTAGTGTTCTGTTGGTGCTGCCTTGGACCTTGCCCAACACTCATCTAAACTTCTGGAGAAGGGTCCCGTAAGTTGCTGACAAGAAATGGTAACCACATAAGATTTTTCTCCCAAAGCTTAACATTGCAGAAGTCAGAAATTGCACGACTTGTTGAACTGAAAAATATTCCTATTTAAAAAAGGTACTTATCTGAAGGATTTTCTTCAGAGGCTTAAACATATATGGAGATACTTTCCATTTTTATAAATTGGTTTGGATCTCCTTCTGGAGTCGTGTGTGTCATTTATTGACCAATGTGTGTATTTTCAGATGGCTTGCACTCCTCGGTGTTAAACCTAAGGCTGCTCAACCACCCTACGCATAATAGAATACCATTGGGATTGCCACAGCAAATCCCCGGTCTGCTCATAAGGGAATAACTGGACTCTTTACACGATACATCTCATTTTGATACATCATATAAACAAAGAGCCAGCCTCCTACACATGGTTATTAGTACCATAGAGGTCATTAGAACTGTGAAGCTTTTAGGTGTTCTGGTAAAAACACATAATACTCCAATTTAGAAATGCAAATCTTTTTGGCTACCCAATTTCCCTCCCCTTTGTTTATACAATGGAGTCCATACTGCCAAAAGGCCCGATTCTGAGGGTCCTGGCCCAGAGAAATCAGAGGCCAACAACACAAATATTTTCCCACGCTTATAGCTATAAAAGGATGTCCAGAAATACAAGCAATAGAGTCAAACTTTGAGAAAATCAACAGCCAAATGTAGACACTCAAAAATCACACTTCCAAGAATTTGAAGACATATGGAAACTACTCCACTGAGCATTCTTCAGGACGAAATCTAAAACAAAACAGATGTCTTAACTTATGAATGGGTGCAGTTGAAAGCAATCACAATGCAAGATATGTGAGGGAAAAGCAAAGGAGGGCAAGCCACAAGATGAAAATAACACCACTGAAGGAACACTTTAAATCTGTATACATATGTTTCTTATTCTTTCATCATCATTCAAGGAATCATGCAACACACCAGGGTTGATCATTTTTGAAAGCATGCAAGACACTGGCAAACGGGTAAGCAATAACCAGCAAATCAACAGTACCCATAAAAGAAAATTAACTGTAATTTATTTGGTTTATCGAATTTCTATTAGATTGGCAGGTGGAAGCCCAAACAGTTCACAAACCTGAGCTTGAAGCAATTTCAGTTGCCGGTCTTGTTCTGCAAGGAGTCTGTAAGCATCCGGAGGTAATCCCATCATTCCATTTCCCAATAATGCAGGTAAACCAGACTGCATACAAGCAGAATGAGCTGCACACGATGCACTACAAGGTCCTGCCTGTGAAGAATGCATTCTCCTAGGTGAAATTAAATTGCTAGTAGCAAAACAGTTTTCCCTTTTGCTTTGATGGCCTGGATTAGTTGGGCTACTTGAAACACACACAGGGCTGCAGCAAACATTAGGATATGCTACATTTTGAGGAAGCACAGAATATGAAGTTTCGGCAGGGACATCAGAATGGATTTCAGGAGTACTGCTGGAGCCCATATTATCCACGCCATGCCACATATTTGATGGGTAATATTGAATATGTCCATTTAGATAACAGCCACAAGTATGGATAGGAGAGGAGCATGGTCCATCTGCTGGTCTTTGTTCATTTTGGAGTGTTACATGGGAGGGAGACGCAAAAACTGCCTGCCTAGAATGCGAGGAGGATCTTCTTATTGGGGGGGGCCCTCGTCTAGGAGTGGCATTGTCTATGGCAGGGCCATGGTGCTGAGATTGCATTCTTTGTTGAAGTATTGAGGCATCTGGTGAAACTCCACTCCGAGGAGTGGAAGGTGAGGAAGAAGACGAGGAAGAGGAGGAGGATCTGCAGCTTTTCCTTGTTGCTGGTACACTTTTCCTCATGGTGGATTGTTGAGAAGATGGCGTTTCCAGAATCAGTTGATTGGGCAGTCTTCTCACTGAATGCTCTTTAATATGCCAGACAAACTTCTGCTGATCAATATCGAAGCATTGATTTTGACTGTGCACATTTCCAGGTGGGTATGAGTTTCTAACAGGCACAGAAGGGGGTGAAGGTGGATTTCCACTGCTTACATTTACTGCATGATTTGACCTGGTTTTAGACTCCGCAAAACTACCATCAAAAACAATAGAAAGTTCTGGAACTGAAGGGTGAATTCTTGAAACCTAAGAGAAAAGATATTTAAGAAAGCTTTAATTTTTAAGTATTCTAGCTGCCACTGGTTAAGGAAAATTAGGTTTTCAAAAGGTAGACAATATTATCTCTGCATGTTCAGGATCAAGGAGCATATTTTTGAATACATATGAGTAGTTACCACACAATAAGCCCATGAGGCAACTGTTTGATTGTTTTTTAAACATACTCCAATTTTCCATACCAGACATAAGATGGTGCATTTGTCTGCGAACACCATTCTAGCCACGTTTTTCTATTCTAGACTACAGGACTGTGGAAAACTGACTGTCATTTAAATTCTGGGATATGCCCAGGTCCTTATGTCAGCAGAAAGTCAGTAAGGTCGTTTTTCGGTTTAAAAAGAAAACTAGCAAGGCTGATTTTGGATGGAAAAATAAATGTACCAACAGTTTTACCTCATGTGAGACGCCTGCCAAATTTCTTTTCTTTTGTGTCAAGGTTTTATTCCATCAGCCTCTTTCACTATACCGGTTTTTAAAAACAGTTGTAGATCCTTTGATGGCGAGATGTAAGAGAAGGACAACTAGGACATGCGCCTGGTCACCTTCTCGATTTTCACACTCCTCTTATTCACCCCATCTAAAGATATAGATAGGCAGCAGATGCATCATCTTTGTCCCCACAAGGGTTCAGGTTTGATTCCCCACAAGAGGAGTGACCTCAAAATCTTAGCCATGGCTGATTACACTCAGTCGACACAGATTAGGTACATATAGCACTATTCTTGTATCTTTACAGAGGGCACCATGGCACTCCGAGCTAACAGAAAGAACTTGAAAACTTTGAGGTTATTACATTCACCCTCTAGTCATGCCAATGTCAAGGTCACACTCCCCAGTATTACCAGACTAAGTCGTGGAAGAGGATCAGGACCCTACCACCATTGTTACCACTGAGAAGGTCATCCCAATTCTTATGTCTGTGGCTGAATCTTCTGTGCCTTTTCCATGACTAATCACTCCAGGATCGTAAGACGAAATGATAATATGGTCCTCTTCCACCACCAACTGTATGTCCAAAAACTTTGAGTAAAGAGGTGTCAACTCATAAAAACGCTCCGGAATACCCAATGTATGTATGTATGTATGTATGTATGTATGTATGTATGTATGTATAGGATTTATAAAGCACAGGAATCACCCCCGGAATGTCAGACGAGAATGTGCAGATGGAAATTAAACTCTGAATAATGCCGTTTTCAGGAGCTTCCTAAAGCGTAAAAGATTGGAGCATTTGCGCAGGTCCACAGGTAGGGTGTTCCAACATTTCAAGGCCAGATGGACAACAGTTTTGCCGCCTGTCCTAAGCTTCTTAAACCGGGGAACCACTAACAGCCTTTTCCCTTCCGATCTAAGATGACGATTTGGACAGTAGACTTTGAATTTATCCCCCAGGTAGTTGGGGCTCGTGCCATAGAGAGCTTGAAATTAATTCTCTGGCGGATAGGGAGCCAGTGAAGCTGTTTTAATAAAGGTCCTACCGAGGTACGAGGAGTTTTTTTTTAAGTGCCAGGCGAGCGGCCACATTTTGAACAATCTGCAGTCTGCTGAGAAGGGACTCATTAGCAGATGCCAGCAGAGTATTGCAGTAGTCCAAGCGGCCAATAATCAATACCTGAATCAAGGTTCTTCGCACAGAGTGGCAACCAGCGAAACACTCTTCGCAGGAGGCTTAAGGTATGATAACAGGTCCCCATCGTAGTCATAACTTGGTCCTTCATGGATAGCAGAACATCTATGCGAACCGCCACATTTTTTGCCAGAGGTTGGAGAGGGTGCTGGACCTAATGTAGCAGGCCACCACCTAGGGGACCAGACGGCCTGAGATGTGCCAAACAGGATTTCCGTCTTAGACGCATTCAACTAAAGACAATGGTCCGTCATCCATTCTGATAAAGCTAACATACCCTTAGCAAAACACTGCTCAATATCCTCAGAGTCCTTATCAAAGGTTAGAAGAAGATGGATATCGTCATCATAAGAGAAAGGGATAAAACTGTTCTTCCTGATCACCTTGGCTAGGGGGGCCGCATAAATATTCAATAAAGTCGGGCTTAGACAAGAGCCCTGGGGCACCCCCTTAGTAAGTTTCAAGGTTTGGGAACGGAAAGGGCCCAAGTTGATGGTCTGAGTGCGCTAGTCGAGGAAACTGATGAGCCAGTTGAGTGCCGGTCTCTGCAGCCCGGCCTCCCTCATTTGAAAAACCAGTTTCTGATGAGAGACCGTGTCGAAGGCTGCTGTCAGATCCAATAAGACCAGTATCACTGCTTTGTTACCATCCAAAGCCATTTTGATATGATCTGTAACCCCAATAAGGGTTGTCTGTGGAATGGTTGGGTCTAAACCCAGATTGTGAAGGATCCAAAACAGTGTGGTTATCAAGGTAGTCCATTAGCTGAGTTTTGACATCGATCTCCACCATTTTACTCATCAGCGGGAGGAGTGAGATGGGATGGTAATTTGAGAGCGTGTCAGACAGCTGATCTTTTTTCTGGATAGGAATCACTTGAGCGGATTTCCAGTCCAAAAGGTAAAATACCTTCATGTAAGGAGGTATTCAGAATCTCCGTAATAGGGGCGGCTAGGAGAGGGGCAAGCAGGGCATATTTGTATGCTGGTATAACATCAAGGGGGAGCCCGATTTTGCCGTACTAAGCATGGCTTCCACCTGAGAGATCTGGACATCTTTAAAAAAATCCAGGCTCACATTCAAGTCCTCAACTACTTTAGAACCCAGATCACTGGGCTCAGCGCAATCAGATTTTTGAGGAAATACACTATAAATCCGATTGATTTTCTCATCAAGGAACACAGCTATACTGTCGCAAAGGCTCTGAGAGGGGGTGATCTGTTGGGCACAGGCTGTGGGCTTAGTGAAAGAGTTAAGGACTTTATATAATTCCTTTGTCGAGTTTCCTGCCTGGTTCAATTTTAATATAACATGATTTTTTCGTGCACTTTTTATTTTCTTGTGGTAAGCAGCTATGGTCAGTTTAATACTAAGTTTATCATTTTCAAGCTGAAACCCAAGGGTCGAGGAGTCTTGTGAATGGCTTTCCAAGGGTCCTAGAGAAGCAATTCTTCTTTTATTTAAACAAAGGGGATTGAGTAGTGTTTTCAATCAAATGCACAACTCTTCTGTGGGCATGTTTATTGAAAAACCACCTTTCAATTAGAAAATGTGTTTATTTGAAGTATGTGTGTTATGAACCTGAATTGCATGGAGAGCTTATACTTGAGAAGTTAATGTTTCTTAGTTATGTTTGTTCTCAGATACAATACACATAATTCCAAACCTACCCAACAGCCTTTCCTTTTAAAGAAGAAGTTGTGATGTGAAGGTGCTGGTTGGACTGAGGTATTGTTTGTGCGGCAGTCAGTCGGTAGTCACAAAAGAAACAGCACCTGTATACATTCAACGCTCTGCTAGTGAAACAAAAGTGTTGTATTGTTCCTTAATTGTATTGTTAGAATTCCTACCTGGCGGAACAGTTTCTTTAAGTATTTAGGGTGGATTTAAGAAGTGTTATTTCACCACAAAGGAATTATTTTGAATGCTGCCATTTAGAGAGGATCCCATAATGGAGATCTGTTCCTTCTAAGCCACCCATGTTTTTGGCATATTGGGAAATTAATGCAGTTTAGAGGCTATGGGGAGAGACACAGTCAGCAGAGTCTTAAAAATAACCTCTTAGGCTTAGATGTTTACGCAAGCATGAGAAGCATGCCAAGCCATGACTTGAATAGATGGTGGACATGATCAGATTTACAGGGGTGCATTCCTGAATATAATTTATAGTAAAGTGAGATTTGCATGCTGTATGCAACTTCGGATACGTGATGGGGTGCAGGTCACGTCAGCAGCTTTGGCTTTAGGGAGAAGCTGTTTGAGGAGCAGTTTTTAGCAGTGGAGTGTGTGATCATTCAAATGCGGCCAGTGCCTAGGCAGTCGTGCGATCAGACTGTTTATCTGGGCTCCCCAGACACCCAAAGCAGTTCACGCACTACACGAACTCCGTGCTGATTCTACCTTCCCTGACCGTGTCAGTGAAGTTCCTCCATTGGCAACTTTCCAGGCATCTGTTCTATCAGTTAGTCCTGATGAGATCCCGTTATTCCTTATGGGATTGAAACATCGTCGACACACATCTCCAACTCTATACTAAAATGTGTATCAAAATTTGGAGTATGAGATGTTAAATAGATTGTGACTTTGTTTATTCACATGCTCGCTTATTGAAAAATCACCTTTTTAAGTCACTTGCCTGTGGTAAGGAAATCGGCTGATTTCCCTCTGCCCTGTCACGGTTTGCTCACTCACTCTTTTTTTTAAATTTCTCCGGTCAATTTATCTAGTCATTAAATATTTCATTGATATATTATTACTTTCCAATTTTTATTACCAAAATTGTGATATTGTGTCTTAATCCAATTGTAAGGGGCCTTTGTTTCTCTTAGCATACATTTACCCTTGGTCCCTTCAGACTTCTAGGGTGTCCTTGTTCTTTTTTTGTACCACGGTATTTATGTCATCAGCATAAGAGACCACAGAAAAGCTGAAATTTTTTATGAGCCTAGCTACAGGAGCCATGTAAATATTGAATAATGTGGGGCTCAGGGACGAACCCCGCGGGACTCCACAGGAGAGAAAACGCCTTTGACATAAACCCACTAATTTCAACAAACTGCTCTCTATCAGACAAAAAGGATGACAAACGATACCTCCTGCTAGACAGTCGATGAGGATAGTCTAGTTCACCGTGTCAAAGGCTGCGGACAGATCTAATAAGATTAGAGCAGCCCACTCTCCCTTATCCAAGGTTAACCTTATTTCCTCCACTCCCGTGAGCAGGGCAGATTTTGTACTATGTTGACTTCTAAAGCTGTATTGGGATGAGTCTAATAGAGTGTTCTTAAAGATGAAGGCAGATAACTCTAGCGTTTATGACATTTTCTGCTGGGTGGGGAAGGCAAGAGACAGGTCTGTAGTTATTGGGGTCTTTAACATCAATGTTCGCTTTCTATATAAGCGAGAGGATGGAGGCCCTTTTCCATTCCTTCGGAAAGTAACCTTCGCTAAACATTATATTAAAGATTTCCATAAGATAGATGGCAACCATCCCCAATACTGGATGAAGAATTTTCAGTGGACAGGGATCAAAAGGTGAACCGATCAGCGCAAGAAGGGCCTGTATTGAGTCTCAGACGACGATCAAGAGGAGGTACCAGTGTTTAAGACTGGCCCTCAGATAAAGACTAATCCGAAAACGGAGTACAATGGCCCATAAAAAGCACAAGATTGCATGTTTCAAAGAACAACAACTTGCAAATAGGTGCTCCCACTACTGGATCACAGGAGTATGAGGTAAGTAGGTGCATCTACAACCACACATGCAACGAATACTATACACATACAAAAACACACAAAATATATGGACGAGAACTCTTCCTAATCTGGCCAATTTAACACAGACTGCATGTTATGTCATTGCGAAAATCTAGAGAATTGGATGCAACTCTCCTGCCGCTAACTCAGTTGCCCCTCACAAGAGTACCTAGATTACGCACTGTAAAGCAATTCAAACTACTGAAGAATTTTAACAGTTTACAGGTTGATTCCAGTGTGGCAGCCTTAAAATGTAGAGCTCCCCTGTATTAGTAGCGGCAAATCATTACCTGTTGGCTTGACGGATGAGGGCTAGGTGTTGGCCGCGGGGAAAAGTCTTCATCTTCTACACCAGAGTCATGATCACTTGCTGACAGTTTGTTTGGAGATGATCTCTGATTGAGACTAAAGATTCAGAACAGATTTAAAACCAACATCATGGACTACAATACGATTTCACTACACAGGCTCTGAGCAATGCTAAGCAAATCCCAGAAATGTTTGTGTTCTAGTTAGTCCAAACTCCTTTGCCCCAAGTAATACTAGTGACCTTACACAGGACATCCTAAAGGGCATCAATGCTATTACATATCACCTCACCATTGACACCAATACTACCACTGAAGCCACTGAACACCCCGTCACCCCACAGTTCACTAGCTTCAACATATGGCCATACAGTGAATAAAAGTCCTGGTCTTAAACTAGCCCGAAGCTCAACACCACTTATCATCTGGACAGGCATTGTGCCCAGAACAATACTACAGTCTGTAAAGCATGGTCATTGGCTAAGGTCATTCAAAATAGAACAACATAAAAGGATATTACCAACACATTATTTACTAACACGCTCGTTTTGAAACAAGACTATTTTACAAGTCAAAAGATGCATAATCATTTGAGGAATCGGTGAGGTCACTTATGAGGTCAGTTGTAATCTAATATCACTAATGTATTTGAGATGAGACCACCATGTTCAAGGTCCTGAGAGGTACGCTGGAAGGGCATTATGATTGCATAGATTAATGTAGCAGACACATTTCAGCTATTTGTTTTAACTAGTAATAATTACCCTTTGACATGGGATTTATGGGAGTTTCTCCTCATGTCAGACCCTTTTCCAAAGACTTAAGGGTCTGGGCACATGGCTTGGACCTTGGCCTTACATCTAGTGCCACAGCTGTGAGAACCTTTGAACTGTAGCACAGTGTGTGGCTTTCGCCCATGACCTGGAATCAATATGCCACACTCCCGGGACACGCTGGGCGGAGATCAAGCCACATCTGTGGACACATTTTGAGTGCACACACTAATACCTGCTATGAAACCCTTTTTGTATACCTAGGAAGTACTACACAAATATGCTTACTCACACCCCATGCCCAGTACCAGGCTCCTACTCAAGGACGCTGCATATGGGAGTGTTAGACATGTAATGATGCCAGTAACCTATGCCTAGCACCTCCAAAGTCCATTGTGCTGAGCCTTCAAATAGGGCACCTATTCAGTGGTGGTGGTGGACAAGCTTCCAAAATAACAGTAATAGACGAGTCAAGGATCTGGCTCGAATCTTAGAGCCCATTCAGGAGGCGAGCCCTGGAAATGTTTGGCATGTAAATCATATAACAAACATCACGTAAGATGTGCAAACTCTGACATTAATACGTGCCATTATAGCATTGCATTGAGAAAACCGTATTAAAAGGGATAGTTTTTAAATATGAAGCATTAGTGAACGAAGAGGCAAGACAGTTGTCATGTAAACGATGTGCATGGCAGATTGTTATAGAGCAACATAAAAGTATAATAAATCAAACACAATAGGGTTTGTATAACTGGTGTTAGGAACTCACATATTTGAATGTGCTGTATTAAGCGATAATGAAGAGGGGGGACAGTGGAGAGCGGGACAGAGCGTCGCTGTAGGAAGCTTCCTCTCTAAAGTGATCCAAATAAGGTGCACTATGCAGAGTCCAGGCAAACCCCAAAGGAATTACAGAGGCACAAATGACTCTCCAAATGGTCTCTTGTGGTAGTGTGGGCGAGCAGTTAGGCATATCAGAGGGTAATGCTAAGCAACACACACACAAAACTTATCAAAATAGAATGTACTTTTATATGCAATTAGACATCAAGATTATCGGAATCAGGCAAGTACTTTTCGGGTTATGATGTTTTTCAGTTTTCAAAAATGGACAGTGCAATTTCTGGATCAGTAATGCTATCCTAGGGAGGAAAAACGTGTAGTACATTCGGACACTTGTCAGCGCCTTACGGGACTGTTCTTTAGGACTGAAGGAGAGTAAGGGGCAAGGTCCAAGGCCACAACAAGTCACCTCGGGAGGCTCAGGGGCACCCAGGTGCAGAGGTGACACGGCGTTGGGTGTCCCATTCACTTCAATGGAAGAACAGTCCTCTTACAAAGAGGCTGCAAGCAGGTACTGGGGCACACATCCGTGGGAACCCACAGGGAGGCTCGACCCTTGAATTCCACGGACGCCCTTGGTCCACTTCTTCTCAAGCTGTGGGGCTCGGGTGGAGTGGGGTCAGAACCCGGCACAGGAGTCTCTCGCGGTTGGAGGGGGCCTACAGAAAGAGGCTGCAGACAGCAACTGGAATTCCAGTCTGGGCAAACCCAAGCGTGGGCTTAGCTCTTGTGGGACTCGGGCCCCGTTGGCTCTGTCACCTCCCTTGGACTCTGGCTCTGGAGCATGGGTGCATAGGTGCTTTGAGGTGTCTGGTGGCAGCGGTCGCAGACTCACTTTTGTCTTTGTTTTCTGCAGGAGGGGCAACCAGGAAAGCTGGGCCACTCTCTAAGTGGGTCTCACTGTTCTTGCAGGTTGGTCTTCCTTGCCATTGGTGTCCGGTCCAGGCACAACAAGCCTTGGTTGCTGCAATGGATCCTCTACCCCAGGGATTGGTATTGTGCGGCTCTGATCGGTCCTGGCGTCCCAACACTTGGAGGGAGGACGGATCTGAACTGTAGGAGCACTCATACCTCTTTCTGGGCAGCGGCTGCGTCAGTAGACCCCATTGGCCGCAGGTTGGTGTACCGGGTCTTGCTGCTTTGCTGCCTGCTGCTGCTGGGGAGTAGCTTTTCTACTCCAAGGGAGTTTCTCTGGCATTTGGCCAAGCACTGTCATCCCTCTGGTTTTTTTGGAGCCTGCACAGCAGCAGGACGAGTCGGAGCTCCACGAGAGTCTGGTGCAGCAGGCAGGCTGGCAGGGTTGGCGCCAAAAGTCATGCTTCTTGGTTCTAGGGTCAGCAGCCTTCTCAGTCGACTTCTTTTGTGTGCGCTGAAATCTGAAGTCTTGGTATCAGGGGGTCGCCTAAATTCTCAATTTAGGTGCATTAAGGGGAGTGAGGGGTAGTAGCCAATGGGCTACTTACCCTTGGGGTACTACAGGCCCTAGATTACCACTTCCTATGGGGAGTAGGCATCACCCTGTCCTAGAGGTCCAAATTTCACCACACATTATATGTTGCAAGTTCCAAAGTCGTGTTCGTGTCAGACTGGGTTACCCTAGAGGTGTGCCCAGCCTGGCAGTACAACACACCTACTGCATAGCGTGTTCAGGTGTCAAAGGGCTCTTGACAAAGGGCGCTGGCGTCCTCTCTATGAGAGGAGCCTGATTCGCTTTTCAAAAGGCAGTGGGCTCTTTGAAGCTCCCCTGCTTTGGAATGCTAATTTGCCAGCTGTTCCTGGGATAGAAGGTGATCAAAACTCTCCCAAGAGCAGGCATTGGTCCTGGCCTCCTAAAAGCCAAGGCTTTCAATCCTTGGGGTCAGAAACTCCTCTGCAGCAGCAGGCTGGACTGGACCAGTCTGCTAGCACACTGGAGGTTTTTTGTGGTCATCTCTAAGATACTCTCTGGGTGCATGCATTAATAGATCCATCACTGGATCAACACTGGTGTGGCATAAAGTGCAGTGGCATAAAGTGCACAGGCATAAAGTGGAGTGGTGAAGAATAGAGTGGAGTGGGTTTATTATGAGGTGCTGGATGCCAAACATATGTTTCAGTGAAGCCATGATCTAGCTGGAGAACTTGTTTGGACCACTGCTCAGTACATACCTTAAGATGGCTTCCCTGCTCACTTACAATATATAGCAGTAAAACTAGATATCACAAGGGCATATCTGCTCATGCAGATATGTCCTTCCGTAAAATATAATGCACCCTGCCTTAGGGCTCAAAGGCCTGCTGTAGGGGTAACTTACATATATTAGATCCAGTGACTTTGGCATGACACACAGTGTCAAGTGGCATTTTCACTCATAATTTGCACCATGTGATGCAGCCTGCAATGGCAGTCTTTGTGGAATTTGTATGTGGGTCTCTTGATGTGGCATAAGCTATGCTGCTGCCCTTGGGGGATCCACTTTAGTACCCCTGATCTAGCTACCTGGGGTACCATTTACTAGGGACTTGTAGGGGTGCTAAAGTCCTTAACCAATTGTAGCACAATTAGATTTAAGCTTGTTTTAGGGAAGGAGCACTGGCACTGAGGTCTGACTAGCAGGCCTCAGTGCACTGTCAGCATCTAGTAGCTTAAAAGGGGGCAAAAAGGGTGTGGGCGAGGTAACTGCAACAACAGCCCAATTCCCTACAGTCATGGAGTGGCATAGAGCAGAGTGGCGCAGAGTTAAGTGTTGTAGAGTAGAGTGACAGAGTGAAGCAGATTGTTGTAGCGTGGAGTGGTGTAGTGTACTAGAGTGGAATGGCAGAGTAGAGTAGAGTTGTAGAGTGGAGTATTGTAGTAGTGTAGAATAGAGTGGAGTTAAGTGACATGGAATTGCGTAGAGTGTTGTAGAGTCAGAGTGACATCGAGCTGTGTAGATTGGAGTATCATAGAATGGAAAAGGTCTCAGAGCGGAATAAAGTTTAATGAAGGAGATGGTCAGAGTGGAGTGTTGTAGAGTGGCCTAGAGTGAAATGGGGTAAATAAAGCACAGGGGTGCACAGTAGACTGCCGTAGAGTGCATTGTTTTGAGTAAAGTTGGCATAGAATGCAGTGGTGTAGAGTGGAGTGGCGCAGGCTGGTGTAGAGTGGTGTACAGTTGATAGTTTCAGGGTGGAGTGCAGAGGTGTAGAGTGCAGTGGTGTGGAGTGGAGGGGCGTAGAGTCGAGTGATGCAGAGAATAGTAGTGTAGAGTTGAATGGTGCAGAGTAGGGTGAAGTGGCATAGAGTGCAATGGTTCAGAGTACAGTAGCATCAAGGTCAGTGGCAGAATAGAGTGTTGTAGAGTGCAGAAGCGTAGTGTTGCAGAGTAGAGTGCTGTAGAGAGATGTTGCGCAAAGTACAGTTGTGCAGAGTGAAAAGAGGCACAGTACAGTGACGTGGAGTGCAATGGTGTAGAGTCGAGTACCGTGCAGTGGCGTAGAGTGTTGCAGCTTAAAGTATAGTGATGTAGAGTGCAGTGTGGTTGATGTAGAGTGCAGTGGATGTAGAGTGAAGTGTAGTTGATGTAGAGTGAAGTGGCGTATAGTGCATTGGTATTGAGCAAAAAGATGGATTGTACATTGGGGTACAGTGCAGTGGTTTAGAGAAGGGCGGCGTAGAGTGGTGTCACAATGTGCAGTGGCGCAGAGTGCAGTAAATTGGCCTGAAGTGCAGTGGCATAAAGTAGATTGTTTCAGAGTAATGTAAAGTGGTGTCAAGTGATTCAGGGTAGAGCGGAGTAACAGAGTACACTGGTGTGGCATAAAGTGCACAGGCATAAAGTGGAGTGGTGAAGAATAGAGTGGAGTGGCCCAGACTGGAGTGGTGTTGAGTGCAGTAAAGAAGGGTGCATTAGCGCAGAGTGCAGTAGATTGGCGTGAAGTGCAGTGGCATAGAGTAGATTGTTTCAGAGTCGAGTAAAGTGGTGCAGGGTAGAGTGAAGAGGCATAGAGTAGTGGCGTAGAGTAGAGGAGAGTAGAGTGGCCTAGTCTGAAGTGGTGTTGAGTGCAGTGGTGTAGATTAGAGTGGTGTTAAGTAGAAATGAATGGCATAGAGTTCAGGGACAGAGTGCAATGGTGTGGAGTGCTGTGGCGCAGAGTGTAAGGGTTTTGAGAAAAGTGGTGTAGAGTGCATTGGCGTAGACTGTAGTGCTATAGAGTAGATTGCAGTGGCATAGAATGGAGTTGCGTAGAGTGGAATGGTGCAGAGTGGAATAGAATGGTATAGAGTGCAGTGGCATAAAGTAGATTGTTTCAGATTAGAGTGTGATGTAGAATGTAGTGGCAGAGTATCGGATTGCAATGTCGTAGAGTGCAATGGTGCAGATTAGATTGTCTTGAATTGGATTGACTTAGAGTGCAGTGCCATAGAGTGGAGCGATGCAGATGAGTGGTGCAGAGTGTAGTGGCATACAGTAGAGTGGTGTAGAGTGGAGCAATGTAGAGTGGCCACAATGTACTCTATGCATAGTGGCAGAGTACATTGGCGTACAGTATAATGGTGCAGAGCAGAGTGCAGTGGCATATAGTAGTGCAGAGAGCAGTGCAGCGTAGATTACAGTAGATTGGTGTAGAGTGCAGTGGCATGGCGTGGAGCGATGCAGAGTTAAGAAACTATACGTTTTGCAGCGTGAATCTTTCTGGATTCACTATACTGTGCATAGACTTTGTAGCGGTTTGTCCTTATTGTGGTGGTTGGGTGGTAGATGAGCGCTGGTTACTGAATGTGTGTTGTAAGACTTTGTCCCACTTGCGCTTCCTTGTTGATTTGGATATCTACGCAGTAGTGCTTAGTGAACGTGTGCACTGAAGACCATGTTGCAGCTTGGCAAATGTCTTGAATTGATGTTAGCTAGAAACGCAATTGTAGCTCCTTTCTTCCTTGTTTGAGTGAGCATGAGCTGCTCCTTGTAACAGCTGTCCTGCTTGTTTGTGGCAGAGTTGTATGGTTTGTGCAATCCACCGTGCAATGGTATTTTTGGTAACTGTTCGTCCCAAAAAACTGCTGGCAAAGGAAACAAAGAAATGCTTTGATTTTCTGCACTCCTTTGTATATAGTGCATTACAGCCCTCATGGCGTCCAGTGTGTGTAGCGCCCTTTGTGTGCTTGTGGCTGGTTTTTAGAAAAAAAATAGGTATTTGAATTGTTTGATTGATGTGGAACTGTGACACCACCTTTGGCATGAAGTGTGGGTCCGTTCTCATTACAATCCTATCATTGTTTATTTGCAGGTAGGGTTCTTGAAGTGTTAAAGCTTGCAATTCACTTATATTCGTAGTGATGTGATAGCCACTAAGAAGGCGGTCTTTAGCGTGAGCATGTGCAGGGTAGCCTTGTGAATAGGCTCAAATGGTGCCTTCATCAATTGAATTAGCACTACTTTGAGGTTCCATGCTGGTGCTGGCATTCTGTTTGGGGGTGAGATTCTCTTTGCCCCTTCTAGAAATCTTTTTACTACTTGGGAGGTGAAGAAACTTTTCCCTGTTTCTCCTCTTGTGTAAGCCACTATCGCCGCTAAGTGCACTCTTAGGGATGTGTAGCCTAGGTTATTTTGTAGTAGATGCGTTAAGTATTTTAGTACTGTTGATTCCTTTGAGATTCTCCTTTGTAGCTTCTCCCTAATGCACCATTAGGAGAATCTTTTCCATTTTGCTACGTAGCACTTTCTTGTGGTAGGTCTTCTTGCTTCCCTGAGCACTGCCATTGTGCCTGCTGGCAGTTTGAGGTGTGCAAATTCTAGGTCTTAGGGAGCCAAGCTGCTAGGCTGAGGCTCTCTGACTCTGGGTGTAGCACCCTTCCATTCTGCATTGTTAACAGGTCCCTTCTTTTTGGGAATCTGTGCGCTGGTGCTGGCGCCATTTCCACTATTTGTGAGAACCAGGACTGTCTGGCCAACTGCAGTGGTATTAGTATTAGAGACATGTTGCCGATCCTGCATTTGTTGAGTACCCTGTGTATCAGTGGTATCAGGGGGGAGGGGGTGGGGGGAAGCATATGCAAATGTCTTTGACCAACGTATCCATAGCGCATTCCCTTGTGACTGATGGTTTGGATGCAAAGTGTCGGCATTTTGGTATGTTGCAAATAGGTCTATCTGCAGTGTACTTCACTTCCGGAATACTTTTTGTATTTCCTGTTGGTTGATCTCCCATTCGTGGGATGCTGACGTCTGCCTGCTGAGTCTGTCTGCTTCCACATTGTCCTTCCCTGGGAGATGTATTGCTAGTAGGCCTACTTTTAGTGGAATGGCACATGTCCATATTTCCTGTGCTAGCCCTGATAGTGCTACTGACTGTGTTCCTCCTCGTTTGTTGATGTAGAACATGGTGATTGTGTTGTCCGTTTGGATCTACACCATGTTTCCGTGCAGCTCCTTCTGAAAGGCGTTTAAGGCTAGGAACACAGTTTTTAGTTCTAGGTAGTTGATGTGCTTGAACGTATCCTGTTGCGACCATAACCCCCTCACCTTGAGTTTGTTCATGTCCGCACCGCACCCAAGCTGGGGGGCGTCCGCTGTGATGGGCACTGTTGGGAGTTGGTTGTGTGAATGGTTTCCCTGTGATATGTTTTCCATGTTCCACCACGCTATTTCCTGATGCATTGCGTGAGTGACAACCACTAGATCTTCCCAACTCCCTGTTGCCTGTGACCATTGCTGCTGTATCCATTCCTGGAATGGTCTCATGTGGAGTCGAATATTCGGGACCAGGTGTATGCAGGACGCCATCATTCCCATTAGCTTGCTCACCGTCCTCACTGTCAGAACTTGCCCCTGGCGGTACAGACGTGGTTCCTTCAGTATTGCCAAAGTTCTCTTTGTGCTGGGGAACACTTTGCCTTGTATGGTGTTGATCTCTGCCCCTAAAAATATCTTCACCTGTTCCGGCTCTATTGACGACTTTCCTCAATGGATTGAAAACCGCAGTTGGATTAGTGTTTGCATCACCTGCTGCATGTGTTTGCACTGGCTGTAGGAGCTTGCTTTCACGAGCCAGTCATCGAGGTAGGGGTATACATGTATTCCCCCGCCTCCTTAGGTGCGCTGCTACTGCTGATAGGCATTTTGTAAACACCCTTGGAGCTGATTTGAGCCTGAATGGGAGCACTGAACTGGTAGTAAGTCTTGCTGATCACAAATCTTAGCAGGCGTTTGTGTCCTTTGTTGATGGGGATGTGTAAGTACGCATCCTTCAAGTCTATAGTTGGCATGTAATCCCCTTCCTGTACCTGGGGTATTAGTTTTTGCAGAGAGGTTATCTTGAATCTTTGTCTCCTTATGAACTTGTTTAAGAACCTTAGGTCCAGGATAGGTGTAAGAAACTGGCTCTATATATACACTGCACCTAAGTGAGGTACAGTGTGTATAGAGTCCAAGGGTCTCCAGAGGTTTGGCAGAGGTTAGATAGAACCTTACTCTCTAAAGTGGTAGCTTGGTCAAGCAGTAAGGCAGTATAAGAGGACAGTGTAAAGCATCTGATGTACACACTCAGTCAGCAAATGGTCTCACACACACACACAAGAACTGAACTCTAGGCCAATTGTTTTATTTATTTCTAGAACTAAGCAAGCCTGGTGCAGGTAAGCATATAAATAAATACTTTGCAGTAGTAATTTTACTTGTATGAACACAGTTCAGAATTGCAGTATAACTTGTACTGGTTTTAGTTACAGTTTTAAGAAAGCAGTTTGCAACACATTGCAGGTATAGTGCATTCAATTGAATGGGCTTTTTAAGTAAAACACAGTTAATTACTTTTCAGATTACTTTTGCTAACACAGGACTAGATTCAGCCCTGGGACATTTCCTGAAAACAGGGGACTAAATGTGTTTTGGTTAAAGGTATGATTTTTAAAGATTATTATTATATTTCAAAAGTTGATACTTAGAAACTTTTTCACATAGAATCAACAATGTTATCCCATGGAAGGAAATTCACTTAGCAGGTAAGTTAGGTTATTGTTACTTTTTCTTACTCAGTGCTGGATCCTGGATTCAGCACTGGGACATTTCCTGAAAACAGTTTAGAAAATGCGTTTTTGGTTAATCGGCTGATTTTGAAGGCATATTTGCAGTTTTCAAAAGCCGACACTTAGAAACTTAGAGAGAAAAAGTGTAAATGTTATCCTACGAGGAAAAATTAGTTACCGATTTCGAGGTAAGTAATCGATCTTTTGAATTAGGGTTCTGGGGTTAGACTCCGGTGTCTCCCAGGGTCAGTGATGCACTGTTGCACCTTCAGTGGCACTCGGGTGCAGAGTGTTGAGGCCCAATGTTATCCTATGGGGGATAGGTGGACTCCGGTTGGTGGCTGCTGGCAATCAGGCCACAGGGTTGTGGGAGCAAAGCTCCTAGGGTGGAGCTCAGGGCACGTTGGGGACCAAGTTAGCACCAAAGGGGCACCCTCAGCGGCGCTAGGGCAGCCGTGTGCAGTTTTGAGGTCGGGTGCCCTGTTGAATTCAATGGAGATTCTCAGAGATAAAGAAACATTGCAGGCTCGGGGACGAAGATCTTCCAGGAGTGACCACCACTTCGAGGGGTAAGTTGGGATGTAGAGGGATGGTTAGGAACCACTGGGTTGGGCACACACAGCCGAGGGGCGACAGGTGCAGGGGTGCCTTTGGACATCGGATTTTCCTACCCGCTTTGGTCGAGGTAGGGGGGGGGAGGGAGGGGGCCTGGATTGAGGCTGCAGGTGTCGTCTGGAGGCTTGAGGTAGGTCAGGGGTCACCGGATATTGGGTCAGAATCGCTGGGGGGACCTCCTCATGGTGTTTGTTCACTCAAACATGGGCCGGGCTCGGCTGGTGCAGTGTGCTGGATTCGCTGGTCCTGGCTGGCACCAGAAGCTGCAGTTCAAACACGTCGGGTGTTCACGGGAGAAACAGCTTGGAAAGTGAATGCAGGCAGGTGCTCTGGGGTTTTTGAGGTTGCTGGCCGCTGGACACGCCAGGGTTTAGCAGGAGCAGGTTTGAGTGTAGACAGGCCTGTAGGGCTGGGGCCAAGTCAGTGGGCGTCCTCTTGCTAGCTCTGCACGGCTTCTAGTCCTTTTCTTGTGGTTGCTGGATCTGAGGAAGGAAGGTTCAGGGTGTCCCTAAATACGAAATTTAGGGGCTTTACAGGTAGGTAAAGGGCAGGGACCAATGGGTCCCTTCCCTGGGGTGGGTACACCCCCTATTCTGCTACTCTCCAGTGGGAGGGGGCAGGAGCCTGTCCCTGGTTGGCTGAGTCTCCCCATCCTCAAGATGGCTGGGACTCTAGGTTGTACTTCACCTCGCCTCCCCCACCTTAGGGGTGGAATTGGCAGAGGTGGGCACACCTCTCTTCCTCACTTGTTTTTCCCGTCTATTCTCCCGCCCAAAGTGGGGGGGGGGGTAGAATCAATGGGGACCAGTTGCAGAAAGCAGCAAATGGTCTGGAGAGGCTCCTCAAAGGCGGCATGCCAATGAAGCTTCTCCTTCGTGAACCTTGCCCATCCTGGGGGAGGAGGCTTGGCACCTCGTCCCAGGATGTGCATTGTTTCAAGCACCCGGGAGCAGCAGGCTCTCGACCCAGGGGTCCAGAAACATGTCTGGTGATGGCAGCCTGCGCAGCCACTCAGTCAGGTCACTGGTAGTTGGTCATTTTTCAGGGGGCATCTCTAAGATGCCCTCTGTGGTGCATTTTACATTAAATCCCACACTGCCATCAGTGTGGGTTTAATGTGCTGAGAAGTTTGATACCAAACTTCCCAGTCTTCAGTGTAGCCATTATGGTGCTGTGGAGTTCGTAATGACAACCTCCCAGCACCATATACTCTTAATGGCAGCACTGCACTTACAAGGCCCAGGACTGGACCTGGGCACTGTAGGGGTACAGGGCTCATGCACCTGTACCCTCACCACTGGCATAGGGCACCCAGCTAGAGGGGTGACTGATGTATGCCAGGGCAGTGGTTTGTGGGCATGGGGGGGGGGGGGGGGGGGGGGGGGTTACTGCAACAGAAACCCACTTTCTCACAATAGGCCTTAATGTTTCGTCCACTTTTGGTACGAGGAAGTAGTTGGAATAAACTCCCTTGTTTCTTTCCTTGTATGGTACTATCTCTATTGCCTCCTTGTTGAGCAGTTATTGCGCCTCTATTAGCAAGAATGAGAGCTCTTTTGCCGACTGTGCCTTGCTGTTTGGCTTCTTGTTTGGACATTGTTTTAGTAGTTCTATACAGTAGCCGTATTGTAGGATGTTTAGTATCCATTTGTCTGTTGTCACCTTCTTCCATTCCTGGAGGAAGTTCCTCATTCTGCCTCCTACTGGTGTTATATGTTTGGTGAACTGGTTTGTTATATGAAATCTGTTCTTGGACTTCCTCTCTTTTGATGCCCCCTAGAGGTATTATCTGGTTGGGCGCTTGCCTTTCGGCGAAGTCATTTGGAGGTGGGTAGTTGCCCTCCTCTCCGTGCCTTCCCTCGTCCGTTTGAGCGACCTCAAAAGGACTGGTCCCATGGCTGGTACTGCCAGTTCTGCTGCTCCTCTCCCTGCTGCTGCTGGCCCTGGTGGTTTCCCTGATAACCTTGTTGGAAGGTTTTGTGCAAGGTACTCGGTTGGTTGCCTCCCCTATCATTTGGCCTTCTTGAGAGTGTACCCCTTCTCATTCCTTTGAACTGCAGTGCTCCCATGGACCTTGCAGTAACGTTGTCTCTTTTGAGTTGACTTAACTTCTCGTCAACTGGTGTCCCAAAAAGTTGTTCTCCGTTGAAGGGCATGTTCAGGATGTTGTTCTGTACCTCAGGCTTGAAGCCCGAAATCCTCATCCATGCGTGCCTTCTCTCCCCAATCATCTGCCTGCTGGACGTCTCCGCTGCGTCCAAGGCAGACTTTAAACATGTGTTTGCCATGTTTTTTCCTTCCACTACCAGGTGGGTCACCCTTTGCTGGTACTGCTCCGTTAGGTGCTTCAGGAGTTACCCTACTTCCTCCCAGTGTTGGCATGCATGTCTGTTAATTAGGGCGTTGGAGTTGGCAATGCGCCATTGAATTGCCGCACTCCGTTCTATTTCTTCCCCGTAAGGTCCATTCTGCTACTCTCCTAGTCAGGAGGTGGGCCAGCATTTGCGGGCACATTGGCCCTTTTCCCTCGCTGTTGCAGTAATTATTGAATCAGCTGGCACTGATCCCTGAATGTATGCAAGGTCCTTTGAGGAATGCTTGTACTTTTCTGTTCTCGGGGTCACAGATTTACATTACAGCTGGCTCCCTGAAATCCTCTCTGCCCTGGTCCAGCACACTAGGGAGCATGGGCAGGAACTGACACCTTGTTTGTGCCTTGGGCTTCTCCTCCTCCAATTTTACCCCATATGTCTGTGCAGCTTTCTTGACCACCATATTATAGATCCCTATATCGTCTGGTGGTGAAGGCCTCGAAGGGTATGTGTCTAATCCTTCTTACGGCATCGAGGTCATGCCATTCTATATCTTGCGTCTCAGAGGACGTAGAGTCCTGGTAGGTTAGCTGTTCCTAGACCGGTTCAGGCGGTTCAGGGTCTTCGAGGCCCCTTTTGACCTCGGCCGCGGGCTTCGATGAGATGGCGTACTGACTCATCTTGTCATCAAAGCCCTTCTTCCACTGCAGGATGCTTGCCATTTCGGCCTCGAGCCTCCTTTACTTCCTGTCCCTCGACAGCTTGTTCGGCGTCTAGAGTGTGAGCGCTTCGTGGTCGTCGACGTTCGAAGTAGTTGTTGACCCTTCTTTTCTCGGCATCGAGGCGGCCTTTTCGGGGGCTTCCTTCGACGACCTTGAATTTTCGTGGGTCTTCGCCGTCTGGGAGTCCTTTTCGAAGGATCCGCTGGGCTGTTTGTCCCTGGGTGCAGTTGCTTTCATAGAGTGTTTCGACGGCAGTGTTCCCTTCGAGGAATTTGTCTCACTCTTTCGAGTGTTGGTCAAGTGTTTGGGGGTCGTCGACTCTTACCTCCTTCGACATTTTCTTATGGAATTAGACGACAGGGCAGTCCTCTGGTCCTTCGGCGAGGTTTGTCCTCCTCCTCCCCACTGGAGGGGCCCAAGTCTCGGAGCGATGGATGAGGCCCCTGCATAGTGTAGTTCGTCCTTCTCTGCCTCGCTTACTCGGAGGGTCTTGGATGTGAACGCCGAGCACGCGTTGCAGTCCTCGCTGTTGTGGTCGAGCAGCAGGCAGATGTTGCAGACTGAATGATGGTCCTCCTGGGCATATTTGTGGTGGCAATTGGTGCAGTCTTGTCCATTCCTGCGCTAAGGGAGCCCCCTGTGTGCGCATTCTCGTGTGAACGTCTACTTCTGTTGAGAAAATATTCTCCTTCGTAGTCCCGGCTACCTGGCTTGTAGTTGGGTGTGATGAAAACCTTAGTTTTAGTCGATTTTTCCCGTTTCCGTCGATTCCTTTTCCCAAAAACTCTGGAACGCCTCGATAACGATCCAGACCCAACGGCGGAAAAAAGTATCTAAAGATGGCGACCAAAGGTGGGAGCTTCCGGAGGAAGCGCGTCGACATAACGAAGGACACCAAATGGTGGTATGTCAACGACCACCTGGGCGGGGGAAAAAAATAATGAAAAAAAACACTACAATTCTGGACCCAACCACGAGATGGCGGAGTAATGTACAGCATAGTGAATAGAGAAAGATTCATGCTGCAAAACCTACAATGTTTTGGCATATTGGAGACTTCCAGGATCTCCCCTAGGTGTTCCAGGGGTGGGGGTTAGGCATTTATTATTAGTTACACCCTTATAAAATGAGTTTTTATATGCCTGGGTAAAGTGAAATTTCACATTTCACTCCCCACATTGTAGTAAAGTGCTGCTCACATTCGACTTTGATGCTAGGAGCACTGTGGAGGGAGGATCTGCAATATTTCTACAGATTCAGAACCCCTAAAGTCTCCCCTAGTTGCACATGGGGTGGGGTTCCTGTAGATATAAGGCATGTAAAAAAAAGGAAAAAAGGGAACTGACGTCATCACGCCGACGTGGGCCTCTCATGGCTCCGGTGACGTCATACGGAGTCGCGAGCGGAGCCGCTGCATTATGATGTCGCCCACGTCGACGTGGAGTGCTGGGGAAGAAAAGTTCCGTGGAATGCTGGCGAAGGGGATATTCACAAGGTGAGGAATCCACTGGCAGATGTATCCATCAGAAATAAGTTTTTGTAAGTCCTGGTGCTGGAAAAATGGCCCATGTCATTTTTCCCATTGCACATCCCCTGTTACATAGGTTAACATGGTAGGAAGATATTGATTAATAACTCTTGATGGGCGAGGGCTAGAAATGCCATTGAAAGACTTCCCAGAATGGCATTATTAAATCCAACAATATCATATTGTTGAATTTCTCCTAAAGTGTATAGACAAGAAGTTATAAGACTTTCTTGTTTGTAAGTCCAAATTCAGCCTTCCAGTGGTCTGCCCTGATTGGTCAGAGTTAAGTGGATTAGCCAGGCTGCCTTGTAGAGGTGATAAAGAGCCCCTGGGGTTGACCAGCTCTGCTGGGAGGGCAGTGTGCTGTTCCATAGGAATGCCAGGCCAGGGGGAGGAATCGTAAACCATGGTCTTCAAAGAGGAGAGCAGAAGCCAGTGTTCTTTACAGCTCTGAACTTCCCACTTCAGGGAGATGGTCGGATTAAGGAAGGTATGAGCAGATGCAGGGGGGGGGGAAGAGTCGAAGTAAATTAGCATCCATGGGGTGTCTTTAGCCAGCACTTACATCCTTGCTGGAAAATCAGTCATTATGGATTTGGAAGATTTGATGCACTCTGGGACAAAATAATGCCACACTCTACAGGATGTGGTCATAACTTTGAGGAGTTACCCTGCTCCCATTGGTTAGAAGTGACCTCCTGCATGACCCAGAGAACTTGAAATAAGTATCTGAGAGGGGCAGAGTCAATCAGATCTGCTGCTTGAAACTTACTGAAGCAAGAAGTGCCCTGTTGAGAAGTTTTACTGTGCAAAGATTTCTAAGGCCTGACCTCTGAAGACTGCACCATCTGAAACTACAGCCCTGTTGATTATCTTGCTGAAAAAGAACTAAAGAGTGGACTCCCTGAAAGCTACAGGTTAAAAGAGCTCATCTGGAACATCACCGACTAAATCTACACATTGGAAAACCATCAGTGGATTTGTAAGGGTTTTGTACCAGTGGATTGTGGAAAATGACGTCCTCAACTTTCAAGGACCATCTTGGAGCTTCCAGACCCTTGGAGTAAGTTTGAGACACTTTGGGACCCCTTGCGGAACTTGAGGAAGAAGTTCAAAAACTTTAGAGCAACTTTGGAGCTACTTTGAAAAAGCTCCATAGAGGGACCGACTCAACCTGGCCAGCCAGGCCACCTGCCTTCAACAGCGAGCCAGGCAAGCAAACCATGTTCGTCCCGCTAAAAGCACCATCGCTCCAACTTCCAGAGGTTGACTGGGACTAGGAGAAATGAATCTGGCGAACCCTCACCAGATCCGGCTACATGAGGAGCATCGAGAGACCCCACCAGAAAAAGCTCAAGTAAAGTTTCTAAGTCCACTCGTAGGAAAGGTACCGGGAGCAACCGCGAGAGCCAAGCCGCCTGCCTTCCATCGCGTGCCAGCCTGGATCCCTGGGTTGCCCCGCTGAAGCCATCTTGAGAAAATGTCTAAGTCCACTCCAGGGACGTTGAGCGGGACCTCGTCACAAGTCAAGCCGGCAAACCCTCACCGGATCCGGACTGGCTGGAAGCGTCTAGGGCCCTCGGGAAGAAAAGCTCTAGAAAAGTTTCTAAGTGTGAAGGTAGAAACTGAGACTGGGACCTGCTGGGAGCTGTAGCCGCCAGGGATCCATCGCGCCCGGTCTGAAACTTAGACTTTAGTCCGGTCGATTGCGAGCAAGTATCACAATATGGTGCTATAATCTTTTAAGTGCTATATTTTATTGAATCTTTGAAAATTCATATCTTCGGTTCCCTACATTGGAGTTATGGCGTTTTGGTGTCATTTTAAAGATAAAAGTATATCCTATGTTTATAAATTGGTGTTGGATTTTTATTGTGTGTTGTGTCTTGATTTATTACTGAAATGGTGTTTTTAAATGCTTTACATACCAGTCTTTGAAGATAAGCCTGTCTGCTCGCAGCCACTTTACCAAGGGTTGAGCATAGGAATAATTTTCTAAGACCTATGCCGAGTCCTATCATGTGTTAGTGGCCTTATTGCCAGTGGCAGACCTACATTTGCCCCTACCAATAACCCACTTTCGCACAGTATCTATTTGTACTTCCTTTTTTATGTAAACGCTTTGTCTTTACCTCGTAGTTTTTTGTTTATATTTAGCACAAACTCAACCCAAAGGTATTGGAGCCCTTTACGTAATGGTAGGAAGCTCAATACTTGTTGCAGTAACTATCCACTTTTTGTACATAACGGCAGCAGCACGAATTGTGCCACCGTAAGGTACCCCTCACAAAGCACATGCAGTACCGCCATTGCAGGCTTGCTTCTCTTGGTGTAGACAAAAGTGAAGACAACACATCACACATTTCTGTGTGCCATGTCCCATACCACTACATGTAATATTTGTAAGTCACCCCTACAGCAGGCCTAACAGCCCTAAGGCAGGGAGCTGAATAATACATGTGGGGACATACCTGCATGAGCCTGAGCCCCCTTGTAGGTTTAGCCCGACCGGCTTCCCAGCCAGAGCCTGCAGCCTCTTTTTACAGTGACCGATCCCCACTGATAGAAATTGGGCTCCTGACGCCGATTTGCACCCTTCACTCTGCCGCCCTCGTGCCGCTGGTGGTGTATTTTTGGATCTGCCTTGGACCTTGCCCACCACTCACATTAACTCCTGGAGATTGATCCCGTTAGTTGATGTACTGTACCCGTTTGCAGAACTTGTTCTTTCCATAAAAAGACATTGCAGAACTCAGAATTGCACTGTGTCCACTTTTTGAAGTGAAAAGAATTTATATTTAAAAATGAACTTACCTGAACGATTTTTCCCTGATGTAAAATCATACATAAAGGTACTTGGTATTTGTATACATTGATGTGGATCTCCTTCTTGAGTCGTTTTGTCATTTATTAATAATTGTGTGTAGGCTCCTGAACCACACTACCCTCTAAAAGGGAACTTTGGGACGGCATAGCAAGACCGTGCCCACTCATAAGGAAACCCTGGACTCTTTACATGGCATATCAATCTACTGATATAGCACATAAAGTGCCAGCTTTCTTCAGTGAGCGCCAGATACATTACACCAGCTCACACTAATTTTGAAAGACACTGGGAAAGAAGTGATTTGCCCAGAATCACAGTAGGCTTGTCACGTGGGCCAGGTTGCCATTGTCGTTTTCCCTATGTTAGCATGAGTCCATGTCAGACTGTCCTTTGCTTTGCACACGTTATTAGACGACTATATTTTTATTTGTGCTACACTGCAACGTTCGCTCAGAACATACAGTTGTTCTGCATTCTGCTCTTTCCTGGGATTTAGTCTGAACACTGCAGACCAGGTCTAACAACAATGCCCATTTATTCTGTTCTGGTCAGGCCCTAGTACCTAGACAAAACACGCAGATGCAGTTGTTTGGGAACATGTACTTTGGTCATATAGGTATACATGGGTGGGTAACACAGTTGAGAGGGATCTTTCCAGCACCTGTGATGCAGATCTTCCATCTATAGACTGAGGTATGGGGGTCTGCTGCTAAAACACCCATAGATGATCTAATATATAATCAGGGGAGGGGGGTTAGGCCCCACAGTCTTATACAATGACAGCACCTTTTATGATTTATGGACTACTTGCAATGCTAACCAGATTTGTGTTTTTCTACTTGTTGTGGCACGTATACTGCATATTAGAGCATTTAGTTAAACTAAACATTTTACATTGATCTTGTTTGTCGGTCTAATCTTATTGTGGGCTGGTACAAGAGAGAGAGCGAAAGGATGTGTTCTGCAACCGCAATTCCTAAGAGGGTCGGGAGTGTTGTGTTCTGGAGTGTCTAATCAATTCTTACTCTGTGAGTGATTAGGAGGGCTAGTGAGACACTATAGCTAGGTCGGTCCCTGGGCTCACGGGTACTCAGGTGGTTGGATGACTCAGTCCATGCCTACTAAGGTTCCACGATCCCAAGCATAGTTCTGTGACTCAGCAGAATCCCTGCAACAGGCTGTGCCGATACAGAGATTGAAACTGGTTCCCTAGTTTCAAAGCCAGCAGCTCTGGCCCTGATGTCACATTCTGGATAGAGTTAGGTGGCAGGCAGAAGCCACTTGCAGGCTCAGCTTGTTATGGGCTAAAGGTTCCAACAGGACCTCTACCTCAGAGTCAGGCTTCAGGCTCAAGCTTTCAGTGGCTCACCCACCTCCATTAGTCAGTGAGCTCACTCCACTTGTGCCTTCCCATTGGCAAGTTTTTCAGAAAAGTTGTTGTTGCCGCTGTGAGTCAGGTATGTTATGTTGTCCATGTGCAGGCTTGTTGGTAATATTGCAGTAAAATATTATGCATTAAATAGCTTCTCTTAAATCTTTGATTCTACATCTTTCCCTTACGGAATGCCTGTCAGCCTAAGATAAACTTCATCTGTTGCTCTGATCCCTTTAGTCCTTTCCAAAAAAGAGCTCATTTTACACAGGGGGTGTAGTGTTCTTCCCTCTTCAGTTGAATGCTTTACTACAACAACTAGTAAGGATATGAAAAGGTTAATATCAATTGTAAAGTAAATTTGGAAAAGACTTTTGGAAAGGTCCTATGCATCACACTGTGTCTGAAGACTCTCAAAGGATTTGTAAGCTAGGAAAGTATTACTTCACCTTTTGCCATCAGAAAAGTAGATTTAAAAAATAAATGTTGCTCTCACTTGTGTATGGCTCACCGGGTGCTTGCACCAATTTTGGCAAAACCATATTAAACTCCTAGGCAAGTACAAGCATTTTTACTAGAGGGTAAAACATGCTCTGATCCTGAACTTTAAAAATAGAGGGGTGATTTTTATTGCATTTGGGACCCATCCACGGCTGCTTGGCGTATGCTTCCAGTATAATGCTTTCAGCCGCGATTGTGTCAAATCGAAAAAAGTGTTAGAAAATCTGCAAGGTTCACCATGTGCTGTGCAGTCAGTCCGACTACACAAAATATATCTTAATTTGCTGAGTTGAGAACAACAAATTACATCACTTTCTTAAAGACTCTTTCTTTGGATACTCTAACTGCAGATTTGTCACCTTTTATTATATTGTCAGTACCACCTATCAGCTAGCAGGAGCATTGCCCGATAATGTTTTTAGATCCTGTCTGGCACCTTGGTGGCTCAGTGGTGAATCAATAGCGCCCCAAAAGCAAGAAAGCAGAGCTGCATAAAGTGCAACACGTGCAGGTTAATGCCAGTTTTTTTATCTTTCTGCTTATGCGCCCACTAGTGCGGAGCACTTCAAATGAATTGCAGTGGCCTATGTGCCAAAAGAAAACAAGTTACTTAACTATAACTGTAGTTCTTCAGTATTGGAAGCTTTCATAGATTCACATGCTTGAATCATTCCCCGTTGTCGAGATGGGAGTCCCTGGTATGTCAAAAAAGCAATGCTAAATCAATACAAAAACAGAAAGTAGGCCTAGGCCCATTTCAGTTTTGTAACCCATAGCTCTAGTTTTGTAAAAGAGACCAAAAATGGGGGGCGTGGCCAACAGCCGAACATGGAGGACGTGAACTAGAAGAGCTCCGTCCCAAAACCCCGACACTAGACAATCTATCTTGCCATTAACTGGATCCTTGATAACAGGAAAACGTACTTACCACGAGCAGACTACTCCGGGCACCCCTGGATGAAACTTGCGACCTCTGCGGACAGTAGATGCGGTGCCTTGTGGCGGCGTCCTGAAAGCCGAGGCGGGCGTAGTGACCGGAGGCACTGTGACTCGCATGAGACAGAGGACGCCGGGACATGCTCCGGGCCCGGAGATTCATGCCTGAGAAGGGGAGATGCGGAACCTGATGTGTGAAGACAGCGGATGAGGCGATGCGAGGGTGGCTGTCCTCCGGATGGTGAACGGCGCAGTGACTGTGGCAGACACAAAATGGCGGCCGGAGGCGCTGGCGTAGCCGTTTCGTCCCGCTGAGTGCGCGAATCGGCTGCAACACCGGACCTGCCCCAACACGACTCCAGGAGCGGAGAAGTGAGCACAACTACTGGCAACCCCCCCCCCCCCCCCCCACCCCCCCACCACCCATGGTAGTTACCAGAAACGGACATAAGGTCTGTGCCACACACAATCTTCGGGAGTTGGGGAGTGCAGAGGCATATCGAAAGCGCCCATCCTGCTGTGTGATAGGACCTGCCTGGCGACCACCTGAATGCTAAGGAAGACGATGAGCTAAGTAGAGGCTGCTACACAACTGCTAGACACCCTGTTGTGAGCTGGAGAAGGCACGATAGCTGGGAAGTGAACTAGTCACATATACTTGTGTGCATGCAAGGTTTATGATTCTGCTGTTGGTCCTGGAGGCGTGGGCAATTGTGCACCGGATGTGTGAACAGCGACGGGCCGGCAGTGACTTGAGAAGTGCATGTAAGTACTGAAATGGTGGGATGCGACAATGTACTGAAGCGGTGAGTTCTGCCGAAGTATAGAGAGGTCCTAACACAGCGACAAGCTACACGGAATCAGTTACGGCGAGACCGAGGTGCTGTACCGAGAGCGCTGGTGGGGTGCACGGTTCCGAGGCACCATATACTGACATCTATTGACTGGGACTGCGGTCTGGATCATTGGGGACAGGTGGAAGCAACGTGACAGGTGGAAGCGACGGAACTACGTATACTGTGCGGATTACATTGGGGTTACACTGGAGCTCCGGACCACACGAGTCCGACGTGGCAATATGGGGCGCAATAAGAGCTAAACAGCCCGACGCAGCAACCAGCGACGATGCCCACTTCGCGCACCTAACAGTGACCCCTCAAACAGCTCTGATAACGAGGTGATACCCCCCATGAGACAGGCTCAACACGCTGCCAAACTAGACTTAATACTGAAGGAAATACGTGACTCGCGCACCGCGATTGAATGGCAAATGGGGGCGCTATCCACTAGTCTAAATGTGCTGCAAGCGGACCATAAGAAGCTAACGGACAAAGTTAAGTCGAATAGGCTAGCCCTGGACGACTTGCTACCGCAGCAGACCATGCATTCCTCCCAGCTTGAACAGTTTCAACGCCAGTTGAGGGGCTTGCAAGACAGGGTGGACGACACAGAAGGGAGGTCCCGACGTAATAATGTCAGAATTCTTGGTATCCCAGAACAAAGCGAGGGTTCGAATCCCACTCAATTTGTGGAAAACTGGCTGCGAGACCACGTGGCGAAAGAGGGGCTGCTGACCCTTTACAGTGTGGAGAGGGCACACAGAGTACCGCCACGACCGCCTCAACCAGGTGCGCCGCCAAGACCATTAATAGCACGTATTCTAAACTATAAAGATCGCAACACGATACTGAGAGCGGCGAGGGAGAATTCCCCTATACGCTTCGAAAATAAAACAATTTCTCTCTACCCGGATTTCACCTTGGCGGTGCAAAAAGCCAGAGCCACTTACTAGGACATAAAGAAAAAGTTAAGAGCATGGAGTTTGAAATACGCGCTGCTCTTCCCGGCACGACTGAAGATCTATGGGCAAAAATCCATCTTTTTTTACAGCGTGGAGGAAGCGGCGGATTGGTTGGAAATTACATTTACACCACCGGCCTCACAGACCTCGCTACCATCGGGTCAGCCAAGCTGGATGCTCACGCCGCAGCATCCAGGGAACCATATGGCAGATGACAGAAGAGGCGCAGAAGCAACGGACAATGGCCCAACACCAGAGCAAATCACGAACAGTCAAAATGACGCCCTTCTAACGGCGCGGCACTAGCCACGCATGATGCCCAGACTAAAGTTTCTTCATCGCAGAGTCATCGGAAGCAGCAACGGTGCGCTCTGAATCGGAGTCTAGCCTAACACAGTTTCCTTCAATTACTGCACAACTGGCCTGAGACTACTAGAACTGTATCGCGGGGCTGGTCGGGAGTGGTAATGTATACCATACTGCTTTGTTATTGTAAGCTAATGAAGGGGGGTCAAGATGTTTGGGACTGAATGGGGTAGTACACGGAACTACAGTGTTCATTCTTTCGTTATGCAGTGCAATGCCTGTTTGTAGCTGGGCAGTTGTCACTTTCTCCCCCACAGCGACTGCACTATGGCATTTATTACTAGGAGTCCATGTTGGACTTGTGTTTCATGTTTGGTCCTCTATTGTTGTTTGGATTAACCTAATGTTTGGGAAGTTCGTTGGGAATGCTTGCTCGGCCCTTACACCCATGATACCATACAGGCTTAGGAATTCATATGTACTAGGACCACCACACCCCCGATTTCCAAATGATGATACATAACAAATACAAATACTGCACCTGGAATGTGAGAGGCATGGGGTCGGTACATAAGAGGCATCGGATTTTGGCACAACTAAACAGGAGGCAGATAGAAGTGGCCTTACTTCAGGAAACACATCTGAACCACGATGAAGCGAATAACTTACGGAAAAAATGGAGGGGACAACTGTTCTCCACGACTTATTCGGCATTTGCCAGGGGGGTGGTGGTATGGGTGCGTAGCACTGTCCCTTTTAAGTTACTGGAGTAGAGTAGACCTACACGGAAGGTACGTCCTGCTCCACGTCCTATTGGATGGGGTACACATTGTCATCGGGAGTCTATATGCCCCGAACACAGAACAAGATAGATATCTAGAGACGCTTAGCGTGACGCTGTCAGAGTGGTCGGAATACCAATGGGTATTAGGGGGTGACTTCAATGCAGTGTTAGATATAGATCTGGACAGGTCACACCCCCCCGAGAGTCGGAAACAGGCGGATGCACTTAAAGAATGGGCTAGGGGTTGGGGGCTACATGACACCTGGCGGGTGAAAAACCCAGACAATAGAGAATATTCCTTCAACTCGCCACCACATCTGCTACATACTAGGATAGATAGACTTTTCTGCTCAGAGACACTGCTTACTTCTATTGACAGTGTATTGCACTTGGGCAAGACACTGTCAGATCATAACCCAGTGGAATTATCACTGCAATGGGGTAGGATCCCCGATACCGACCTGGAGACTACAACCCCAACTACTAGAGGACCAGGTCTTTCGCACCACACTCTCAGAGGCAATCGTTAATTATTTTTCAGAGAACACGGGGTCAGCTAGCACACGCCAACTAGAATGGGACGCCTTCAAGACAGTTATACGGGGAGTGGCAATTGGTACGAAGGCAGAAGTCAGGCACACACTTGTAGACCAACTAACGGAAGTGGAGGGCAAATTGTTCGCACTAGAAGGGGAGGCGGCGGGGACGAATGAACAACTAATACAACTGCGGGAAGCAAACATACAATATGTGGAACTCTTGGAGGAACTGCGAGTAATAGATTTTAAACTCTACACGCAGAAACAACACGCACAAGCAGACAGGGCGGGTCCCCTACTGGCTAAACTGGTTAAAAATGCACCCACACCATCCCCTATCTTAGAGATTCGTGACAATGAGGGCGGTATCACCACCACACAATTGGGAATGAACACGGCGTTTAAGGTATACTATGAACATTTATACAGACAACCAACGGGTCAAACTGACACTGACTTCATGCCCTACTTTGAAGGGCTACAACTGCCACAGCTCACACAAAAACAGCGCAAGGACTTAGCGAGACCGGTGTCTGGACCAGAAATTAGACAAGCGATCAAAGCTTTACCGCGCGATGAAACCCCTGGCAACGACAGTCTGCCCGCTGAATTTTATGCACACTATGCGGATTTGCTAGTACCACATTTGCAATGTTTATATCAGGAGTCGCTAAATGCAGGAGTGCTCCCCCCCTCACTAAGCTACAAGCGATTGTGGTGCCATGGTTGAAACCTGGGAGAGACGGATACGACATGTCCGGGTACAGAGCCTTATCCCTACTCAACTCTGATTACAAGATACTGAGTAAAATACTGGCCAATAGACTATGTCAGTTAATTCCAAAGTTGATACATATTGATCAATGCGGATTGGTTCCGGGGAGAAGTACGGCGCTTAATATCAGACGGCTGCACCAGATCACTGCGGGTACACCTGACTCAGGAACAACGGAGGGGTGCATATCACTTGATCTAAAACAGGCATTCGACTCGTTACACTGGGACTACACGTTTTATACCCTCACCAGGTTTGACATACCAGACGAATATATTGCCTGGGTGCGGCTATTATATCCGCTCCTTATCCAGGTGTAAGGGAATAGTGAGATGTCCAATGACACACATTGTCTCTGTATACGCCGACTACATTATTTTGTACATCAAGGACATGGATCTCGAGCCCCTGCCCACAGTTTGACTCATTTCAGGAGTTGTCTGGTCTCACGATCAATGCCAATAAATGTTATGCTTATTTTTTCAACAGCCCTGCACGTACCGGACGATTGCGTTTTGGTCGCCGGGAACTTAATATAGCACCAGACACTTTGATACTTGGGGATACAGATTAATCGTACTACAGCGGATCTACTAGATGGCAACTTGTCCCGAGCAGTTGCTGCCCTCAGGACGCAGGTGAAGTTTTGGGCCTCGCTCCCCCTGTTGGTGGCTGGAAGAGTTGCCATAACTAAAATGGTGATTTTGCCGAAGCTGCTTTATTACTTCACCAACCTGCCTGTTTTGCTACCGGGAGGGATTTTTAAAATGCTGAACTCTCTAATGACAGAACTGATTTGGGGGACGGGGCGCAGTCGAATTAGCCTAACAAAACTACAACTGAGCACAGGAAAGGGCGGACTGGGAGTGCCCGATTTGAAGGCGTACTGCTACACTAGCCAGCTGCAATGGCCGGCGTACTGGCTGGCGGGTCGTAACTTGCAGGAGGTAGAGGTGTCACACCGGGAGTGGGAGCGGGGTGATATCCACAGACTCCCACTACCAAAAGCAAAGATCCCATCAACAGTACCACAACTACTACAGATAGCGCTGCTATACTGGAGACATGCACTGAGATACACAAAGCGTATACCACCATACGCTCCAACCATTCCACTACTGGGGACCCCTTTGTAAACAGAGGCGGTGTCTAACCGTACTCTGAGGGCATGGTTCGATGCAGGGATAGCTACCGTGGGGGCGTTCTCAGACAGGGTGCCAATGTCGCATGAGGCTTTTGTACGTGAACATGGCGCCCCGAACACATTGTTCCTGCTACATGCTAGCATATCGAGATACATTAGAGACACATTGACCCAGGGGGATACCGAACCAGTTACAAACGCACTTTTCACCATACAATATTTAATGGGACACGGGCACATTTGACAAAATGGTTGTCGCAAGGGATCCGCGCAGATGCGGAGACCTCGTTACTGCCACTACGGGATAAATGGTTAAGACGTGGGTCGTGCTTTCGCGGACAAAGAATGGGACACTATAGTGGGCTATTCCAGGAAGGTATCTCGCAACACTAAGTTCGAATTTATCCAATTAATGCTATTCCACAGAGCATATCTAACCCCACGCAGGCTTAACATCATGTTTCCTATTGTGGGAGACACTTGTCCCCGTTGTCATGCATGCAACACAGGTCTGTTACATATGATATGAGACTGTCTAAGATTGAGACACTACTGGACGTCGGTGTGTCAGATACCGATGGCCATCGATCCAGTGCGCAACAATAACAATGGAATACTGCATACTGGGTTTGGGACCCCGTGGGAAGAAAGGTAACCCATCTCATAGATTCGCTAATCTCGCATTACTATTGGCAAAAAGGAACATTACAACACGGTGGAAGGCCCATAGAGCTCCACCACTACAAGTGGTATACGGAGATGATTAGATGGGGGAGGGCGGAAGGAGCCGAATTACAAAGAAAGGAATACAGGGGATTACGTAAAACACCGATATCTATGGCCTGGAATATGATGATGGAAGAACACACTGCACTAGATATACTATCATACTGATTGAGGAGGGATGCCTTTTTTCTGAATTACCCAGAGACTAGGGGCACCTACAAGAGATAAGTCAGGACTGCTCTCTCACCCCAGACGATGGGACGGGAAGGGGAATGCAATATAGTGGTAATGAACACACAGAGGAAAGATCGAACATGTGAATATGTTATTAGTCAGGAAGAGGGCTGAACTGCAAGGGGGATGGGAAGGGTTGGAGGTTTGTTATTAATCATGAGCAAAGAATAAGATTGTAAACTCGAACGACATAAGCGGACTGTGATTGACGCAGAGACACTTGTATGTGAGAAACGTACAATGCTCTTCCAACATGCTGTTACGTTATCTGTATCTACGCAACGTTGTACGGTTAACTATGAGCTGTATGCAAATGTATAAGTTTGATATATTGAGCTGTTGTGTAATTGATGCCAAATTAAATGTCACAAAATGTGCTTCATTATTAATGGTATGCAAGTCTGCAATGTATATATGTTTATTGCACAAAATCAATAAAAATATGTTGGGAGCAAAAAAAAAAAAAGACCAAAAATAATTCTTGAACCAATCAGGACCCTTCCCCCTCTAGAACACCACTGAGAGAACCTTAGACCTTCAGATTTTCTGAGCACTTTTGCCCAAAATAACCCTGTATAAAATCCAAAGGTGAGCTTCCCTGGGGAGGAGGGCGGGTCTCATGTGAATCTATGAAAGCTCCCAATACTGGAGAACTACAGTTACAGGTAAATAACTTGTTTTCTTACAACAATATTGGAACTTTCATAGATTCACATGCTTGAATCAGAGGGCTAAAAGTCCTTAGCACATTGTATTCTGTGTCTATATGAACAAATGCAAGAGTGTGCCTTAAATTATCAATCTGTAGGGAAGAACAGTTTTACCTTAAAAAACTATAGCCCCCAAACTGATGAATACTCCATGCTTAACACCTACAACTCTAAACACCATAAAGAATAAACACTTCGCTGGGTAGCCGAAATATTATAAACCTCTACATAATGAGAAATGCATATAGAATAAAATGTGCACATTCTTACAGTATAAATGAAGGAGGGATGAAGAAGGGATGAAGGGGAGAGCTCACCGTCACTGGAAAAGGTTCCTCAGCACTGCCCGTCCTACTGCCACAGCACACAAGTTACTTACCTACGGTAACGATCTATCTTTAAGAAACATTAGTTAGTTATAGATTTCTTACCTTAGAATTACACACACGGCGTCAGACTGGATTCGGCAAGTTTTTTCGTCAGCAGTACCTCTGCGTGTCGGAAGGTGGCGTCGGTCGGCTCCGCGTCAGTCGTCGGCATAGCCAGTATGACGTCCCGGCAGCTACTTAAACGCCGCCCTCGCAAGCAGACGTCAGTTCTGTACACTACTTTCCGCACCAGAAATGCAGAGCCATGCAAGACACTGACCATTGGTGCACAAAACTAGGGCCCTGAAAGGATGTCCTTAACCCTAGAAGTCAGTTCGCAGAACAGGGATGATGGATGGGGCAGTAAGGAATATATAACTAACTAATGTTTTTTACAGATATATCGTTACCGAAAGTAAGTAACTTGTGCATCTGAAAGAAACACGTTAGTTTTAGATTCCTGACCTTAGAACAGATACCCCAGCAATACTAACCTCGGTGGTGGATCTGCGAACCAAGACCACACCAGAAAATCCTGGAGAACAGAACGGCCAAAGAAGCAGTCTCTCGGGACTTGGCTATCCAGGTAGTAGTGTTTGGTGAACATGTTTAGCGATGCCCACGTGGCTACCTGACAGATGTCATTCAGAGGCACTCCCCTTCCCAAAGCAGTAGTGGCTGCATTCGCCTGGTGGAGTGAGTGCATAGCCCGAGTGGAGGCTCCTTTTTAGCTAGAGTAACAAACCTTAAGACACAACACGACCCATCGAGAAATGGTGCGTTTGTGTATGGCCCGACCCTTCTTTGCACCCACGTAACCAACAAAAAGTTGATCATCCACCCGGAACGGTTTTGTGCGATCCAGATAGGACCGTGCACGTTTTGGGTCCAGACGTAGGAGCCTCTTCTTCCTTTGAAGGATGCGGAGGAGGAAAGAAGGTGGGCAAAGTAATGGTCTGACCGATGTGAAAGGCAGTGACAACCTTAGGAAGGAAGGATGGACGGGTCCGAAGAACCACCAGTACGGATGAACAGATAGGAAAGGAGGTTTTGAAAAAAGAGCCTGGAGCTCACTCACATTTCTAGCAGATGTGATGGCTACCCGGAAAGCAGTTTTAAGAGTCAGACGGCGTAAAGGACAGTTATGCAGTGGCTCAAAGGGAGCACACGAGATAGGTCCCACTGAGGCATAACAAAGGTGTAATAAAGTGGCTCTGTATATACTGTTCCCAAATAGGTACAGTGTGCACAGAGTCCACAGTCCCCAGAGGTTTGGCAGAGGCTAAAATCAGATATAACCTTACTCTCTAAAGTGGTAGCTTGGTCGAGCAGTAAGGCAGTATCAGAGGATAGTGTAAAGCATTTGTTGTACACAGTCAGCAAATGGTCTCACACACTCAAGAACTGAACTCTAGGCCAATGGTTTGTATATAAAAATATATGCTTGTTTTATTTTAGAACCAACCATAGGTATCAAAATATACTTTCTCAGAATGCGATTCTTTAGATAAATACTTTCAATATGCAATAGACTTTTGAATGTAATAAATCCAGTTGTTGCAATAGGCAACACAATTTCAAACTATGATACATTGAGCTCAATGGGAATTTCTAGTTAAATGCAATAGATTACTTTTTGGATTACTTTTCTTACCACAGGACTGGATCCTAGATTCAGTCCTGGGACATCTCCTGTAAACAGTTGAGTAAAAAAGTTTTGGTTACAGTAGTGATTTTTAAGGAATATTATTGTATTTTAAAAGTTGACACTTAGAAACTTTTTCACATAGAATCACCAATGTTATCCTATGGGAGGACATTCACTTAACAGGTAAGTAGGGTTATTGTTACTTTTTTTAACTCAGTGTTGGATCCTGGATCCTGGATCCAGCACTGGGGCATCTCCTGTAAACAGTTGAAACAATGTGATTTTGTTATACATGCGATTTTTAACGAATATTTGTAAGTTTGCAAAATCGAAACAGAAGAATTTCTGGTGAAAACCAAGCAATGTTAGCTTATGGAGGAAAATCAAATGAAAAGGTAAGTACAGTTGTAATTACTTTTCAGGGTCAGTGCTGGGCACCAAGACCCAGCACTGGGATCTCTCCTGATAACAGGTGAGTAAATTAGTTTCCGTAATTCGGCTGATTTTAGATGAATATTTTAAAGTTTCAAAACTCGACACTTAGAAGAATTTCCAAGTGAAACCAGTCAATGTTACCCTATGGAAGAAAAGGGAGTCATCGGCTTTTGGATAAGTACTCGACTGGCAGAGTTAAGGTTCTGGGCATAGACTCGTGTGTCTCCCAGGGTCAGGCAAGTACAGTTGTTACACCCTCAGCGGCACAGGGGCAGCCGGGTGCAGAGTGAGTAAGGCCCAATGTTATCCTATGAGAGGCAGGGGGTCTTTGGTTGGTGGTTGGTGGCTGCTGGCTAGCAGGCCACGCAGCTGTGGGAGCTGGGCTCCTGGCTACTTGCTCAGGGCAAATGGGGAAGTAGAGTAGAGTAGAGGTTGCACTTCCAGGGGCACTCGGGTGGCTAGGTGCAGGGTGCTTTTGAGCCGTTGGGCGCTCAATGGATTTCAATGGAGAAGCTCAAGAATGCACAAAGGCTGCAAGCTCGGGGACGAAGATTCTTCAGGTGCGACCACCACTTCGAGAGGTAAGTTCGGTAGTTGGGGGATAGGTAGGCACCCAGGAGTTGGGCACAGGGGGCCGCAGTGCGCCGGGTGCAGTGGTGCCTTTTGGTGTCAGGAAAGTTTACCCTCTGCTGGTCGCGGTTGGAGGGGTCCCTGGTTCTGAGGCTGCAGGCATCGTCAGGAGCGTCGAGGTGGGCGCTTAAGTGCTGAATTCGGGGTCACAATCGCCGGGGGGACGTCCTCGTGGTCTTTGTTCACTCCAGCACAGGCCAGGAATGGCGGGTGCAGAGTATGCAGGGTTCGCGGTTCCTGGCTGATGCCAGGGGTCAGTTACTTGCTTTGAGCAGTACCACTGCTCGTGGGAGTCCCAGGTAGTCAGTCACAAGGCAGTCGGGTCCTCCGGGGGTTTTGAGGTTGCTGACAACTGGAGATGGAGGTTTAGCAGGAGCAGGTTCGAGGGTGGACAGGCTGGCAGGGCTGGGTCCAAAGCAGTTGGTGTCTTCCTCTTATTAGAAGCTGCACGGCAGGTCTTCTTGTTCCTTGTTCTTCTTTCTTGTTTCGGAATCTGGATCTGAGGAAGGAAGGTTCAGGGTGCCCCTAAATACTAAATTTAGGGGCGTTACAGGTAGGTAGAGGGCAGGGGCCAATGGGTCCCCTCCCTGTGGTGGGTAAACCCCCCTATCCTGCCACTCTCCTGTGGGAGGGGGGGCAGTAGCCTAGTCCTGATTGGGCAGGGCTTCCCATCTTCAAGATGGCGAGAGCCCGGAGATGTGTTTCACCTCACCTCTCCCACCTGAGGGGTGGGACTAGCAGAGGTTGGCACACCCCCTTTCCTTCCTTGGGGTTTCCGGCCAGTCTTCCCGCCAGAGTGGGGGTCAGAACCGGTAGGGGCCAATTGCTGAGTACACCAAGTGGCCTGGAGAAGCTCACAAAGGCCCATCCTGGGGGAGGAGACCTTGCACCTCGCCCAGGATGTGCATTGTTGCAGGCCCAGGAGAGCAGATTGCTCTCTACCCAGGGGTCCAGCAACATGTCTGCTGTGTGGCAGCCTAGGATCTCTAAGATGCCCTCTGTCGTGCATTGTACATTAAATCCCACACTGGCATCAGTGCGGGTTTAATGTGCTGAGAAGTTTGATACCAAACTTCTCAGTCTTCGGTGTAGCCATCATGGTGCTGTGGAGTTAGTGTTGACGATCTCCCAGCACCATATACTCTTAAATGGCAGCACTGCACTTAGTGCCCATGAATGGACCTGGGTACTGTACGGGCACAGGGCTCATGCACCTGTACCCACAGCACTGGCATATGGCACCCAGCTAGAGGGGTGGCTGATGTATGCCAGGGCAGTGTGTGTTGTGGGCATGGCACACAGGGATGTGTGCCATGTCAACTCTGTTTTGTTCTGCACCCAGACACTCAGCCTGCCAGGGCAGTGTGCGTCAGGGTACAGGGCCTCCAAGGGTGGCACAATAAGTGCTGCAGCCCTTAGGGGCCTTCTCTCGTCACAAGGCCCTGGGTACCTAGTGTACAATTTACCAGGGGCTGACATGTGGCCAGAGATGCCAATTGGGTTTTGGCAGTTAGGCAGTTTTTAGGGAAGGAACACAGGCCCTGGGAACCTGATTGGCAGGAGGACAGAGCACACCAAGGAAAAGTGCATCAGTTATCAGGCAAAAATGTGGCTGATCTGGCAACTGAAGGAAGGCAGAGGAGGCAGGTCGAAAGACGTCAACTGCCACTGCTCAATCTCCACGCAAGGAGGTGGACACTGGACAGGTTCGGGTGGAGAACCGTCCCCTGCTGCTATAACAGAAGATCCTCCAGAAGAGGCAGTCTGATCCGAGGACTGATGGCCATGTTGAGCAGCTCGGGATACCAGACTCTTCGTGGCCAATCCGGAGCCACAAGAATGACTTGGGCCCAGTCGCGCCTGATCATCTCCAGCACTCTGGGCACAAGTGATATGGGTGGAAAGGCATACAACAGACCGCAACTCCACTTGCGACGAAAAGCATCGCCGAGCAAGTGCCGCCTTGGAAATTCCCAACGGGCAGAATTGCTGACATTGCGCATTCTCTTCGGTGGCGAATGGATCTAACCAAGGCTCTCCCCACAGTTGAAAGAGACCTTGCACCACCTCAGAGTGAAGATGCCATTCTTGATCCATCATGCATCTGCGACTGAGTTTGTCCGCCCTGGCGTTCAGAGAAATGGCCAGATGTTGAACCACCAAGGAAATGTCCTGATGTTCCAGCCATGTCCAGAGGCGGAGGGGCCTCCCGACATAGGCTCCACGACCCCACCCTGTTTGTTGCAATACCACATGGCGGTGGTGTTGTCCATGAACACCTGCACTAATCTTCCCCGGACAGAAGGAAGGAATGCCTTCAGTGCAAGACCAATCGCCTGGAGCTCCAGAAGGTTGATGTGAAGCCCGAAGACCAGAGGCCTCTGATCTCCGCCTCTCCCATGTGGCCGCCACATCCCAGAAGGGATGCGTCCGTCCCCACAGTTAGGTCTGGTTGGGCAAGGGAGAGGGATCTACCACTGACCCAATTCTGGTTCGTAAGCCACCACTGCAGTTGTTGAGCATTGCCCTCCGAGATCTGGACGCAATCGGACAGATTCCCATGATGCTGCGCCCACTGGAACTTCAGGTCCAACTGCAGAGCCCGCATATGCCACCTGGCATGATCGACCAGCAGGAGGCCATGAGGCCTAGCAGCTTCAGGGTCAGCCTGACCGAAACCCGGGACAGAGGCTGAAAGATCAGAATCCTAGCCCGAATATCTCAGACTCAATGTTCGGGAGGATAGACCTGAAACCGTGTCGCGCCCAGAACCGCTCCGATTAAGAAGAGCTTCTGAGAGGGAATCAGGTGCGACTTCGGCACATAGATGGAGAACCCCAACGAAAGCAGGAGGTCGGCCATAGTCTGGAGGTGGGAGACGACGGCCTGGGACGAGCCCGCCTTCAACAAGCCAGTCGTCGATATAGGGGAAGACTAAAACCCCTGATCTGCTCAGATAAGCGGTTACCACCGTCATCACTTTTGTAAACACCCAGGGAGCACTGGTAAGGCCAAAGGGGAGCACCGTTAACTGAAAATGCTTGTGGCCTACCATGAACCGTAGGTAACGCCGGTGGGCCGGCAGGCCGGGGATGTGAAAATAAGAGTCCTGGAAGTCCAACGCAACCATCCAGTCTTGCGGGTCGAGGGCAGACAAGACCTGAGCAAGCATCAATATCTTGAACTTCTCCTTCCTGAGGAAGCAATTGACGTCCTGAGGTCAAAGATAGGACGCATCCCTCGTGCACCTGTTCAGAGTCGGAGACTCAAAACAAGAAGTCGACAAAAGTCGATAAAAAACGTAGTAAAAAAATGACTGAGATACCGCTCTTCCCGGATCTGCGCTGGCAGACGCAAAAAAAGAAAGAACTGGCGTCAGCGTGCCAGGGCGGCGTCTAAGTAGCTGCCGTGACATCATCCCGGCAACCATGACAACGGATGCGGAGCCGAAGGACGCCACCTTCCGACGTGCAGAGGTACCGCTGACAAAAAAACTTTCCAGATCCAGTCTGACGCCTGGGAGTATTTCTAAGGTAAGGAATCTATAACTAACGTGTTTCTTTCACATATTGTTAGCGCCTGCATCCAAGCAGTAATGCCTGGTGAAGGTGTGTGTACTCTTCCAGGTAGCAGCCCTGCATTTATCCTGGATAGGTACTCCAGCAAACAACGCAGAGGATGTAGATATTGCTCTCGTTGAGTGAGCACGCACCCGTGCTCCCAAAGGTTTTCCTGCTGCTTGATGGCAATACTGGATTGCACTCGAGCTCCATCGAGCAATTCCCCTTTTGGAAAAAGGGTAGGCCTTTCTTGGTGCAATGAAGGACACAAACAGCTGTGACGATTTCCACTGCAGTAGTTGGGAGAGGGAAGAACGTTTTGAGGATAAGAGGTTCATTCAAGTGAAAGTCTGATGGTACTTTGGGGATAAACTTTGTATTAGTACGAAGGACTACTCGATCCTCTCCAAACTGCAGAAACAGTTCCTGTATGGTCAGGGTCTGAATCTCCCCAACTCTCCTGCCCGATGTCAGCGGCAGAAGAAAAACCACCTTCGAGAAAGGAACTTAAGGTCCGCCTTATGAATGGATTCAAATGGATGTTTCATGAGTTGAGATAATACTATATTAAACTGCCAGAGAGTTAGCGGAGGCTTAAACGGAGGAAAAGTACGAAATAATCTGCTCATGAACTGTTTTATGCTTCTCTCCGACCAGAACGATGGTTCTGAGGATGTCCTCCTAAAACAAGATATAGCAGCTAGATGGACTTTGACGCATGTGCTAATCCCGATTTTGCCGATAGCAGAATGTAAGGAAGGATCTCATGAGATGCGGATCTTAGAGGATGAACATTAGAATCCCGGCACCATACACAGAATCTCTTCCATTTCATCCTGTACGTCTTATCCGTACACTGTGCTCAGGCATTTGAAATAATATCCCTACATTCAGATGGAATTTCTAGATGTTCAAATTCACAATGTTCAGGAGCCATGCTGTTAAGCGTAGCGACTTGGGATCTGGATGTAGCACTTGTCACTGCGACATTGTCAGAAGAGATGGAATGGGATGAAGAAGATTAGGTTGTGTCTCCGAGAGAAGGAGCAGCTCTGTGAACCAATGTTGTGTGGGCCACCATGGGGCTATCAGGATCATCCTGCATGGCTCGGTCTTGGTCTTCATGAGCAGTCGTGGTACGAGGGGAATCGGCAGAAAGGCGTAGGCAAAGATGCCTGATCATGCCACCAAAAAAGCATTCCCCGGGATCCCGGCTGGGGACGTCAACTTGCAAAGAACCTACTATCATGAACAAGGGGACCCCAGTATTCCGTCCAGGGGCAATCTATATTTATACAGAGAACAATGGTACACAATTAGGCCACAAGGGTCCTAGGTTAGCCTAGGCTATCACTATTTAAATGAGCGTTAGTCAGTTTAACCAGAATTAGCCCACGGGGACTTATTAAGCAATATATGGAAGGGGCACACAGTTGAAATGACATAACATTTATTGACATCATAAATGAAATATTAGTTATTGCTATTCAAGTGATAGTTCTAGTGCTCACACAAAAATATAGTGAAAGGTGCGTCAAGTGAGGAGTGCTAGTGACATTAAAAATTACATCGCTTTGACAACAGTAAGAAAAACTCTGAAGAAAATGAAATAATGTTGGAGTTTTTATTGAAAGGGTCGACAGCGTTTCGATCTCACTAAATCGAGATCCTCACTAGTGCGAAATATGTGAGCAAGAAGAATCTATGAAGAGGAGAAAACATAGTATCAAACAGTGGTCCCGAGTTAATTAAGGTAAGTCAATTAGCCAGACTAGATGGACTCCATTAAGAAAGTCTTACGGTTCGAAGTTAATGCCAAGAACAGAGATGGTGAAGCTCATGTGGGAACCTGCCAGAGGGGACTGCGTCCCAGAGAACTGCCGCTGCGCAAAGAGAAACAAAGAGTAATTGAAGGCGGTGCACTGATCTCTCAAGTGCATGCATAGAGAAGGAAGGGACGGAGAAAGAACTTGCGGAGAAAACCATTGTTGCGATGTAGAGCGCATGTGGAGGGAAAATGCGCGCTATGAAGACAACAGTCTCCACACTGGGGGCCAAAATATGCACTTAATGGAAAAGGACTCGCTACCGTGAAAACTATGCAGTAAAGGAAGGCTCAGAGGAAAAAAAAGAGGAGGGGAGGACAAGAATTGTGAGAGCAGATGATGGGACTAGTCACTGAAGGTGCGTAGAAGGGGAGAGGCACCAAGGCAGAAAACCAATCACTTACGCCAACTCAGTAACACCACCCATCATGAACTACTCTCCAACAACCCCCTCTTAGAAATCAAGAACCTTATTTTGACCATTACTAAAGATGCTGAGGAACTCGGCTTTATCTGTCGCAATGAGTTCTTGTACCTCAACAATAAAAAACCCTAGTACTCCGGTACTACACACTACCTAAAATGCATAAAAACCAAGAAACCCGCCAGGCAGACCCATCCTTTCACGTTGTGGCTCTGTCTTGGAACCACTAGGGAGGTACATTGACTTCTTTATCCGAGACCTGATCCAAAACACAATAGCCTACGTCAAAGACACTACTCATTTAATCAACCTAGTCGAACAAGATTCATTTGACCCAACAAGCGAACTCCTTGTCACTCTTGATATCAAATCGCTTTATACTAATATTCCCCAGGACAAAGGCACCACAGTCATAAAAACCCACCTCAATGACCGCCCAAGCCCACACCAAGTACCCACTGATTGTATCATCTCCCTCCTAGAGATAGCCCTTACCAAGAACTACTTCCCATTCAATGATAAATACTATAGGCAATGCAAGTGCACTTCAATTGGAGCAGTTTTTGCTCCAAACTTTGCAATTTTGTTTGTTGATGACCTAGAAAAATCCTTTATCCTGAACACAGTCAACCCCCATCTGCCCAAAATCAAAAGTTGGTATCGCTACACTGACGAGGTCTTCATGATATGGAATGACAAGGACACTGAAGTACATGACTTCTGCACATGGATTAACAATTGCCAACCCAACCTTAAATTTACCTACAATTTCAGCAACGCACAGATAGACTACCTTGACGTAACAGTTAAACCATCTGAGGGGGGGCCTGTACACCACACTGTATAGGAAGCCCACCGAACGGAATACTCTGCTCCATTACAAGAGCGCCCACCCAAGAGCACTCAGGAATGGCCTTCCATATGGCCAATTTCTGAGAATACGCAGAAATTGCAAATTTAAAGAGGATATTTTTAGGGAAGCCTAAGTATTGTGTAAAAAAAACTAGCCAGTAGAGGCTACCCCGGACGCCTGATAAAATGCTCCATGAAGCGCACCTGGTACTCCCACAGGGAGGCCCTACTCAAGCCCAAACCAAAAAAAGACCATGTCACGCATTGCTTGCGTCACCACATTTTGCCCAGTCAGCAACAAAATAACTAAGATGATCAAAAAGCACTGACCTATCCTTACCTCAATTAACACCAACGAAGCACCTCTTTTCCTTCAATAGAGGGCGCAACATCAAGGATCATTTAGTACGAGCCCACAAGTCCTCGCGCATTGATAACACCTTACAATCTTGCATAGGTCTCCCACCCGTTGTGGGTCATTACAAATGTGGTAACTGGGCAGCTTGCCCGCTTACCAAGAATACCAACGTTTTTTGAGTATGCTAATGTAACACACAAACTCAACTTTTTCTCCAACTGCAATTCAGTCAATGTGATTTATTGTATTCGCTGTCCCTGTGACCTGGTGTATGTTGGCCAAACCACTCAGAAAGTGAAATCTAGGATAAGCAAACACAAAAGCAGAATAAGCTGCAAAATCGCCACTGCACCACTGGTTGAGCACTTCCTGGAGAAAGGACATTCCGAATCAGTTCACCAATGGCAAATCATCTATATCATGCGTCCGCGAAGCAGAGGTGGCGATCTACAGTTAATCCTCAAGTGACTGGAATGTAAATGGATTTTCAACTGCAGATCGATTGAACATGGACTAAACACACTTAAAGAATGGAATATGATTTTGTAAACCACCACTGAGCTGGTTATTTTCCCTGACATTTCCTACTTGAGGACCTGTAAATTGCGTGATATATATATATATATATATACACATCAACAAAGTTGCCTGCAGTAGAAAAACGCCCAACACCAGGTAAGTTTCAGCCAAACAGCCAGGCCCGCTGACAGTCAACCATTCTGCCCAACGCGTTTCGTGATCTCTCACTTCTTCTGGGGCTCACGGCATGAACAACAGAATGAGCGGCAATGTTCTCTGCACCACCATCGGTCTATATTCTCCGCCTCTGTGGGCGTGGCCACCCCAGTGGCTTGTGGTATATGTGGTGTTTCGATCTCCTCAAGTGAGCTGCCGTTCAATCAAGTTCGTATTTTAACATTCAAATCCAAGTGGATTGCGGTGCGAGGTTGCAACGTACCGCATCTGCTGCTTACTCCTTCAAAATCGGCACCCGGTGCTTTGAATCCACTTGGATTTGAATTTTAAAAATAGAATGTTGCGGATTTCCTATGGAAACACAGTCCTAACTATAACTATCTACTGGCGACCGCCAGTAGATTATATCTATATATATATATATATTCACTGAAAAAACCATAGGTTTCACACATGTTATAGTTAGCGGAAATTTTACTGATAAAAAACCAATGAAATTCCCCCGTTATAGTTAGTGCAGGCAACTATAACTCACGCGACCGCAATCCTCTGCTGATGCTAATACTGTATTTAGACACTTATTTGCCCATGTCTTCTTCCATACATTTTTAGCTATACATATATTACAAATATTTTTTTTTCATAAAGACACATATGTCATCAGCAGAAGATTGCGGTCGCGTGAGTTATAGTTGCCTGCACTAACTATAACGGGGGAATTTCATTGGTTTTTTATCAGTAAAATTTCCGCTAACTATAACATGTGTGAAACCTATGGTTTTTTCAGTGAATTTGCAAGGTTTTTTAAATGCTAATTCCTAACTATAACGTGTGTGAAACCTATGGTTTTTTCAGTGAATTTGTACGGTTTTTTAAATGCTAAGTTACTTTACGCCATTCGTGGCGTGCGCGCCCACTTAACGCAGTTCGTTCCGTGCGCGCACGGTGCGCGAAGCGCACCGTGCGCACACAGTGAGCACGCGGTGCGCTTCGCGCGCCCACTTTACGCAGTTAGTGGCGTGCACGCACGGTGGGCACGCGGTGTGCTACGCGCACCGCGTGCCCATGTTACGCTAGATGGGCCATGTACTTACTTGTAGGTACCAAAAAACAAACAATAAACACAAGGGCTCTTTTTAGAGCCACCTTATATCTAAACACTTAAATGCGATTTTTTTTAAATTTGTTTTATTACGTTTTTTTTCGGGTGCGCGCTGGGTGCGCGCACTCGGCGATATTTTTTAACAAAATATTAATCTTTTTTTTTGCCCTACAAGGTCCTACTTTGACCCCCTTACAATGCCTACTGGGTCTATTTCTACCCACTCTGCCCCCTTTTCAAGTTCTCCCCCTTTGTTTATCACCCCCTCTTTATGCGATAGACAAAATGGCGGCCGCCGCTTCCTGATTTCCACCGATTCGAATGTTTACTAAGATCTAACAACCAATCAGAATTGCGCTCGCGCACGGCGAGGTGCGCGCACCCAGCGCGCACGGAGCGCGCTTAGATATATATATATTGATTTAAAGGCTATTTTCTCATAATCTACTGAACAGATTTACACCAAACCTACAAAAGGCACTTCCTTGACCTGGGGACTACCTCTCTGCCAAATTTCTAGTAATTCTGTTCAGCCGTTCGGGCTGTAGCCCTGTCTAAAGGTCCTATGGAAAAATGCATGGGGAAAACGCGTTTTGGGACCCCCCTTTTTTCTCAGCCCCCGCTTGACGAATCCCCCCGAGACTTTCAGGGTAGGAGCGGAGCGTAGCGCCCCACCTATTTTGAAAAATTCACGAGGATTCGTCGACCGGCGCCAAAGTTATTCAAAATAGAATGTTGAGGTTTTCCTATGGAAACGTGGTCCTAACTATAACTACCTACTGGCGACCGCCAGTAGGTAATATATATATATATATATATATATATATATATATATATATATATATAATGGTTTCACTCCTTTTACCCTCTCTTTTTTTATTACTCACACAGTCCCATTTTAATTCCTTCCTTTCTCTCACCGCTATATAACTGGCCCCTAGTCAGAAGCACTATGGTCCCTAGCTTGGACCCCCCCCACCCCTGTCTGTCCATTCAATTTACTCTCATTAGGTTTGGCATGTATGCATTGCTTAGCATTAGTTCCTGCTAGTATGGCTTAACACGTGCCGTTTCCAAGATGGCGGCCATTCCTTAGCCTCGATCTACTGCGCATGCGAGCACTCCCCGCGCGGTCCAGTGAAAAGAATTCATTGCCGGGTGCCCTATTAATTAGGCTTTGCAACTTACAGCCTACCACAGGACTTTGGCTTAATTTCACCGCTCCCGCCGTTACCCATCATCCCCCCGCAGCCACCGGGTACTACTGTTTAATTCAAGTAAGTCTAACAGTCTTCAATTCAGGGCCTGCACACGCACACTTATCATGCTCCCTAGAGTCTCCTTAACACACTTCCTTGGCTCCATAGGATAATTACAGCCCTTGCGCCCCACTCCAGCGACTTAGGCACACCCATGGTTTTCATGGTGTTGATACTGACACTAGTTACAACTCAGGATGTTGCTTCTCACTGAATGGTCCCACAGCTACCATTCAGGCCCCTCGTGGCCATTTGGTTCTGCCCTCATCTGGCAAGTAAGTGAAGCGTTTATTCGGTGGTAGCGCCTCCCTGCGTCGTCCCTGCACACAGTCCTCGAGCCTTCTTAACCTTCCCTTTTTGGCTCATTAGGAGACAGACGTCCCACGTGCCTCTCCGGGGCCCCCTCGCTGATTCTTCCACCCATGCTTCTAGCTTGGGTTCCTGTGTAAGTGATTGGTTTTCTGCCTTGGTGCCTCTCCCCTTCTATGCACCTTCAGTGACTAGTCCCATCACCTGCTCTGACAATTCTTGTCCTCCCCAACCCCCTTTTTTTCCTCTGAGCCTTCTTTTACTGCATAGTTTTCACGGTTGCGAGTCCTTTTCCATTAAGTGCATACTTTGGCCCCCAGCGTGGAGACAGTTGCCTTCATAGTGCATTTTCCCTCCACTTGAGCTCTACATTTCAACAAGGGTTTTCTCCACAAGTGCTTTCTCTGTCCCTTCCATCTCTAAGCCTGCTACTTGAGAGATCGGAGTCCAGCCTTCAATTACTGGTGGTTTCTCTTTGCGCAACGGCAATTCCCTCGGACGCAGTCCTCTCTGGCTGCTTCCCATATGAGCTTCACCATCTCTGTTCTTGGCATTAACTTTGAACCTTAAGACACTTTCTTAATGGAGCCCAACTATTCTGGCTACCATTCCTTTCTCTGTAAGGAAACTGTATGTACATAATTGACTTACCTTAATAAACTCGGGACCACTGTTTGATACTATGTTCTCCTCTTCATAGATTCTTCTTGCTCACATATTTTGTCCTGATGATCTGGATTTATTGAGATCGAAACGCCGTCGACCCTTTACAACAAGCACTCCAACATGGTTTAATTTTCTTCAGAGTTTTTCTCACTGTTGTCAAAGCAATGCAATTTTTAATGTCACTAGCACTCCTCACTTCACACACCTTTCACTATATTTTTGTGTGAGTACTAAAACTATCATTTGAATAGCAATAACTGATATTTCATTTATGATGTCAATAAATGTTATGTCATTTCAACCCTGCGGCCCTGCATATATTGCTTAATAAGTCCCCGTAGGTTAATTCTGGTTAAACTGACAAACGCTCATTTAAATAGTGATAGCCTAAGCTAACCTAGGGCCCTTGTGGCCTCATTGTGTACCATTGTTTTCTGTATATAAAAACTTGCAAAGAACCGGCATTTATTGTTCTGAGCGGTCGCAAAGAGGTCCACTGTTGGTTTGCCCCATTTTAGAAAAATTCTGGCTAGGGTTTCCGGATAGATTTCCCATTCGTGGCAGGTTGACTTGAGTTTGCTTAATGTGTCTGCCTTGACATTTTGATCTCCCCGAAGGTGTTCTGCCTTCAGCGAGATTCCGTTCTGCACAGCCCATCTCCAGATGCTCTGGGCCTCCTGAGAAAGAGGTAAGGATCATGTGTCGCCCTGCTTGTTGAGCTAATGCATTGCTGTTGTGTGGTCTGTCCTGATCAGTACAGTCAAGTTCCTTATCCTCAGCAGAAATGCCGGCAATGTTAATCTCACTGGTCTGTGTTCCAGCAAATTGATCTGAAGTTGCTGGTCTTGACTCTGCCAACACCCACTGACCTGGAGGTCTTTAAGCAAGACTCCAACCTTCCAGGGAAGCATCAGTGGTGATCACCTGTGGAGCAAGCATGGTGGGAAAACAAAGACCGACGGAAATATTTTGATGTCGGGTCCACCAAGACACGGCCTGGAGCATACCTGGCGTGACTAATGACATCCTCGAACGAACCTACTACTTGACGCCATTGCTGATCCAGCTCCTCCTGTAAAGAACGCATCCTTAACCGGCAGAAGGGGATGAGAGGTATGCATGATGACATTGTCCCCAGGAGTGACTTGTAACGGCGTACTGAAAGGGATATTCATTTTGCGAATGCTTGGGACAGTGAAATTAGTTTTTTTTTGTTTTTTGAGAAGGAAATGCCTTGTTTCTTGTGGTGTCCAGAATTGCCCCCCCAATAGGAAATGTTCTTGGAGGGGTGCAGAGATTACTTTTCCTCGCTCAGAATCAGGCCTAACTCTGCTAACAGTCTTGTACATGCACCGTGGACGACTCAACAGCTGTGTGTGAAGGTGCTTTGATTAACTAATCATCCAGGTACGGAAATACCTGATGCGTTTGCTTCCTCAGAAAAGCTGCTACTGTAGCCAGACATTTGGTGAAAATTCTTTAGCCGAGTTGAGGCCAAATGGTAGTTCCTTTAACTGGTGATGGCTTCCGGCTACAACAAATCGAAGGTACTGCCTTTGGGAGGGATGGATGGAGATGTGAATATGCATCTTGTAAATCTAAGGTGGTCATATGATCCCCTGGGTTTAGGAGCAACAGAATGTCCTGAAGGGAGACCATGCGGAAGGACTGCTTTTTGAGATTAGTGTTTAGAGGTCTCAAATCCAGGATCGGACGCAAGTTCTTGCGAACCAGAAAGAAATGGGAATAAAATCCCTTTCCTCTCTGGGAGTTTGGCACCGGTTCTATTGCTCCTTTTCGGAGAATTGTAAGAATCTCCAAATGCATGAGATGTAGGTATTTCACCTCTTGCCGTCCTGGTGGAGTACAAGGATGGATATGAAGAAACTCCAATGTATGGCCAAATTGTATTAGATGGAGGACCCATCGGTCAGTGGTTATTTTTTGACACTGGTGAAGGTGAAAGGAATTTGGCCCCCCTAGTGGAACTTCTGGAAAGGTGGGAATAAAAATAGCCGGAGCCTGAAGCTAGTCATTGACATCGTGAGGTGTGCTTTCCCTGACGTCCTGCTCTTCCTCTGAGGGCAGATTTAGAATACACCTCTGACTGTTTGTCAATGAACGTACTGATGATGGTACCGCTGGTAAGATGTAGCGTACGGGGGGGATCTATACTGTTGAAATCCTCCCCTGTAGGATGGAATTGGCACTCTCCGCTTCCGGAAGCTGCTGAAATCCTACTTATTTCCTCTGTGATGCGTTTGATTAGGTCTGGCAAGGGTGGGTCTGATGAAGCGCTGGGATGCCCGAGGGTAACTACGCGCTATATAAGACTGATTACAATTACAATGCCCCTTCCTCTATCCCCTCTGAAGGGCACTTTCCGATACTGGAGCGTCCCTAGAGCCTTCGCTGTGTCAGTATCTTTCTTGATAGCATGTAGCGCATCGTCGATGTGCTTCCAAATAAAGCCTCTCCATCGAATGGAAGGTCTAGGATCTTATTTTGAACCTCCGGTCTAAATTTAGTAGCTCGGAGCCATCCTTGACGGAGTAAAACTGCTGCACCCCCCAGCAATCTGAAAGCTGTAGTTGCGATATCCATGGCACAATCTATCACTTCTGCAGAAGCTCTCTCTCCCTCTTGCAGAATTTTCTTCACTTCTGGTTTGCTCTCTTACGAAAACTGATCCATATATGGAGCCAAGTAGCACCACATCTGTCTGTCATATCTGCCCAATATGGCAAGGGCATTAGCTGCTCTGACCAACTGAGAGGACATTGACGAAAAACGCTTACCGGAGTTATCTAGGTGCCTGCCTTCTCTATCAGGAGGTGTGGTAATGGGTGCCGATGGGTTTTTGGATTTTCGCTGAGCTGCCTGGGAAATAAGTGAATCCGGTTTGGGATGGCCCAACAAACAGGCTGGAACCTCCTTTGGGTCCTTGTATTTCTTCTCCAACCTGAATAGTACTGGTGTCACTGTCGCTAGTGTTTTCATGACCTTCAGTCCTTCCTCCCATACATGACCTTTAATCGGAATAGCCCTCACTGATTTCCTAAAGGGCTCTTTAAAATCATATAAGAAACAGTCCGTTTGGGTAGCCGGCATAGGCAGATCAAATCTTTCTGCAGCTCTCTAGCAAGTTATGAAAACCACCAATATCCTCTGGTGGGGAGTAAAGAGGCACCAGAAAAGGAGCGGGCGGCGTGGGAAAGATAGTCGTTCTATTCTCTATTTGGATCTCTAAGCTCTCCTTCCTCCTGATCATCATCCGTGGTACCTGGATCTTGAGGGATTGATGGAGGTGATCTCTGTAAGGGTTCCACCAGCACAGCATGAACCCTCTTTGGAGTAGACATGATAAAGCGTGGACAAGGAACTACGGATGGTATTTCTTGATGTACAGGAGTTGGTGGAAATCTTTTCCTGTAGTCAGACAACATGAACTGTAAGTCTGTAAATAAAGACAGCATGAAAACTACCTCCTTCTGATAATCCGGATGGTGGTGCTCTTGTGGAGTATAACCTTGATATTCACTTTATTCTTCCTCAAAGTTATCCTCCTGACACTTAACGTGCAATATGGCCCATCATCTTCCTTCAGGTGAAATGGCAACAGAGGTGTAACCTTGCTAGGGTATATAATTCTCCTTGTTCTCGTATTCTCTGTTCTGTCCAGTGTTTTTTCCTCGTCGACGACACACTCGTCAAAGCTGCAGTGGTCGGCGGCGATTTGGAAACCATCGGCGAGGGTCTAACTGCCATTGAAGTCATTACCGTCGTCGATACCATAGTCGACGGTAACAAAACGTTTATCGATGGAGTCCCTAACTCTGCCGCTTTCTTTTGCAACAGGCAAACTTAATCTTAGTCGACGGTGCCGTCGACTGTAGTTTGTCGACATCTACTTCAGAAGGCACTGAAGAGGGCTTTTTGAAGGAGTGCCTGACCTGAGGGGGGAGTGTCTTAGGCGGCTCAGAACTCGCCTTTCCTACTTGTTCATCCCTCGAAGCATGTCCCTTCCTCTACTTTTCATATTTTTGAGGAGATTTTGAGGGACTGCGCCAATGAGACCCATGAGAGGTTTTTAAAGGGCTTTTTCTGGACGACCCCCAGATGAATGGACGCGAGGTTATCTTCTCCTCTTAAGTGACCTCCTAGATGAGGAAGAGGATGCCTCAACACTGTCCTCACTAGAAATCACTTATTTTCTGGCTTTGAGTTTCTGAAGCCAGATCAGAAGACGTCCCTCATGATCCCATAAGGTTTTATTGAAAAGGTACGACATACCTTGCAATCCTTTGCCTGATGGTCTGGATTTAGGCAATAAATACAATCCTCACAAGGGTCATCAGTATAAAGCCTTTTCTTCGAGCAGGTAGCACAGGCTCTAAACAGACCCTTTTCTGACATAATTGTGCCTGAGTGATGACAAACCAGCGCTGAAGATGGATCCTGTAGATGTAAATGTTGAAATGAAGCCAAGAATACTGTATAAATTCACTAATAAGAGAAAACTGATCAGAGCTCAGAGGAGACTCCCTAGCACAACATGCGGTAGAAAATCTGAATGTCTAAGGTTCTCTCAGGGGTGTTCTAGAGGGTGAAGGTTCCCGATTGTTTCAAGAATTATTTTTGGTCTCTTTTACAAAACAAGAGTTATGGGTTACAAAACTGAAATGGGCCTAGGCCTACTTTCTGCTTTGTATTGATTTAGCATTACTTTTTTGATATATCGGGGACTCCCATCTCAATGACGGGGAATGATTCAAGCATGTGAATCTATGAAAGTTCCAATACTGGAGTAATAGGATGTTCAGGAACCCACTAAACAGGACAAGGAAGAGGGATGGCAGTGAAGAATCTGCGATTAGATGGAACATCCAACAGAACGAGCTTTATTCAAAGAAAGAAACTTATGGATACTCCTAACAGAGATTCCCCAGATATTAGAATAGATGTCATAGGTCTTTCAAGAATGGTGAACTGGTCTATCCAGGGGATGCCCCACTGATCAAAGATGCTCTCTGCCACATAGGGATGGAGATGCCACTCATGGTCTAACAGCCTTCTGAGCTCATATGCTCTGACCTCGGAGATCCTGCCACTTGGCAGATGTGAGAAAGTGCCATCTTTCTTGCATGGTAAGCCCCCACTTTTTGCTGAATTGCTGAATGTACTTTGACTGAGTGTGCCCTGGACTCCTGCCAATCAGGTGCCCAGGGCCTATGTTCCTTCCCTAAAACAAAACAAACCCAAATTGGCAAACCCTGGCCACATGTCAGCCCCTGGTAAATGGTACCCTAGGTACCCAGGGCCTTGTGACCAGTGAAGGCCTCTAAGGGCTGCAGCACTCCTTGTGCCACCCTTAGAGGCCCTGTACCCTTACACACACACTGCCTTTGCAGGCTGAGTGTTTGGGTGCAAGACAAAAACAAAGTCGACATGGCACACATTCCTGTGTGCCATGCCCATCACCTACACTGCCATGCCCATCACCTACACTGCCATGGCATACATCAGTCACCCCTCTAGCTGGGTGCCTTATGCCAATGGTGTGGGCACAGGAGCAGGAGCCCTGTGCCCCTACTGTGGAGAAGTGTGGCTCAATGATTAGAGCGGCAGACCTTGATGCAGAGGTCTAGCCCGGGACCAGGGTTCAATTCCCCGCCTCGGTGGGTCTTGGGCTCAAAAATTCCACGGACCTGATAATTCTTGCCTCGGTGCCATTCTAATCATGGAGTCCCACTCTGCAACTCTGGGCAATAGCTTGCTTAATCTCCACAACGGCCCCCACAACGCTAAGGATGCCTGGCCTTCACCTTGGGGGTGCCCAGGAGTGGACGCCTCACAGGGAAAAGCCAGGATGGGTTCCACAGCGGTATTCGTACAAGCGCCGAGAGACCTCCGGGTAGTCGTGCGCTATACAAGTATCAATACATTTACATTTACATTTACTGTGTCCAGGTCCATTCCTGAGCACTGTAAGTGCAGTGCTGCCATTTAAGAGTACATGGTGCTGAGAGCTCGTCAAACACGAGCTTCACAGCACCATAATGGCAACACTAAAGACTGAGAAGTTTGGTATCAAACTTCTCAGCACATTAAACCCACACTGATGCCAGTGTGGGATTTAATGTACCCAGCACCCCAGAGGGCATCTTAGAGGTGCAGCCTTAAACCTAACCTACAATCCACGTCTGCTCTGAGGCTGCCTAGGCTGCCACCCAGCAGACATGTTGCTGGACCCCTGGGTAGGAGATCCCCTGCTCTCCTGGTCCTGCAACAATGCACATCCTGGGCGAGGTGCTAAATCTCCTCCCCCAGGATGGGCAGGGGGAAGCTTCAAAGGCCTGCCGCCTCTGTGAGCTTCCCCAGGCCCCTGCAACCCCCCACTCCGGCGGGAAGCTTTGGCCAGAAACCCCAAATAAGGACAGGGGATGTGCCAGCCTGCCAACCCCACCCCTCAGGTGGGGGAGGTGAGGTGAAGCACATCTCTGGGCTCTCGCCATCTTGAAGATGGTGAGCCCTCCCCTATCAGGACTAGGCTACTGCCCCCCTCCCACAGTAGAGAGGCAGGATAGGGGGTGATCCCACCCCGGGACAGGGACCCATGGGTCCCTGCCCTTCACCTACCTGTAACACCCCTACATCTAGTATTTAGGGGCACCCTGAACCTTCCTTCCCCAGATTCAAAACTACAAAGAGCAAGAAGAAAGAAGACCTGCCCTGCAGCTGCTGAAAAGAGGAAGACACCATCTGCTTTGGCCCAAGCCCTACCGGCCTGTCGACCCTCGAACCTGCTCCTGCTCCAACCCGGCATCTCTTGTGGCCAGCAACCCCGGAGGACCTGGCTACCTTTTGGCTCTAAGCCCCTGGGACTCCCATGAGTAGAGGCTCTACTCAAAACCTATCTCTAATCCCTGGCAGCAGCCCGGAACCACGAACCCAGCACACTCTGCACCAGCCAAGCCTGGCCAGTGCCGGAGTGAACAAAGACCCTGAGGACGACCCCACGGCGACCGTGACCCCCGAGTCTGGCACCCAAGGACCTCCCTCGACACTCCTGAAGAAGCCTGCAGCCCGACACCAAAAGGCACCCCTGCACGCGGCGCCCCACGGCCCCCTGTGCCCAATCCCGGGGTACCTACTATCCTCCAACTACCCAACTTACCTCTCGAAGTGGTGGTGGCACCTGAAGAGTCCTCGTCAACGAGCTTGCAGTCTTTTTCTAAACCGGAGATTTCCCATTGAAATCAATTGAGCGCCCGAAGGCTCAAAAGCACTCTGCACCCAGCCGCCCGAGTGACCCTGGCAGTGAAAACTCTACACCTACCTACTTCCCCACTTGCCCTGAGTAAGTGACCAGGAGCCCAGCTCCCACAGCCGCGTGACTTGCCAGTCAGCAGCCACCAACCAAGGCCCCCCCTATCCCTCATAGGATAACATTGGGCCTAACTCTCTCTGCACCCGGCCGCCCTAGAGCCGCAGAGGGTGAACCAACTGTACCTACCGGACCCTGGGGGACCCCTGAGTCTATGCCCAGAACCTCAACTCTGCCAGTCGAGTACTTACCCTTAAACCGCAAACTCTATTTTCCTCATAGGGTAACATTGACTTGCTTTTTCCTGAAATTTCTTCTAAGTGTGGACTTTTCAAATCTTAAAATATTCACCAAAAATCAGCCGAGTAACGAAAACGAAATTACTCACCTGCTCTTAGGTGAGCTCCCAGTGCTGGATCTTGGTGCCCAGCACGGACACTGACAAAAATACTTACAACTGTACTTACCCTTAACTCAATTTTCTTCCGTAGGAATCCATTGACTGTTTTTCTGTGAAATTTCTTCTAAGTGTCGATTTCTGGAATCTTTAAATATGCTTCAAAAATCGTATAATATCTGAAAACGTAATTACTTACCTGTTTTGGATAAAGGTCCCAGTACTGAGTCTAGGCAGCCAGTACTTGATTACAAAAGTAACGAGAACATACTGTACCTGTAACCTGAATTTTCTTCCATAGTGAATCATTGACTGTTTTTTTAAAATATTTTCTAAGTGTCAACTTTTAAAATAGCTAAATATTGTTTAAAAATCATTACAGTAATTAAGTCGACTTTCATCACTTGATTCACAGTACTGATCCTGGACTAAATCTAGGATCCAGTCCTGGAATTCCATAAGCAATCTAAAAAGTAATATGTTGCAAATAACTTGAATTTACCATTGAGCACAATGCATTGTTGTGTTTAAAAATAGAGTTGCCTACTGCAACCACTTGTAACTGTTTACAAAAGTCTATTGCATATTGCAAAAGTATTTATATGAAACATCTCATGCTGAGAAAGTAAATTTTAAATCCAAGTGTTGGTTCTAAAATAAAACAAGCATATATTTTTTATATATAAACCATTGGCCTAGAGTTCAGTTATTGAGTGTGTGAGACCATTTGCTGACTGAGTGTGTACAACAAATGCTTTACACTGTCCTCTGATACTGCATTACTGCTCGACCAAGCTACCACTTTAGAGAGTAAGGTTATATCTAACTTTAACCTCTGTCAAACCCTGGGGGACTGTGGACTCTGTACACCCTGTACCTATTAAGGAACAGTATATACAGAGCCACTTTCTCACAGCAGACTACCAGAAAAATGTGCTGCTGGTCCAGCCACCCCCAGAAAAGTAGGGATTCTCTGTACTGGATACGGGACCACACTTCTTCCTACTTGCTGTAGTACCACATGGACGTTGTGTTGTCCGTGAAGACATACACCAACCTCCCATTGATCAATGTAGGGAAGACTTTCTGGGCCAAATGGGTAATTTGAAGCTCCAAAAGGTTTGCTGCGGAGTCGGTTTTTTACTAGAGATGACAGGCCTCTGATCCCACCTCTCCTAGGTGACGCTCCCTCCCCCTTCAGACCCCAACCCAGTAGTAATCCATTTATTCCAACAGTGAAGCCTAGGTGGGAGGAGGGAGGTAGAGTGGCCTGCCGCAAGCCAGTTTGGCACTTGTCTTCAACCACAGAAGATTTGGAGTGATCTCCTCTGAGATCTGGATAGAGAGGCAAATCTGATACAGGGCCCACTGAAATCCGAGGTCCCACTGTAGGGCCAGCAACCCCATCTGGCATTTGGGTTGATGATGACGCATGAGGTTAGAATCAAGAAGCCACAGAGCCGTCCTCACCGCAAACTAGGATTGATCCTGAAATATAGGGATCATATTCTGAAAGTCCCGGACTAGCTGGGTAGGTGGAAAGGTAATGAATGTAACAGTGCCTATGGCAGCCCTAATGAAGGAAATACTCTGTGTGGGTATCAGGTGGGACCTTGGTTAATGGATTGAAAACCCCAATGAGGTCAGGAGTTGGCTTGGCTTGTGGTAGAAGTAACAAGTACCTGGAAAGCTGTCTTCATGCTAAGAATTTGAAGTCTGAAGAAATCACAAGAACCATGACTCGCGTCAATTAATACCCTACATCAGAGCCAGCAGATTCATTTTTTGGTCTGGCCCCTTATAGAAGTTCTTGAGGAGTGGTTGGTTAAACTGAATAACTTGGCTCATCTTTTCTTAGAACGAGACACAACTGTTTAAAAACACTCCAGTAAGCATGTAGTAGGCCCAACTTTGCAAGTTTGAGGTAGGGAAATAGTGGGTATAAATACGCATAACATGCCATATCACCCCGTAACTCACCACTTTCCCTTTGTTTATTGCACGCTTCAGCTAGTGGTACTGGAGTAACGTGCAAGAAGTACACAAGGGGCTGAAGGATTAAAAATTCAAACTGTTTATTTTTTCTCTTGCCAATTAAATGAAGGCATTTAGGAGACCTGACCTCAGGCTTTATCTGCAGAACACACTAGGCTATCCAGTGCAATGGAAACTTAAAATCATACAAAACGGAATATGATAAAATGAAAAACTCAAACAAGCACTGACAAAGTCAACCGGTTTGGCCTTAACAAGATGGTGGTATGATTAGGTTCTTTTATTGCAAGCATATGCCACAAAAAACAGAAAATGTCTCACCTCCTAATTGTGGTGGCTATATGCTTGTAATAAAATTTCAAATGTATTAAAACTGAATGCAATTACTTTTTAAAAATATTTTTAAAATAGTACAGGTGCTTTAAGCAGGCAAGTACACTTCGGACAGGTACAGAAAAACATTTTTAGTTTTAATGATCACATGCAAATATGATTATTGGTGAAGAGAAAAGGTATTATGGCTTTGAATTACTGAAACCAGAAGACATGCTTTAAACAGACTAGTATGTACTTAAAAACAATACTAATTAAATAAAAAGGGGATTAAGATAGAATTGAAGAAAACAAAAATAACCCACAAAAAACTAGGTTGCTTCTGTTTAGGACGTATACATGTCATCAGGGAAAATGCTATCACGAATGGTGCAAAATAACCAATGGGTGAAATTGGGGAGACCTTGTGCCTCATGCTGTATGCTATAGTGGGAGGAAGTAAAATGCAAATCCCACTTGGACAAGCAGATTAAGGAAGAGGGCTGAACCAAAGCCCCCTCTATATGTACACTTCATTTAGGTATTAATTTGATGAGGCTATCTAAAAAAAAAGTGAAGCTATTTCTAGGCCGTTTCTGAAAAGGTTGGAGAGCATATGCATGTAATCTGCAAAAACATGGTACACTTACGTTAACAGTGAAACATCCTTGGAAATCCCATTAAAAAAGTCGATCTCTGCACTCTGTGTTGCTGCGCTCAGCTCACATTGGATTGGCGATTTATGGGAAACATCAGCATTCTGAAAAAAAGAAACCGGGAATAAACATTGAAAACTATTTATAATAAGAAGATGTTGAATCATTTTTGAATTTTCTTTTGAAAAGAACACTCTAAATTTCTCGCTTCAGACTATTTTCCAATTATACTGGTGCAAAAAAATGTGTAAAAAAAATAATTCTGAGCCTGACAATCTAAAAGGTTAGTCCTAAAACCTGTAGGTTACACGGACAGCACATTTAACGAATATTGGCTTTTTGAACTCACTGGAATATAGCAGGATTGGTGGGTTACATGGGTTCTTTAAATGATCCCTTTCAAATAACTGGATAGAAAAGCCACCCAGGTGGTCTAAACAGAAAATCTAAAAATCAGATAAAAAGTAATACTTTCATCTTCTTTGGAAGAACGGTGAATGCTTTTTGGTTTCGCACCATGGGAACTAAATTGTAGATTTTTTCCCCAAATATTCTTCCTTCACATGGGTGCCATGACAACCGTCTTCACCTTTCCATCGCTGGCCTCCACTTGCCGCTATAGAGGCACCATACACAGATTATAAGACAGCAGAAAAAAATGTCCCTCCTAAAATCTTTCAATGGCCTATGGCACTGAAGCACAGGTTTCCCACCAGTTGGGTTAATAGGCTGCTGAGAATATGACTGCTATTACAAAAATGGGGTTACCCAATCATGGTCATGGACCTGGGTTCAATATGATACAAATACAATGGTCCCAGACCAGTTCTGATATATATCAATTTCACAGTCACGAGTGCAAACACAATTTTTAGGAGCCTCAATGCGTAGGCCCGCAGTAATCAATACTGTACACAATTTAGTTTTGAGAGAGAAGAAAAGTGCAACAACCACAATGCTTATGTCTCACACCTGATATTTATATATATATATATATATATATATATATATATATATATATATATATATATATATATATCACAGGGTGTACAGTTAAATATTCATTGTATTTTGTTTTTTGCAATTTTTTTGAAAGGATAGGTTGCTCCAAAAGGAACGTGCAAAAAAGAGAGGGGAGGTAAGTGGAGGGTGCTTAAGAAGTGAATTGGAATCACAGAAGGGTGAAGAAAAAGGAACTTAAAAACATTTGCTGTTGAACTGGTCATACGTCCCAGTCTACTGAAACCTGGTCACATCAAAATAATCAACGTTTTTGCAATGCAGTTTTTAGACACAAAGATGTATAGTCGAGTGGCACGTTCTTGAAGTAGAATAAGTGATCCAGGCCACTTGGTACGGGCGTCGACGTTTCGACCTGACTTGGGGCTAAAGGGGGCGGGGAGGTGAGGGGGAGGTTTTGTGGCCTCAGCCTTGCGGGTCTTCTTCAGGACTAGATGGGCAACCTAGAATGGTGTGAGGGATAAGTCCTACACCTGTGGGTTGAAGGAATCGAAATTAGGAAGTTGCACTGATGAGCATAATTAAAATGTAGTGATCGCAAGGTTCGCTTACCAACAGTGTAATAGCGAGACGCGTTTCCATCATATGGAACAATTCACAATGGGAAGGCCGCGCTGTGCTGTAAAGGAGAGCAAGGTAATGATGGGGTCCTTCTAGTTGTGTAACCTAAGTGAATTAGGGTGTAGGGTCATGTATGACTGAGTAAAAATTACCTTTGGAAGTATACCAGTATCCAAACTTAGTCGTGGATCGTATTCATTGGGTGACTCCTTCCTTGAGTCCCAGTATTTCAAATGCCAAGGCAAGGCGGGGTGAAGATGCCAGACCAGAATGAAGGGTCATGCCGGAATAGGGCATTTGGCAAGCCGTTGGCCCTTGCGCTCCCGCAGATCTTAAGTTTTCTTCTCGCCACGTCAGGCCACACGTTGCACCGCCTTTCACGTTTTTCTTTTGTAATATTTCACGGGACAGTTTGTGGGGTCCTCCACAGAGAATGGTGCAGCACGGCGGGCCCCGCCACTCCGGCTCTGGATTCTGGAGAGCAGCTCCGCACTTGCACCCGGCTCCTCGCTGTTCTCGCTGGATCAGTCAGTCTCCGTGCAGGGTGGAGTCTAGGGGTGGGCGGAATTTGCGTAATCGCGTTACGCAAATCTCCTCGAAACGGTAAAAAATCTCCGCGAACACGCAGAAATTCCACGAAAACGCGGAATTGCTTGTTCGCGATGCTTTTTTCCTGTTCACAATCGCCGTTTGCGTGCTCGGGGAGAAATATCTCGCGAACACGCATTTTGAGAACGCGAACAAGCAAAAATTTCGCGAAGTCGCGGAAAGCGGAATTTGACAATTTTGCGTTCTCCGCATAACGCGAAATTGCCCAAATTCCACGAACGGAACTTGCCGCCCAGGCCTAGTGGAGTGTCAAAAACCAGCGAAGTTCAGCAGAAGCTGCGGGGGCCGCAGGCAGCAACTCGGCGTCCCGGTGGTGCACAGAGGCACAAATGTACAAAGATTGGCAAGATCAGCGGCGCAGCTACTCTGCGTCCTCCTCCTCGCAAACTCGCCCGGCGGTCAATGCAAATCTCTGGCTGGATTCTCTAGACCAGTTGTCAGAAAAGAACATTTCTAATATAGTCCTGAATCTCTGATGGCACTAGATTTCATAAAACACTTGAACCGCAGCTATAAAGGCCATGGAGAGGGATTTGGACTGCTGCAGTCAATTATGAGAATAAGCCATCCCTTTCTCTGAAGGTCTACAGTCCTGACAAATACTATTTGGCTAACAGCTATTGACAAAGGAAGTCTGACATCTCTCGTAACATTCAACTTGCGGTCATACGTTCAGGGAACACCTGTGATGTATTCAATTTTTAATAATGTGGCATATTAGTCAATGCAATACATGCAGAGAAAATTCTTAAAATTCAAATTTAAAGGAGAATAAACTTGCAAACCTTGCATTGTTTTGGGGCTCCAGAAAAATCTGACCACATTGAAGATGAAAAATGAAATTATTTCCTACTACGTCAGAAACCTGCTAAATATGGGGGGAAACATTACAGAACACA